>NC_142205.1:7110000-7774166 GCF_049639895.1 Pseudopodoces humilis | reverse complement strand
GAGAACGTGCATTGAGGCATTATACATATGATGCTACTGTAGTTTTAAAACACTTATAATCTCAAAAAAAAAAACCAAACCGCTAAACAATGATGGAAAACAAATAATGAGAGGATTTCCAGCCTTTTGTATTGGAGCTTGTCCACCTGAAACATACTGGTGTCCATGGCTAAATTGATTCACTTTGTTAAGGCAGGTCTGCAAGGGAGCACATGGCACCCTTTAAAGTTCTCTTTGACAATCCCTACCTTCTGTCAGAAGTTTGCTGTTTATGAATATGTGTCACTTGAGCTATGCCTGATGTAATCCTCCTATATGACATGAAGGCTGCACTCATTCTGTGGTCTGTTGGTTGATTTTCAGGTGCAGTTCTTCATCAGCTTCTGAAACAGCCAGAGGGAGTGGTTACATTTTACATTTACTTTGCTGTCAGTTTGTTCTCTACTAGTTCCCTTTGATGGTGTGTCATGTTTGCTGGCCATTCATACTTTTGCAAGAGCTCCAGTATCCCTGTGTGGAGCAGAGACCAAGATGTGGAGGCAGTTCTCAGCTTGTGCAGCACAAAAGCAACGGTTGCTCGGGTTGGGTCTTTTTGGTTTTACAGAAAGAAGCTGCTTTTGTGCTCTGTGAAGTCATGCTCCGTTGGGTGAATGCATGCCAGCCCTCATTAGGGATGTTAGTGTTATGCTAATTATATTTTTGAAGCTCTGTAATTCTGATTTTTCTGAGCAGCTCAATAAAAAAACTTAATTAAAAAAATATGTTCTCTGGAAAGGACAAGAGATGCTCTTCTCAGGAGCTAGGCAGAGTTACAAAGGAAGAGCTTTGTCTGTATCATCTAACTGATCTTAGACATAAAGACTGCTTATTAATTAATTAATACTGCTTCAGATAATATGAGAGCACATGAGAAGGATCCAGGCTGTGGACAACAGGAGGTGGGAGATACAAGTAAGGAGTTGCAGAATTTCCCTTCTGGCTTGACCTTCCTTAGCAATCCCCTAATTAGGAACAATTAGGAGCAAATACTCCCCCAGACTGCTTAGAGAGCAGATTTCATAGGTTTCAAGGAGGTGATGACTTGAAGCTGTTGCAAGGTGTAGAGGGATGTCCAAAACAGAGATGCTTTGCAAAGGCAGGGAACACCAGAAAACTTCCATTTTCTTCTTCTGGAGGGTGACTCTCAGGGGAGCCCAACCTTACTGCAGATCTCTGTGCAAGAGCAGCCAAATCTTTAAAGCCTGTTTCTAGAAGGATATTTAGTCACACAAATAAGTTCTCTGATCTAGGTTTCAGTCTCTCCTGCTGCCTCAAGACTCCGTAAAATGAGGCTTTTCCACCCCATTTATCTCATCGCATAAATTTTGGCAACGATCTCTGGAGAGCAGAAATGGCCTTTGCATAAAACTGACTACTGAAGTAAGCAATAACAGCTAAGCAGTTACACAGAATACACTCTTTCTATTGTAAAACTTCTGAAACCTTTCCAAATTTTGCTGCTTTTTTTTTTTAATTTTATTTTTTTATTTTTGTATTGAGAAACAATCTTCTTCCCACACGTTCATTTTTGTTTTTGGTCTGCTATCTGAGTGTGGCTGTGAAGTCTGAATGGTTCTTGCTGGTCAGAGCCTATGGAGCTTCTGTCTTTCTGTCATTTCATGTGTCATGCAGACAACCAAAACCCACAGCAATAAAAACCTCACAGCACAACAAACCCCCATGTCGCTGATGTATGCCACATGGTGTATTTTGTTTCTAACTGGTCACACTTGGAAATGATTCAGTTTCTTTTTGCCACCCAGACCCATTGTATAAAGCAACTTTTTCCTGTTTGAAGTCCAGTGTGTTTTTTGGGAAAAAATGAGACATTTCTCTTGTGTGAGGTCACAAATGTTGCTGGAAAATATAACTGCAGAGGCATGGTTCTTATCTGCATCCACGATTTTCCTCCTTTTTTCAGGCTTTGGAACCTTAATATTTGTGGTCATACACACATACATAGATTTCATAGAACATTCTGAGTTGGAAGGGACCCACAAAGACCATCTAATAAAATTCTTAAGTGAATGGCCCATATGAAGATTAAACCTACAACCTGAGTGTTATTAGCACCATGCTCTAACCGAGTTCACTGGGGTGATGAAATAAGACCAATCAAAATATTTGCATTTCTTTAAGAATATTTTAAATCCTGCTGTTAAACTCTAGTGATAGATGTGATAGATTTTCACGACTTAAGGCTCCACCACATACAAAAATACTCATTGTGTCTTTTCTACAAACTCTTCTACACAGAATAGTTTGTGCTGCTAACAAAGGAAAATGCATTTTAGAATAAAATGTATTTATTGGCTAACAGGTCTCAGGAAACAGGACAAAATAACTTCTGTTTGTTGGGTTTGATTTTTTTTTTTTTTTAATTTTGCCAAAAACAGCAGTTTCAGTGAGCTGAGTCCAAATGTATTCTCAGCTGGGGAGAAAGGACTGATTGATGGTGGTAAATATTAAACTGTTCAAGGCCCCTGCTTCACAGCATATAAAACCAGTCACATCAGCTCATGTTTCACTTTTTATGTCTTTTCTTTGAAAAAGACACAAAAATCTGATAAGCACAGCTCAAAGCCCCACCAAGCTGCCCGTACAGCCAGCCTCCTCAGCATGCAATTACTTACACATTTATCATGAGAAAAGGACACCCTCAGATAACAGGGCTGCAAGGGGTCAGGATGCAAATTGGGTGCGAATTTGCTCTAAAGGTGTGAAGCACAGCTCCCACACATTAAGGCAGTGGGTGCTGACATCTAATTGCACCAGCCTGCTTATGGCTTCTAGGGGACAATCCAGTCACAAAAACCACCAGGGGCTGTTTGGCTTCAGGCCTTATTGGCATGGACACACTTCTTATGGGTGCAGACACACACAGAAGTGTTGGCTAAGAGGAAGACAGGTGGTTGAGGAAGTGATGAGGATTGTAACTGAATTAAGGTTTAAATAACAATACCCCACACTTTTGGCAGCTCCTACAGCTTTATATTAATCTGTCTGGTCCTAGTTTTCCCAAGAGACTGCAGGGGAAAGTCAGATCTGTTTCCAGCCTTAGCTGGGCAAGCTGGGCTCAGGAACAGTGTGCATTGAGCCTTAGATTACATGTGAGAAGTTTGCTCATGAGGATGCATTCACAGAAGAGTAGAATCAGTAAGCTTGGGGAAGACCTCTAAGAGTCCAACAACTAACCCAGCACCACCATGTTCACCACTAACCCATGTCCCCAAGTGCCACATCCCTCTCCCAGACGTTCTCTTTGCTCAGACCCTGTTGAGCTAACTCAGAGGTACTTATTCCTTCTTCCCTGACCTGTCAGCATATTTTGAATCTGAAGACAATAAAAGCTTCTCTATTTCTCTCCTATGGGAAGGAGATTTCTCCCAGGCTCAGAAAAATCACAGTTTGCCTGGCTTGTGCCAGCAGTGTTTCTGTGCTTGGGCCTGGCAGCCTGAGCAGCAAGTGATGCCAAAACAATTTTGATCACTACCCCTAAAAAATACCAAAACAACCAAACAAAAGACAATACTTCTCCACTGAGAACAATGGCCAGAGCTTGACAGTCATTACTGACAAAGCTCCTGGGCTCTGGCATACCCAGAAATTGGTGGCATTTTGCAGTATTTCAGAGGTGTCAAGTTGCCCTCTAGTTTTTAGGGTCATGTTGAATTTAAGAAACCACCGATAAAGATGGACTCATAGAGGTCCTAAAAAATACTCCCTGGCAATATTCCAGCCAAATGTTTCAAGCACCTTTTTTTTTTTACAACTTTACATGTTGTGGAAGCTATGGAGAGGACTCAAGCACTGCTGTATTAAATTTCTCTTAGATGGGAACAATCACTGATTTTCTTATCAGTCATGGCTCAGTAGTCCTGGAAGGCAAGTGGAGGTGTGTGCAGCATTTCTTTTGTTGACAATGACATTTGTAACTGGAGAGACTGAGATTAAGGTTACAAGCTGCAAACAGAGTTTTTGCAAAAAAAATTAAGTTCTGCAGCACATGTTGTTTGAATTGTTACCCTTTACAGGGTAGAAAGGTGTTGTTCTCAATTGCTGCAAATTGACACTTTGCTAAACAAAGGGATGCTGGGATGTCACTTTTGTCTCATAAAAAGCACTCAACTTTGTCATTTCCTCCTTAGAAGACTGATAAGGTCTAATGACTGATTGTAACACATTGCTGGAATTACCATAATATTATCCACAAACCCGCATGCAATTGTGAAAGGAACAATTTGAGATCTATGAAACAAGAGATGTTCTTAATCACAAATGATTGATGCTGGAAGTGTGAGGTTGACACAGGTGGAAGAGATGATCTTGTCAGTATTAGGAATTGTCTCTACCTTCCAGTTGCTCCACTGCAAGACAGGGAATGGCAGCTGCATGAATGTTTGTGGATCACATCTCCCAGGAGGGAGTGTCCAGGGGAAGACTCAGTGAGGGACTTCTTGGAAGCAGTTTTGAGAAATGCAGTCAAGCTTGGAAGATGACAAAGAAGTTTAATACCTTTAGATTGTAATACCCTCACTCAAAATCCCTCTTGTAGGGATGCAGGTGATCACTGGCAACTGCCACCACTTGCCACCACCTAAACCCACTATTTTTTCTTGGCACTAAATGAAGATTCATCTCTAGTGTGGGTTTTTTTGGAGGGTTTGGTTTTGATATTTTTGTTTGTTTGTTTGTTTTGGTTTGGTTTTGTTTTTGTTTTTTTACTTTTTTAAATTCAAGACAAAATTACTAGGTCAGATTGGAACCCAGAAATGAAACACAGCCAATCAGGTGTTCAGGCTGCCATGGTAATCCAATAAAGATTTATTTTCCTGCCCCTCCAGAAACACAGCTCTGATGTAGGGATCAGGAAAAATTGTGTGCTCCTGACTTAAAAGCTTTGCTAATTATCCCTCTGTAAAGAGAAAGGAAAAGGCCTTTTTTATAAAAGGTCACTCCCCAGGTTCATGTACCTTGTTCATAAACCATGCTGCTTAGAAATGGCAATGCCCAATTTCAGAAAACATAGGAAGGAAAGAAAGAAAACAACTGCCTTTTGTAAAGCACAGCACAGTCCATGGACATGATTCTCTGGGAACCTGGGTATAGAGCCCAAGGATCTTGCAGGTAGATGCTGAAGGCACTCATATTTTCTTGCTCCCTGTATGAGCACAGATCTGCTTCTGTTTGTCCTGTTTAGTAAGAAAAATACAATTTTATCTGAAGCACCAGAGAGCTGTAATGGGATATAGTAATTTCTCCCCAGGTCTTTTGAGCAGATATTAGGAAAAGTTCAAACATATTTAAAATTAGAAGAAACAGTCATCTCCTTTTCTGGAGCAGGTTACATGTGAGAGATACAGGGAAATTTCACAGTGGTTTGTTCTTCCCTCAGTTTCTAGGATCCCGTGATTTCAGTAGTTATTGGAGTTTTGTAACATTGACAGAACTAGGCAACTGTTTTGAAAGTTTCCAATACAAAAATCACTTGTGATTACAAAAAGACTGAGGGCTAGCAGAGAATTGCATCATCAGGGCTTGGCATGGACCCATGGCACTGAGTCCTTACCAAAAAGCCATGTGCTCCCAGCCAGCCTTAAGTGGCTTGTACTCATATCCAAATTCCAGCTTGGGCCAGAGCCTGTCCTGATGCATGATCACAACAGCAGTGCTGAGCTGGATCCTCTGACAGTGGAGTCAAAGCACCCCAGGCTTTACAGCAAGCACCAGCCAGCAGTGTAGGAAAGAAAATTCACCCATTTATTAACTGTTCCTAAAGTGCCCAGTGTTTCTTTTCCTTTCTTCCAGGGCTGGCACAACAGGGCACCTATGGTGTGCTTCTACCATGGTGCCCAAAAGACTTTCTGTGGGTGGAGATGATGTGGTCACACAGAAAGGGTCCAGGTGACTCACAAACCATTTCAAAAAGTATTGTAAGCCACATGTTCCTATTGATAATAGACACAATGTCCCAGCAAATAAGCACCCCAAAACACAGAACACAGAGAAAATAAGTTGTTTTGTTCATGAGTGAGATGGCACAGGCAAGGGGCATTTGGGGCTTTGTGTGTGGTGATTATGGAAGTGCTGCACTGATGGTGTCCTCTGAGAGGGCTGTTTTCTTTCACAGCATTTTCAGAGCAGCTCATGGACCACCTGTCAAAGCAGCATCTCCAGTATATTTCTGGTACTTGCAGACTTTGCCAGCTCTGCCTCCAGAAGGTTTTCTTCTGCAACAGACAGACCTTAAGCAGACAACTCTGGGTCAGAGCAAAAAACCAGCTGCTGTCCTTGATCATGAATTTCATTCCTATTTTCAATGCAAGCTACACACATTCTACAGACCAGTTCCTTTTCTCACCCTTTTTCAGGCCACAGAGTAAAATTTATTTTTCTTCCCTCTCAGATGCCATTCCCTCCTTTCCTCTTGCTTCAGATGCTCATGGTTTTCTTTAATGGCTTCACTTTGTAATAAACTCAGGTGCTAAGCTGGTTTGGAGCCTGTAACCTCTTGTAGGCCGGGTGGGAGCAGAGGGTCTGCTCTGCTTCATGACCTAAATATTTGTGGGCTGTTTTGCTTTTTTTTCCCAAGAATATATTTTGTGTGGGTTTCTTTCCCAAACAATGAAGCAAACTGCTCCCAGAGGTGGTGGTGACAGCCTGGTCACATCAGTGAACACTTGCTAGGAGAGCCCATCACCTCACCTTTGTAAGGGCGAGAACTCAGTGCATGTCTCCCTGCCCTCTTGCCTGCCTGGCATCTTCCAGCAGCAGATCTGGCCTACGTGGCCACAGGCAGCCCCAAACTTCAGCACATGTTTGATAAAGAAATCCTAGTCTCTCATGTTTCCACTGGTGAATTTGTGCTGCAAGGTCCAACAGAGATGTTTGCTGTGTGAGCAAAGGTTGAGGCAGCCTCACCTCTGCCAGATGGGTGGGCAGAATGCTCAGAGTGGGCACCTGAATGCTCAAATCACCTTTGTTTGCAAAAAGTTCTTCGAAGTAAGGCTATTCCCCACGTGGCTGGTGCCAAAGGGTGCCTTTACACCCACAAAAGCTTTTTACTGGTCTGGGCAGGATCTGCTTTAAAATTGAGCCAGTTTCCAAGTTCTCTCTGGCATGGAGGTGAGCTCCAGCTTGCTAGTTGGCTGAGAGCAGATGTATGCAGTGGTGGTGCCCTACTTTTTGAATGCAGCTTTTATGTGAGCAAATAAGGAATTTTATTTGCTGTGCTTAGTCAGTGCTCCATCTATTTGTGATCTGGACTCTCACTCAGAAGGAATCCCATCAAGGCATCCAGCTCCCTGGAACGGGACATAGGCAGGGTCTGCTTAACTGTTCATACAGAAAAACCCAGCTCGCACAAATGCGCATTCAGGGCTTGCTTCCCAAGTGCTCGGCACTCACACCTTAGACTAACATTTCAGAGGAGATCTGCCCCTTTTAATACACCCATTCAGGCCAAGTTTTCAGCAGACATCAGTCTCAAACCCAAGTTTGCTGGCTCTCTGGCCAGTTGTTTTGCTGCTTAGATAAGAACTGAGCAGGTCTGATCTTCAGCAACATTGAAAAATACCACGTTTCAGGGATTGCACATTGTAGGCATCGCACTCATCTCGTGCTTGCCAGACTGTAAGTAATCATGCCAGCAGCTAGCAGGCTGTCAGTTACTAGTGTAAGCTGCAAATCCATCAGGAATTGTTTATATTTCACAAGGGGACGGATAAAGAGAAGATTCATTTCATACCCTTTTAAAAAGCGTGCGCACGTATGGCAGAGGGTCAAGATAATTTTAGAGACAGATTTCTCAACAGGATCCTTTCTGAAGGTAGTCCTGCTGGAATTAACAGCCCCTTGCCTAGGCATGGCTCCTGCTCTTGTGGCTGGGGCTGCAGAGGATGGCTCTTTCCCTAGGCTGAACCTGGCAGTGGGTGGGTGCTCCCTGCTCTATTTCTGTTGCAAAAACTTACATCCCAGAACCAGGGACATTGCTGAAGCCTTATCTTCACCCTCTGACATTTATGTGGCTCTGGTGTGCTTCTGGAAAACATGATTCCTGCCCCAGAGCCCAAAGCTTAAGCTGGGGTTACAGATTTCATAAATACTAATCCAAACAGGGGACTCTGGGGTTAGATAATATCCTTATGCAGAATTGCTTTCACTGGGCCTGGTACCCAGGTATTAATCTGTGTCATAAATTCAGACCCAAACTCACTTCCAAGGCACTACCAAGCAGAGGGAAAGGGTTCTGCAGGGTGTCTGGTGGTCACAATCTCTGCTGAATCCCTCTCGTTAGGTAGTTATGGATGTGCACAGGCTGGGTCCAGACAAACCCCTCAATAACACAGTGGGTGAGTACTTCAGAGACCAAGGAGTCAAAATTGTGATTTTTGTCATTCTTTCAGAGGTCAGAATTATGGGCAAGGATTCAGATGACTCATCCATCAGTTCTTTGCTTCTGAGTGGTGAACTTAAAAAGTGAAAAGAAAATACAATATACCTGAACCAAACTTCCAAACCTGTAGATGAAAATGTTTGCACACTTCCTTCACCTCACCAAAGCCATGGATAAAAGGTATTTTGGAAAAAAAAATGCTGATCTCATGAGAAATTATGGAGCAGGCTGCAAGACTTATAGGATCTGTTGTAGGGTAATGATAAGATTTTTGGTTAGAGCTGCTGTTATCACATGCTATCACACTGAGAAAGCTGAGTCCATGGAGCTGGAAGGGGTTCTGGGAAAGAGATTTTGTACTGATTCCCCCTTCCATCAGAGATCTAGTTTTCAGCAGAGGAAAGGGAGAAGGGGAAGAAAATCAACACAGACATAAGCAAAGCTTTTTACCTCCACCCTGACTGCTGCATCTGCAACCAACAATGTTTTACCCCTAACTGCTGTCAGGATGCCCCCTGGGAGTTGTCAGGTGTTTCAGACCCCCTTTCTTCACCTTGGTCCAGGCTGCCATCCTCCTGCACACTTCAGCATCCAACTCTCACCCTGTCCAGAGCCATCGTACTCCTGGCAAGGTTTCATATCCTTTTTCTGAGCCCCTGCCACAGCTCTGGTTTACACTCTGCTTACTCTGCCCCAGGCTTGCAGAGGGCAACACAAAACAGAGCAATAACTGGGAGAGGGAGCTGGCAGGCAAAATCAGGTCAATAATGAAGGCTGGAGCAAGCCCCACTTGCTCGAATGGGTTGTGCTACACAAACACCAACTGCCTGCCCTCGGGGCTCCCCTGTCTAAGGGCAGGCTCATGGGAGTCTAAGGCCGGCTCCTTTGATCCCAATTTCTCAGCAGCTGTGCAAGTCATGGCCTTTACAGTGGCTTGCTGCTGACTCATGGTGAATCACGGCTCACTGGCGCTATAAAGGCGCCTTGGAGGGCAGGAATTATGTTTGTGCTCACTTTAAGACCCTGTTATGCCCTGGGAGCAGTGTGAAAGAGGCTTTTGCACAACACAGAGTCAGGCTCATTGTATTTGCATCCTACCATAATATAAATCAACATTATTTGAGCATAGTCATTATTTGGAAGAAATTACAATAAATTAAGGTACCAAATTTGTAATTAAGGGCCAGCAAGCTACTTAATTAATCTTATATCTAATTAGCCAACAATAAATTACCCAAGCAGGACTATAAATCTATTCAGTGAGCTACAAGAACCGCATGCATAAAGACCTGTCCTGTACTGTTGGGAGCTCTTGAGGCTGTTCAGCTGCCCTTTGTCTCCCTGGCTGCCCCAATGCCCCACCTCCAGGGCTTCTGTCTGGTTGAAAGCTCCTTTGGGCAGAAATCATGTCTTTGAAGTGGCTTGGATCACCCTAGCTTAGAGTTTGGGGACTACATGAAAATAATCAATTTTACTGAAATTTAATTGAATTGTGTTCCGCCCCATTGTGAGTCTCAGCAAGCAGCTTTAAAGAGCTCTTTTTTAGGTGGTGGTTAGTTAACGTTGTTGCCTGAGATGCTGTGGACTCCCCTTCCATGGAGGTGTGGAAGACCAGGCTGGATGGGGCTCTGAGTAACCTGGTCTAGTGGAAGGTGCCCAATGATTGTGAAGGTCCCTTCCAACCCAAACCATTCTATGACTCTAATGTCATGCGCTAAAAGAGATGTGCAAGTAGCAAGAATGACCAGATACTGGTGTATAGGCAGGTTGTACTCAGAAAATTATTGCAGAGCTGGTTTTTAATAAGTGATGCCTTTTTTATTTTAATTACAGACTCTACAGAATGCTACATAATGTAAATTGCAAGTTGTGAAAAGTTTGTAGGGTTTTTTTAGGCAAGTTATGCAGGGCCACTCTTAGCAGGCAGGCAAGACCAGGCAATGCAGCTAAGCATCACAGAGGTACAGCTTTTTCAAGTACCTCCTAAAGCCTATTTTTACAGGATCTGCCAGTAGAAACAGGGATTTGTGACTACAGCTGAGTTAAGGAGCATAAAAAGTACATGGTGTCTCTATGAGAATTACAGCGTCTTAGCTGTGGTTGGCTTAGGGGATGGCTTTGTTCAAAATGCTGTACCACAGCCAAGCTGTGTCCTGAGGCTCTGTGTTAAAACACACACAGCAAACAATGAGAGGAGATAAAACCTATCCCAAGAGCTGCATGCGTGACCACAAATGTGTTTTATGGCAGCCCAGGGATGGGGTTTCATTAATCTGCTAAACGCTGCAGGGTACGTGTGGCCCTAGAAGGAGGTCACACATCCACTTGGGTGAAGTCTTGGCTCTGAGGAAATCATTGGGAGGTTTGCCATTGGCTTCCACATAGCCCATCTTGTCCATTGCTGCATCCCTCTTCTATGACTCAGCTGATGTAAAAGCATCCCCACATTTACCGGCTGCTGGGATTTGATTCCAGTTGAGAACAGGGACTGCTGGACACCATCTTCCTTGTCAAAAACACATATGTGCACCAGCAAAACCCAAGGGTATAGCACTTAAAGCCTCCTCACACAAGATTTGTAGAAACCAATAAAAAATGTGGTTTATTAGGCAACTTTAGAAAAACAAAGACCAAGGGAGATTGCCTTTAGTTGGGCACCCTCTGACTGTCCAAGAGAAGACTTAGTAACTAAATCACCTGTCCCATCTCCTGGGTGCTGTTAATGGATGCATCTCCACTAACTTCAGTTGTCATAGAATCATAGAATCATTTAGAGGCTGGAAGAGACCTTTAAGATCATCAAGTTCAGTCCCTAAGTCTCTGGCACAGAACCGGGGTGCTTCCATCAAATGCATGGGAGAACATTATCCATCTCACAATTTGCAAAGGTGCTCATGACTATTTATTTACAGAGCTTCCCAATCATGGAAGTAGTGCAGAAACAGAGCTTTGCCAAAGCCCAGCAAATCCCTTCACCAAGGAAAGTTTGCACAAGAGTAGTATAATACAGAGCAAACAAAGCTTGGCACGAGGCCACAGAGCTGAATGATTCCAAAAGAGGTATCTTTGTGGGGAGACATGGAATAAGATTATTTAAAAGGAGATATAAAACTAGAGTAGAATAAGGAAGAAGAGCCAAAATTCTGTGTTGATTCAGTCCTATTATTTCAAGCAGACATTTGGACATGATGTCGTTTGAAGGTGATGAAATTAAAAATAGCTGAGGTTCTTCACCTTTCTCGGAAAATATTTTCTGTTGTTAGTCTTTAGCCTGCTCTTAAGCAAAACCTGCATCTTGCACAATGACTTGACTTCAGGGAAGACCTTTGTGAACAACATGAAACATCATGAAACGAGACAGGGCATGAGAATATGGAGTATTTGCATGTGGCCCAGAGAAGCGCTAGTCACAACAGAGAGGTCAGGAAGAAACTGCAGAAGGAAGACAAGAAAGAGAAAAAAAAAAAGTTTCCTTTCCAAACAAAGGAAAACTTAAACGAAAAAAGAATATATTTTAGGCAGAAGGAAGGGTAGTGGAACCCAGCAGAGATTTTTATTGCCGCTGTCCTTTTCTTGGTCCTTTTATGCTACCTGTCCTTAGCAATAGGAGTGGTCAGAAAGGTTCTGCTGTATTCTCAGGAGTAAATTTTAAAAAAAGTACTTTTTGACAATGCATTTTGTAAGCAGCTGTCCTCACCTATTGAATTAAAATCCAGTTCCACTAATAATCACCAAAAAAATTAAGGCCAAACTCTGGCATCCAACTCATAAAGTCTCCTTGAGGTCATCAGTTCTTCAGAGATTGTGAGAGTATCCTTTCCCCAAAATAACCATATCACTTCCTTACCCATTCTTAAAATTGTGCTTGAATGAGCCATTTTGGAAATTCTCGAGATGCCTTGTTGTGCTTTGTTTACTCTCAAATTGGAATTAAAACCAGTGCAATGCAAGTAGAATTCTAGCTGAGACAAACACACAGGGACTACACTGCCCCATTCATGGTTTTCAACCCAATTTGGCAGATTCAAGGCATTCAGATACAGCTCTGGAAGAAAATCTATGAAACTAAAGCTGCAATGAATTCAGTATTGAATTTCTTCCCAGCCTCATGGGCCTAGCACTACAGCCCTGAGTTTCTGTTCCTCAGGTCAACCCTAATTCCTCCCTTTTCAGAGTCAACCAATTTCCATTCTGGCTCACCATTTAAGCACTTCAGCTTTCTTTGGGAATATCACACGTTTTTTCAGGGACATCCATTGCTAATGGAGAGATTTTTCACTAGTTGTGGGACTGTAACAAATGGAAACCTACATGTCATTTTACCCTTTTAGGAAACACAATTTATTTGCTCCCTTAAGAAAACAAATGCTGACATATCACTTCATTTATCCAGAGTTTGGAACGCTGAAATCTGCTGTAACCAATTCTTTTGCCCACTTTCAGAAATATTTTGCAATACACACACCTACTTATTAGATTTAAAAAAAAATTTGCCAAACT
Organism: Pseudopodoces humilis; assembly: GCF_049639895.1. Classification (NCBI taxonomy): domain Eukaryota; kingdom Metazoa; phylum Chordata; class Aves; order Passeriformes; family Paridae; genus Pseudopodoces; species Pseudopodoces humilis. The sequence goes on along the minus strand of NC_142205.1, from coordinate 7,761,232 downwards.
CACCCACTCCCTAGATTAAAAAAAAAAAAAAAAGTTTACTTCAGTCCAAATCTACAACATGATAACAGGCTTTTAAACAAATAAGCACATTTCTTAAAAAGAATTCATATCTGCTAAATCACTTGTACAGAAGTGTGGCAAATCAGCCCACAGCCTAAGTGATACTTGATAGAATAGACTTGCTGGATATAAAAGCTTAAGTTTCCCATACGCAGCCAGCACTAATGTTTGCAAAGCCAAGATCTGCTGTTTAACATTTTGAATGTGCTCTCTGATTTGACTCTCCTGCTGCTGCAAGCACCTCATGTCAGCATTCCTCAGAGTCTGCATAATGTACATATAGGCTGATCTTTAACCTCGGTGTCATCACCCAGACCAAAATCAATAGAGGGACATGACACCGGTGGGACCATTTGCCAGTAGTGGTTCATACAGACAGATGGGCTGTTGTACGAGAATGGGGCCAAAGAAACTTGGAACTGGTCAAGGGGGTTTTTCTTTTTTGGAGTGGGAAATGAAGCTCGCAGAATACAAATGCAGAAGGAGGTGAGTTCAGCTTCAGTGTCAGCAAAACCACTGCAGGTACTGCAGTCTTTGCACCTTGAGGAAAGGTGAGAAGGCTGCCTTGTTTTGGGCTTTGCTGTTTCCTATCTTTTTATTGTATGAATTCCCCCAAGATCCACATAAGTATCATTTTCTCTCTTGGGCTAAACCAGGTCATGAATAATAAAAGCAAACAGCAGTTTCCCTCCATGCTGCCTGTAAAATTACATGTCCTTATCCTAAGGGACTGTGACTGTTTTTTTCACAGCTTTTCCCTAGTGCTGTATGAAATGTGGTTGGACATTTGGAGCCTGTCAGCTGCTCAGTTGCCAGCCTTGCAGACTGGGATGGGGCAGTGATAAACTAGATTACCTTGGGTGGTAGGTGGGCAGAGGTGACCTAAAATGGGACTCCCAATGACACAGCAGTGTGTGACATCATTCTCCAGTGCTGGGCCGCAGAAGGCACCTATTCATCAAAATTCAGGTCTTTGTGGCCTTCAGGCATCACAAGAGATACACAGGGCAAGGATGGGACAGCCAGTGTTTGGGGGAGTGGAGGTGCCAGGCAGGACTGGCAGAATCCCTACAATGCCAGCCCTGGGGAAGAGTGACTCCACTTCTGCTTGTGCCTGGGCAGAGCTGCAAAATGCACTTTTATGTGGTTGCCCTGGCTCCAAGTTTCTGTGGGGTCTGAACTCCAGGGCTGTAGCAGTGTCCTCATCTCACAGGCACTGCAGAGATGCCTCAAAGCAGCCTGGTGTGTTACTGCTTAGAACATTTCACAGTCGGAGCACTGCTGCCATTTCCCTCTCTATTTCTTCTTTCATGCTCATAGTAGTCCATGGCCGAAAATTAGACAGACGCTCAACTGTAAAAATAAAAATGGTTTTAGTTCACATTTTTCAAAATCCTGGTCCCCCCAACCAGTGTATAACTCTTTATAATACAGCATAGTTAATATTTCCCTTTCATTTTATACTAGCACAACACCTCAGAAAGATGGGTTGAAAAGGCAGGCTGTGCTTTAGGAATAGACCATTATTCCCAGGCAAACTGATCTTTACAAAAATATTGTAATGAAATCAATATGTATTATTACACATAATGAAGCAAAATGTATATTTTTACATATTAACTCTATTTGCTTTTACTCTTTACATGTAGTTATAAAAATATTTATTTTTGTGCTTAGAATAACAAAATGAAAGCTCAGTGTTCAGGCTCTATCTGGCTGGCACTTATTATTTCCATATGTTAGGGCAACAACCAGATTGCTCTGCCAGTTAATTCTGTGACTTTTTCTGCACCTTTTCATCTGATCCAGCAAAGATTATTTTCTTTGCAGCTATTATTGCAAAGAGGTGACCGATTGCCACCGGGCAGAGAGTAAAAAATGAAAGGATCAATTAAGTTTATTCTTCTGGTGAGAAAATATGCACATTTTCTCAGAACATTAAATTCCATATGAGGACCAGAGATGAGGAATTAAGATGCTTTCAATACTTTAGACAAGTCTCCCTGTTTTCAATAGCAATGCTGTATTTGGGTTTAACTCTGGTCAGAAGAGCACTCCCAGCTCTGCTCACTGAAAGTGATGGCAGAATGTTGACTCGAATGGAGCAGAGATCAAAGACAGCAGGGCAACCCTGGAAGATGAACCTGATCGAGATGAAGACAACCCTGCTCATGGCAGGGTGGTTGGATTAGATGTCCTTTAAAAATTCCTTACAAATTTGTGATTCGGAGAGGTTGATAAGATCACACTTTTTATCCCTATGTATCCAAGACATCCTATGTGTATGTGCCAGGTGGTGCTGTACTGGTTTCTCTGAATGCACTGCTTATCTGTGACAAGCCTTTGGAGGTGCACCACTGTCACCAAGCTCAAGAAGTTAATTTGGAGCCAGAGAAAAGGTTCTGCAGAGCAGTTTAGGGAAGGAGGAACATGTGGTCAGTCACGTTGGGAGTTAGCACATTTCTCCTCAGGCACAGCATGTCACTCTGGATCTTTTTCCATGTGCTTCCAGCCGGTCAGGAACACACATCTGATACACTATCCATGAAAATCAGTAAATGAGGGACTGGGTCTCCATTAGCCCTCCAGGTGCAGCTGAGCACAGCTAATAGAAGCTGCAGAAATAAGTCTGAAGCTCAGTCACAGCACCATTCCTGGCAGGATCAGTTTGCACTAAGCTCCACGACACTGAGTTCAGATGCTTAACATGTCTCACCCTACCAGAGCAAACCTTGATCAATATTTAAATCTGGACCCTTTATTTCTCTTCTTGAGACCTCTGATATATCCCCACAGCAGCTCCTGGGATGTTTCTCAGCTTCCATGACCAGGAGAGTCCACACTTGCTGAGTCATCACCCTAGGAAAGTTGCTGGAAAGTTTCTGGTGCAGAAAAATCAACAATGCCAGTGTTTTGTACATATGGTTGTAGAGCAAGGGGCAACACCTATGTCAGATTTAGATTTCCCAGACTTCCACATCCTCCTCCATGAAGACACCCTCAACACAGCCAGGGATGCAGGAGCTGACCTGTGATGGGCTGACACTAACTGCAGCAGAAATTGCCTCTATTTCCTCTGCAACACAAATCCTGAGGACACACAGGGCAAGCTGGAGTCAGCAGGTGAGAAAAGGACATACAGGGGAGGGAGTTGGTGGGAAAGAAAAAAGTAAGAAAAAATGCTTCCCTTGGAAAGGTGTTGTAACAAAGATAAAATGCTTCAGATGTCAACAGGATACCACAAGATCCCAGAAAAACCACACAGCTTCTCTGCTGCAGAACTGTTCATTCATAAAATAGTTTTTCTTCCTCATATTCAGGATATTACAGATTGTTTCTGTGCTGCCAGAGCTGTTCTGACCAGCAGTATGAGACTTTTCATAGCTGCAGCTGCTCAGGCAGAACTAGGCACCTCAACATAAAGGGACCTTCTGTATTTCCTTCCCTTCCCCTGACAGAGTAACTGGAGCAGTATAAGCACCTTTATATTGACATAATTCATCCCCATTGGGGGTGTTATATCATGTTAGAGAGATTTAGATGGTTAATGTGATAAAACTTGTGAATAGAGAAGCTGGTAGGATCATGAATTAGTTTTTTTACTCCTTGCACTCTACATGACTCACAGTAACTCAAACTTGTAAGAATAACAGTGTATAAATTGGCCAGAACTAAGCCCCTTTGCAAAGACAGATCGGTTTTTAACTACCTGCATGCTTGAACCTTCCACAGCCACAGTAAGGGTACCCACAAGGGTAACAGGTTTGCTCCTAAGTAACATATTATCTAAAGAAAGCACCACATATATGCCAAACTTTCCAAAGGAAACTAGTGATTCTGGATTCTTTTATACCTAAATGCCAGTCCTGAGAAAACTTACAAGGTATCTTAAATGGAAACTGCTCTTTGTAAGGAAAATAATGATAAGGATGCAATCTCTGAAAGATACAGATTGTTCTGCAGAGGGCTGTTTTCTTATCTTCAGGACATTCTTGGGGAAGAGAAAAGAATCAAAAAAAGTGCTGAGGAAGAAGGAAAGAGATCTAACTACCAATAGGGAGTGATGAACAGAAAGGGTGAGAAAGGACAGTCTTGGAAAGGGGCTAGAAATTAAAAGACAACAAAGGAGGGGAAAAACTGAGGGAAGCGAGGGGGAGGGGGTAGGGAGAGGAGAATGTGTGAAACAAAGGTGAAAGAAAGGGAAGAAGAAATAAAAGTGAGAAGGGAAGAAAGGCCACAATCTAGGGCTGAGATGAGTACGTTCAGTTCCTATTTTATTTATACATTTATATTCCAGTCAGTGTTTAGTAGGTGTCTCTAAAGGCTGTGATTTATTATAATTTTTCCTTTTCAGCCCTGCAGAGGAAGGGGCAAAGGCCAGGAGGGGGCTGGATTCTTTGCCTAGGGCACGGCAGCTCCTTAGGCTGGCCCTGAATTCAGAGGAGTGCTAATGCTCCCTGGAGCTGGAATGCAATTAATTTTCTGTGGCACAATGCTCCAGAAAGAGCATATTTGGGGAGGCTCAGGTTTGTGATCATAGGCTACCCTCAGCCTATGTGTGCAAATTAGAGCTGTGACACGGCTCTCCACACTGGGTTATTATTTTTCACATCTGGGCTTTTGACCATTTTGAAAATGTTTGTTTGCATGACATTTCTGCAGGAGAAGAGGGTGAACATCTCACTTTATCCACATTAGTAGTCACTTCAGCAGCCTGGCCAGAGCCCACTTGAGTCAGCAGCAAAATCTTCTCTAACTTATCTCTGGATGCTCTTTATTTGTTTATTTTATTTATTTTATTTTAAATTAAACTTTGTAAAGGTCAAATTTGGGGATTATTTTTTTTTATTTAAGCAAACACTGAGCAGAGACACTGGATGATTTAGAATAATCAGTTTAAGACCACATGTGACATGTTGCTGTAGCAGCATACTTTTTCCATGACAGCTTGTTGTGTGTCACAGAGACATTTGTCACTGATCACTCAATTATCCACAAATTACAGCTTAACTTCATTTACACATTTCCTTGTAAAAGCCAGGGCAGTCCCCTGAAGCAAACAGGCCCCATCTCCTGTCGTACCATCGAAATCAGTAGATTATTGAAAGCCAAGAATTTAACTCACACTTATAAATATTTTTTGCTTTAAAAGACTTTAATCCTGTCTTGAAGTAATGGCAATGCTTTTTGGCTGCTATAACCTTCAGAAAGCTTCAGAATTTTCTAATAAAAAGCCTGGGTTTTTTTTTTTCATCACTGGCCAGAATTTTCTGAGGGGATTGAAAAAAAACCAACCAAGCAACAACAACAAAACAAAGACCCCCACGTTTTTTCATGTGGCTCATTTAAGTTTTCTCTCTGAAACTGGAAATCTGGTCCTGGCACACATCTGCCACCTGAGCTGCCAGTTCAGCTATTCCCCAGCTGCTGGAGGATGCATTAAGGCATGGGAGGGTGACAAGATTGTCTCAGGTAGTGCAGAGTAACTTCTTACCCAGCTTATTTGTGGTGGCACTTTTAGGAAATCTAGGGTTAAGAGACTCACAGGTGGGTTTGGACTTTGCTTTATGCTCTGGTTAGAGCTTGCTTTGAGGTTCTTGGAAACCTCAAGCAGACAGGCTGGTATTTCCAGAGGTTTTCTGCATATTCTTTGACTACATCACGTTACAAATGTAAAAAAACAGCTCAGACTTAAAGCATATAAAAAAAGTACAGGCCTGCAACTTTTCCTCGGGGCAAGAGGGCAAGTAAAGCCTTCCATGAGTACTTTTACTGAGGGTTGTGCCTCTGAAGAAGGAGCAATGTCCTTTTTTTGGGAGACTGGTCCAAAACCTTTCCAAAGCAGTAACTAACAGGTTGTTACCTCTATACCACCTTTTGCTGACTCAATTAGAAAAAGAAAAAATGATTGACCATAGCAGGACTCGGTCCACTCCAACCTCCATTGTTCAATAAATAATTGAAAATGGTTGTACCAGGGAAGTATGACTTCATGGTGTTTGAATAAGGTATGTTACTCTGTGGAGGCTGATGGAAAGAAGATAAAATAAACTGAATACTATATATTTAGACCATTGTTTGGTAGGTGAAATAATATTTCCTTGTGAGTCACTGACTTTGCTTGTGGATCAATACCATGGTAGAGAGGCAATAACTGCACGTAGCACAGCTTGGCTTCTCAGGAGAGAGGATTTGAATAATCTCCTTGCTGGCACGAACACTCTGGCAAAAGCAGAAGCTCCCAAACTGCCCTCCCTGAGTAATTAGGGTCACAAACACTGCTTTGACAAGGTGCTGCAGAATCCAGGGTTTTATCTGGGGAAGGATGGGGAAAGCATCCTCATCTGGGAAGCTGGGTGGTCCCTGTTGTCTGCTAAGTGACTCCAGAGCACACCTGGTGCCCACAGGGGCAGCCCTCTGCTCCTTCTGCCCCCAGGTGCCCCCAGGCACACGCAGGGCTGGAGCCCAGATCTGAGCTGTTGCCCTCTGCTATCACTGCTGGAGCTGTTTAACTGGGGGACAGAAAAAACTGTCTCTCAAATCCAAATAGTGGGAGGCTTTGCAACTTGGAAAATCCAGCCTGAGCCCCTCCAAACAGCACTGCACTGCTTGAAGGCCAGGTGTTGGATGGAGATACATTCCTGTGTGCTACAGCTCCCAAGGGTGCAAAACTCTTCAGATGACTGCTGAACCAGCAAACCTTATTGATGTATTTTTTTCTTTTCCCTCAGATTGAAGCCAAAAAGCAGTGTGGGCTGGCAAGCCAGACCCAGCCCTCAACATTTTCCCTGTGGAGGAAGAGCTTTTCCACACTGGCTTGTGGATGTTGTGCAGCTTCTAGCCCAGGGAAGGTGGTAGGACCTTACCTCTGCTTTGCTGGCAGCCTGGCAATGCCCATCGCTGCACCTGGGCAGAGCTGGGCTGTTCCTGACCTAACACGAGCACTCTGTGGGAGGCAGATGATCCAGACTGGAGGTTTGGGGCTGGCTGTGGGGAGGGAGGGTGAATAATTGCTGACACACGGCTCTTTTCTCTCGCTCAGCTTGGGTTTTGGGCCTGAAGGTACTCAGTGCATGCTACCATCTGAAGGCTGAGCGCAATAGCTTTGAAAGAAGCAAAGGAAGTCAGGCAGGGAGCCTCCATAAATCTATCCGAAAGTTAAATACTGTAAAATCTCCACGTTGTTTACCAGCTGTGCCTACAATGAAGACAGAAATAATCCTGGTAAACATGACCTTTGATCGGCAAGGTGGAGAAATTAGGTCAAGCAGGTTTTTGCTTAGCTGAAAGCATAAGCTGGGGATGAAGAGAAATAAAATTCTCTTCCAAAAAATGTATTAGTCTGAGGGCTCCACAGAAAACTGCTGCTCAGCAGCCTGAGGCAAATTTGCTGCTCTTGCAAACCTTCCTCGCATTGAGCGCCAAACGCAGAGGGCAAAGGAACATGTGCGCACAGCATAGGAGCAATTGCCTGCTCCATGGACTGGGTTTTGATGTTTAAATTACACTACAGGGCATGCTCTGGCAGGCTCTCTGTATGACCTTGGGGAAGCCCTTGTGCTGGTTCAGGCTCGGTTATCTCCAGCTGCCGAACGGGGCACGGTCCCTCCTGCACCATGGCAGCGACACCAGGCGTGCCCGGGTCACACTTTGCAGCTGAGAGGGTGTCCCACTGCTGGTACACACACCTACACACCCAGGCCAGTGTGTGCTTGTCATTTCTGCATTGCATGAGGGGTCATGAAATTGCTGTGAGGCTCCTCCTGAGCTTGGTCTGTGAGCCTCAGCCATGTCCAGGCAAAGCACAGAGCCAGGGCTCTCTGCACGGGCAGTGAGGGATGGCTCCCCACCCTGTGCTTTGGAGGGGAAAGAGATTAGCTCTGTGAAAACATACCCTGGCTCTTTTTATTTACATCAGCAATGTGTCCTCCTGAGACTGGCGTTAGTTCTGTGGTGTCCCATTGGGATCCTGTGCTCAGCATGAGGCGAGGTGAGCCTTGGTGTACCCCAAACACCCTACCAGCACTGCTGAGATTCAGGCTGCCCACAGGGGCAATCAAGGCTGAGCATGCTCATCATTAATGGATAAAAGTATCCTCAGGAGAACTTGTCCTATGGAAAATATGCTACCTCAGAAAATGCAAATAAATAGCTGGTCAGCAGTTTTGGATGGGGCAGGAAGTGTCTGCCTCCACCCTCATCCCTGGACCCGTATGTGGGGGCCACCAACCTGAGCAAAGACATCCCAGTCAGAAACAGGCGAAGAAGAGATCTCATCCTCCCTGGATATAATTTTATGTTTGATAAAAAAATTTGCCAGACTCCAGGCTTTTCTGCAAGCAGCAGTTTAGCAGAATCTGCAGATGTGTGAGCACCCAGGGGGTTAAATCAGCAAATGGGTGACATGATTTTAAGCCTGTGGGCGGCTTGTCCCAAAGATCAGCTGCTCTCAAAGCAAAAGTAAACTAACAGTGTTTATTATGAGTCACTTAAGCAAGCAAATTATTAGTAGAATCTCATCTGTGGTTATGCGAGTTGGGACCTGAGGTGAAGGTTAATTATTTTTCCACCCTGAAAAAAAAAAAAAATAAAAGAAGAAGAAAAAGAGTAAAACCTGAGGTGCTTTAGCAACTGGCATGGGAAGATGCTTCCTGCACCTATCTGAGAGTGCTCAGCCTGGGTGTCTCTGGGTGCTGTGGGGGCTCGCAGTGCTGCTGAGTTAAAGAGGATGTGGATCTAATTTTGCACACCGAGGGCTCAGCCCCAAACCCCCTGACATCCCGGAGAGTCTTTTCATTAACTTCAAGAGGCCCATAGTCGGGGCCCGTGTGAATGGCCGGGGTCTGCAGCGGGCAGCAGGGCTGGTGCACAAAGCCTGCCCTCCCGCTGCCCTCCCGCTGCCCCTGACCTCTCGCCGGAGCTGAGGCACTGCTGCCACCAGCCTCTCAGAGCCCCCTCACAGGAGGGATGGAGGGCTGGTAATTGTGGGAGCTTTTTCTCAGGGCAGCACCTTGTCTGTAACCAGCGCTGGGGTGCTGGGGTCTGCCTGGGGATCAAGAGCACAAAAGCAGAGTGGGGGCTGACAGGGGATGCTGGGGCATTTCCTTCGCTCCCCCCCCTACTAGGAGCATATTTTATCCCATGAGAGGGTCTTCTCCATTGAAAGGAAAGAAATAACCCCTGAGGATTGAGCCTTTCCCCATCTGGTGCCTGGGGTCGGGGCTGCATGAGCAGGCTGTGCTGAGCTCCCTCTTGCCATGACGCCTTTCCTGTCTCCAGAGCTGAGCACGGCTCATTTGGGCCTGTCCAGTGTCATTTCAGACACCAGCACAGCAGCATCCTGGCTGTTTTGAGCTGCTGTGGCAGCCAGCTGTGATGGGAGCTCCTCCAGGTGCTGGCCTGCTGTGCGGGTGCTGCACAGGCACTAAAGGGACACAAGCTCTAGCGGGGGGCAGGTGGCACTGAGACCAAGCCCAGGGCTTCTCAGCCACTGGTGTGACCAATGTGGGCAGGAGAAGGGTTGTCTACAGGCAGAGATGGTCTACAGGGTCTAAACACCCCTCCAAGGCTTGGGAGGAAACTGAGTCTTGTCAACTTTTTCTGGAGAGGCAGAAAGGCTGTGGAGGCTGAGCTAGGGTACCACGACAGAGGGAAGAAGGAAGAGGCCACATGAGCCCATCCCGCTGAAGAGGAGCTCAAGTGTGATAGAACTGTCCAGACTGTGCAGTTTCTTCCAGTGCAGTGCTTACCCTCAGTGCTCAGTAAATAAACAACAATAAAACAATGTAGATGTTTTCTGCATAAGGTAATAGAGTGTAGGTCTCTTGAGTCAAATCTGGAAGCAGTTTAACAAGGCTCCTTGGAGCAGTGGCTCTGTGTTGCTCTCTGTTTGCAGAGCACCATGGTGCTATTCACATGATTTTTAATGCAATAAAATTACACAATAATGCAATACAATAATAATAAATTAGAACAGAGATGGTTCTCAGACATACTAAATGAGGAAAGGCAAGGTTTCACTCTTGCAATCCCAACTCATTCCATGACCCTAGGCAAACTGCTAGATTTTTCAAAGTAGCCTTGTTAATTTTTAATTTTTTTTTCTTTCTTTCAGTGTGCCTTTTTAGGCCACTCTGGAATCTCAGTTCTCTTTGTGAAAATAGCATTTTTTGCTTTGCTTCCCTCACTAGTGGATGCTGCAGAGGGAATTATAACTCTACCACTGCACATGAGAGAATCAGACACCGTGCTGATAAGTGTAGTATTAAATTGGGGCTTTGCAAATCATTTTCCCAAGGTCCAGCAGGGACTCCTCAGCAGGAAATAGGTGCTGTCTCTGTCCTGGGAGACAAGATAGGAAATGTGAATTCCTGAGAGCACAAACCTGGCAAAGAGCTGGCAAAATGTACTTGCAGCCCAGCTCCAGGCAGCCAGCAGCCCTTGAAACTCCTTGTCCCAGGGAGTTACAGCTCTTTGCTTTTCCTGCTTGGTCTCTGCCAGCAGTGGGAACTCTTCGGTGCCATTCCCAGAGCAGTGGGGAACCTGTCAGCTCACAGTCCAGGTACCACAACCTTCACATCCAGAGAGACTCTCCCCCACCCTCCCTCCTTTCCTGGTCCCTAAAATGTCTCTATCTCAAGGAAAAGCAGTTCAGCACATCAGCAGTCATGTTCAAATTCCAAGGCTAAGCACGGAGCCTGGGAGAGAGAGAGGGGGGCAAAAAAAAAAAAAAAATCAGGTGCTTCTCAAAAACAATCAACCTGATTCACATGCAGCTCAGCAGCTTTTTTGATGGCTCAATTCCAGATTTCACAGCTATTCAATAGTTCTCTTGTGTAGCTGATCCTTGTCTTAGAATTCAGCACAACTCAATCCATTTTCCCTTTTCTTTCTATAAACACCCCCCTCCTCCTCTTCCCCTCCCTTCTTTTTCTTGATTTACATCTCTAGGGAGATGGGAATGTGAGGGAGAAGCTTGTAGCCTTCCTTCCTGGGGGGCCTTGAACTGGTGTCCCCTGTCTCAGGTTCCCATTGTCCGTGCTGCACAAGCCGCAGCCCCTCTGCACTCCAGCCCTACTCAATTGGAATTTAAATGCTTCATGATTGTTGTCTCACAGAATAGGAAAGTGCTGCATTAAAGAGTAAATTACAGCAGACAAGTAACTGCCTTGGGAAGGAGTGTGAAAGGAGAGATGAGACCAGCACAATGCCCGTTTGCAAAAGAGGTTTTTTCCAAAGATGAAACAATCTTCCTGGTTCGGTCTCCTAAGGATAAATGTGATGTGGGCAGCGTAGATATGGGGCTTTGTCTGGGAGGAGAAGTGCAGCATGCTCAGGCCGGAACAGGCCCAGGGTGTGCAGCTTGGACTCAGTTATGAATTGTGTCCCAGAGCCAACAGCGTGCCTGGATCTGGGCTTGACATCTGGCTTCTTACATGGGCTCAATCCGGGCAGTTTCACTGTGGTAGCACCGAGCAACTTGTAAGGAAATGAAGAGAAGAGGTTTACTCATTTCCTTGCTTTTGCTGCTTTCCAAGCACAGGCAGAATATTGAGTTCACTCTTGCTATCTCCCCTTGAGGCTGAGACCACCCCAGAGATCATCATCCTCTCCTTAGCCCCTCCAGTGATGACCATTTCTTGTTTAAACAATCTTGTTGTGCCACTGGGACCCTTTCTACCTTCCCTGTGCCATAGCTACCCCAGACCTGCTTCTGCTTAGTCTAGCCTCCACTTTAGTCACCACTGGGACAGCCACATCAGACCCTGAGATATTTTTCCAGGTGAGATCTCTATAGGAGCAAGATGCTGAGCTGACTCAGCATGGAGCTAGCAATACCCTTAGCAAAGAATTATTTTCTTGCCTGAAGGACAAATTGTGCCCTGGTAGTAGCAGAAAGCACCCTGTGACTTCTTATGAGTCACAAGGATGCTTACAGCTACATTGCTCATTTTGTGTAAGATGGGGTTTCTCCAGCAGGAGTAGCAGAAAATAAAGGCTTTGACACTTGAGGAAAGAACAGAGAACTATTAAAATTATGATTAACATTCATCCAGAGCATCTGAGGGAGACACAAAAATGAATAAGTCTCAGTGGCTCAGCCACTGTGCCAAGATCAGAACAGAGACCAGCCACACAAAAAGGGAGCAAAATTCAAGTATTTACCCTTGAGGGATATTGATGACATCTGTCTCCTTAACATTTTAGTCATCTTTGCAGAGCCTGTCATATTAATAGAGGATTCATGAATTAAACCAGCCAGGTGGTGTAAAGCGTAGGTCACAGAAGCCCAAGGAAAAGCATCAAAAAATGGCATGTTCACTGAGACAAGAGAAAAAAAGATCAGGAGAGTTTCTCTCCCCTTTGCTCAACAGCATATGCCTTTCAAACTGTTCATTGAAATAAGGTGCTGTGGACACAGAGGAAAATAATATACAAATACGATTAAAAATGAAAAAAACACAATGTACACACACAGAGGCAATCAGGCAGGCACACAGTCCTTCCTGCTCCAAGATCACAGTGTGCACTTCCCCCCCCCCGAGCCGGCTCCAAGTGGCTCCTGTTTAATTACTCCTCTGGAACCACTGGAGTAAAGGCTGTGCCAACAGTTCTCTCTTTTTTTCATTTGAAACTACATGTGAGAAATGCCCCTTGGCTCAATGTTGAAAATGAATGTCTCACTGCTGAAATGAATTTTCTTAGGTTGCTGTGTTTTTTTATTTAGTGATCGTTCTGAAACGAGGCTTTTCAGATGGCCTTCACCAGCACTCTGCTACTTCTCCTTGCCTTAGCTTGTTGTGAATCCCAATATTGTGATAAAACTGGCTCAAGGAATGAACACAACCTGTTGTTCTCAGTGAGAATATTCTGTATTTCACTTAGAAGTGGGTCTACTTTTGGAGCTCACAACCAGGTGCTCTGCAAAACACATCAGGATTTGCTGAAGTCCCACAGAAGTGACATCATTCTGTCCTTCTAAACCCAAATCTACATGTAAGTTTTGCAGGCAGGGGATAATTTTTTAAAAATACCTTTTCCTAATCAGGTGTTCTAGTTCTCTTGACTTGCCAGGCTCAACACTATGTTGATTCATGGCCTTGTGGCCAAAAACAAATTCTGCTGAAAACAATAGGAAAACTAGGCTTGGAATCAATGCACGCAAAATACTTTGCTCCGAGGACTTTTGAGGACACCCAGTGTGGAGTCATCAGAGGGCTGGCATCCTTTGGGAGGCCTGCAGCCAGCTCAGGGTGTGTCAGCACCCTTCCATGGCCATGCCTCAGACCTGCTCCCCTGTCCCACAGCACGTGGGGCTCTGCTGTGAGGCCACAGGTGAGGAACCTCCTCCAAGTATTCAGAGAGCCATGCCGAGCCATGCCTCTCCTAAGAAGACATGGATCAGGACAGGAGCCAGCCAGGAGAAGTTCCAGGGATGTAATAGACAAGTTCAGCTCTCACTCTCTTCAGGCATTTTCTCTTGCCGAAGACAGCAGCCTGTGGGCTGCCCAGGTATTGTCAGCAGTGCTGTGGCCGTACCCTTTGGGCAGGTGGGACCTGGCTGTGCTCCATGAGGGGACAGCTGATGGTGCCCAGAGCCAGGACAAAGGTTGTAAACATTGGGATCCCTCTTCCTGACATGGCGCAGGGGCCAAACTCCCCTAGCAGAAACTCCAGCCCCTGTATGCACCCCTTCTCTTCACTTGCTGCGAGGCCCTTAAATTTCCCTCACTGACCTAAAAAATGCTATCTCCTTTCAGGTGTGCCCTGCCTGCTGCACTCATCCAGTTGCCTCAGTCCTGCAGGATTTCTGCCTACTACAGGCAAGCAATTTACACAGATATCAATCGAACCACTCCACTGCTGCCTCCAGATTCCCACTAGCACTGAGAGCACTGGCAAAGAGCTGCTGCATCTTCAGGGCTGTCTGCCTCTCCCTTGCAGGCAAATGCAAACACCAGGCTCCCAAGCACCAGCCCTCACTTTGGATTTCTCTGCTTTGCCTGTTTGTCTTCCAGCTCTTTAGCATGTCTTGAATGTGGCTCATTGTCTGCTAATAAAGAAAAGAGCATTGCTCCCCAGCAATGGCAAGATCCCAGCTTTCCTGCCCTGCTGCAGAGCCAATTCCAGTCAGGGAAAGCAGCTATCACTGGAGGTTTTAAATAAACCAGTGCTCCCCCCAAAAACCCTCCTGTTATATAATGCTCTCCTTCCTCTCCTTTTAATGAAAACAACCAAGTAACTGTCTATTTTTACTATGTTAGGGACAGATCCAGCAGCCCTTACTTGTACATGCCCGTCTGGAAATCAGTGGGAGCTCTGCCTGCATGGGAAAGAGCTGCAGGACCACGATCAGGAGTGACTCACATGAAATAGGGCTCCCTGCTTTGGTCTGGGAGAGGCCAGAAAAACACGGGCCACAACATGGTGCACATTTTACAAGTGACACTTGGTGTTAGCCAAAATATACATCAATACGAAGGAGGCGTGTGGTGAAAGGCACATTCCTTTACCACACTATTACTGTAATATCCCAGTGCCTCCACATTAATTTGTTCCCAGGAAATTCCATCATCACTATTTCAAGCTTGTGGCTGTTCAAGCCACTCAGGATGATGGGAAATTACCCTACTCAGGAAAACAGAATAATAAAAACAGTGATTAAATTTGCCTTTATCCTAAGTCTGCACACCCTTATCAATCTCTGGCCAAATATTTTTTAGTATAGAAGGATTCCAATTATGCTCTTTATAAACTTTGAAAAATCAGCCAGAAGGGAGGGTGTTTGTTTGCTTTTTTCCCATAAAGTCCAAAGAATAATACTTCCCTCAAAGAAATTTCTACAACAAAATGTTTAGAAAAATTCTTATTAAAAGGGATAGTCTGCTCCAGAAGAGCTGAGCATATGCAGTGGTAAATTTAGTGCCAGACTAAATCAGACCTGCCAGTGGTCAGGGCATCTGGACATTGGGTCCAATGCAACCAGCTCTGTTTGCTCCTAGAGAAAGCAATTGTGGACTTCCCTGCTATGGAAAAAAATGTCCTTCTCAGCTTGAGAATTAGACCTTCCTGAGCCTAAAGGATCATATCTCTTCCAAAACACATTGCGCATTCAGACCTTCCTAGCAGTTATGGATGGCAAGAGTCATGTTCAACATATCCACAAACGAACACAAAAAAATTATATTTGACACTACATAGATCTGTCAGTGTTTTTATATGGCAGCAGTTTCACAGTTGAATAAATATCTCATTCTATAATACCTTTTCTGATTACAAATGAAGCTGCTAAAAAAATCAAGCCACTGCTGCAGCCCTGTGCTGTCATCCTGTCCCAGCATGTGTCTTGAGCATCCATACATGCAATGGAGATTATCAAAGAGTCTGTTCTCACATTCCCCATGTCAGCGTGCTTATCTTTTGTTTTTTAAAAACATGGCTATTTTTGCATGGAAAAATAGAGCTGAAAACCTGTTCTGCCTTTGCCAGCTGACAAGTGGCTGATCCTTTATGGGCTCTATTACTGGTGGGTTTGGCAAGGTCCTGCCTTCCCAGAGAGCATCACAGGCACAGGAGACAGCTCTGAACGAAGGTGCCCGATGTGCTCCTACTGCTGATTGCTGTGTGCAGAAAACCTTTGCACACACGCTGGGAGGCTGAGGATGAGTACAGGATTATAAGTTTTGCAAGGCAATTGCATCTTTTTCATTTATAGGATTTGTGTGTGTATGAGCATGTTAATATAAACCCTGAAAGGAGCAGCTGATGGCAGGGAAATGAGGGGTTGTAGTCAGATATTTAGAGTTTATAAGGAAGAATGTACATATAGATCTGCTCAGTCAGTGTTTCTTTGGTTTCTGCTTTCTGTAAAGCCCCTGTAAGGGGCTGTGTGTGTTGTATTTCCAAAACTTCCACTGTCCTTCTCTGTACTGTTGTGATGCTCCTATTCCACTCTATTGATGTTTGGGAAAACAGCAGAGGAGCAGGAGAAATGGATTTGTAAGAGAATGCTAAGTAAATTTGAAATGCACAGCACTGGTTTTTTTCTGTGTTGCCAGTCAGTATGGTCCAAGAAGTTATCTCCTCATTACTGGCACTGAGGTGACTGTGGTTTCATCTATAATTAAGATGTTCTGAATAGTTGCTTTTCTAGTGTGGCCACAGAACTAAAAGCTTGGAACAGCAAATATAAGTTGGAGTTGTCCTGAAACAGAACTGGCTTTGTAGTTTTCACATTTAAATGAAACACTTGAAAAAAAAAAATTAAAAAAAAATTGGATGAAATAATCCAGAGTTGAACTGATTCAAAACCCGACCCCAAACTAAATGTTAATTTCCTGACATTATATTTAACCTTCAAAGTAAGGCAAACACAGGTATTCATCTAAAGACCTTTTTCAAATGAGACATTTTATTTTTAATATATCTGAACAACAATTTTTTAGGTTTCTTTTTCCCAGCCAAGCTATTCATTGACTCTTAACACACTGTGTTGACCTGAAGTTACAAACTGGGTCAGCCTGCAACACTTCTCTGCCCTCCTAACAAATTCCTTTGTTTAGCCATGTGCAGCTTTCCCTCTCTCATCCAGTGGTGTGTGAAGGATGGACACCATTCCTGTCTGGGAAATGCTGTAAAATAGAGAAGTAAAGCGGCACTGTGAGCATGACATTTTTATGACTTAAGCCAAATACTGCTGAGCACTGTGGGAGTCTTTCCATTGATTTTGACGCACTCTACATCAGGCTGTTATTTCAATGGCTTCACCTTTACTTTGCAAATAAACACGATGAGGACAGGGTGAGCCTCTCTGGCAAACACACGTCCATGCAAATCCTGCTCTCTGTCACAGGGGTTCAGATTTGTTTATTTTTTACATGGCTCTTCTGTATCTGCCTTTTTCCCTCTCTTAGCAGTCACTGCTTGAGCAGAGGCTACGTGACCCATCAGGAGCAGCTCCAGCCCCCCAGGTAATGGTGCCCCATCTTCTCAGCCACGGCCACAGCTGCAAGACAAGCAGTCACACCAGCATTGCATGCACCCCACATATTTTATGTGGAAAAGCCTTCCTGGGTTCAGACCATGTTTTTGCCATCTCCCATGCTCACATTTCACCTTGGTGCAGCAGTGTCTGCATTAAAACTTCATTATAGCCACAGGTGCATGGCTTAGGAGGAAACTGGGGTGCAGAGGTTACTGGGCTTGTCCAGGCTGATGAAGGAAGTTGCAATCAGAAATATGAATAATTGAGGTCAGCTTTCCTATCATTTTTTTATCACAAGCTCTGAACAAAGCCCAGCCAGCTGTAAGCTGGGACTGAGTTATCACCATTGTACAAGGTACATTTGCTGGTGAGTTACTGCCACATTTCTGCTGCAAATTTCAATACCTGGAGAAAAAAAAAACAACCACAGAGGAGTGAGTTTAGATGCACACTCTTACTTAATACTTCTTTCCATCAAACTGTCACCAAACCCACTCTGTTCAACACCATCAAATGGTTATTTCAAGTCCTATATAGCATTTCCTTTACATTTTTTTGGTCTTTTTTTCCTGTCTTCTGATTTATTGTCTTTAATCTTTGCAGACCCTTTCTGCTTAACTTAGAATATTATATGCCCTAAATCTAAGGATTACAAAACAATTGGAAGTGATTTAAGAATCTGACTCATTTCATGGGGTAGAAAATTGTGTCTTTTTCTCTCTCCACATCAGAGGCCATGCTGCTGGAGACAGACACTGAGCAGTGAGGGGAGACTCGTGTTTTAGGCAGGCCGGGGTCTCTGCTCTGCACAGCAAATACATTAAGAACCACACAGCAGCCCTGCACTACAAAATGAACATGTGGAAGCACTTTTACTACTTCGAAAGGATCTCTGAGCCAAAGAAGAAGTTGTCTGATTTGTCAGCATCTGGGAAGCAGCTCCATTGAGACATGACTGTATTAGTCCTAGCTGTATGCAGCCTTATTAAAGACTTATGCTTTAAGTCTGCCTGTAATAAAAACCTGCTCTGGTAGGAGTTGGGCTTCCTTACCTTACACAAGATCCCTATTTTTAAGTGAGGGTTAGTAACATTTGGTAATGAACTGATGAGACACTTCAAGCTCTTAATTCACCTGCATATCTTTTGTTGATGCATACGAGCTTAGCTGAGTTTTCTAAAAACCAGGAGGCTGTGGTCTCTGTCAGGAAGACCAAATGGAAGCCACTGGCAAACCATGGTGTGACCACAGCAGAGAGGCAGAGATGAGATGAGATGAGTGGCCTTCCCTGAAGTGGGCCATATGATGAAAACTCTTCTCAGGAGCAATAAACCTGGAAGTTAACTGGTATCCAAGACCCAGAGGGCTTTACTAACAAGGCGTTTTGTGGATCTGACTGTCAAGTGGATGCCTGCTTTGCCCAGCAGCATTTGAAATTCACAGGCTATCGTTGGTGCACTAAGAAGCACTAAGCTGTCTCTGACATCCTGGCTACCTTTTTCTGGTATGTAGCATCCCATGTTTAAGTGGAGCTGCACTGATTTATATTTACTAAAAATCCAGTTTGAGATTGTGCTGTGGAAGCCAGCAGGTCTGATACACATTGGTTTGGCTAAGAGTTATTATTCCTCTGACACAGCTTGCTGCCTGGATTTAGTTCTTCCCAAAACTCACATGTTCTTGATTTGTATTCCATGGCCAACCTGGTCTCGATCACTCAAGGCCAAAACCAAGATTAGAAAGATTGACGTCTGCTAATGGCTGCCTGGTGGTTTTTCTGGGGTGCTTTATCAACTCTGTCACAAGCAATAATAGGAAGGAGAGGAATTCTAAAGGTCTTGGAGAGCCTATGAACCTAATTCCCCTTGGCTGATTGCTGGAGCCATTTCCCCCTGCCACAATCACCTCTGCTGCGCCAAGGGCTGGCCTCTGAGTCCCGTTTCCCCTCCTCACTCTTGAGCAGCTCTGCAGAGAGCCTGGGAGCTGCTGGAGCTGCAGTTCAGAAGTGATTCAAGCCCGTTCCTCGGCCAACAAGTGCCCGCCATTCACATTCAAATATTGCATCTCTCCTCAAGAGCCAACAAGAGACACGAGCTGAGGGAAACACTGAGGACCCTTGTGGCTGTATCTGCTGGAGTCTTGTTTGTGCAAAGTTTGCCAACATCAGCCCTCATGAGGACTACGGAAGGGGCTTTTTCCTCCAGGGATTAGTTCTGAGATTCAGACAGGGAAACCAATTTCTCTCTCCTCTCCCCGTGCAATGCCCCTCGAGGCTCGCAGACCTCTCAGGTATTTTGCATGCTGTAAAGGAGATATTCTCTCCCAGTATGCTGGATTTGTTAAAATATGCCTGGCAGGACAGCAGAGATAGTTTTCTTTGCTCAGATAGGGATGGTCTGCATGGCAGGAGGTCAGACTGAGCAGATGGCCAAGAATACAGACCAATGTCATGGCATGAGCCTGGCAGAAGAGATTTAACTAAGAGAATTTTGGCAACAATTAAGAAGAGGACAAGAGGGAATACCACTCAGAAACACTCAAATATGCTTTTGCTCTAGAGGTTTTCACTTCTTTCCTCCCTTTCTCAGGCTTGCTTTTAGCCTGCTCTGCCCAGTCAGAGGGTTAGGTTTTGAGAAGGGATGTCCTGACCTCCGGGGATCATTGTAGCTGAACCAGGGGTTCAAGGTTTCATTCCAGGCTAAATGCAAGCTTTGTCACAGAGGTGGGTGCCTGGGGGAAGTTTTGGTGGCTTGAGTCTCTGCCAGGGGACATCACCACTAGAAGGAGGTCCTGGAGCAGTCACAGGACGCACAAACTGAGAACATGATCCTTGACCACAGGGACTAGGCCCCAAAAGTGCCTGGAGACCACACAGTAAAGAACCAGAAAGATACAGAGAGGCTGGGGGGATGCTGCTGTTCTAGGCTAAGGGGGCATGAGGTAGGGCCCTCCATCCCAGTGTCACTGTCATGTTTTGGTCCCAGGGAGGCACAGAGCTGTGGCTGACTTACACAACCTGCAGCTGAACAAAAACTGAACAAAAGCCTCTCTCTTCCCACCTCCTCCTTTTTGCAACACTTACATCAGAGAAGCAAAAATGAGCCCCTGTTTTTTATGATAAAAGGGATATCAGTTTTCACTGTTTTTTGCCTCCTGTTGTTAGAAATCAGGTCAAGGGGCTGGGTTAAACAATTCCTGTCCAGCCTTTTTTCCAAGGGAACTGCAACTTAACTCTCTTGCTTTGCACTGTTTTTGCTGCCTTTAATCAGGTTAATTTTCGTGGTGGGGAGGAGGACACAGCTTGGCCATGCTGGATGACAGTTTATGCTTGCCATCCTGTGTCTGAGTTATTACCTCTCAGGTTGGCACTGGCAGAAAATAATAAACAGATTTTCACAAGTCATGTAAATGACTTCTAATTCACCAGAGAGTTCCTATCTGTGCAAAGATCACTCCACCAGTTATTACTTTGGAGTGTTATATCCAACTGTGAAGCTCATAGGAACAGTGAAAATGAGCTCAAAAGACAAGTTTTCTGTTTATTTTTCCTTCATCCCCAGAATCTGTTTAACCTGTGTGAGCTGAAATCCAGAGCTGATCCAAACAGTCACTCACCCCACTCTGCAGGCTCCAGCCAACCTCCCAAACCTTTGTTATTCAGAGTGGGTGAACCAGAGTCTGGTCATTCTCATTTAATTTGCAAAAAGGTAATTCTGATTGAGGTTCAGAAATGCAGGTGCTTCTTCTGCAAGTACTCATCACTTAGGGCTCCAGAATTGTTGGTGGCAAAGGTCTCTTGCTCAGTCACAGATTTAATGCCACACCACTGAATCCTCTGGTGAGACTATCATTGCTATGGCAGTCATAGAGAGGGCAGGTCCCAGGCATCTTATTCATCCCCTCTGCTCTGGCAAGGCATCCCAGATGCTTTGAAGCTGAGATGGAAGTGCTGGGCTTGGTTTCTGTTTCTGTGAGAGGTGTTAAGCAATGCCAAGAGCCTGCAGGAAGCCACTAGAGTGCAAACTGCAAGAAACGCAGATTTGTTTTTGAATCTGTACCTGTGCATGTGGCAAGATTGAAACTGATTCCAGATCAGGGAATTATCTTATCCCCATTCCAGTGGTTTGCAGTGCTGTGAATTCAAGTCTGAGTGAAAGAAATTTAAGCTGTGGGGAAAGAAGTGAAATGTCATTCTTGCCACCACAATGCCTAGCTGGTCCTGGATAAACAAAGCCCAAGATGTACATACTGAGATTGCATTTCTCTTATCTCTGATCAGGCATTGCTGGAAACAGAACTTGTGAAACAACAGTGCGAGAATAACAATTTTCACTGGTGGGAAACAAGCTGTTCTTGGAGTGTATGGGGGGAGCCGACAGTCTCATCAACAGGGTCTGTTATAAACTCTGCCCAATTCCTCCTGCATACAGCCCAGACCCACTGAGGGACCTGGCTCAAGCTCAGTGGTAAGGAAGTGCCTCCACGTGCTTCACAATTTCACCAGATGCATATCTGCACCTTCAGGCACCTAAATATTAGCAATCTGGCTATGCTCCATGCCCTGTTTTCAAGTGTGATAAATAGACCATCCTATCCCTGGGCTGCTGAAGGAGAAAATGTGTTGAAGGCCAGAAGGTGACCAGATGCTTTGTGTCAGAGACAGCAGCATCTTGGGTGCTGAGGAAGCCATCAAGGAGGGCTGGGTTTTTGTACTGGTCTCATGAGAAGGGACAGACCCTTTCAGTCACCATGGAAGGTGGCCAGGGCGTGCAGCCTGCAGACAAGGCACAAAACTGAGCCCAACGAGACCACAGTCTCTCCCAAAATCCAGTACCACTTTCTGTGCCCCTCAGCTCCCTCCCATCTTGCATATGCAGAGAAGCCCAGGGGGCTGAGGGAGCATGCCAGCAGGTGCTTTTTTGTGCCCCTGTGTCATGGTGAGATCTGATTGCTTAGAGCTGCAGCAGCAAGAGCTCTGGGTTTCCACCTCCCACCATGTACTGAGGAGCAAAAACCACATTCTCCCCCATCAGGCTGAAAGCAGAGAGCTGGATATGAACAGGGTCCCTTCAGCATCATTTGGGTCTCTACTAACTTTATCTTCTTTGCCACAACACTGGGACATTTGCCTGACTGGGTTTGATCCATGCTGCTGTTTTCCTGGATCACATCAGTAGCAACATTACCAAAGCACTACCTTTAAAGAGTCTGATCTGTCAGATGTGCTTGATTTACATTCAACACAGCTCCAGACAGGCAGAAGGCTGTGCTTGAGCAGATCCTATTGCAAGACCGGGGTCTAGGAGCGTGCAAGTGTGTGTGTGCACAAGGGTCCATGTATTTAGAGAAATAGTGTTTCCCCTCCATCCAAGGCCAGGAGACTGAAATCCAAGCAAGCCGAAACTTCTTTACCATTGACGCCATAACAACATCTGAGGTTTCAAAAAAGAGAGGAAAAAATGTGTTGCTGTAGTAAGGGAATTGTAATAAGATCTTAGCCTTGGAATAACGTGTTCTTTAGTGAAGCAGCAGTTCTGCAGTGCTTCCACCTCTTGAGATTTGTGAGGAGAAATGTGCCCCAAAGAATGCTAGTTATTCTGAATGGGGAGAAAACTCAGTTGAGGGTGAATGAAAGACATCCAGGAAAAACAGAGGAGCGCTGCTCTGCTGCTCTCCTCCCTGCTCCCACCTCCCTTCCTCAGCAGAGCAGAAGTGTGATGCAGGAGCCTGGGGGGATCCTGGTTAAAGCAGCAAGTGAGTTCATGGAAGCACTTAAAGAGTGAGACTGCAGCACAGAGAGGGTAATAAAGTGAATTATGGGTTATGTAGATCCTGGCTGCACAAGAGGGGCATGAACCCCACCAGGAGAGATGGCAGGCAGCATTCTCCAGTACAGTGTTCCAACAAATCTGACCTGTGAGGGGTTGGATTGGACCTTGCCCCCAGAACTCTGCTTGTCTTTCCTCCACAGCTCATGTGTTCACGTAGCCTGCAGGCTTTGAGAGCTTCCATCTCAGACAGCTGGTTGTCCTGAGCTATGCACTCTTGTCTCTGGCCTGTGGGGACCAGAGCTGTTCATGGATGCCGTCAGGACTGAGGTACTTCCCAAGGCTCAGTGGACACTGGATCCATAGCAGCACAAAGTCATGGAGGTACAAGGCAGCAGAGGAGACTCCCACAACTTTTCAGTCTCTCCTCCATGTCTTGCCAGGGGGGATATTTCTTTCAGAGTAGTTTTGCTTTGATTACATGTCAGAGCATAAGGCTGCAGCTGCCTGTAGTACTCATGGAGGGCAATTAAAGGCAATTTCACATTGCCAATTCTTAAATAACCCTGTGTGATCTGGGCTGCTGTGCACAGGCTCACCATCATATGTTCAGGGTTGTCAAAGCTGAGTCATGACACAGATTTGATATCTGGGGTTGTAAGAGATAGCTCAATGAGAAATATTGGTTGAATGCTTGATTATTATGGAAGGAATAGAGGACTGAAAAAAAAATTTTATTTTTCCTTGATCAGTTCATAGTGCCAGCACCTTTGCACAGTGTGAGTTTCCCTGCCTCAGAAAAAAAACTGCAGCAGAGCTGAAGAAGATACAGAGAGGGCAACAGGTATTGTCAGAAGTCTGGGTTAGTGTCTATGCAAAGGATAAACAGAATAGGATTCTTTATCCAGAAAAAAAAATTAAGAAGACAAAACAGTCAGTGGGTATGAAGACAAAATTGTGATGGAAAAGATGAGGAAATTATTGTTTGTCATCCATCCCCTCCCACAATGGGGCACATGAAACCACCTGGGACATCTTTGAAGCAGGCTGGGGTGGTACATCATTTGTGGGTTGTTAAGTTCTTCAGTATCAGAGGATACTGGGTATTGATTATTTTTATTTTTTTTTAAAGACACTGGTCAGTATCTCACTGGGCTGCACTATGGCAAAGAAGATTATGAAACACCAGAGGACTTGCACTGGGTTCAGGAACCACAAATCCCTTATTGCTTAGAAAGTGTTTGGAGTAAAATATCACTATATTTTCACCTATTTTTTTTTGTTTATTTCTAGGCATCTCTTGTCCAGTCCATGACACTTTGTCAGATCAGTCTGCTTTGTCCCAGAGTAGTGCAGTCTTTGGGTCAGGACATCTGTGAAACCCCTTTTACAGGGTAGGTTCACATCCATCCTTCCCAGTGCAAGTGGACA
This sequence comes from Pseudopodoces humilis, assembly GCF_049639895.1. Taxonomy (NCBI): domain Eukaryota; kingdom Metazoa; phylum Chordata; class Aves; order Passeriformes; family Paridae; genus Pseudopodoces; species Pseudopodoces humilis. The sequence goes on along the minus strand of NC_142205.1, from coordinate 7,736,989 downwards.
CTTTGAGCTTGGCAGAAGCACTAAAAAAATTAAAATAAATGTTTCCAGTCCTGATGGATACAGAGAAAAACTCAGATATGAAGGAATAGGAAAATGGAGGCAATGTCACCTTCCTGCATTTCAGAAACACAGGTTTCTGGGGAATGGAACCAGGCTGGTGGGAAACAGTAAAACTCCATTCTGCATGGATATCTCAACCAAGGTACACCAGTAAATATTGTCAGATAGGGTAGGGACTCCATCTTTTTCAGGGCAGTAGCCCAGCATCTAAATAAAATGTGACAGCAGTAACTCAGTGAATTTTTCTGAGGACCATTTTATGTCCTAACTCTGTATGACTGCTGCCTGGGAGCTGAGGGCTGGCATCAGGGTTGAGATCGTGTGAATTTTAGAGTTTAGCTCTAAACTGAGATTCTCCTGAAGTTTTATGGAAGGCTTCCTGATATCATGTTACCTGTTAGAGGGATTTCAGCAGCTATTCATGCAGAAGAGAGAATTAAGAGCAGGAGTCTCCTCTGACCTACAATCAGGATGAACCCAGCACTCCAGACACAACCAGAACCACCGTGGTTTTTACTGGAAATGGGCCAGCTATGCAGCTGAGGCATTATCAAAATGCACTGTCTGGGAGCAAGATCAGCCTGAATCTTCAAGATTACAATGAAAGTTGAATATTGAACAGAGGTTAGTCTGGATTTCATCACAAAAACATACATTTTATTCAGGCTAATCAAGGAAGCAGGCTGAGGCAGTGCTTGGGATCTTGACTGTGTGGGTACAGAGGTACAAGATGTATACAGCAAGATCTGCGTCAGCACAGCTCATCCCAGCAGGCCATGTCATTGATGCAAATTGCACTGCTTGCTGACAGAGCTGCCTCTGTGATCAAAACTCCAGGAAAGGCTTGAGATACTGAATGGACATCGAGCAGAACTTAACCCAGCTGGATGCTGGCCGTCTCAAACCTTGATGCCTGGTCCTAGCTGTTCATTTTGGAGCTTTCTGTAGGAAAAAAAAAAAAAAAGGAGAAAAAAAAAAACAACAAAAAAGTGCATTTCTGTGAGTAATTATTTTACTTAACTTTGACAGTTGTTTTGAGATGGAATTGTTCATCCTCTGGACACTGAGGAATCTGAGACAGCAAGTTTAGACTAGATTCTTACTTTCATATGATTAACATTAAATTCCTCGCAAGAGTTCTTGAATTTTAATTCCTTCTTCAGATCTATTGCTGACAGCTAAAATATTACACTGCAAACTTTCATTTTCTACAGTTTAAGGGAAAAAAAACCTCACTGCTCTAACTTAGTGGAGACTTGAGCAGGTAAGGATTTATAGAGCAAATCCTTTTTAGAGTCTCAATCAAATTTTAAATCAAGTGGCTAAAACCAGGCAGCGATAAAATGAGAATGTGCACCATTCCTTTTGCCAGTGGTGGGGCATTGCACATAGTAGGACTTAGTTTTCTTAAGTCCTTCCTAATTTCGGTTACGGTAATATTAAGTCTCTGTTCTTTTGGGACACAAGTGAGAAAATTTAATGGAAATTCTGTAGCAATCACAGTTGCTAAATCTGAAGAAAAGTCGCTGTAACTGTGAGGGATGTGCTGACTGCTGGCCTGATCCTGCCACCCAGTGTGCACGACATTTGCCTGCTTGAATACTCCCATTAATCTCCGGGGAGCTATTTACATGCAGCAGAATTGCAGGTTCACACCAGCCTTCAGAAACATGGCAGGCATTTGATGCACTCAGCCACTAATTCTGCCAAGGGAATTGGGGCAGATCTTCTGATGGAGAATATGGATTTTTTCAGTATTTTGTTAATAAGGGTGTTCTCACACATTCATCTGCTATGGGTATAAATATGTACCAAGGGCTAATTTTAATGGATATTGAGATTTTTAATTAACATCTGGAAAGAATTTTGAGCTAATTCTCATTGCATATATGCAATTTAGGGTGGAGGGTGTAGGAGAAAAGCTGAATTTTATTGCCCTTCTCCATGTTTAATGAGAAAATTTTGACAAAAAAGCAACCAGGAGAAGAAACTAATCCTCAAAGAGTAGGTTTCTAATCAGGGCCAAAAAAAATCCACTCATATACTGGTAGATGTACAAAGTATCTATATTTTGTTTATTGGCCTCTTGCAAAAACTGGTCAGGCATGTCTGGAGTAAATAATTTGTATTTTCAAACATAACAAACAAAAAAGGCCACATGCAGGATTTTTTGCAAACCACGCCATTGCACATGTGCAAACTTATAAACTTTGCTGCTCTTGCAAGGGTGTAGCTGAGGACAGAAATTCGCTCTTTGAGTTTGGGTGGTTTTGTGAAATACATTTGTAAAAAAAAAACCCCACAGTATGTCTCCTCCAGTCATAAGGCAGCGGTTGGGTGACTGGTTTGAATTAGGACAACGAACAAAGACAAACGAAACATAATCCTGCATGTCTGTACATTCTGGAGGCTTTCCTCTTCATTTGGTGTCAGTACTGAACCAAAAGTATTTAGAGAGGCAATATTATTGAACACAACAAATAGGAAGCAAAGCATAATTTTTGTTAGGGGTAAGTCATCCCTTAGGCAGAGCATTCCATCAGTCTTAACTGCATTTCACTGCACTGAACTATGGTTAATTTGTGGTCGGAAAAAATAGAGGCACTGTGGTTCTTGAAAATTACATACTGTGCTTCCAGTTTAAAGAGAAACAAAAGGCATGTGTTGTAAATATATTTTTTTTCTTTACTTTTAAAAACAAAAGCCCATTTGAATACTCGGTTCAGGTTCTATTTGGCACCTAGAGTAACTACATTATTTCACTGTCCATTTAGGAAAAATTTCTCCATTGGGAAAAGGAAAATCAGCCTGATTGAAGAACTGGCAGCTACAAGTTAACTGTGTTCTTGTGTCAAGCTCTTTACAGTGGTGACAACATTTGCTCCCTAATTGTACAACTACAGAAACTGCATTCTGGGTTTGAGCAATGACAATTATTAGCTATTAGAAGAAAATGCCAACATAAATGTTGGTCTCTGCCATCATTTGGGATCTTCAACTCAGAAGCATAGCTTTTTCCAGAGGGTATATGCCAAGCATTACAGACTTCAGGCAGGAATTGCTTGTTAAGGTTTCTTTCTTAGGAGGTCAGATTAAATGATCAAAATGATGGGTTTGACCTTGAGATTTTTGGCTTAGGGATTGTCATCTGGGACATGTTTTTTACATAGCTGAGCCTTGACCATAGGAACTTCCTCAACAGAGATATGTAATTTTGATTTTGTTCTGTTTATATTTTGCTTTTAAAGACTGCGTTTTTCTGCAAATCACTGAACCCTGAATATCACCTACTGTTCGTCCAAGAGAGATAATCAAGTAGTCAGAAATGAAAGATTCTCTCTTATTGCTTATGCAATATTTTCAGAAGAGGAAAACTTCATTTTCCAAGGGGGTGAAATGACAGTTGTCAGCTTGAGTAACACGTTGGAGATCTCTCAACCCCATGGCTTGTGTTTCTGGGGATGGAACCACGAAGTCCTGGTAGCTTGGTGTTAAAAAAGACACAGAGGTAGGAGGGGTGATGGAGGATTTTGTATAACTGGTTGGAAGACTGAGATGGATGCTCTGAGCAAGTAGAAAACTGAATGTACCTATTCTGCTCTCACAAATCTATACATCTACTATCTGTTTTATCTGGGGGGGTTGGGGGGAGGGCTTCTAGGTCTTTGCTTCCCAAAGTGACCTTGAAGCAGAAATTTTTAACATGGCATAAGTCTATTTTGTCCAATTTTTTGTACAGCTTTCCCAGGACTGTAGTCAGTGTGTCAGTTTGCCTGAGGGAATGTGCACATATTATATTGGTAGGTCTGCAGCTGGGCATTGATAACAACTGCCAGTGGTTCAGCCAGGGCTAGAAACAATGGAAAAAAAAAAATCTTATGATAAACTCACAAAACTTGGCTGCAATTTTGCGAGCACAAGTAGTTTTGGAGCTTCAGATAAGCTTCCAAAGGTCTGGATCCAGGTCCAAACAAAACCCAAGCTTTAAAATTATGAGGCTTGTGCATTAATAACACTCATATATTTGCTTCCACTTGGAAATACTAAACATTTTATGGATTTTCACATGCCCCAGTTGGTTCTCTGTGATGGCTGGGATTGTTAGAGTCCCTCTGCCTTTGCAACTATATAGACATCAATAAAGATGAATAAAGCTGGGCAGTCAGATTCTAATTTATGCTAATCATGTTGGATGGCTCAGGGCACTTCAGCACACATGCTTAGCCAGTGACCTTTCACATTCCCCTTTCTAGATCAAAGCACTTTATTCGTCCCCTTCCAAGAAAATCACAAAGACAAAATTCCCATTCAGCGTGTCTTTATTAATCTACAAAGGGCCAAATCCTGACGCCTTTAATCTGCTCCTACTCGTCACTGCCATGATTTAAAGAGTAGAGCATTGCCATCAGAGTTCTGGCCCCAAAATCAACATGTAGAATGGCCAAATTTTCAGTAGACATAAATGAAGACAGAACCGCTGCCTTCAGACAGGACCTGTCTATCTCACCATATTTCCTTGAGGCCAAACCCCCACTCTGTGGAATTGATAAATCCCCAATCCATCTTTTATTTTGCTGTTTTCAGCTGAACCCTCACCGTCTTTTGCACTGATTTGTTGCCCTGGCCCTTACCCAGTTTGGACAATTGCCACTGGGTGACCCTCAGGTGCCCAGGGCTGAGCAGATCCTCAGTGTGTGATAGGACCTAATTAGATAACGCAAATCTAGGCTTCTGGGAATACAGATTGCTTCAAAATGAAGCACATTTAGAAAATTCCTACCAATGTACATACAAGAGGATCTATTTGTTGCAATCTGTTCGGGTCTCTGAGTCTCATTCTCAGGCTGTAACAGGCGAACTCCCACAAAACTCACTTCCAATTTACAACTGTGTCAAGGAGAGGAGAATCAGGGCATCTGATACACACACATCAGAATAAAAAGCATTTTCAGCAATTGCAGATTGGTCACAATTTCAGTTTTCCTCCTCCTGATTAATTTCCATACTTCTAAAAAGTCAAACTTCTGTTCACTCCTTATGGTTTATGCTTGCTTATGTTTGATACTGTTTTGAGTGTGCTCTGAAATACAAAGAAAAGTCAGTTTCCTTCTCATGCTGAACTTCCTCTTCCAGCAATGTTTTCAGTCTGACTAAATTTCAATTAAAAATATGAACAATATTAAAATTATTATTTAAAAAATTCATCAGCTCCAACAGCATTTAGTAGTTGCTGCAAGGAAAAAGTGATATATTAAAAACATTGCAATGAATCTCTTTCCCTTAATAGATTATGTGCTTTTCTACTAAGAACCTTTCCACTATAATCCATGTTTTCAGCAGAATTGTCTTTTTTAACTAAAAAACATAAGTAAAATTTAAAACTCAGTATTATAACTAGTAGTTGAAACAGCCAACAAACCTGATGTTTGAGTCCTGCTGGAAAAATCAAGATTTTCCCTAGTAAAGCTACTAAAAAAGGACAGTTCAAGAAATGTCTCTTTTTATTAATGTTTCACCTGACATGCTATATGTCTGCTGGAAAGCAATTAATAGATACTGATAATTATCTGAGATTGAAATTTCTGCTTATATTACTTTTTAATGGTGGTTTTGAAATATTAAAAGCAAGGAAATGGGCAGATCAGATGGCTGATTCATAACCAAGATATAATGCCACAGAGGGGTTTAATAAAATGAAGATGAATACATGCTTTTAATGAACTAGGACAGAGCTAATATGTTAATGAAACATTAGTTTTCAGATGTCTGACCAGAGAGAAGTTCCTTTCTCCTGCTAGTTTGGATCAAAGTTCAATTGGAGGTGTTTATCACATGCTTTAGAGCATCAGATAACAAAAGGAGGATCTTTTGAACCACTGCTGCCTTGTGCCTGTTTGGTGCAGTGACATTTTCCTGCAAACCATCAAACACCACTGACCTCAGCACATGCTGTGGGTGCTCCAAAGGTGGTTGTTTTACAAGTTCAGAGCTCTCCTAAGGGGCCTCAATGGCTCTGAGGGGTGTGAAAAAATAAAAATTTCCTAGACATAAATGCACACTGGTACAAACAGTGCCACATTAAACTGCTACAGTCACAGCAAGTCAACATATGCGCAGACATACTGAGCTGAAAGGCTGTTATTTCATCTTCAGCTCACACTCTTGTGCCTGGCTTTTGAAAACACACCCATTATATACAAGTTTGTGCTTACATGGATTTTTGCATTATTTTGCAGCCTCTGTAGCAATTCATGGCCTCAGTCAGAGTCCTCCACATGGGGTCTGTAGGATGCCTGCAGGACTCTCGTCTGCTTTGTGGGAGCTTGCATCATGTGACTGATGACTTTTGGTGATAAAAATGCCCTTGAATTAGTAGATGCTGCTGTAGTTCCATTCTATCCTCATAGCAAGAGCCTCAAAAACTTTTGTCTCAAATGTGCCAGCCAAAACAAAGGCCAATGTGATGTTTTAGGAGTTCTGGCTGTGCTGAAAGTTTTGTAGGTACAGTGACAGGCACTGAGAGCAGAGGATAATTTTAAGCCCTACTGCATACTTTACTATATTCCATGTTTTCTCTGTGTCTTTCCCCCCCAGGTATGGCAGGGCTAAGAAAGAGCTCCTCTGATGCAAACATACGTATTTGCTGTACGGCCTTGGCAAACTCATTCTATAGCCTGGGTCTCACTCAAATTTAGAGGGTCTTGCTGGAACTTAACTCCTATTTCGGAGCTGCTTTGAGCTCCTTGCTGCCCGATAAATTGTTTTTGACAAGTGCTAAAAAGGACTATGTTACTACCCCAGCTCAGGCCAAAGCATTTGGCAGCACAATGAAGGATTTTCAGCCCACTGGCCTGGCTTGCACAATTTGAGTGCAATTCAGTGTCTCCTGGCAGGATGCTCACACTGTTGCCTGCATGTGGATTTGTGCCAGCTGGAGGCTTCATTCCTGTAGAAGATGAAAGGGAGCCAGGTACCAAGTAGATGTTTTACCTCTGTTCAGCTTCCTGCTGTGTTTGTTTTATTTAGAATGATTTTCTTGTTAGGGCTTATTTGCCTGCATGACAATGGTAATCTCCTTGGGAATGATGCAGATGAGTTAATTATTAGAAATGGATCCCCAATTCTTTGGTAGGAAGATGGGCAAGAGAAACCTTGAAGAGAGTCAGAAATGGACAACTTCCTTATGAACAACTCCTTGTCCTCAAAAGTGATGTTAGGCCTTGGAAACCCAAAGTGGGATCTCTGCAGGAATGAGAGTTGTTTTCTGCACCCCTCTATCTAAATGAGGAAAACTTCAAATAAAATATCTGCAACAGAAAAATCTGGTTTGAGCAATTTAAACTCATGTTACACTCTGACTGCAGAGTCAAAGGAGATATCCTGCAGAAGTGAAAAGGATTAATCTTCCCATGATTCTGAACACAGTAATCAGACAGGTGCTGCTCTTGCAGACATTTTTTCAGTTTCTGTGCTACGTTCACATGCTCCAAAGATGCTGTGCGCCCTGCAGGCAGAGATCCACATGTCCCTGGGCTTTATCTAACATCTAACCTTGTTTTGATGCTATCTCAGAAGGGGAAGGTCAGGGTAAATTGCTATCTTTTCCCAGCAAATTGAGTAGATAACCAAAGTGCTGCAATAGAATTTGGCAAAGGAGTCTCCTGTTTAAAGTCAGGCAGTGGCGTTGGCAGTGCTGCAAGGACACGAGCTCAGGAGGGGCTCTGGGCTGAGCAGCTCTGGGTGCCACAGAGCTGACAGCAGCCAAGGCCACGACCCAGGCAGCTCAGTGGCAACCAAGAGGCAAAGGTCCCGTTCTGCCCACTGGCATCCAGGCTGTGAGTGATCAGTGACCTTGGGGTCCGGGCTCAGTGTGGCAGCCAGGGCAGAAGCCCACCCAGGGTGCATGTCACACAGTAAGAGCTGTCATACCTAGAATCATACACAGAATTGGGCTGCGAGGGACCCCAAAGGTCATCCAGTTCCAAAGCCACTGCCATGGGCAAGGATGCCACTTACTGGATCAGGTTGCCCCATACGGAAGAATGGAGTGAAAGGGTGAATAAAAGAGTCTGCATCTTCCCCTCCAAGATGAGCTGTTTCTTCACAGCTCTCCAGTGGCTTCTTTCCAGCTCTTCAGTGCCACAAAGCAGAGACACCCACAGGGCCCACTGCTGCACCCCAGGACTATTTGTGTCTGGTCACTGTGACCATATCACACCACATGCTCTCTGTCCCTCCCCTTCCTTGCAGCACCTGGCAGCGATGGCATTGCCACACGGCTGACACAGCACTGCCACTGGCAGGGGACACGCTCACGTCAGGCCACCAGCACACCATGGGGCAAGCCCCACTTTTCCATGTCACACATTTTCAAAATCAATAAGGACACATAGTGTGACAAGCTATGGGGGAAGGTGCACTAACATCACTGCTGAAATGCCAAGTAATCAGGAGGACGTGAAATGAAAATTGAGCAGCCAGCTAGCTTTCCAGGAAATCTCAAAGGAGTTATATACATTTATATACAAATATAAAAATTGATGTGCATATATTTATATGCATCTATGTAGAAGAAGAGGATGGCTTAAGAAAAGGACTTGCAAAATTCCTGCTTTTCATCTGGTATGCTATTTCCTCAGATAGTGTGAGTGACTGATGTGTATAGAGGTTGCTACACATCTATTTCCTATCACAGACAGAGCTATTACTTAAGTAATCAATATTTAATCTCTATTAGGGAATGTAATTTTTAAACCTACTTTAAAAAGTGCATGTGCAGCACTTGATATTAATCACAGCCAGGCAAATCTGTGCTGGACTCAGAATCTTTTCCATATTTTAAGGGAGGAACAAGCTTTTCATGGGAAGTAGAGGAAGGAAAAGAACTCAAATATCTTTGATAGTTCTGACTATTTCAGACAATGGAATGAGTCCAAAATAGCACAGGCTTGATTCATACCCTGATTTTTGCAAGGGTGGTAGAGAGCATGGGGAAAGGGTATCAGCATCTGTCAAAAACTGCAGCCAGGGCTGGCTGTAATGATCCCTCTCCTCTGCTCACAGAAAGGAGGCTTGGTCAAAGCTGAAACATCTTGCAGAAGTATGTCAGCTCATAGCTGGAAGTGCTTGGGGCAGACTTTCAGAGAGGAACTCAGCTACTAAAGGCTGACAAGAGACGTGGAGATTCAGAATTAATCTATTCCCTGTCTAAGTTGGGGTGATCCCAGAAGAAAATGCTGGTCTGGGTCAAATAGTGCAGAAATTTGAATCAATTCTGGTCAGATTGTTCTTGTTGCTTATTCAAGTCATAATTTCCAAGCAGCCCCAGCAGACCAAGACACCAGGTTTATGGAGCACCTCCATCACTGAACCCAAAATCCAGGAAAGGCTTTTTGTTCTTATTTTTATCCTTTAGATAAGATGTGATCTTCCCTGTTCCTGTGTCTCAGTGGTTGCTGGTGGCCAGATTGGTCTTACTTACACTGGTGTGAGAGCAGGGTGTTCCTCCCTGGTCCCCCACCTTCAGCCCTGCTGCTGTGCACTTCACCCCAGCTGCCTCAAGACAGCACAGGAACTGCCAGCCTATTCCTTTTAAAAACCTCCCTCTCATCTAGCAATATAGATTTTTATGCCAAAACGCCCTTTTTCATCACTCAGAGCTATACAGAAGGTGAATTTGGTAGGGACTAGATGGTGTAACTTCTCTAGATTTGAAGTGAAAGTTCTGCCACTTTTAACAGTATTTGAGGAAATCAAGAAAAAGGCAAAGATGAGACACAAAGGTGTGTGTCCAGCACTGAAAGATGCCCAACAGAGCAGTTGTCCTACCTTTTGCAATGTTACGAACTTGTGGATGTTCTCACAGAAATACACAGAAAATTGGGACAAATGTAACAGCAAAGAGAAGTTTTGTTTGGATGTGACTTGGCTAGAGGTTTTGAGAACACATTTAGGTATTCGGCATGAAGAAAAGCATGGGGGGGCTGAGATTTATCAGGAATAAACACTGAGTCAACAGAACTCCATTATTTACTGTCACGGTTCAAGGCCAGAAGAACGCACCAGGCACACAAAGGACACGCTGGCTCAAGGCTGCCGAAAGTTAATGTTGTGCAATATTTCTGCAGATGTGGAATGACAAACTATTCCAAAAGCCAATGCTCAGTTCAGCTGAGAGTGCAATCAGCAGAGAGAATTAGCATAGAGCAGCATCAGAAGGAAATATCTAGTGAATTATACTAAAAAATATGTATTTATGCCCTTGGTTTTGTTTGCCTCCAAGTCTCTGCTCTCACTGTCACCAAATCCATTGTGCCTTGCTCCTGTTTGGAGAGAATCTCAGCACTTTTCATAATAATAATTAAAAAAAAAAAGAAGGCTCATTGTGACTGAGGGAATAATTTATTTCAGGATCTGCTCCTTACAGACAGTGCAGATGTGCCAGGGTTGGCTCAGATTTATAAACAGCAGGGACACTGGTTTTTATTCTCCAGGGTGAGGTAACTGTGTAAGGTAGTGACTGCTGGGGTCACCTTATCTCCTGCTTGGCATGAGTCTGAGAGAGTGTCTTGAGTTATTTCAAGACGGATGCTGTGTGATGACTGGTTTGGTCATCCTGAGGATTCTGACTATCAATGGACCCAGAGCCTTTCACTGTGCCTGATCCCACCTCTGGAGCTCTCCCATGTCTGACAACAGCCCCTTCCAGGAGCTGCAGGGCAAAATGCAAGGAACACACGGCAAATGTACATTAAATAACTGATGCACAGGAAAAGCTTCCAGTCTCTTGTGGGAGATTCTTTCTCAGATTTGTAGAAACTTGCATTCTCTCTGAAAAGGAATATTTTTGGTATTGCTGGAGATGTTCTCAACAGTAATGGATAGGACCTTTTTTCTTTTTCTTTTTCTTTTTTTTTGATTTGCCTGAAGAAAGGTGGTTTCACTTGTTTCCCCTCCTGGGAGAGGATCTTAGAACAAAACACTCCCTGAAGAAACTTAACCATTTTTTAAATGTTCTCCTGGAAATCTCAGGGATAGTGAGGATGAGGCAGATTTAACAAAATGATGAAACACACTTAAATAAATCTGTGATAGCTGAAAACACTTGCAGGAGTCACAGAAGATGGATAGAACCCAAAATCTCCACTTATTCTTAGATTTTTCAGTATCAAAGACTCCTTCTGTGTTTGGCTTAAGATTGAAGACTTGTTCATACTTCATAAAAATTGTTTGTCCTCACCTTCTTCAAGCAGTTTGTTTTAAACTCAGAGCTCTGTGTTGAGACACTTTATTTATGGTTGCAGTATCAAGATAGGTCTTGGCAACATCTCCTCCTACAAATTACAAGTATTTATAAGATGGTTCAAACCACAGTGTATACACAGAGATACTGATTAATAGATACAAGACAGCAGAAGCAGAACTTTTCCAGCAATGTCTATACAGCAGTTTTAAGCTGAAACTCTGTGATGCACAGCCTTGCTCCAGAATTCACTGTTCCAGGCTTCTGCTCCAAACGGGGCTGTAAATTACCATTTCAATGGCTTAGCTTTAATTAGCCGTTTTCCCAAGCAAGATTCCAAATAGTAAATGTGAAAGCTATGGGTATCAATTTCCAGGTTTTGTATTATTATGTAACCCTCTGCCTACTTTTGTGGGGTTTTATTGCATTTTCTAACTTTCCCTAATCCCATATAAATGATCAATATATTTTTTTTCTGACTCTCTCTAAACCCTGTGTAATACCCAACATGTTTTGTTCCCATTTGAGGGTTTGCATTATTTCAAACAAAAACACAATCTCAGTGACGTTGAAATGTATGGTTTTGGTTTCAGGGCTACCTCTCTCTGACATAAAACTACTAAACCTATATTGAAATATATGTGATTCTACCATAAACGCCCCTTTTATAGAATGCACCTGGAGAATATAATGGAAAACATATTTGTTACTCTTGTAAAACTGAGCAACTGTTCTTTAATAATATATAGTCCATTTGATATTTAAAAGGTCATAATTTTACACAAAGAAAAGAAAAATGCAGGCAGGGTAAAAAGTAACATTAAAAAATGTAGCTGAACATCTCACACATCTGCTTTTGTATAAGGCTGACAAGAGCATCTGACTCCATGCAGCTCCCTGTAATCACAGACAGACCAAGAGGACATTTCTATACCTCACTGCCCCTCAGATTCAGCATTTCCCAGCCATAACAATTTCACCTCCCAGTCCCATGGGAGATCAGAACACGATTCCCATATTTTAATTTTCAGTGGGGAGAACTGATGTGTGGGATGGATAAACACATTTCCAAATGCCACACAGGAAGCCTGCAGGAGAGCTGGAGCAGACCCAGGTTTGCCAAGTGTAAGATCAAGTTCAAAGAGCCTCATCTGAATGGCTGCACATAACGTGAATTAGGAGCCCCAGGAGACCACCTGCTACCTGACAGTGCAGGAGTGTGAACCACTCCACAGAGGAATACAAACCTTCTGTACCTGGAAAGCAAAATTCAACAACTGTAACAGCTCTCGTGGCCCTGGGATCATATCCTGATCATGGATGTGCAGCACCAACAAGGAAGAAGTGCATTCCTGGAACAGGTCTAAAGTATCACCCTTCCTTCCAGTCAGACTGTACAGGGAATGACAACAACCTTTGACATTTTCCTCACCTAATTTACACTTAAAGAAATGGAGATCCTATATAAACTTTAAGTACTGGGAGACCTCCCTGCCCCATTGAGGCATTCCAGTAGGGAGAGTGATTCATGGGCAATGATAGGACAAGGGGAAATCATTTCAAACTAAAACAGGGGAGATTTAAATTAGCTATTAGGGTGAAATATGTTTCTCAAAGGGTGGTGGGGCACTGAAACTGCTGCCCAGAGAGGCTATGGATGCCCCATCCCTGGAAATGTTTGAAGCCAGGTTGGATGGAGCTTGCCATCCACCTGCCCTTGTGGGTGGCCCATGGGAGGGTGGTTGGAACCAGGTGACCTTTATGGTCCCTTCCAACACAAGTCTTTCTATGCCTCTATGTATGACAACTCTTACTGTATGACATGCACCCAGATGGGTTTCTCCCTTTTTGAGCCTGGTTTTATTCAGAGTGATGGTGAAATTCCCACCAAAGAACCGAATGGCTTAGGGCATAAACAAATGGAAGGATTCAGGAGCCACCATAGTTAGCATTGAGAAGAAGGTGCCACTAAGCTTTTGGAGAAGACTGGAGCCCTCAGTGTTCTATTTCTCAGTGAATTCATTTGTAAAATGTCATTATTCCTTTCCAACTCTTTTTTTTTTTTTTTTTTTTAACTGAACTTTGGCTGTGCTTTTACAGCACACCAAACACAATTCCTGCTCAAAAGAAATTCAGTCTGGCAAGAAGTATTGTTTACTTAGACAGAAACCTGTGTGTGTAGGTGATATAATCACCCCCCCACCAAAGCCCCATGGCACAATATTGTTGGGGGAAGGATGGCTCTTGTTCATTAGATACAGGTTGCATATGGCATTGTCAGCTTGTTGTGGGTAAAATGTGAAGAATTTCCTCTCCCTTGTCCCATCTAGTAGTAATGATGGACTTGGCTGAACAAGGAAGAAATTGGTCCTTTTTTCTTTCTGTCTGTGTTTTTTTCTTCTCTTTTTAAAAAAAATACTTTTTTTAATTTTTCAGTAACTTAAACTTTAAGAAGTTTTTGGCTTTACTGCCTTTGATTACAGAAGTCTGATGAACAATTTGTAATGAGCAACAATTTGCATTAGTGCATCAAATATGCTGGGGTTCCTTTTAACTTGTATGGGAAAAATGTTTTCCTTCAATACAAATGCTTCCTTTCCCTGAAGAAAACAAACAAAAACTCCAGAGCTGAGCTCTGCAGCAAATGGTGTCTCCAGGAGCTGAGGGCTCCATGATGCAAATCCTGATGGGTACCCCACAGCCCTTGCTCCCTGCTGGCATGGGAGGCTGCCTGGCGCTGTACGTGCTGGGAGATGCCCCCTGCTCAGGTCCTGGTCTGATGGGCTCATCCCTCCAGCTGCTCTTCATTTTCCTTCCCTCTCAATGTCAGTTTATCTCCCCCCCTTCATATCTCTGCCCCTTTCTTTGTTTTTCCTTTCAACTAATCCCTTCCTGCTTTTCCCCTGGCCCCTTCTGTGTTACATGCACACACTTTTCTATCCAGGGAAGTTAATTTAGATTAAGGGAAGGGATAGATTTAAGAAAGAATAGTTGTTCCTTAAAAACTCCACACAGAGATGCCTTAATTCTGGAACAAAAGCATTTTCAAATGAACATTATTCTTTCTCTGCAGAAAATTAAACCAATTTGGTTTGAAATCCTTCTGCTAGGATTGCAAATGCTCATCTGATCATGCACAAATTTAATTGGGAACATCTCCCCGTGCCAAATTTGCCATAAAGACAAGATCCTGCTCCACTCCCAGGCTTGCACGGATACCCTTCCAAACCATTCAAAGAAAGCAATACATCTGCCTCCCAGCCATCCATGAAGAAATCAGGGAGCTAACATAATATTTGCAAGCCAAACTCTGCTCACTCTTCTGTACTATTTGTCTGTTTAGACTGCAAACTCTGGGGTGAGAAAAGTTTCTCCCTCTGTTTTTTATGTGGTGCCTGGCACAGAGAGATCCCAGCCTTCATTGTCGGGCCATGGCACAGCAAACAATGAATTCAGAAAAAAGGGTTGTGCTTTCACAAGTGCCTCCCTGTGCCAGGCAAACTGAACTCCCTGTGACATCTGCGGGGCAGCAGTTTTCACCTAACCTGACTTTAGGAACCAACCTTAGCCAGCTGCTCTCAGAGGCCTTCTTCACAGAAATGTGGGAGAAATGGGCTCCTCTAGAGATAGGAGAGAAAATGTTCAGAGCAGAAACCACAAAACTTCTCCCCAGCAAGCCTGAGAGCCACAGGATTGGTCTTGCCTCAGTTGAGTGCCTTGGGTTGTATTTCCAAATACACCTACAGGCATTTTCCCCTGACACAGAGGAAATTTTATGAAAAAAAAAGGAAGAATGCAACAAATAGAAAAAGGATGAGGACATCCCTCAAATTTGCATGGAGAAAAATAATGAAAGTCAAACTGAGCAAAGGTTAATATCCAGCTGGACTAGCCAAGTCTTCAGGCAGTGAGTAGCTCCATGGCTGCTCATGTGCTCAGTGGGTGGCCACTCCACATGTATGGTGGTGTTGGGATGCAGCCTTTGTGCTTCCCACCCCAAAACTGCAACTTAGTTCACCACACCTGCAGCAAACCTCAGTGCAGCACTGGGCACTCCTGCAGAGAGCTCCCAGCCCCAGCATCACAGCTGTCTTATCTTGGGTGAACTCCTTGGGTGCAGCATTTGGAGATCCCAGGGTGACAGCTAATCCTTCAAAGGATTGAAGCTGCCCAGTTGTGCTGGTTCAGCTGCCCATGTGTTTTGAATGAGGAGCAGCAGAAAATAGGTACTTGACTACAAAAAAAAGCCAAGCTACCCATGAATTCTTTCATGGTCACTCACTGTTCTGCTGCTTGCACTGAGGCAAAACGTGTTCATCAAGGCCAGAGCTGACACCCACAAGCTGAAGGCATGGCTCCCCTTGTGGTGGTGGTGACTGAGTCCATGGTGCATGAACAGCTTTGGGACAAAGCCCAGCCTCTAAGATAATGCCATTGGAACAGCTCTTTGACTTTGGCAGCAATCTGGGATGATGATCCCTGGCATTCAGATTTGCAGCTAACAGAGTTTTGCTGTATATCTGGCTGCCTATCTGTAGCTGACATTTGCTACTTACTGTGCAGGAAGAGCCCCACACAAACAGCAGCATGTTTTCCTACCTCTGTCAATCTCTGCTAGGAACTTCTGTGGGACAGGGGTTACATCCTGCTTCGTAATTACTCTCCAGTGCTCACAAGAACGCTTCTAAGACTGAAAAGCTGGCTGGAAAGCTGGCCAGACCTCTCTTTACCACTGGGAAATCCACTGACGTTCCAGATTTAACAGGAGAGACAGGAAATGACCTGTAGCATCAACACCCATTGACATTAATTTCAGCTGAAAGGGGACACCGGCAGCCGAACACTCATGCAAACTCATTTCCTCTCCACAGCTGCCACAGTCTCCAGTTCAGCTGAACTGGAGTTCAGGGCTGTGGTGAGACATCTTGGTCACATCTATGCTTGTAAAGTAAATAAGAGCACAGCACTGTTTGTGTCCTTGGGAAGAGGACCTCAGCTGGGTTTCTCCAGGGTTTTTTGGGAATGATGGCTCCTCAACAGCCCAAGCTATCATGCTTAATGGTCCCAGAATTCCTACACAGCCACTTCTCTCTTGCCTCTCTTCTCTCTTGCACTCACTCTTCAGCTTTCTGAACCATCCCAATCTCTTACAGCACATTGTCAATGTCACCCACAAGCTCATGGACAAATTATTGTGCTGGTGGCCCCAAGTGAGATTCCGATCTCTGAGTCTCAGAATTCAGTCCTAAAAGGCAATGGATTTGCCCTGAGAGAAAAACAAACCCGTATCTTCCTGAAAAAATCCAACAACACATACATGTTTGGGACCAGGCCTGTGGCTGCCCACAACCCAGAGGCTGTATGATCTCCTGCAGTCATTAGTGGTCTAGGGAAAGGTGCCCCTGCCCATGACAGCAAGTTGGAACAAGATGACATTTAAGGTTCCTTACAACCCAAACCAGTTTGTGATTCTGTGATTCTACGAAGACAGGGACATTTTTGAGCAGTTGAGATGCAATTCCAAATAGCTCCCTGTTTTATTGCAGGTGTCAAATGGCCAGTCCAAACTGCTATTACCAGTCCAGGACTGCTAAGGCTTAAGGCATTCAAAACCAGGCAAGTTATTGGAAGTCATGCTGAGTTCATCTATCTATAAATTGACCATCCCTTTATTTTGTTCTTTAAGGAGATTTCATATGAGAAAATAAATCTGGAAAAGTCAGAAACCTCAAGCAGTTATGTTCTAGCTAAGGGTGTTGTGAGGCTTTCCTCACCTCTAGCTATGAAGCCCATAACTCCAGAAATCCTTCCTCATACAATAGATACTGGGATCTCCTGTGCTTGGCCCAAAAGAAGCCCACAGCTGTCTGCTGCTGGCTTTTCTCTTGGGCTAGGCTCTCATAAAGCTTCCACATGTTTGCCTTTGGGGTTGAAGCCTCTTCTCATGCAGCTTAGTGCAAGTAGCTCTTGCAGCATGCTGCTTTGCTGAACTGGCAGAAAGCTGCTCTGGATATTATTGTTATTTGGAGAGCGATTTTCTCATGAATTGAAATAAATGACTGAACTTGTTTATGTTACATCATGGAGGGGGATAAAGCCATCTATGCAGTTTCTCCTGCTCTGTTACATATATATGCACCAAACAGGCACTTTGGAAAATCCCCCCTGAAACCAGAGCTATAAAGTTAGCAGTTAATCCAAGGGGACTAATCTTCATCCAGTGTCAGTCGGCAGCACCTCTACATGTGCTGGCTCAGGATGTGGCCCCAGCATCAGGGCACTGCTGTGCAGCAGGGACCAGAAAAGGGCCCAGAAAAGGAGACACTGCTGCCATGGGGACTCTCTGAGCTGCTGGGGGATTAGCAGGTCCCATGCCAGACTGGAGCAGTGTGGAAATCAGGTGCATTTTTATTGCTGAAAATATTTGAGGAGCCAGAAAAAAAAAAAAAAAATAGAAAATCTCAATGCTGTTTCTGCTTTGCATAGCATCGTCTGCTCCATCTCCCTAGAACAGCTCAGTGGTCTCAGGGGTCACCTTCCCTTTCGCTGTCCCCATCAGCAGCATGGGTTTCTGTTGGGAAGGAGAAAGAAATGAGAGAGGCTGCTCTGAGGGTGGGAGAGGTCACTCATTTAAGGCTTGTTCTTAATCCCTTTTCTGCTGCAGACTTCCTGTGTGTCTGTAAAAGCAGATCAAACCAGGAACCATGGCATCTCTAATATTATCCTTTAGCAGGTGACATCTCTGTTGCCCCTCTGTGAGCCGAGTGAGAGCTATCAAACCTCCTGTGCTTTCAGTGGGAAAGGCAAAATAGAGGCATCCCACTTTTCAAAGTATTTCTGCATGTGTTTTTCCCCCCCATATTTCAGGTAGAAAGACATTCAAAAAGAAGCTTTGTTTTCCATGCAGTTTCAAATTTTAAAATTCTTCCTTCTGTGTTTTTTTTGTGTTTTTTTTCCCAGTAGGTTTAAGTGAACAGCAGTTTTCTCTAAGGGTTCAGAAATATTTTTTATTTTTTTCAGCAGTACATGGAGTAGGGTGAGGGAATAATGAGCATAAAAATGTGAATTAGAAGGGAAGGAAGGGAGGAAGGAAGGAAAGAAAGAAGAAAATGAATTAAAAATCTAATTCATTTAAAAATGGCTTTTCAAAAATCTTACCTTTCTGGTAAAAATTAAAATTATTTTTCTGCAAAATATTTTCTTATTGATGAATCACATCTTAAGTATTCTTGCAGTCAAAAACATTTGCTTTCATCCTTATTTATTTCTGCATTAAATGAAAG
The DNA here is from genome assembly GCF_049639895.1 of Pseudopodoces humilis. NCBI lineage: Eukaryota > Metazoa > Chordata > Aves > Passeriformes > Paridae > Pseudopodoces > Pseudopodoces humilis. Next base: position 7,718,404 of record NC_142205.1, on the reverse strand, counting down.
CAAGCTGAGATGTGGGGAATTGCTTTGACGGAAGGCATTTTCTGAAATCTGCATATTGCTTAAATTCCATTCCAGATCTGTTTTAGACTTACCCAAATTGAACGAAACCTGCAAAGTGTTTGAATTTCACCCATCACTGCTGTTAATCCCTCTTTTCTTCCTGTCACAAAAGAAGAAAGGTTTCATCTGTGTCCCTGGGAGGCATCAGAAAGATGAAGCTCCCTCCTTTATCCCACATTTAATTTTTTCGAGAAGATTCAGCTTCCAGGATGCTCAGGTACTGCTGGCTGGACTGTGTAAAGGACTTTGAGGTGTGTGTGTGTGTCTTTCCCTCCAGCTACAGGCAGCATCTGTGCTGGTAATAACCTTTTGGCTGTGAGATGTGAATTTCACGCTGTTTCAGCGGGACACAGACCCTGGTCCCAGACTGATCCTCCATCCAAGGCAGACCTGGGCTGTGCCCCCAGTGATGCTGAGGTGTGAGCAGAGCTGGTGCCAAGGGATGTCCTGCACTGCACCCACCAGACCCTGTCAGCCTCACCTCTGCCCTGAGCCAGGGGAGGCATCTCTGCCTTCAATAGCCTTTAAAAGATTTTCCTTCCACGATTGTATGTGGTAGCCCTATGGCAAAGAGCTCCCCCTCTTTACTACACACTGGGGAAAATGACTCTTCTTTTGTTTCTTTTTTTTTTTCCTCTGAACTTGCAACTAACTAGTTTCATCTGATGTCCCCTGGCTCTTGTCTTAGAAAAGACAACAAACAGTCATCTTCTATTCATATTTTCCAGTCTTGCGATCTCTATCATATCCCCCTCAGTGGTGTCTTTCCCAGCCTGAGGAATCAGAGTCCATTTAATTGCACTCCTAGTCTGTTTGAAAATTAAATTAATCTGTTTAATTTTCTGTTTAGTCTATTCTTAACCTATTGTTAGGGTTTGGTGGCCTGGAGCCACCCTGGTGTCTGGTCTGTGCTAGACTGCTTTATAGGGCCCACCAAGAAGTAGAACCTCTGGACATAAGCTCAGCAGAGGCTGGAACCATCTCATGGCATCTTGGACACCAAAGCCCACCCTGAAGTACTCTTGAAGGATGCCAGTCTCACTCATTGACTTGACAGCCAGGCTGAAATGGTTATTTTCCTCATTCAGTCTGATAACAGCAATGCCAAAAATGATGAGCCTGGGCCCATGAACACCTCTGCCCCAGTAAAAGGCAGTGCTCAGTGAGGGGATGTGCCCCTGTGTGCACAGCAAGGAGCAGACCCAAGCAACCTCCCTCTCTGGTCATCAGCCTTTGGGTTTTCCTCACCCCTGTGTATCCACCCCTCTGTGGATCTCTATGACCTTATAAGTGACCCTGGTGCTGAGGTGACTCCTCACTGGTGGGGTGCTGTGAGCCTGCCCACAGTGCACTGCACCAGTCCACGCTGCTAATTGTTTTTCCTAACTGGTTTTCTTTCCTATCTCTAATTAATTCAGCCCCGCTCATTTACGATCACATTAAGTGACACGCGATAATAAGCAGCAGAGGGAAGCCTCGCTGGAGCAGAGGGAGGAGGGCTCAGCATCTGGCAGAAGCTTTGCAGGACCAAGCCTCTAAGTGGCTGCAATTCAGTGACGATTTAGCTTATTTGACCTGCGAAATGTATCCCTGGAATGCGTGCTTGCAGCTGTCTCTCGTGCGCACCTCCTCAGCATCAAAAGCTGCTTATGCCTCCTTTTCATCAGCACCAGATGGGGGCTGTGACACCAGGGGCCTGTCTTTTTTTCCATGCCATCCACACAGGACTTGACAGAGTGAAGAAGAAAGGTACTTCTACCTTGGATAGACCTTCCAAATGTGCCCTGAAGACCCCACACCCTGCGTCTCCTAATTCCACCAACATTGTCTTGCAGCATAAACCACTCCAGCTCTCTGTTTTCTTTCAAAGTGTATTTGTTTTACAGCTGACATGTTTATATATGTTAACTGTTTGCTGTAGATATCTGTCAGCTTCAACTGGCAAAACCAAAGAATAAAGAAAGAAAAAAAAAGAAAAAGAGGGGTTGGCTCTAGGCCAGAGGTATGTTTCTTAAAAGCACTTTGATTTTTGTCACATGGTTTTGCACAGAAAGAGAAACAAGAAGGAGAGTGGACTGGCAGACAATATTGTGCTTTAAATACTGTGAAAGAATTTCATACAAAAATGTACTCTACTTTTCAGATATTAGCCCAAGATCCATAAAAACTTTTTTTATAGTCTTAGAAATGATACACAAACCTTGGTATACTGTTTGTCATAAAAACTGCTCTAAGGAGGGAATCGTGCATTATGCTTTTCAAAATATGACATTTATGAGCTGCCTCTGATTGTTACCAGAATGTTTTTTAATGAAATAGAAAATGTGTGTCTGTGTGTTCATGCGTGTGTGTTTGTGTGTACATACAATAAGAGGATGTGTCACTGAGAAAGAGACAACTACTAAAAAATATTCTTTACTCAGCCCAGAAGTTTTCATGTTTTTCCCTTTCAAAAAAAAAAGGGCCACAACCCCTCCTGCCAGTGAGAGGAAAGGCAGAAGAGTCCATTTCTTCAAACTAGGAGAAAATCAGCAAAATTTCTTGAGATTTCCTCTCAAATAAGAACAGGGGCTAGTGCTGTGCAAAATCCCCTCCCCTTTGAGATAAAACTGCAGCACTTAAGGATGAAGGTGGAGGGACATTAATCTGTCCCCAGGCCAAAGATATTGGCTCAGGTTTCTCTTATATGTTTAAAAAGGTCTTAAACTGGAATTACATGATGCTTATGCCTTCTGCCAGTCCTTACACTCAGTGCCAAATTGCTCCTGGTTGATGGGATTCACTGTCTCCTGGGCACTTTTTACACTGTGAGATGTACAGGCTTGCCATGTTGACACATTATTTTCTGCTGGACTGTTTCTCCACCTTCCCACCCAAAAGCAGGGTGCGAAGTCAGACAGTGACTCATCCTATGCACTCTTGCTTTTTAGAGTGCCTGAAGTTTTTCCAAAGAGGCAGTCTTTGTCTCTTTGAGAGTTAGGTTGTTTTGCATCATTTTCTGGAGTTTCAGGTCTTTGGTATTTTACTGCATGGCACTGCTCCTCAAAGGGCAGAAAGCCATGAAATCTTTACAGCTAGGCTGTGTTTTTCTTCATTTATGGTTAGGGCAGGACTGAACCCAAGCTAATGACCCCAAATGAGACACAAATTAATGCTGCTTGGGTACAGACCCATATTCTTGCAACCTTGCAGCATCTTGCAGCATTAACAATGGATACTTGAGCTGAAGCTGGACCTGTTTAGAAGAAATGATGGAAGACTTTGTGCCTGCAGTTATGGAGCGAGGGGTCCAGATGCCTGGGATCCGTTTGTGTCTGTTATTTGCAGCTCAGTGATTTATTAGCAGGACTCTGGACACAGACCATACTGGGCAACCCCTTCCTAGATCTTGGGTTTCAGATAGCAGGGAAGGCAGACAGACTGTTTTCAAGGGTTTCAAAAGCACTTTGAGTCTTAACTGCTGCCTGAATCATCTCACAAAAGGCATACAGTACAGCAAAATGTTACCCTGCAGACAAATTTCATACAAAATGACTGTATAAAGCACCAGTGTTTATACATGAGGCTGATGTGGGTTGAAGGGTTGTTTGAAATGGCTGTGGATAGTTATGTAATTATTTGAGAACAGTAGAGCATAATAAGTTAATATAAACATTGAAGAAGACAGTATGAGTTCACTGGATGCTTACGTGAATCTGTCATCTTTCTTAAAAATGCCTTTCTTCAAATATAAACCATGTCCTTTGTGGCTAAGGAATCAGAGGTGCCCAGTTATGTTTGATGGGGGAGCAGGGAGATGGATGGGCAAGGGGAAAATAACTAATCTCCATCTGAAAAGGCTGCTGGGCATTTGGTGTTTGCCAGCTCTTTGGACAATGCCTTGGTGTCCAGCCGATTTGGTACCAGCTTTGAATCTGACTCTTAGTGAATCCTAACATGTGAGATGAGCTCTACCAGAATGTGTGGAAATAATTGGTATGTGAGGCAGAAAGTGACAGCAAAGGTTGTGTGGAGGTAAAGCCTGGGTGAACCACGTGGACTTCATAAGCCTCAGAGCATCATCAAGGAAGTAAAACAGGCAGTGCCTCCTTATGGGTGACTGGTGGCAGGTCTGCTCCAGTGATTTTTGTGACAAGTAGGTTGCTTTTTCCATTCAATGTGGTATTAACCAGAATGTCAGAAATTATGACGTGAAATCTCTTGAAAAGATAATAACTAAGAATGATAATCTTGTGGTTAGTGCATATGTCTGCCTTCCCAGAGATGCTTCCTTTTCAACATGACATATTTCTGATAAAATATCCGCTCTCTCACTGGTCTATTTCTCCATTTGGAGTATTTAAGGATATATACTTAAAATATGGTGTTTTTCTAACTGTTTCCTATTCAGATTGAAAGTTCTTCAGGGATAAGCTTTGTGCTATCACAGCACCTGACAAATGGAGCCATGTTTCACAGGAAACCCTTGTGTTTGAAAGATCACATTTTCAAATTTTCTTTCTCCCCCTCTCTAGCTGAAATCATGGGGGTTTTATGCAAGAAGTAAGTAATTCATCTGAAAAAAAAAAGAGAAAAGTGTTGTTTATTTCTTTCCCCCTCAAAGGCAGGCCCCTTATTTTTGACTGCATGATATGCTAAGAGTGAATGGGAGCCTGGCATCCAACAAATCAAAAGGATATAGTATAAATAATGATTACAGTAGTATAGCTTCTCCTTTCTTCAAAATCAAGTACACCACAATCCAATGCTGGTGTAATTCTTCACAAGTCTGAAAGTATGTGGCAGCTGACATACACCACTGAGTACAAATAAGGCATAGTCAGTGTCTCTTCCTGGAAAAATTCACTTAGAATTGGTATTTTCTGGACTAGAGCTGGCATTTTTCAGTAAGTTTGTCTCTCTTAAACAACAAATGAAGCAGAGATGCTGGAAGAATATAAATACATAAGGAAGGAAAATGAGGTAGTTTCAAGCCTGATAAGGCTTTTTTGTTTTTCTTTGTTTTTATTTAGTTACTGCACAGTGAATCTCCCCCTGCTAAGCACGGAAAGATGAGAGGAGTGGTATCTACCTCAGCAAACTGTTGGTATGTGTAAAAGTGAAAAGTGAGGCTGGAAATCAGAATTAAAATCCACTTTGACCCTGGCTGCTTTGTTGTCACAGAAATTCAATGTCACTGTGACCTTACACCATTAGGAAGAGCTGTAGCACCCCTGAGAAAAGTCACAGCAGCTATCCCAGGAGAAACTGTCCAGAGTGGAATCCCAGAATCCCAGAATTGACATTAAAGATCATCTCCTTCCAACCCCCATGCTATGGGCAGGGACGCTTTCCACTAAATCAGGTGGCTCAGAGCCCCATCCAGCCTGGCTTTGAGCACTTTCAAGTATGGCGCGTCCACAGCTTCTCTGGTCTAGGAACCAGCTTGTCTTTAGCCATATCTGAAGATTTCCAGATTTTTCTATACACTATTGAGCTGCTGTTTCCAGAACTCTAAGCTGCCACCTGACACCCAGCAGCAATGCCAAGACTGTCTTCTCAGTCTGCATCACAGAGGGAAACTCAGAGTCTTCCCAGGCAAAAACAGTCTTGACATGACTTCACAGTACAAAAAAGTTCAAAAGGTTTTGTTTTCACTCCAAGGCAGATCCAAAACACATTTTGAAACTTTGAAAGTCATCATAAAATGTCACTGTCTTCCTGCCAGCTACAGTCAGCTGGTTGGGCTGCAGAAAAAAAGAGTTGAGTTGCTGTAAAACACCCAAAACAGAGGAGAGCACAATTTTGTTTACAGTGACCCAAACTTCTAAAACTCTTCTTGAAATGAAAACCCACTAAGGACTGTTCTCAATTAATGGGACATTTGTGAGCACAACCACACGTAGACAAGCTGGGGCTGGTCCTAGTCCACATTGTAAGGGGGCAGCTGCTTTGAATTCTGTTTGTTAAAGTGGCTGAAGGCAGAACCAGACCTGCTGAGAATGGCAGTGCAACGATCCTGCCATGCATTTGGCACAAAACTACACAGACTGCTGCAAAACATTTGGGAAGCTCAGGGGTTGAGTTTTGGCCCTGGAGCAGCCTTGTCCTCCTCCTGCCAGGGCATGGGAATTCATTCTGCCTTTTGCAGACTAGCCTGTTGCAATAGCACAAGCACATTTGCAATTCATGCATTTCCAAGAGCATGTCCTCATGATGAGTCCCTCCTCAAGGTTTGGTTTGGTTTTTCTTTTAGTATTTCAGTATCTTCATCCTCTATTCACACAGAGAGTTCAGAGCTGCCCTTTGCCAGCCTTATCCTGTCTGTGATGTTGGTGCTTTACAGTCTCCACTCTTCAAACTGGGAACTGAACACCAAATTTAGGGAAGAAATTACTCCCATCACACTTACAGTAGTTTTAATATGCTGGGATCTCAGTAGAATTCTCAAGGCTTAAACCAGTGTTATTGAGAGCTATGTAAATCCCTGAGAACAGAGCTGATGATTCTGCTGGAATGGGGAGCCTTATCCTTATTTTAACACAGGTTTCTAAAACAAAGACAGCCATATGCTTAGAGCTGAATGAGGCTGTTGTTACCCAGAAAGAGACCTTCTTTCCAAGGCTTACACCATGTTTTCTTAAATTTTCTAAGGACAAAACCCAGCTATTTTAATGAACCTAACTCAATAATTCCTAATCCTTAAATTAAACACTAACAGTGAAGCTCAAAAACTGGCCTCCCAAGTTTCAAAACACAAATCATGACCAGAACCCATTGGTAAACATTCCTGAAAATAAGTTTTGTTTTGTTTTCCCCCTCATGCTCTGCTGAACCTTGGAAAAACTAACTCACTCCTAATATTAATCCTAGTATAAACAGATTAGGAGCTCCCCTTCCCCCTGCTCTGCAAAAAATAATGCCTGTGAAAAGACATTTTTTCACATCAGTGAAACCTGAACATTTGTCTATTTTATGGACACCTTAAAAGCAAATTCTCTCTTATTTTCTTATTTTGAAGCCTGAGACAAAAGTTTAATGTGTTATAAGAAAGGTGATACTTTTTTTGCATCCATTTGATTAACAGAATTTGTGGCTTTATCAGAAAGAGCAGATCCAGCCCTTTTCCTCCTTAAATGAGGGTGTGCCAAGCATCCAGTTGGAGATATCTCCCTGTTCCCTTCTCAGCAGCAGTGTGTGACACAAGCCATTAGATGAATGAATGCTGGGGAAGAGTGTTTTCAGCCAGGCATCTGAGCTATGGTTTGATTCCTCACAATTCATTTTGATTCCTCACAATTCATTAACTTTGAGGTGTTGTTTCAGCAGCTCCATGGGCTCTACATCTGGCATTTTTTCTCTGCCCTCCTGCCCCTGAGGTGACACCAATGCCAATGGAAGGAAGCAGCTTTCATCCTTGCAGGTCTTGTACCACAATTCCAGCCATGTACAAGGAGTCCTTTCCCACCCGGGCACAGTGTGATCCCTGTGGCCTTTGACACCTGTGATTCCCATGGCTTGGGCTCAGTATGTTTACCCAAGGTGTAAGGTGAGGTGTTATCCAGGGAAATTAGAAAATGACATTATCACATTGAAAACAGAGAAAGTTTCCCTGGAGAAGCCGAAGTTGCTGGCGGATGCACTGCTCTGCCTGTGTCGATCAGACACCCCCAAGTAAGAGAATGCACCTCCCTGTATCGCACATGACTTACAAATCTCAGATAACAGCATGTGCTCCAGATTTACAGCCAAAAATGGACATCTTGGGGTATGGAGAACTGCAGTTTATGAACATTTGGTTTTATGTTGGGTCAGACAGAGTTAAAGACAATCTTGGAGCATAGATTGGGCCATCTGTTATCAAGGGAATGGCTGATCAGAAAGTGTTTGTACTTTAACACTTCAGGCTCAACTCCTGCAAATGCCAAAGCTTGGAAGTGACTTTATTTCTGCATGTGAAGATGTTGTTCACAGATATAAACTTTGTAAGCTGGGTGTGTTTGAATTAGGAAGGTGGCTAGGCAAGACAAGGTGCTGAGGCAGAAGAAAGAAAGAAACAAATAAGGAAAAAAACAAAAAGAGAAAAAGATAAAAATAAAAGACAGCTAGAAAGATGGAAAGATACCAGTTATAAGGGAAAAAAATCTGCCAAGATATTAGAAGTTTTGACAGATTCTAGGAGGTGCCAGACCATTCTCCAGGCCATTATTTGTGGGTCTCACCTACTTCTCCTGTATCCATGCTCTGGGCACAATGGCACCATTTGCAGAAGAACAGCTCAGTGGGCTGCAGTCTGACAGGGATTAATAATTTCCTCAGTGCATGAAAGGTAGTTTCTTCAGAGGCATGGCATCAATTCCTTGGCTCACATTGCCTCTGAGGGAGAGCTAGTAACCCTCTGCTCTGCAATGCTGGAAAGTCAATCAGCTTAAAATGCTTTTGGAAAGAAGTTGAGGTTTGTTATACCAGTAAGGTTACGGGGAGGCAGGGGAGAGCAGAGAATAAATAGCTAATTTCAAGAAGTATCCCAACACTTACTATTACTATTACTATTACTATTACTATTACTATTACTATTACTATTACTATTACTATTACTATTTATTACTATTACTATTACTATTACTATTACTATTACTATTACTATTACTATTACTATTACTATTACTATTACTATTATTATTGCCATTACTATTCCTGTGAGTAGATTTTCCTTTCTGCTGGAGAACCAAGTACCAGGAAGCAGCCTTCAAAAACCTTCCCCTCCCTGCATGGCCTCCAACTCCCCCCATGTGATTTTTCCTTTTTCCCACACAGGGCAGTACTGCACTCATCAAGAATATGTGCTCATGTTTCTTAGTGTGCTTCAGCATCCTCATCAGCAGAGATGGCTCTAAATCACACTTGTTCTCTAATGCTGACAAGAACTGCCCCACAATTTTACACAGTTTTACCCTTGCTAAATATTATGGCCTGTTGAACAGCCTTCTCCATGTAATGCTGCAGATTTTTAAGTGTTGCACAACAGCAATGACTGATGAAATTACCAATCAGCCTCAATAAATTCTACTGTGACAAACAGCATTACTAATGGCATGCTAATCCCTCTGTGTTGCCTTTACAAAATCTCGTAAAGGAGCTCTCAATTCTGCTCCAGCGTACAGCTAGATGCACAGAAGTCACTTTGATGTGATCCATGGCATGATCCAAAGCAGAGAGGAGCTGTTCATTGCTTGCTCTTTACTTAAAAGGAATTAGAATCATGCTTGAATCTCTTGGGATGTGTAAAGTAGTGGTCACATGCCTGGCAGTGAGGCAGAAAACTGCAGTGAGCAGTAGAAGCAATTTTTAAGCAGAAAATAATGTAACAATCTTGATGGATTCCCTTTTTTATGCACCATAAAGGGGTGGGAGCTGAGCAGAGCTGAGTTTACTCACAGAGAGAGAACAGCAAAGTATGGACAGTTGACAAATTGAAGAGACATTTTATATCTTTAATATAAGATATATATTTATATAAAGATATATATATATATGATATATATATATATGTTTTATACTTTTTATATATATACTTTAATATTTTTAAAATGCCTTTTAGCCTTCATTTTTCAGCTGTTACAAGAATATAAATTGCTGATAAACCATGGAAAGTGTGAGTACCCTAAAGTGAATTAATTGAGTGGCTTTAGACCTTGCCTCCCTGCACAGCTTTTATCAAACACTGGTGATTAGAGGTTTGTAGGGGTTTTGTCAGTGGAGTAGGCACCTCATGGGGGCTGCTCACCTCAGAATGGAGACCCGTTTCCCTACATTGGCTACAGTCCTGCTCAGCCTCCTAATTCAGCATTCTAAATGACCTCCTGAAGAGGCTTGCTTTCCACTTTATTGTCATAAAATCCTAATTTTTGCATCCAAATTGAGCACCTCTGACGAGGGATGCATACATCTCCTTACATGATCCCAGATCTGGAGCAGCTCCATAACTAGAAGGTATTTACACACACTGAGTGGCTGCCTACTATTTTTATGTTCCATCAGAACATTCTTGGAATACGTGATGTCCCCATTAAATGCTCGTGCTACTGATTTGCTGGTGGCCAGCACAGGAGTCCTGTCACATCAAATCACTCCCCTCCTTGTCTGCAGACTCAGCTGCATCCTCAGCTTTGGGGTGATACCAGGAAAGTATACCAGGCATTTCTAAAACAGATTAAATTAGACTAAACTTAGACCATACAATGTCTAGTGAATCTCAGTTTGGTGGGATGTGCAATAAGAGTGCTGCAGCCAAAGATTAATAACAAACTCTGTGTCAGCTGCATGGATGCCTGTATGAACCTCATGGAAATCCAGGAACTCTCACTGCCCTGTAGACCCCTGTGCATCACCACGCTTTGCCTGCAAAGACACATTTTAATTGAGCCACAGATCACTGAATATACAACTGTTGTGAGTGTGGGTGTGTACACGAAAGGAAGCTCAAACCTTTGGACAAGTAGAGCCCAAAATGCTCTGACTGTGGTGTTCTCAGCCACCCAGCCCACAAAGGCTCCTCTGTGTCCACTGCAGACTCTGATGACTCTCTCAGGTACTTTTATCCTGTGAAATGGTACCAAAAGCCACTGAGGTGTCTGCTCTGTGAGTCCCATCTCACTGGGACTTGAGGATGAGGAAGGAGATATCTGCCCTGAGAAGCAACCCAAAAATGAGATCAAGTGACTGTGATTGTCCCCAGACTTTGCACTAAGTTTAGATCAAAGACAGACAGTGACAGTGCCTCACTTTGCTTGCTAGCCTTGTGGTTAAAGGCTTCCCAGCAGGATGGAGACATGGGTCTGCCAAGCTGAGCCCTAACCACGAGGCTCCACAGCACCTGGGGTAGGGGACAAGATTTGCTGGGGTATAGCTAGTGACTCCAGAGGGAAAGGTGGCTCAAAGGAACAGGCATGACCTCCAGGCAAGGTGAGACAAGGTGGGAGCAGGGAGCTGGGGTCTAATTGCTCTGCTTATGGCACCACTAATCATTTAGGATTCCTACTGAGGAAGACGCTTGCCCTGTCAGCATCTCTCTCTTTGCCATCTCTGTGGGGGCTCTTCTGCCTCCTTTCCATTATATTTATACATGAAGAAGGTATGGTTAATATAACACTCAGGGTGCTAAAACCTAGAATGATCTGTTAAACCCCTTATCAGTCCTTTAAAAACTGTTTTACAGAACCAGCTTTAGAAAAGATATTTTATATATATATATTTACAAGCTGAGTCTTTTTAAAGGTGTAAATTGTCCCATAGCTTTTCTGGAAGAACAATACAGGCATTAAAATATTCCATGAAGATAAGTGGCTTTGTTGGCTTTACATGCTGGTTTGGTGTTTTTATGGTTTCCACACATCTTTTATCTCCTGCACAGAGGTGTGAGTCATGCTTTTTTATTGAAGGAGTGCATATAATTAAAGTGGTGTAGTTCTACACTAAAAACATTTTCACAAGAGAGTAGAGCATGGGAATGTGTAAGAAGATTTTATCCAAGCAGTTTTTATTTCCTCTGCTGAATAAACTGCATCAAAGCCTCTAAGGATATGATCTAGAGGTCTAGACAATAACAGAACTGTTTCTTTGTCCTTTAGTTCACCCTATTTTAACCAGACAGGAATTTTGCTCTTGTCCAACTTCATGGTCTCAGCATAGCAGCAGAGCACCCAGAGGCATCACCTGAGTCATTAGCAGGATAAGTTTGATCCTCTGCTGATTTCAATTCAGTGACCCAGGGAAGGATATTCTGCTGGTTTTATGGCACATGAAACAGTGCCAGCTTTGCAGCCTGTTCCTTTTCTTGTCCTCTGCCACCCTGCCAGCTGCAGCCAAGGACTGCCCTTGATTTATAGAATCGTAGAATATCCTCAGTTGGAAGAGACCCACAAGGATCATTGAGTCTAACTCCTGCCCAGATCAAACCAAGGAATCACACCATGTGCCTGAGAGCATTGTCTAAATGTTTCTTGAGCTCTGGCAGGCTTGGTGCCACTTTCCAGAAAACCTGGTTGTCCACTACTCATCAAAACCCTGCAAATAATCAGCCTTTGCTGTCTACACTATCAGATAGCCAAGCCCAAGGTTTGGTTACCCTGCAAGCCACAGTGGGGTTCAGCTTGAATTTCACTTCAGCTGTGTCCCTGAACTGTGCAGGGCTTTCATTCAGGGGCATGGCAAAATACAGTCAGTCCACCTCGGGTTTCTTCCCCAGGAAAGCACTGCTGGGCTGGGGGCTATGAGAGGTGCCAGGGAAAATCCCCTGGATTGAGCAATATGCTGCTGATACTGGTGGTGACTCACAAAGGTCAGATTCCTCTGCCCCCGTCTCCCACCCAGGTCATCTCAAGTACCAGAGTCTGGTCATGAAGGGTTTACGATTTCCTTCTCAGCTTTGCTAATGTGCTGATGAGCCCCACAGCTTCAGTCCAGGCAGGGCTGCAAGTATCTGTGTGAAGAGATAAACTGGCTTGCCAGGACTCCCAGCACTGCGAGGCAGACAGGATGACTCCAGAGTATCTGAGCAGTGGATGTTGCACTGGAGCCATCAGCGGGCCGACGTCTCTGATGAATGGGCTGCAGCTCACCCATCTGTGGTGCAAAACCATTGCCTGCTCTGCACCAGCTGTATCCTCTCCCAAAAAATAGCTGCTGGACACCACAGGCTGAAGCAGTTTCTGTTGATAGTTAAATACATTTAAATGCAAGATAAAGAGTGACAGATCAGTGGGATGAAATTTGGGCTGGCGTTGCGCACAGGACCAAAGGCTGACAGCGTTATGTCTGGAGAACCCACTCTTTCTCTGATAACTTTTAACTGGCTATCTGGCTACTTTTAACAAGGGACATGTGAAGGGAGACAAGAGGTATTTGGGTCAAGAAGGGCCCGGTGTGAGCAAAGTTCCCGTGGGAGTTGGAAGTTCAAACGAAAACAGAGACAAAGCATCCCCTTCTCAGCTGACTGTGACACTGACTGACACTACTGACTCCAGGATCATTAGTCCTTATCCACATTAATACAAAAGGTTCAGGACAAAGGATTTCAGACCACCAAGTAGTAATATGCTATTGTCTGTAGTAATGTGATATTTGTTTGGATATGAAAACCAGTCTTAAAACAGAAGAGGTCCTGTTGCCAAGATCATCTACTGTGAATGAGGAAAATTGTATAAATGAAATGGTAATCTTTTCGCTCTCACTGCTTTCTTTGCTAAAATAGATAAACAATAGAATATTTCAGGCTCACAAACTTGTTTCTGAGCAAGACAGTTAACTCACAATGCCAGAAACATGAGGCTGGACCTGAGTCAGGGTTCGAGAGGTGAGAGGAGACACCATCTACAGCCACACAGAGCTCTCAAATGGACAAAGGGTCAAGGGATATGCACATGGTCTCAGGCAAATGGTGGATTCTTGGGGTGGCCTTAGGCAGGGCAGGAGTTGGACTTGATGATCCTTGTGAGTCTCTTCCAACTGAGGATATTATAAGACTCTGTGATCCAAAATTTGCTGATGTTGCAGTGACTGCTATTTCCCACTGATCCCAGGTGCAAGACCTCTACCTGGACCTGAGCTGGGTTGCTTTCTCCAAATTTTATTTTTATCTTAAATCAGTTTTAACAGGCATGAACACAATTACAAAAAAAGTTTGCCCTCAGGCTTGCTCATCTTCCCTGTGAGTCTTCCATACACCTGTGATGTTCCCCAGGGGAGCATTTACATTTGTTTGGAAGAAAAATGAAGATTGCAGATTTTTAAAGTCGTGTTTTCCCACCCTCACTCTAAGGGGAAGCAAACACATGCATCAAACATATTGATGCTGGGATTTTCATTCCTCTAACTGCTCTTAAACAGATGTGCTTATAATTAGTGGACACTGTGAAATGCCAAGATTGGTTTAATACTGTGCAATCCTGACAGTCACTCAGTGGGAGACCTGCAGGTGTGCAAGGAGTTCTGACTTGGTTGTAGAATATTAAAGGAAAACCCTGAAAAAGTGAATTTTTCCTAAGTCCAAAACATCCCTTGGAGCTGTTGAGGTTCAAGCAAGTAATGGTTATATTTTTCATGTCCATGAATATCACACAAAAATTTGTGGGCTTTTGCACAATTTTGATAGATGCTGCAGACAAAGCTGCTCAGTACTTCAGATCAAACTCTCCATCTCAAGCTCAAGCACTTGTAAATCCACAAGGACCCCTGAGATTTCATGCTGTGGAGAAGTCCCCCAGAGCCATGGATTAGCTCTGGAGAAGCTTAGGATGATCATCACCAGTGACATGAGCACTCAATACGGGCAGTTATAAACTTCAGGAGAATGTTGACTGTATTTTCTATTCCTGGAAGTAACAGGTCTTGGAGGAGATTTTGAAATAAAAACCAAAATGAAATGGAACTGACGCTTGCTTTGTTGCTATTCCTACTGAGTGAAGACATCCAGGTGCACTGGTGCTGTCCAGGGAGCGCATGGGCAGGGGACTAACAGCTCATTCCTCTTGGTCTCAATACAAAGTAAGGTGCCCAAATAAGCACTGGGAGCCCAAGAACTCTATTGGGTTTGGATCTCAGCACTCAGAAGAAATCTGTTTTCTTTCACATCAATTTCCAGCTTTTTTTGGTAGAGCAATAGCCAGGTTTATGCACTGCCCTCTACATGTCTCTCTCTAGGAAATTTAACCATCATATTTCCAGTACCTCAATAATATCTTCCTTTATTGAAAGTTTGTGAAAAAGGGACAGATGTTTGATTTATATCCATTTTCTCATGTCATTATAAAACTTAATGCCTGAGGAAACCGATCTAGGTAAAAAAAAAAAAATGACCACTACTGCAGGCCTCTTCTCTTAAAAACTTTCAGCTTCAGTGGTTTTTCTTGTGACACATTGATGGAATTCAGTTGCTTAAATGTGGTAACCCAGCACCTCTGAGATACCTCTTGTGGCTCACCTGGCCCCATCAGGACTTTTTGTAGGTCCTGTGTGACTCAGCCCCAGCCCATGTGGGTGTCTTACAGCTCTTAAGCTCTCTCAAACAGCCCTGAATTACTACATTTGGAAAATCAAATCATGGACACAGTTTTCAGGGTTTCTCTGTCATCATTGAAGGGACAACAAACTGTGTTTGAACATAACTGTTCCCAGGCAGTGCTAGCTGGATTTATTTTTTTAGAGTTATGGTGCTTTGATCAAGCAGAAGGACACACTTCAGTGAGTAATGGCTTTTATCAATGGAAAATGTTAAACATGCTTTTTGTCACTTAAAGGTCCTGCTTGTACACCCCAAAGCTTATCTATTTTTTCCAGTTATACCAATTATTCTAGCAGGAGATACTCCTAAAAGCTTTGTTTTGCTTCTTGTGCTGAGTTGAAATTGATATTTTGCACACATGAAGCTGCTCAGGAAGATGAGATAGGATTTAAACATTCTCTCTAAAACTTTCAGCTTTTGCTTTGCAATAAAATATCTGAAAGAGAAGTAAGAACTCATAAAGAACATGAAATAAATAAATCTTGAGAATACATATTTCTTAAAATAATTTTAGTATTATACAATGCTAGCTCCAACCAAGCTGTGCTCTGGTTTTCTGACTGAAAATCTGGCAAAGCTGATTTATCCAACAAGCACATAGACTTTCTAAATTTTTCCTGCTGAAGAATGAGACTTTGTTTTCCTCAGGAGAATACTTTTGTTAGACATCAGGGGATTTTTTTTTTCCTCAGTCTCTGATCCTCAGCACCCAGTGCACACTGGCTAGCTTTGCATTTGCCCAAACAATTGATGACATCCTCCATTGTTTTCTGTGTTCAGTTGTGACTGAACCTAGATTGTACATTTGAATGTGGGAAATGACACGTCAGGTCCACCAGTTTGCATGTGTGCCTGTTTAGGGAAGTGAACATAACAGAAATATGAGTACTTTGGAGTAAAAATATGTGGGACTTTGTGCAAGAGAAACTTGGCAAATTTTCTTTCCTCAGCTGATCTTCTGCTAGCTTTTCTGAAGAACAGTGGGGGCCAGATCCTGTTTTCTGGACAAAAGGATAGGGAAAGAGTTCTAAATATGCTGGCTGTGAAACCTGAAATGATGTAAAATTTGCATAGTCTTGAGTTTTGTTTGAAACTTAGCTCATTTTCCCTCTAGGATTTGCTCCAGTTCCCACCCTTTCTCAAGCAAACACAGTTGAGCCAATCCAAACTGAACTTGGACAATTTATGGCTCTGCCTCAGTTCTGTGCAAAACTCTCTGACTTCAGATGGTTTTGACATGAAACCAGATGAAGAATTTGCTCCATCCAAAACTTAACATGCAATTCAGAGCAGGAACCCATGTGGATTGAAACTGCAGCAAATGGTTTTGTAATCCCCTTCAAAGAGAAACAACCAAGCAGAGCAGCAGTTCTGTTAATGGTTCAAGGAAGCTCTGTTTGATTAATGACTTCAAACTATTTGCAAACAAAAATAACTGGAAATCAGTTCAAAGGGATGTCATTTTCCCGTCACTTAGTGAATTTTGACTAAAATATGAACACGTTGACAATTGCATAACTTGGGCATGAACGTCTTTCAGTGCATTTTGTATATTTCCATGCTGTCACAAACAGGAATTTTGCCACTCAAAGAAGCATTGCAGTGTCCTAATGAATTTTTCAGATCATAGCAGTTGCACTAGGGGAAGTTGTAGTACTTGAAAATACATAGGACTAGGTTGGTACTAGTATTTTTATCTGATTTTTAGCTTTTCCTTCCCAGAATTTATTTGGAAATTACCTTACTGCTTCTGGCATTAGGAGTTTTAGATGTGGTTTGTGGAATAACCAATAAAGAAATGCAATTAAACAATTACAGGGTTGAACACATGGCAAATCAAGTAAGAAACCTCAACCCCCATGATAATGCTAAGAAGAAATATATGAGCAATATGTTCACTTCTGGGAATCTCTAGTTCTGAAAGCAGTAGATCTAGAACTGGTCCATAATATTTGCATTTCTAGCCACTTTTCTTCTTTTTGGCTGAAAGCTGATATTTTTGAATGCCCATCAAAGCTAAAGGATGGGTCTCACTCTATGCCAAGGTGCAGCCTGGTCAGTTTTGTGGTTGATGGAAGCTCTTTTAGCACTTCAGCCTTCAAAGTCATTCCTTGTTTTGTTCAATTGAAATTGGACCTTTGGGACAGGAGGGTTTAGGTGGAACCAGCATAGAAGAAAAGCACACCGTAAACTGAAAAAAATCACAGAGGGATTTTGGAAAGAGTAGAGAAGAGGGGAGAGAATGATTGTGGAGCAGTCTGAAATCAAATGGGCTTCAGTTCTTCAAGATCAGTGTTTCTTCTAGCTCTTTATCTATTTGAAACAATATGTTCTGTAAAACTTTAAATGGTTTTTTTTTTTGGTCGTTTTTTAATCTGTTGATCTTGGCGGAGAAATCTTGTCTTTTAGTAGTTTACATGAAAGCAGAGTTATTCCTTATGGACAGCTCTTGATACCTCCTGTGAAGGTTTCATGAGCCATTATGAATTGTCAGTAAGGAGGGAGAGAAACACCAACAGCTTTCATGTGCCAGTGCTCAAGTTACAGACTACTGCCCTCAGTAGTAACCAGCAGAAAGGGAAAACTGTATTTTTTCTGCAGTCCTTTCCTTTCCTGAGCCATGCAGGAGCAGGGTGTTAACTGAGAACCCAGCCTGTGCACGGCTCTGGTTTGTTTGACAGCACTGACAAAAATTAAGTTTTTAAGGTTTAAGGAAATACCCAAATAAAATAAAATGACAGCAACAAAAAGTACCTAACTAAGTGAAATGAGTCACAGCATATCAAAACAAAAGCCTCTGTTATTACATTTATTCCACAGCTTCTTTCTGCATGGTATTTTAATTGCTGAAACTTTAAAATGTACATATTCATGTACACATAGAGTGTCCAGTGTTACGCTACCTCAGCAATACAGCTCCAAATTCCCTATGGTTTTTACCCTACTTAAATCATGCACTTCTAGAATATTTTAAATTATTTTAGTTAGCTGATCAGGATGAGATTGAGAGGTGTCTTGGTCACGGGCCATGGCTGCCTGTAAAGGCAATGGGTGGTGAAGGTTCAGTCCTCTTTAATTATACAGACATAAGCACAACAGGGTCTAGCGGTTGCAAGCTGAAGTCAGGAAAAAGCTGAATAGGAAATAAAAAGTAAATTTATTATCTTGAGCATAATTAGATATTGGAACAGTCCCTGAGGATGGATGTAACCTCTCTCCTCTCAAAACTGGATCTCTTTCTGCCAGAACTGCTGTGCCCCAGCTCTCAGATTCCGGCTCTAAGCAAGGAACCACACTAAGACAAATATCTGAACTGTTAGTGCTGCCTCTTTTCTGTTTTAATTTGAATTTAAAGTGCAAGTCCTCTGCGTGAATATTACTACAAGATGAGGAAATGCCAGAGGCAATATAAGGGAATCAAATTCTCACTTGGCTGCAACTTTCTTCCTGGAGGGACTTGGTATATGTGACTGTACTGGTGGCAACAGAGAGGGGTCCTGCTGCAAGAGAAAGTACCAGCAGAAGGTGTGAAATAACCTGAACTTCAGGAAGCAGAGAAACTTCTAGAAACCTCTGAAGAGCACATGAGAAAGAATCAGGGCTCCTGCCTCACACAGGGTGTAAAACTAAGATGGGATTGCTTCTCATAATGTGGCAATAATTTAATCATTTTTGTGGTTTATGAAGTCAGCAGGGCTCTGTGCGGGGTTTCTCACCTCGTAACTCACAGACGCCTGCAGGGTGTGCGTGTGCCTGTGCGCACGTGTCTCACACCGCCACTTTCCAAGCGCTCCGTGGCTCTGTTTGGGTGGCAGCACCAGCTGAGCACTCCCAAAGGAGTTCCTCCCTGGGGAGGTGGCTGTGCCACTGCCCTCAGGAGCCATGGCTTGCTCAGGGACCGCACTGAGGAGGAAGGGCTGGTCTGCAATGTGGGACAGGACAAATCAGTGCGCGATTTTTGTAAACTCATTGCAGCATCCACTGTCCCCACCTCAGCTGAAGCTACATTACACATATGAACACTCAACTTAAAACTTAAAGAAGTTAACTAAAACTTAACTTTTATCTATGTTTTTTGGGGTCCTGACTTCTTTATGGCACCATTGATGGTGCATCTGCAATCTGCATAGTTTTGGATGGATGGATGAGTATACACTGAAGGGTGAGGTGTCTGTGTGAACTAAAATGGTGCCAGGAACTTCTAGAAATAAAAAAAAATATTTCATGATGTTTCTGACAGGTCTCATTCTAGAAATCAAAGGTAAAATAAGAGCCCAAACAGTGAGCATGTTGAAAATTCAGGGCCAGATTCAGGGACTTATTCACCATTCAGCTTAGTGGCCAAAAGACAATCTCATGCTTTTGTAGATCCTGGGATTTTTCCCATGATGCTTTAATTTGTGGACTTGAAATAGAGTAGACCAAGAGCTGCTCTAACATGCCCTGAATGTAAAATGCCTTCAAAAGTTGTCAAAGCACACTGTTTTCCAAGACAGAGGGACACCCTGGCCTTGCCCTGTAAGATGGGAAAAAGCTCAGAGACTCCTGAGCATTGAGATTTCTTCAGTGCAACATGGATTCTCCAGGAAAACTAGGACAGCTATAAAAACCAGGATAACATAAAATTGCTCTCACTTACACAAGTATCAGGTTTTTCCTTGGGTCAGAATTAATTTTTTAATCTTCAATGACAGAAGAATCAGACTTTTTTTTCCCTGCTCTTTCTATCATTCGTAGCTAGCTAACTTTCAGTGAAAGCATGTTAGCTCATTTTGATAAGGAGAATTCCCACACCCCTATCTCACAAACAGAATAGCAATTCCCATTGTGAAAGTACTGTGGGATTATATTCCTGACAGCTGTTTTTTAGTTTTTTAGTTTTTGGAGTTGTCTGCACAACTGAGACAGTTCATTTTCACACCATGGGTTACCCAGTATTTCTGAGAAGGGGGTACAGTTCTGTATTAGACTAGAAATAGGAATATCAGAGCCAGACCAAATGTATCCCTCTCTACCATTCTTATGAATGAATTATTAACTAATACAGAGAGGGATTCATGTTGTCCAAGCCTGGTGCTCATTGAGGTCTGCAGGAAAAGGAGGCAAAGCTAAAGACTGGCTGGCTGGTGACATTTTTTGAAGCAACTCAAAATGAAAGGGCAGGTGTGTTTGGTGAGCTGCACCATTTGGGTATTCAGCTGTTTTTTGGCTGACAAACTCACATAATGTTTAGTGTAACCCTCCATGACCTGCATCTGATTTACCAGAGAAACTAACAGCTTCTTTCACTGGAAGTGACTACTGATAAAATCTAGGGGATCAGTGGCATTACTAAATGCCACTTGAACATGTTGCCTCTTGCTGGGATGGATGAATTAATATGATTAAATTTAAACACACCCAAAAACTATGGGATGAGATGCTGGGGAGCATTTTACCTTAAAGAGATTTTAAAAAAAAGAGTAAAGAAAAATTACAAAAAAGGCTTGGAAGATGGAGAAGAGAAGAAAAATGAGCATAAAAAGGAATATTCCAGTCATAAAATGCAGCATGTGTCAATGTGAGTATGAAAGCTACAACTTCCTTAGCTTTGGAGGAGTCTCCTTATTCTTAATTAAAAAAAAGTCTCCCATTTAGCAAAGAGAAAATCATATAAAAACTCTGCCAAGGAAGAGAAAAATCTTAAAGCATAGAAGGAAAGAAATTTTATAAACTTCATCTACAAGAGTGAAGTAAAGCTAAAAAATACTCTTATTCCTCGAGATTTGACCATTGCAGCACAGAAATGTATCTTAAGGCATGCATGTGCTTAATTTTACGCACGTCTTGAGAGTCCCTTTTTAAAGGCAAAGTGGGGAGAGGAACAAGTCAGAGCCAGACCTGCACATCCAGGCCCCTGGCAGACATCCCTCTTGGCAGCAAGGCTGCAGGTGTAAAGCAGGCACTGTTTAATGTGATGTGTGAGTGTCCACACAGCTCAGACCCATTTGTTTCTCATCACAACACAAGGCTGTGGAATTGTCCATGGATCGACAGGGATTCAAATATCCAAATCCACACTCACTGAGGGAGCAGCAGGATGCCAAATGTTTCTGCAAAAAGGGGTGTTTAAATGGATGTCCAGATATTGCAAGACACAGTCTTGTTTATTCCTTTGTTCTGAAAGTATTTGTCAGTGTTTGGGTTATTTGCATTTTTATTTTTCTTTCAAGAGGTGTTTTGCTTGCTGCACATGGCTTACGTGGCATACAGGCTTCCACAGCTGATTCTGATGAAACTGTTTCCCATTAGATCCAATTATTTCTTGTGACTGTTTTTCTGAACTTCTCTGTTTGGAACAAAGGCCATTTTTGGTCCCGTGGATCAAAATCCTGGATTGCTAAAGCCTTTACAGACTCGTCATCTGCACTGCTGCTGCTCCTGCCTGGTACACACCTCTGATGTGCCTGGGAAAAGAGAGCTGTGATGTGGCTGCGGTACTGGAGCATCCCGAGGGAGGCAGCCCCCAATTCCTCATTTCTTGCTCTTTACTGTTGCTGTTGACTCATTAGATTTAAGCCACTGGGAAGTGCCCAGTGACCAGGCAGCTGGACACAGCCCTGGCACGTGGGCACAAGCTGAGAGTGGCAGAGACCAGCTGGGTTTGATGCAGCTCCCCAGTGCCTGTGTCACTCTTCAAAACAGGATCTACCATTCCAAGTCCCATGGAAGCTTCTGAAAATGTTCCTCCTGTGCAAAGTGGGAGAAATGAAGAAAAAGATAAGGGCTAGGAGTAGCACCAGTCCTGAAAAACAAAAAAGAAGAAACAAATGTCATCAACATGCATGAGGAAATAAAGCTTTTTAACCTTTAAACAAGATGGGGGTAGTGGAAATTCTTTGACAATGCTCATGATGTGAATAGAATATTTTCCTCAATTTCAGTTTCTTATAAAATTAAAATACTTGTGTTTGATAGAATTTTTCTTTTTCTCCACTATTACCACTATTATATTTTCTTTTACCTTTTCTCAATTAAGAGAAAGAAAAAGGACAGTTATGCAAAGGTATAAAAGAAAACAAAGAAGTGTATGTTTTCTTTGCAAAAAAGGGAGAAAAAGGAAAAAAAAAATGAAGAAAGGAAAATGAAAGTCAACATTTAAATTCTGAGAATACTACAGAGTAAAGCCTTGGCTTTCACATTATTTTCAGTCTTTTTATCCAAGAAATAGAAAAAAAAAAGAGAATATTTTTCCTGCGAAAAATTCTATCACAATTGTGAAGCTATTTTTCATTGAAAGCAGACATCACTAATGACAAATGTTCCAGCAAGTTCTGCAGAAAGGCATTCTGTAGTTGGCTTACACTTGCAACACACAGCTTATCTCCATTTCAGATCACGTGCAGATTGATATCAGCCCAAAAATCAGGTTTTGCCCACAAAAAGTGATTTCTTAATCCATGGGAGGATCGAGGGTGTTTGCAGAAAGCAGCTGGCTGTGGATAGCTCTGCTTCTGCTCAGCTTCAGCAAGTGATCAACTCCGAAAAATTCACCTGGTCCATATTGCAGCTGAATCTGACAATTCTGGGCACTGAGGACCTGCTGTTCCTCTTGTCCTTAGGGAGGATAAAACTGTAATATAACAGGAGGTGATGAATTCCTCATCTCCAGCTCCTCTTTCACAAACCCCAGTTTCCTATCACTTGGAGAACCAGGCAAGGTAAATGCTGTACACTGATCCAGACTTTTATTTTAACCATCTCATTGGGTCTCTGTGAATTGCTTTCAAAAGGCAGACCACAGAATCACAGACTGGTTTTTTGGAAGGGACCTTAAACATCATTTTTTTTCAACCCCCCTGCCATGGGCAGGAACACCTTCCACCAGACCAGGTTCCCCAAAGCCACATTCAGCCTGGCCTTGGACACTTACAGGGATGGGGCAGCCACAGGTTCCCCAGGCAGCCTGTGCCAGTGGCTCACTACCTTCACAGTAAGGAACTTTTTACTAAAATCTAATCTAAATCTCTCCTCTTTCAATTTAAAACCTGTCCTCCTTATCCTATCATTATCTGCCTCGGTTAAAAGCCTCACAGAGAAATATTCTTTGAAGGTTTGCTAGAACTTCAGAAAAGTTCTGATCAGCTTCTGCTCTGGAGAGCTTTAAACCATAACAGACTCTGAGAGTTTCATGCATAAGAATAAACCATGGTCTCACCTGTAGCCAGCCCTGAACTTCCCTGCCTCAGCATCATTCATTCACATAGCAGTCACCATGTGAAAATTCTAGTTTAAAAATGTTCAGCTTTGCCTTAAGTAACTTTAACACCTTTTGTTTTGTCTTTGCCAATGCTAATGACCACAGAGAACAACAGTATTACTCTGTCATCTGGAGGACTGGCAACCAACTGATTATGTATAAATTGGTTGGTTACACAATGATTTTTTTCATCAATGTAATCTTGTCACAGATTACCTATTCTCACAGGGAATTTATCCTGAAATTTATCTTCCTTTGAAGACTCTAGCCATTAGCAATCATTGCCAAATCGCCTCAAAGCTACTTCTAACTGCTTTTACTTTCTCATTCAATTGTTTTTAGTTCCCCTTAAGCAGCAGAGTGCTAGGAGCATAGGCAACACCAATGGGTACGGGTGTAGAGGTTTTTTTTTTAAAAAAAGACTTTTGTAGAAGGCAAGTCCTCAATTCCCTTGCAATGGGGATTCATGAGCTTCTCCTACCTCTGTAACCCAAAGCCACCAGCAGCCACACACTCGCTGCGTGTCAGAACCCACCACAAACTGGCCCAAGGCAACCAGCCTCGCTCTGCCTTTGCAGAGTCTTCTGAGACACAGATTTTTCATACCCTCAGCACATGATTCCTCCAGAGGGCCGGGGTGGGACAGCTCAGCCCCCTGACAGCCTGTCCCCAGCACGTTTCAGACAGGCTGCAGCTGGGGGCTGCACGGAGCCGTCCTGGGTGGGAGCCCCGGGGAGCCTGCTTTGGGGAGCAGGGACCTCTGCTTCCACCCTCCTTTTTGTTTATCAATTCCTGGCTAATGAGCCCTTCTCCTCACAAAAAAGAGTTATCCAGAGTGATAGTAAAGATGAGAGCTGCAGTAAACCAGGGAGAGAGCGGTGGGGAAATGTTTGAACTTGGGGTCTTCGGCCCGGCTAAGTGGAGAGGAGAGTGTTGTTGCAGTGAGAGGACTATTAAAAATACAAAGTACAGACTCTCTGGGGCCTCAGATGTTGCTTTACCCCATGAAACATGATTTCTTATTTTTAAATAGCTGTCATGCTTGTTAGTTTAATTTATCCCTTCTCAGCTGCAAACTACAACATTTTATGAGCCTGACTGAGGGCATTCTCACACAGACTCTGTGGCTTTGTGCACAGCACTGCCAGAGTCAGGCTGGACTAAGCCAGGGTCATATTTTGTGCTTGATTGTACCTTTGCAGCCCTGCTCACACCATCTCAGAGCCCAGTGCAAAGCCCATGAGGTTACTCAGCTCTTTAAAAAGGGTTTTGGAGAGGAAACACCACAGCTTGTGGTATAGCTTTCCTTGTGGTATCATAGCCTTGAGGATGGAGATGCTACTGTGGTTTTTTTCTGATTTTGCCCAGCAGTTTTGTTTTCTGCTAGATTTTTGGAGTGGTCAAATAATCAGGTCTGCTTTAAAAAGTGTCTGCAAAGCCTGTGCTGTTGGAGGGGCAAAGCCAGCAAAACACTAATGGCTTGTGTCAGGAATGGAGTGCAGACACATGCCCTTGTTCGGTTTCAGCTGGTCTCTGGACACACCTGGGCAGTGCTATGTCTGTGTTAAGAACAGCAAAGCCAGTAGTTAGGAGGCTTATTGCTGATGTACAGACACAATACCTGGGAGCAGAGCCAGCTGAGTTCAAAAGCTCCTAAAAGAGTGTACCTCATCTTCTCTGCATGAACTGAGCTGCTTGGATTCACTCTAGTGGGTCCAGACTCATGGATTCCAGGTATATGTATATTATTTTCTCCTCTGTTCTTTGCATGTGCCCCAAATACTCCTCCTCATCCTGAGGAGGACTGTGGCTGAATGTCTGAATGTAAGCTTGAACTTTGAGTTGTCCAGTTCCCAGCTCTTTCCTGGATCTTTCCTTCTTGTCCCATGCCTGCAGTCTGTTTTCAGAGGGAGCCAACACAGCTGACAGCAGTTCTTTGCTGAAGTCCCTTTCCAGCTGGCAGATGGGAGTGATGGATGGGCAGGAGTGCTCAATGCCTTGAACTCCCCATGTGCAAAATATGGGGCAGGTTTGCAAATGAGCCAAATCTGACCTGATTTGGTGCAGAATGTTGGGCAGATGAAAGGTTTTTTCCAAGGAAGACTGATAGCCTGAGCTGGAGGAATGGTACAGTATGCAACTGAGTCTAATTAGAAGGGCACATGACATAAGAAGTTCCTCCCTGTATTCTGTCTGCTTAAGGCCCATACGTCTGACCTTAGCTTTTCATCAGCCTCAAATTCATTTAACAAATCTAAAACCACTTTCCAGGGGGGGAGTGTAGGATTAGACACAGAGGAGCCAGAATTGTTGGCTGTGATCAATAATCTGATTGTCAGTTCCTAGGTTTTTGCAAAACATACATTGCATTATGTGAAGCAAAACCAGAAGCAGATCTTTTTGTAATACATGGGAGGGCTTTACAGGGTGCCTTTCTTCAGGCAGACACAGGCAGGAGGTATCTGGAAATCTGGAAGGCATGAGAATGAAACGATGACTGATAGAGAAAGAGAGACCACAGAAGACATCTGTAAGCCTAACCACATGAGAGACACAGAGGCAACTTCAAAACCACTGGTACAGCCACTCTAGGACAGCTTCATTGAAGCAACATGCTATAGAAATATCACTCAGAGCTTTGTATGGATACAGGATGATGACTGCAGGATGGGGAAAGCGGCCCATCTGGACTGAATGAAGTGATAAACACAGAGAGGCTTTATTTGCTTCTGGCACTGCCAAGGCTCCAGAGCCAACTGTCTGGCTCTCCATCGTTTTGATTCAATTCGACCTTGATCAAATCTCTCTTGCTGTCATGCCTCTGGGAAACACACAGAGGATATGGGGAAAGGTATGAGTTCAACAGCTCTTGGATTGTGAGTGTTTATTAATGCAAAGGTGAAAAGCCCTGAAAATCAGAGGGCTGTTAAAATGCAGTTTGAATTTAATGATAACTTGGCATCGCTTAGTGGAATGGAAATATTCCCCCACTATTGGCAATAAGGTGTTTCTATGCAGCTCTTTGGAATTGAAAAAAAAAAAAAAAGAAATATTAAAAACTGCTATATAAGTGGCTCTAGGAAAAAAAAATCAAAAAACCCGCAAAACTAAAGCTTGGAGCATCCCCAAATTACTTTGATCTTTATCTAAACCTCGTAAGATCAATGAGGTTGTTTACCTTGCCAGGTGAACAACTCGAAGACTCTCTGAGGAAGGAAAAATACAGCACTCTCTCTAGCTCACATCAATTCCCAAGAGGTCAGCGGGAAGAGTGGGAAGTGAAAGTGTTTGTTAAGTATCAGTTCTCCCTTCAATGCCATTAATTAATCAGCTAGAAATAGCTGGAGTGATTTGCTTTAGATGAATCTTTCTTGTCCCCCAGGAACAGGAGAGCAACACCATAGACTGCTGCATGCCATGTTTAGCTGAGGCTGGGACGTTACCTGCAGGAGAGGGAGGTCCAGACAAACCCAGTCATCCTCTGGATGAAGGACAGTGCAGGGTCTGTGAACATGAAGGATTTCACAAGAACAAATACATAACCCAAAATTTCAAACAATGCCTCACTCAAAGCCGATGAAAAGCAGTGAAAAATCGTGCATTGATCTTCACAGGCGTTAGGAGAAATCCCCACACGAGGCGAGGGGCGGCTGTGGGAGAGTGTCGGTGAGATGTGGCCCTGTCTCAGCAGCAACAAGGGCCAGCCAGGATGTCTCCTCCAGCCCCACGGGCTCTGCAATAGGTCCCACGGCCCCACATTGTCTCAGAGGAGCACTAAGTGTCCGTGACACCCTTCCTATAACATCCGCTCAGCAGCCCTTCAGTATCACCCCGTTCCTAAGAGGGTCTGTCCTGTAATTAAGGGATGGCTGCACGGGGCATGCAGACGGTCAATGGTTTTCCTAAACAGCCTGTCTCTCAGAAGAAGGCCACATAATGAACGAGTGTCAGCAGGTCATGAGTTAGAAACAGATTTTGTCTTGCTGGGAAAAGTTATGTTTACCAATCATTCATTAGGTGTCCCAGATGGAAGCCGCCGGGCAGGAGGATGGGGAGGGAGGCCACTACAGCACTACCCTGAGTGACCCTAAAAGAGCTGAAATATTAGCAAATGGTTATTGCTTTTTCCCTTGCTTTGTAACATATCTGACTGGGTATATTCCAATGAAAAATGCCACACTCTCCCTCATAAAAATGGTAATGATTTTTGCTGTGACTTTAACTTGTCAAACTTAACTTGAGCATCCTGCAGCTGGTACTTTTGGGATGGTCAATGAGATAACCCCAGCTCATCAGTGTCTAATGACCTTCCCAGCATGGTCAGTTGGGATATAAAATACACCCTGTGGTTTTAAAGTGCATTCACCTACTCACTCATATGGACATTTTTCAGCCCAGAGCAAACCACAAAATTAAAAGGAGAGACCTCTCCAGAGCAATTGAAGCAGGGTTTGAGAACTGTGGGGTTCATTTGCTGTGGGTTACAAGGGAGACACTGCAAAGGAGATTTTCACAATATATAATTCACAAAAAAATCCCAACACATTTGAATTTTTATAGAATTCAAGCACATATTTCACCAATCTGCAGAACATTTCAATATTTTGTTCAGGAAAAAAAATTGAGATAATTTGAAAGCAACCCACTGTGTATGGTGCTGAGGTATGAGGTGGTAGCAACCAGGGGATATGTGGGCCAACACAGGAGTCCACTCAACCATTTCTAGAGGAGCTGTCTTCTCACAGTTTATGATCATAAATAAGACCAGACCCCTTCTGTAATCTGTTCATGCCTGTGGGTAGTCCCTTGCCCATCACAAGGGGGGAGGTTGGGTCAACATGCTCAGATATAAGGCTCAGAGATAAGGCAGTGGCCACAGTGGAAGCAGGCCCAGTTTGCTCTGCTGGCTTGCAGGGGGAGGATGCCAGGCTGGTGGAAGGTCAGGTCCCCAACTCCCTCACAGTCAGAGGATGGGCTCTGTAAGGAGCTCTGGTGCTTTCCCTAAGCTCCTCATCCCAACAGCCATGGCAGGACTCGTTTGGCCATGGTGTAACTTCAAGATCACCTGAAATTCCCTTCACACGCAAAGCAGAAGTAAAAGGTATTCCTAGGGTAAGGTGAAGTATCTGAAATAGTCCTAAATTCCCATTTCTCTTCATCAAGTACAAAGGCAGTCTGAAGTTGCTAAATCACATATATACATCTATATTTTCCATGGCTAAAGGTGGGTGCATTTTGCTGCTATATTCTCCATTTTGCAGACGTTAATTGAAGATTTATGACAACTGAGCATGCCGTTGATTTTTGCCCAAGTGGCACGCCCTGTGGCACAGGGAATACCTGTGCTGGATTATAGTGCTGGTTGCAGGGGTGTCACACTCCTGCCAGCACCCACCAGTCCGCAGGATGTTGTTGGCTCTAAGAAAATCCTCAGGAAGTAGCAAATTCAGTCTGCATGTCACCATAAAACATATTGGACACAGATGAATGGAGCTTTGCTAAGCCAGCAGTGTGTTTGGCTCTTGGTGCTCATCCTCCCCACTGTGAGAGCAAGTGGAGGGCAGGGGAGGGCGTGGGGAATCGGCACTGAGATGGGAGGAGGAAAAGGACGCTCTGCAGGTTGTTATTGTTCTAGTAATTAGAGCTATAGGAATGCCCATTATTGCTAGGATGCTTACACAGAAGCTGTTTGTACTCCACAGACTCCCTAGGTACTCAGGGTGGATTTACCTAGTGCAAGGTAATTTGTAACCCTGTTGTCTGTGTATTTACTTTGGGCCATGCACACTGTAAATGGGAGTGAAAAATCTCAGGGATAGGGGGAGACGAAGGAGGAAGGATTCTTTTCCCTGATGAATTGAAGTGTTGTTTGAAAGAGGCAGACAGGATTCCCGATATTGCTTCGAGTTTGGAGGCTGGGAGGGGGGAAGGGAAAAGGACAAGTCCTTTAATGAGAAAGGGTTGAGGTTTTTCCCTTTTTTTTTTTTCTTTCCCTAGCAATTTTAATTATCACTAAAACCTCCATCCCATTCAGGCTCTTGAGAATGCAGTTGGGCTCTCAGCTGAGGTCTGCATTTATTAGAGTCCCCCCGTTAGGCTGGGAATGCGGGCTGGTTTCTGTAGTGGTGTCACCGCCGCTGTTACGGGTCTCCTGGTTCTCACATTACGCACCACGGACTCCACCACTCCGCATTAGCGAGGCCCAATTAAACCAAGCAGTTGATTAAACAAGCCAATCAGGGTAATTAGTTTAATCAGATTCCCTTGGTAGCCAGCACTGAACTGCTTGTAAAAGGCAGTTAAAGAATGAAGTGCACCTACTTAAGCTCCTATTTTATTTTATTTTTTTTTTATGTCTGAGGTAATTAGAATTACCCACGGCGAGCAGAAAATCCAAAGGCCCAAATGGGGAGCGGGAAGGACGATTAATGAAGGCGATGATGTGTGAAGCAAACAGAAAAGAAGACAGGATGTGTGGTAAACAAATGGAGAGGAGGCAGCCCTCTGGGAAGGGGCACAATGCGCAGCCTCTCCGCCCGCTCAATGCCCCTGTCTGAAGTGGCCGGAGACGCCAGGGCTTTTCGGCACGTCCATCCTCCCTCCTCTGCCACCTTGCACGGGGAAAGCCGGCAGAAACGGGAGGAATTTTGCAGCTGGGTGCTGTCGCACCGCTGCTTCCTCCCGTGCGGGTTTTGGTGCAGAACCTCAGCGCTGCTCTGGAGCGGGACGCGGCCCCCAGAGCATCTCCTCCTGCCAGCAGGGCTGGACAGACACACACAGACACTTGGCATTAAGGATCCACATTTCCGATCCTGCCTTTCTGCTTCGACAAGCGCTATACCTCTGGTTTTGACTGGCTAATTTTACCTGCCTGCCAGATGTTGCAATTCTGCACGGAAAGCTGAAGTTTAACATTTTTCATTTGTCTCACTAAACAAAGCCCAGATTTTTGACTTTGCGTTCTAGCTTGGGATAAAGCTAGATTCGGTGGGTTCAATTTGTCAGCAGCTGCCCACAGGCATCAAGGAAAGGACTCAGGAGATGGGGGTTTTTGTTCTGTTACTGCCGCAGACCCATTATTTTTCCACAGCTGAAGAGGGTGCACAGGGAGGAGCAAAGCTTTAGGATAACAAGCAGTGATACCACTCCAGAACATCCTCCTCCCACTCCAGCAGTGTGGGACATGGGACTTTGGGAGCTTTTTATTTTAATAGTGGTATGTTCTTTTTTAATAGTCCCCAGTGATTTTTTTTTTTTTTCATCATATCTAAATGCTTTTTAAACTTGCTTCCTGCACCCACCACTTCTGTAAAAGGTTCCTCAACTGAACCACACATGGGGTAAGGAGCTGTCTCCTTTAGCTTATTCTGATCTGACCAATTTTTTATCTTTGTCCATACTTCTGCTATATCTTTTTTGACGTGAACAGTCACAAACTGCTTCCATTGTTAAGGTGTAGATACTGTATGGATTTGCACAAATGAATGTTAAATTCAGAAAAATCAGTGGGAACATAACAGGAAGCATCATTAATGACTAATGATGCTTTCTGTTATGTTCCCACTGATTTTTCTGAATTGGATTATACTCTTGACCTCAGTAATCTACTGTAGAAATAAGTTTCACAAGTGAGCTCAGCAGTGTGGAAATGCTGACCCTCTGTTCTTACTCTCAGAATAAGGACTCATACTGTCATTCAAGACCATGGATTACAGTGTGTCACCATAGAGCATCCAAACCTGTCCTTTTCATCTTTTTAAGCTCAGGTCATTGTGTTGCAGTGTGCTAAATCAGCTCAAGATGCCCCAAATGAAAAATAAAAGAAATAATATGACAGTATACCCAAAGCCTTGCTCCTTCCCTTGGTCTGCAGAACTCCCTGAGATCATCAATCTTGCAAACACTCTTCTAAATGGATACTTTTTTTGAAGCCCCATCCAGTCTAATCTCATTCCTTTTACAGCACCACATATTTATAAAGCTTTTGCATTATATTTAATGAGTGGCCAGAGCCTATCACCTCCAAAAGATAATAGGAAAAATTATCTGAAATAGGCACTTTGTCTTCTCCTAGCTCATTATTTTCTCACAAAATAATTTTCAGAACTATATCAAATACATTACCCAAAGATACTCTTGCAAAGCACTTACAGTAATTACTTTTACTTGGAAGAGATAATTTCCCCAGAAGCTCTTACCTGTCAGGAGAGGAAAACAACCAGGTATCACCAGGCTGGCCATTTGTGTCTGAGAAAATTGAATTATTAAATGTTCTAGCCTTTTTCTACCACGTAAATGTT
The DNA here is from genome assembly GCF_049639895.1 of Pseudopodoces humilis. Lineage (NCBI taxonomy): Eukaryota > Metazoa > Chordata > Aves > Passeriformes > Paridae > Pseudopodoces > Pseudopodoces humilis. The sequence goes on along the minus strand of NC_142205.1, from coordinate 7,686,765 downwards.
TTGGGTTTGTGCACTCTTTTAAAAAACCTTTGTCTCTTTTTGCCCTACTAGTTACTGCCAGGAGAGAAATGCTTGTAAGGGCTTCATCCCAGGCTTCCAAGAAGGAAACCTGACCCAGACATGGCATAACGAAACAAATCTATCTTGCACCTTCTGCCTATTTGTCTCAGAGGGATAAACTGTGTGCATGCTTCTCCCAAAGGACAGCAGTCAGTCCTTGACCCTCAGACCCAGTGGCGTGGGCACTCTGACAGTCTGGTTTTCATGGCATGGGACATGAATGGGATCAGTGGTGAATACACAGCAGAGCATCAGGAAACATTTAAAGGTGCAAAACCTCCTCAGGTATGTTTGAGGTGGGTTTGTGGGACTGTGAATCACAAAGGGAGCCAAATCTGATATATCAGGTCCTGGAGAGAGCCATCCCCAAAACTATGCCTTGGTTTGATTTCGGAGAGCAGCAGCAGTGCAAACCAGCCAGGGAGCAAGCTGACAACAAGGCATCTGTTTGTCAATGCAGATACACTCAGACAAAATATTCAAAGCATGGGATAAAATGTAGATAATTTAGAAAGAAGTAAAAATGGGTCACAGGGGAAAGACAAAGGTTTTTTTCCACTGAAACTGGTTTACTCTGACCGAGTGGATCTCATCTCTGGATGTATCTAAAGGTTGTTAATTTTTTTAATGAGCTGGGAAAGTAGAGGGCACCAGTAACACCATGAAAACAGATGACTTCATTAAGAGTTGGCTGAGTCAATGTTTTTTTTTCTCCCCAGGAGGCCAATAGATTTCATTAGGAAGCAGGAAATGGCTCAGAGAGCAGCCACCAGCTTTTCATTTCAGGTGGAGGTGGGAAGGACCAAGAATGAGTGGTGGAGTTGGGGACACAACCACGAAGACCCTAAGACGTGGCTGGGAGAGAGGATCACAGGCTGTCACAGCTGACTGGGCTCAGACAAAGTGCCCACGGCCTTGGGCTCACCATTTAAATTATGGAAGTGTGCAGCTCTGACTGCACAGGAGGAATATCCTGGTAAAGCAGGTCCTCCTGTAGAGAGGTCTTGCAGACCCCCCTGTACTTGGCAGTTTAAGGTATTTTGCATGTGTCTTTCAGCATGTAGGTGGTACTTGAGTAAAATTTTTTGGATTGACCTTTGAAACTCCTCAGCACTTGATGTGTTTGGTGCTGGGATTTTCCTCCTGGTGGTTATGGAAACAATGCTCAGAAAAGCCCTGAAATTCGAATCCAAGTCCTAATTCCTTAAACCATCTCAATTTAGGTTTTGATTCTGTGTTTGAAATACATTGTAAATCTCCCAGCTCTCTCTTTGAAAACACGCGTAGAATCCTCTGTCCCTGGAACAATGGCAAGGGATGGGGAACATCTGCACTGGGATGGCTGTAGCAGGAGTGCTGTACAGTACTGTGTGTCAGCCTGACAAATTCCCATTAATCCCACCATGGTGCTGGGTTTTACCCACACATAGACAACATCGCCAGCACGGCACTCCTGACCTCGTCCTTGTGACCCACAATGTAGACGAGATATCTGTGATGCTGAGAGAATGAAACGCTTCAGTTTTACATGAAAAAAGGGTATTCAGGTTTCCAGGCCCAGGAGTACAAATTATTAATCACTCCTCACAAGGAATCCGCAGATGGATGTTTAGCACTATTCACCACGACATAACTGCAAATCAATTAGTTCATTTTGTCCTACCCTGAGGCTGTCTGGCAGACAATAGCAATGTCTTGTGCAAACGTTTTTATAAAGAAGACACAGGGGGAAGGAACCACAAAGGCCATTGGTTCTAACGAGCAATTAGGAAAGTGTGCAAGGCTCGCTTTCTTTTTTTTCCTTCTTCCCCCTTTCTTTCTTCAATTCATTCCGAGGCTCTAATTCTGAAAATGATGCTTTTCTTCCTCACTTCCTGTTTGTCAAATGAAGTGCTAATCAGCGGCTTACAGCTCTCTAGCCAGCAAGGGGAGGATGAGGTAAGAAGGAGTTGGGAAAAGTGGAGAGCCAGGCAACAATGTGGGGGGAACAATGCCCACTTATGCTCTTCTGGGCAATCAGGGCTGCAACTCCCAGGAAAAATAACCTGCCCTAAAACACTTGGTGGTGATGCTCAGTGGAAGGAAGCCCCTTGCTCCAGGAAGGTGATGAGTGCTACCCAAGCAAGACTGGTTCCCCACCAAACGCGCCTGAAGTGCCTTCCCCTGCTCCCAGAAGTGGAAGGGAGAAACTCAAGTCCAGACTGGGGTGATCTCATCTGCCCTTTGGAGGGGATGAATACCCTTCCAGCACTGACAGCGGGGCCAGGGCTAGGACTTCTCACACAGACACCTTGGTGCACGCTTAAAATTAGGAGCAGTGAAGCTGGGCTTGGCCAAACTGCCTCCACCTGCAGCTTTACTTGGGAAGAGTTCAGTGAGAAGGGCCCCAGGCTGTCTCCACAGAGGACAGGTCTTGCTCACATACTGCAAACAGCCCCTGCCTCTTTGATAAAGAAAAATGTATAACAAACAGAATACAACTACACAGATTTGCCTTTAAACTTTAAGATGATTGGACACACCACAGAATTAAAGGTAGAATTTCTTCAGCAGAGATGACCCACCTGAGTCTTTCCCAAGTGAGCAGCCTTTAGAATTCCTTTCCTTTTGCCTTTAAGGTCCCTCTCTGTCACGGTGCTTGCAAAGTGCTCCCAGCAGCAGAGAGCAAACTTAGGCTCTGGGAACAAACCTCCCCAACTGCCTGTGCCCTTGTTTCTCTGCTCTCTTACATGTCATCTGCCTATGCCCTGAATTTCAGGAACTGTGGGGCTCCATGGCAGCTTGCAGGGACTAAACAAGTGGGGTGAACCTTGAATGGGACATTATTGCAGTATAAATCTCTGGAATAGTGGCTGGGCATTAGTGACAGACCCTGGCTGCCAGGGGCTGGCTGTGAAGGGGATGCAGTCAGATATTCACAAGCACTGCATCATTTAAAACTTGCATATTTACTTGTGTGCCGCAATCATATTTTTCTTCTTGCTTTCCATTGCTTTCTATTCATTTGGGGGATGAGTGGGATTTTCTGTACACAACCAGTTAAGCCCATGCAAATAGTATTTGCATGAAGTTTGAGCAATATAATCAACCATCTGGAAAGTCTGTTTGAGTCCAATCCCCACTGGCATCACCTTGCACTGAGGGTGTACGTGCTCTTCATGTGGCTGTCTAGTTAGTACGTCTGGTTATTTGAGTTGTGCTTTCTGGACAGGCTTCTTAGTACTACCTCTGCTTTCTCTCCTTTTTTTTTTTTTTCTTTGCTTGCTACTGCTTGAACTTTGCTGCTTGTCAAGTGGCTGCCTGGTGGCTTGTAGCAAATTTGAAGGAAACTTCAATGTCACTCCTCCTGCAGAAATGCCTCCTTTGCAAAATCTGCTCCCACTCATCAGTGAAAAGGCAGGTACCAAACTGTGCATTGGTGAGTCCAGGGCTCAGATGGCTGAAACAGATGAACTAGGGAGAATTTGATCTTTTCATGTGATACCCTGTCAGTCTGTAAGAATGTTTATTATTATTATTACCTCAGGGGACACAATTTACAGCACCTGTCTTTTTGGCTCCTACTGTGCGAGTCACATTTCTTAAAACATTTATTCTGTAATCCCTGTGTCTGATAAGAACATTCTATTTTGCCGTTTTACCAGAAAAAGAACAGTGAGGAAAGCTTTCAATAACTCTTATGAGTGCATCTGGGCAAAATTTTCTCTGCAAATATTTTGTTTGCCAAAAACGCATTTCTGATCACTGAAGCTGTCTGTGCTCTTTAAATATCTTGGAACAGAGGTGAATAATGTTTTGAGCCAAAAAGAAAAAAAAATCTAAAACCAAAAAAAGGAGCATTTCTGAGAAGAGCTTGACCTTTGCTAAAATAGTAGATAATTTTGAAAGGGTCAGCTAGCCTTATTTTTTAAAAATGGGGAAAAAAAAGACAGTGTTAGGAGTTTTATCACCTTCGAGCTAAGTTAATAGGAGTACCTAGTGCGAGAAGGAATTGTCACGTTCACCTGTACTTGCTAAATCTTGTTGCTTCCCTTGCCTTGATGGCAGTGCTCATTTGACCCCACTGTAGACCCTAACTCCCCAAAATACTAATGCTACCAAGCTTCATCACCAGTAGATGGTTTGGGACAGGTGGGAAGAAGCAGTGAGGGTTACAGTGGAGTAGAGCCAACCCTCTTGGTGGCATCTTGTGTCTGAACACACCTTTGCATCCTCTGACAAAGTTGTTTTTTTTTTCATTTTTACATATCTGAGGTCTAAAAGTCTGTATTAAAAAAAATCATCTCACTTAAATCACTTTTGAAATGCTTTATTAGTGAACCTGTAGACCTGTAGAGCTTCAGGCTCTCTGTCCCCTGACTCATGAACACAGCGAAATGTCTCAGCATTTCATTCAAAGTAGCCAGATGACCTATGGCACACAAAGATCTTAATAAACTTCTGAACCTTGCATTGGCCCCCAAACCACTGATCATGTCTTGTTTGGCAGAGTGCTTGGCACTCATGGGTCTGGGAATTACAGAAGCCCAGTGTTCCTGAGCATCCCAGGGAGACAGCCCTCCAGGGCAGCTCCAGGGCATCCTGGCAGGGATGTCTGAGGCACAGGAATCTTTGGTCCCAGCTAGACTTGCTCAGACCTTCCCCAAACTGAGAATTGTTGCAGGGTTGAGCAGAGAAAAGTAATTTCATCATCTGGAGAATTTCACTGGCCTTGATTTTCATTCCCCATCTGAATTAAAAAAAGATTTAGGAATAAAAGTTAAATTGATCCAATTTCCCCCACAGTTCAAATAAACAAGTTACACCCATAGAAGGAAGGGAAACACTACAAGAAAAGGAAAAGACAGGAAAAGAATAGGGAAATAAAATAAATGAGACTTTCTCTGATCCCAAATAACCATGATCCAGGTCCATCCAGGAATCCTTCTCCATCCAGTGATCCTTCTTGGAGAATTGCTCCAGAGACCACATCTATTTGGCAGGACTAGAACTGGGTGTCCCCGGGAGAATGTCCATGGTCTCTCCCTTCCTTTGGAAGGAGTCCATGGCATCCCTGCATCCTTGAGGTTCCACATCTCAGTGGACGTCTACGAGACTTCCCGTCCTCCTGGATGCAGCCAAAGGCCAGGGCTTGTTCTGTCCCCGGTGGGAGAAGGAGGCAGGGAGGTGTGAAGGAGCTCTGCCAGCATCATTGGGAATGGCCATCACCCCTTTTACCACCTCGGACAGCCCTGCACCTCCTGCTTGCCTTCAGCAGCCTGCTCCTCTCCGGCCAGGCTTGTTTCTCTGGGAGCTCCCAGTTGGCAAATAGCTGGCATTCAGGCACAGTCGGGATTAGTTAATCAGCACGTTTAATACATTAGCATGCACATATTTATCTGCATCCACGGAGCTTTGTAAGCTGCAACTCTTGCAGCTTGGCCTGGAAAATTAGTTTCCCAGCTGCGGAGGGTCGCTGTTCATTTATTTACAGTCCTTGGAGACCTCCTGAATGCAATGGCACAAAACAAAATGAGGCCTCTAATCCAAAAGCCAGGAAGCTTAAGCACCTGTAGAAACAGTTTTGCATTCCAAGGGGCAAATTATCTCTAATCTTGTTAAATGACTGCACTGCGAAACAATCGCAAAATGCTTTTCTTCGATGGCCCATAACCAAACACGAGGGGTCCATTACTGCTCTGTGTGAGAGCCAGTAATCCTGCAGGAGGACACAGCTGATCGCTGAACAAGGGCTGCACTCAAAAGTAAAGAAGAGACGAAATAAAGCTAGAACTGTTTGAGAACGGATGCTTCCAATTTTCTAAATTACAATAGCAACTTGTTGCCAAGCAATTACAGTGTTTCATCTGTTTTTTCCTGCTTTGCCCCCCACCTCATTTGTTTTTCTTCAGCAGATGCTGTTTCTGAACTTTGTCATTCATGTCCCTTTCCCCACCCCCTGTAATTTACAACTGATAATGAGCCACCATCCAGACATTGCTACGAAAAAAAAATAAAAAAGAAAAGTGAGATAGATGCTTGTGAGATGTTTCTGTGCCTATTCCCCCTGACCTAGCAGAAGCACCTTTGCAGATAATTTTAAATTGCTGCTTTTTCAAGCAAGCTGCTCGGGTTTGTTTTCCACACTACACAGGATAGATCCTGCATGTAACTTTGACAAACTACCAATAAGTATAAAAAAGTAAAAAGGAGAACAAAAAAATATTAATTATGCTCTATGAAATTCCCGTGGTAGTTAAAGCCTACAAATCCACAAATTAAAATAGGTGCTTAATTCAAGCAGGGTGCTAGAGTCAGGCTCACCAGGGTATGCTGCTTTCTGTGGGATGGATGTGTTTTTTGTGACAGGACAGGCAGCTCAATACTGCTGGAGAAAATTCAGACCTGGAGAGGGTGAGCTGGCATGTACCCAGGCCTGGATGGGGGAATGGCATTGGGAACCCCCTCCCAGGGTACACCCAAGCCCAGCATGCTGCCACTGGGGGCCCAGCCAGTACAGGCCCAGCTACAGCTTAGCACTGGAATGAGAAAATCTGATTTTTAGAAACTGGTTTCCCCTCAACGAGACAGACCCATTGACCACCAGGTGTGGTAGAGATAGGGGGCAAGTGGCCACCTGGGGTTGGCAGAAGGAGAGTTATGGACTGCAGGTCTCCCTCTGGACTTTCCCACCTAACTGGGTAGCTGGCAAGCCCTGGGGATGGTACCGTTCTTCCACTTTTCTGTACTCATCAGCATGCTTTCAGGGGAATGGCTACACCTTGGAAACATGTAGAAAGTCATTCTATGACTCACCACTTCCCTGGAGAAAAGGTACGACAGGTCAGCAGAACCTCTGTTCTGGACAGGGTCCCACTGCTTGGGAGAATAAACAGGGATGATCAGTCCCCACTAAAGCTGCATTGGAGAGTTATTTCTTTCTGGAACAGTCCATCCTATTTCTCCCCTGTCCCCTCACTGAGCACCATCTCAGAACTCACATTATCAGTACAAATGTCACCTTGGGCAGGGTGCACAGGGAGTTCTGCAAGTATAGGTAGACATGAGTTCTGCAGCTCTTCAGCTCCACCTGCTCATACAAACTGAAGATCAGATTCTTTTTCCAGCTGCTAAAATATCTAAACTCAAGGACAGGTTTTCCTTGCTTTTGTGTCATTAGTTTTCCAATGCTCCTGAAGTGCTGGAACACTGGGAGTAGTTTTTGAGAAGAAATGAGGAGATAAATGGGGATAATGGTGTTCATGTCTCTCAGAACTGACTTGCCTAAGCTGGTGGAAATTAAATCAATGGAGCTTCATTCACCTACATCAGCTGGGGGTTGAATCCAAGAGCAACCAGACCTTACACATGGTAAAGTATTAATCTCCAAATTAACGATGAGTGGGTTTCATGGAGGGGATCAGGCCTGCATGGCCAGTTGGTGAATGTCAGAGGCACCAGCAGAGCAGGGAAGCTGGGCAGAGGAGGGTACAAGGAAGGGAAGAGATAACCTCCAGCACATCTGTTACACTCATCTGTACCTCACTTTTGTTTTTCAAACCCGCTGATTTTGCACACACCCACCCCACATAATGACTGTGTTTTAAGCCCATCCTTGCTTGAAATGTAGCAATGACGTAGCTTTTAACCCTCTACGACCCCAGAGCCTCCAGTTAACTCTTGGATACCTTATCTTCATCTTTGGGACTCTGCTTTAATGCAAGATTGAGATTTTATGCAAAATTCAAGAATGGAATAAATCATCTTTACAGGCCTATATTGGGCAGACAACATGTCCAGTCTTCTGCCCTTCCACAGCCTCCCAGAGCCTTCAGAATGGACCTACTTCTGCTTTTTCCTCTGCTTTTCTGTCTCTTTTCATGTTATTCTCCATTTTCTTAAAGAACCTGAGAGCTAATAGATCACTTCAAAATGAATGCAATTGCTTCCCAGCAGCAAGATGCTGTGTTTCCTCTACACCGAATCTATGCACTGTTCCACTACATAAACAGCACCAAATGTCATTTGAGAATCACATCCTGCTTTCATTCTCTCCCCTCCTCACATTTGAGGCTCTAGCTTTGTGTGAGAGTGATTCACTTTCCCACTGAATGCAGAGTGAAAGCCCATTTTCAGCACTCTCCCAACACCCGTGCACAACCAGCTATTCATTTCCAATGATCATTTGTATTTCTTTTGGAAGACCTTAAACACCACATGGAGTAAAAGGAAAACCATTCAAGTGAAAATAAGATCGGCAAAGACAATACATTGCCCTGCTGTCAGTGCTTAGCTAAAGATGAATACATATTAGCACCTTTTTTGCCTGGTTCTTAATATAGCTGGGGTTTATGTGTGGGGAGTGTGTGTGTGTATTTTCCCATTTTCCTAAGTAACTGTTCAGCCACATAGTCACTTTCAGCTAAGTTTTCAAGGATTCTCAGGGATACTAAGCACCTGCAAGTTTTTGAGAAACTTGCTTGAGGAGAGGAAAGAGACAGCATCGATAGAAGACGCAGAGTAGAGCCCTTATTAAACACTGCAGAAATTCTACACAGTAACTCAGCCTGCAGGTACCAAATCCAAACCCCAGGGTCAGGCTGCCTAGAGACCACATCTCTGCTCTTCAGAGTAAACTTTTCTCATAACACCATAACTGTGGCTCCAGGCTGAGGTATGTGTAGCATGTTACTTTGCTGCTCAGGAGACATGGATGAAACGAGAATTTAATTTCAAAAGCCACAGTGTGGTCCCTGGTTCCCTCAATGACCAGAAAGAGGAAATTTGGCCAGTTAATTCCCATATTGCCAGATATATTCAGAGGAGAGTGGGAACTACAATGTGGATTTAGAAGCAAGTCCCCAAAGGACGTGAGGGGGAAACAAAAATAAATATGCCCACTTAAGAGAGACAAAGTCTTGGATGAGCCTTTCAGCCTTTGGAAAGGGTACAAAAGTCATTATGTAGAGGTCAGCAAGTGCCTCAAATATTCATCAAGAAGGATGATTTTGAAACATTTGATTATGGGTTATTACTAAGGAAAAGGATATTCAGTGGATTGCTCTCACCTCAGTGGAGAGAGTGGTATTGGAGGATTAAAATTAGCAGGTATGAAGACCTCATGAGAAATGAGGGAGAGAGTTGGGGACGTATCTCTGAAATTTTTACACCTGGGTTCAGCACAGAGGAAGAGCAGATTCAGTGCATAATGGAAAAACGACGTGTGCTGGGATGCGGGACAGTAAAATGGATTTTGTAGAAAGAAAAAATTATTACTGCAAGGAATAATCAGATAGACAATTTGATAATAAAATTCTGTCTGATGCAGGTAGAAAAAATACATTGGCCAGTAAATGCATTGAACTTTTCTATTGATTAAAGAGTCATTAGCAATAAAATGAAGGGATTTAACAACCAAAGCAGGATGCAACACTGGATGTTGTAAGCATAATAGAAAGATCTTGAAATGGCATTGGTTTTGGAATGCAGGTAATGAGGGATAGGTTTTGGTCAGGAGAGGCAGAAGCAAAGATTAGAGGGAGAAGTAATGCTGTACAGTGATGGTAGGAGAGACTACCAGGGCACAAGAATTGCATGGGCAGAGCAAAACCCATTTGGTTCCAAGTGATATAGGGTAAGATGGCTGAAGACATTGAGACTGAGTCATTCCAGGAATTACCTATAGGTTCCAGGCCAGACTGTAAGCTAAGATTACTTTCCTATATGGAGGGGGAGAGAGAGAGAGAGGGAGGTCAATATGCATACAAGTGAGAATTGTATTGTTATGGAAGTTTTAGTTCTGCACACATGCACTGGAAAAGAAATGCTATCAAGAAAGGCCCATAGAGCCCTGAATGTAGGCTGACTCATTCATTCACTCAGTTATGCAACAAAAACAAGATGATGAGGCTTTAGGTTTGATTTTGTAGATGGTAAGATCTCTTGAGAACATAATGACTTTGGACCAGTGATCATGAGATGAATCTATGTAAATATAAAGAAAGTGTTAAAAGAGGGATCTGTAACTTAGGTCCAAAGGAGCAAACTTATTGGAGAGGCCTAGGACTGTTGTGTGCAGGGTACTCTACAGGCAAGGGTGAAAAAAAACCCTTTGCTCTTGTATCTTGCTCAGGAGAGGAACCAATATCACAGAGGAAGGCTCCAGACTTAACCAAATGCAAGATCCACTTCAAACAGGACATTTGGACTGGGCAGAACAAAGGGTTACAGGGGCTAAAACCATATTTGACCAGCAAAAAAAACCACATTTTAGACGTCAGAAAGCATAGAGAGTTTGTGAGAATTGCCAACTGTCAAGCTGAGCTGAACCTTGTGAAGGAAATTAAAATCAAAACCAGACGTGTTTTCAGCTGGAGGAGAAATAGGATAGAAAGAACATGGAGATCAAAAATATGGCACCAAAACTGGATAAATGCTTTGCCTCAGAATGCTGTTCTGTGACATAGGGTGAGATGGCTTAAAAGATTACTTGTCTCTGCCAGCAAGCAGAGGCTCTGCTGTGCTTTCCCATCTCCCCACCATGGTGACAAAGCCTCACCCCATGTCTAGCACCAGCTCCTTAACCCCTTAGTAAACCACCCCAGAAAAGCTAGCATTTTTCTGCTGTTTTAACAAGTTGAATCAGCTCAGAAAACTGATCCACAAGCACCCAGGTTGGTGCCAGGGATGACTGAGGCCATGGGGAGGTGAAGGAGAAGAGAGGCAGCTCCTTCGCCTTGCAGCCTGTGCAGTGTCAGACTGGCTCAGCTGCCTGTGACAACATCACTTTCCTTTTGGTTAAGGATGTGGGTGAATTTGCAGATGAAAGGAAATGAGGATGAGGCTATAAGAATGGGAAGACCACTTAGGAGGAGGAATGGAGACCTGGGGACAGATAGACTCTGTCCCCAAATTCTGGAAGGAGAAGGGTGTGAATTGGCTAGCTCAGTAGCAATGATGTATTCATTTAGTCATGGGTAGTTCATGTAACTGGTAAATAGGATCTGGGCCCCATGGCTAAATAAGAAAAGCAGGAAGAGAATGAGATGTTTTGAGTGACTACAGAGCCATTAATTTGACCCCAAAGTTATACAAAGTTGTATAATATTTTTTTTTGAAGGAAAAAACCTGACAACATGGAAATTAAAATAAAATGGAATAAAAGGCAACCAGTTTATCACAAGTATATTGTATCCTTTTCACCTACTGTGTGAGCTGATCCTCTTTATTCAATCCTAACACAGAAGCCAGGAATTGGCTCGTTTTCTTCCGTCAGGATTGTTTTATTCATTGGCCATTCACCAAAAATAAAAAAAAAAAATCCTATTTCAATAGCCTTGGGAAATGGATGTTCAGCAACATTCACTGTAGCTCACTGGGTTTCTAAAGGCCTTAGAAGCAATGGCTACAACAAAGTGATATATCTTGGTAGTACAGTGGTGCTCATGGGTGCTGTCAGTACACCCTGCTCTTGCAGAGCAAAAATCCCTTCCCATCACTGCTGTGTCTTTCAAAATGTCCTTCAAAATACAGCAGAGCCCTCCAAACAACATCTATAATTATATGTTCTTCCCCTGGCTCCCCTTGGTTCTGTATTACTATTTTTGAAGGGTTTTGCTCAGAAAGGTCTTTATACTCTGCAGGCACTGCTGAATTGCAATGGAAAGCAGGGTTTCTTCTCATTGTAAGGTAGGCAGGGCTGCCTTCCAGTTTCCCAGCTGCAGAGATTTATAGCCACTACCAGATTCACTAGGTGGCCAAGGTTTTATAACCCAATTGAACAGAATAAAACCATTTAGACTGAAGGCAATTTGATGCAGGACTCAATGACTTTCAGGAACTTGATGTATTACTGTGACCATGCAAGCTAAAAATTATATATATTTATGTATATATTTGACAAATCACTTTCAAAAACAATTTAATTATTTGGACTGATTTAATCAGGGTTGACAGGCCTGCAAAGCATCTCTGGGAATGAATCAGAAAAACCTTGAAGTGTATAGAAGATTTTCAATCTGTGTTAAATCCTGTTCCAAAGAGAAGGGTTTGGTATCCTTCCCAAGGCTTCAAGCTCCCTTGAATACCAACTCCCTTGGAGCATCTCCTGAGTTAGGCTCATACTGGCCTGTCTGAGGCTCTGTGCAGCAAAGTGAGAGTCATAACAAAATAAGCCTCTACCTTTACACCCTTGGCCAAATATTAGGGAGATCAATGTCTTCAGGACTGCTGGCTATCCCAGCAGCACTCTCAAGACTTGAACCTCCAGAGATTTCCTCAATTTTTTTTGTTGCTGCTCCTCCATCTCCCTCCCATTGTTTGATGGGCTTCTTGGAAATAATGGACTTCACGCTCTGATCCCCTTGTGTTTCAGAAGCCCAGATGTCTGGTTGTATTAAATATTTCAGGTTGCCATTCTCCTGTGAATCAGACTCCAAGGAAGGCTTGCAGAGTGATCTCGGTGCAATCAAAAGTATGATACATTCATGGACTTAAAATTTACTAAAGAGACTTCCCTGAGTTAAGTTTAAGCAGTCTGGGCTTAAGAACATTTCCAGGGTCTGCTTTGCAGGCAGTTTTACCATGGGAATGGGTACCAGTCCTGCTGGCCTCACAGGGTAGGCATTTCCAGGGTGTATTATGAGCTTCTGCCCTGCCAAACTGTTCCGAACACTGGCTCTGCAATGTCCTTTTGCTACAGGAATGGAGTGAGACATTTGGAGGGGCTGTGAATGTTCATTGCAGTGGTACAAACTCGTAGTTCCCAACAGATTTGCTATTGCAAAGTCATTTGGTAAGAGGGGAAAGAGATGAGTCTGGTGTCTGAGAGCAGTCAAATAGAAATGAAAATTAGGGATTAGAAGCTATGAATGACAAGGAAATATCTCAACAGGAACCTTATCTCCAAGACTGGAATGTCTTTCAGTATAAAAACGGCTGCTAATGAATTCTCTCCATACAACCAAACGCCTTGGCTGCTCCCACCCAGGCTCCTGCAGCTCACGCTTCCCCGCAGTTTTCCTTTGCTTTATTGCTTTCAGATGCTGCTTGGTATGAGCTCCTCTGGTAGCTGTGTCATTGCCACCAGCACGGGGGAATGTGGCTCCGTCTGAGTGGGCTGCGAGGCGTCAGCCCAGCCTCTCCAGGGGCCGTCTGACACCGCAGCAGAGCTGCCTGGCTGCAGCCACATAATCAAAACCCATCGCTGCTGCTCAGCAAGGGCAAGCCACCACAGCTCTGGCTGAATTCTCATGTCCCAAGGCACTCAGGCATCAGGAGAGGAGGCTGTCAATGAAAGAACTGGTGGGAATGACACCTACCAGGAGAGATCTTGCTCTTGTCCACCCCGCTCCCTTTGGGCCTTTTAGATCTGTCCCTCTGATTTAGTGGTGCAAGTTAGCTAAAACTCTGCATATCTTTTCCTTCTGGTTTGAAACACTCCTCCACATTCGTTCTGCTCTTGCCCATGATCCTCAGATATCTTTCCAGTGAAAACAATCCTGGATTTATTTACAGCACATCATTATTTATTTTAGCAGCCCTTTTGGGGAGAAGGTGAAGAGCTCTCCAATAAGGACCTCAGAATGTGATCTGTGCTTTCAAGGTAGGGACATTTTTCTTGAAGGGTTTAAAGGAGAAGAAGAATGTGAACCAAGGTCTGGAGGCTGTTTTTCTCAATGCTTTCCATGTGATGTGTTTTTATAGTGCAAAATCCAGGAACAACCCAAAAGGAAGTGAGAGCCAACTACTTAAAAATGTTCCTGCTTTGAAGGCAAACCCAGGTAAATATTTATTTGTTTGTTTATTTTATTCCCCAGAGTTGCCTTAGTTTGTTTATTTTGTTTTCAAATCCCCCTACACATGCACGTGCACTCCAGCTCTTTTTTTCTACCTTGGCTAACAAATGCCAATGAATGAAAATGAGACATTTTGATGCCTCAGGATATCCCATGGGAAGAGTTTTCTACTGAGAAATTTAAGACCTACTTAGAGTGAAATAAGGAGGGAGGGAGGAAAAAGGTTGTTACCTGTTTCTGTTTCCTCCTCCCCACCTTTTTTAATTTGCAATTATCTACAGACAAATTTCAGTGGATGACTGTCCTTGTCCCCAAATAGTTTTTAAAGTGGAAGGATGCTGAAACCGTGAAGACAAACACAGGCACTGGTGAAAACTGATGCTTGAAAGTTCATAGGAAGCCATGTCACTTACTTATCATTATTTCTTCTTCTTTCCCTCTAGAAATTATTTTTGTTCTTCATCACAGCAGTGTTTAGAAGCCCCAGCTCTGCTACAGGTTGGTGATTTCAGACAAGGGTTTTCAAATTGCATGTCAATGCAATCCTGTGGACATGTGAGCTGCTCTAAAAAGAATGTAAATGGAGAATGTAAACCTATGGTCAGGAGACACAAGTCTTCAATACTGGAGTCTCCATCTCTGTGAGAAAACTACTTGGTTACCTCTGTAGCCAGGTGTGACTTCACAAGATCATCTGCACTAAAACTAGGGAGAGACCCTGGCATTGACATCCCCTTGCTGTACTGCATTTGTGATATTTGCAATTTCTGACCTCCTCTAAGAGGCCATTCCTGTCCTGAGGAATTTTACCTCGTCAGCCCAAGAGCATCAAACACAAAGCAGTTTCTGGATGCATCCTCTCAATTCCCACTGCAGTAAGTTTATTGCTTATGACAGGAGGGTTAAGGCTAAACAAGCAGCCTGATTGATTTCTGCCCAAGAGAAGGCTGAGTTTCAAGAATGCTGTTTACACAAAGGCCTGATCCTCATCTACCATCAGGGTAATTTTCATTTATACCAATATAAGACAGATCCAAAAGAGTCCTTGGCTTGCAAAGTATTTTAGGGCTCTTTGGGGAGAGGCAGCTTTGTAAAAACAGAGATTATAAAGAGAACTTTCACAGTCCTTGATGCAAAAGGAAAGCATGGGAAGATGTGCCTTTGATGCTGATCCTCTGAAGTGTCTAACACTGCCAGTGAGGTACAGACTGGACCTTCCCTGCCAGCATTGCCCTGGCTAGTCCAGAGCTATTGGCAGTCATGGGGCTCCTCCTGGGTTGCTGGAACTGCCCAAAATTTGGATCAGCAGCAGTGCTGGTTCAGGCTTGGTTTTGCTGGAATATCTCAGTACTTACATCCCAGTTTAGTTCTGTCTGTGAATGATTGAAGATGTAGTTTAGAGTAAGTGGAGTTTTTAGACACTTAGCTGAGCTAACCCCTATGGTGACCGAGCTTCTCAGTGTACAAAAAACTTTATAAAGAATGAATGAAAGAGCAGGAGTGGGGGGAAGAAGAAGAAAATATTAACTTTTTATCCAAATCCCACATCACTTCCACAAGGTAACTAGATTTATTAATATTTATTTCAGAATTGTTGTGGAATATGCAGCAACAAAAGTCTTTAAAAATTGATTTGAGAAAAAAAATTAGGCCTATTTTCAATAGGCTTGATCCTTGCCTGGAAATGGACTATATGAACAAAATTGCAGCAATCCTATCACATCCAAATTGTCAAAGTAGTCTACCTAAAATGTGTATTTTTTGAAGTAAGAAGACAGAATCAAACTGCTGAAGTCAATAGACAGAAAGTTTATAGTTCACAGTAATGAACATAGGGAATCACTTACTGTAAGAAAATTGCAATCACAGGGACAGAACTACAGTGAACAGAAATTGATATATCTCCCTCAGCTTCAATGAAGTGCCTTTTTATCAGAATCTGATTTGTTTTCTGTTTCTAACCTGACTGAAGAGCCTGTTCATCAGCTTCTCTGTCATGCAAAACCCATTTATTTAACACTGTTCTCTTGGAATGAGAATGGAAAACAGAAGTCTCTAAAATTAGAGAGAAAACTTAACTCCATACTTAATAAAGGTCCCAATCTAGCAAAGAGACTTCTTGATTTTAATAACTGATCTACCAACCACAAAACCTAAATTACCAGGTTCTGATACTTTCATCAGAGACATTGCTCCACAGACTCACACTGGAATCTGTTGGGATGCCTGGAGAAATGCAAGGCAGGACCCAGTGGAAGTATAGCATCAAGGTCTTGTCCCTTTATAAATATCTTTAGAGTCACTTTTTAAATGCATCCCTTTAAATTGGATGTTTTCTTCCCAGAACCATAGTACCCTCTTCCCATGGAAACTGCAGTAACCAAGAATGTTGATCTTGCATTCTTCTCTCTATTCCAGCATATCAGGAGTCTTAAAAGATTCCTGAATGCTTCAGAATTAAATTACAGATAAGCGCAATAAACTTGCAGAACTGAGAAATCCAGCACTTAAAGCTGTTTCTATATGAACTCACAGGAGGCTGCAGTCAAACGGAAAAGAACAGAGAGGATTTACTACTCCTGGTGCAAACCAAGACCACCACAGGACTCTGAAAAAATTTCACTGGAAATCCTGGAAACACAAGAAGGACCCTTATTTTCAAAGCTCTATCCAAAGGTAGCTGAAAATTTGTGAAGCATCATCTTTCATCCCCTCTGGGCCAGCAGATAATTTGTAGCTTTAGGTTGCACATTCTTTCTGTGCAAATTCCATGCAATTTTACACCACTGTTTTCAGTCCATTGTGGTCAGTGGTCCTGATTCCTGTCTGTGAGCAATACTTCAGTTGTCACTGATGCCATCAGGACAGCCTGCTGTACCGAGAGATCTTCAAGTGAAAATAAAACTGTCAAGCTCATCTGGTCTTCTCTAATGGATATAAATGAATCCAGCAATGCATGCCAAGCTTTTCATGAACTCTATGGTGTTATAAAAAACATGCTGCCGATGAGGTTAGAAACCCCATCCTTTCTGCCTTGTGGTTTAGGATATATGTGCTGTACTGGAATGCTGGAAATAACAAGATGTGTTAGTTTAGGCACTTTAATAAGAATGTCTATGTTTATGAATTGGCTTAATTTGACTTCTTTACAAGCAATATCAGTTCTCCCTGTCTTGAATTGTCCTTTTTTTGGTGGTTTAGACACCACTACTATTACTGGCTCCTGGCTGACTGCATACTTGACAAAGTTTGTCATGAGGTCACGATTTTCTGGCATCATGAAAGAGATGGAAATGGAGTAAATGCACAGAGACTTTGCTGCCATCTCAGAACATGTGTTCCATGTTTCCTACGTGTCTTCCAAATGAGTACAATGTCAAACTACCTGATAAAGACACCTAAGCAAGTGGAACAATGAAGGACCTGAAATGCAGAATCATCTTACAGTGGCAATGGTTCTTTGTCTGGATCTCACCTTCAGCCATCTTTGCTTTGGTTCCCATCTGTATAATTATGTTAACAGTTATGTTGCACAGCAATAGGCTTATTTTCCTGAGTTAGGTGAAACTGAGGTCCCACTGCTCTGAAGAGGTAGCAGGTGGACTGAGGGATGGAAAGGCCAGAAAAGCTGCTCAGACTTGTGAGGTTTTGAGAGCTCATGAGGGGAGCAGGCTCTTGTTTGCCCAGTCAAAGATTCTCCACCACAGACCTGCCAGTCACTCTGGTTATATTTACATCTGGACATTGGTGTGGGTGCATTTCCTTGTCTCCTCCATCTCCCAGGCTTTTGGCAGTACTGCTTCTCTTGGGTTTTAGGACTGAGACAGTGTTTTCATGCTGGTTTGTAAAGTGCTAAGAGCTCTGAATCAGGCTGGATCTCTTGGATGCTCCAAACTTATCAAGACAAATCAGGTCTTTGGTAACATCATTGTTGCCTGACATTTAAAAAAAACAAACCAAACCCCCAAGTCCACCCTATGCTTTCTTTTGCACAAATACAAATCATCAGACATGAAGCTTCCATATTTGAGAAGTTTATGTTTGGTCTTCAAATTTCAGACCAGGTCCATTCTTGCCAGAACCTCGGGTCTTAGTAATAAGTCAGTTATAGACCTAGATCTTCTTCTTTGCTTCATGTCTGTGCTGAATGGTGTGGAATTACACATTTTCTACTGGTTCAGGAAGCTCCAGGGAGCTGGAAATGAGTAGTACCAAATCACTTGAATTTGCTAATACCTTTCAGCTCTGTTAGAGCTTGTTTCTACACCTATATGTGTTTAAGCTGTGCTGATGACATATATCTTTACATCCTGAGCCACCTGCTCATGAAATGAAAGGGGTGAGCAAAGTGACAAAGGTATGTTCTGCCTTTACACAGGTGTGGGGTTTGGCTCCTGCCAGTCCTTCCTCTGTGGTTGAAGGGTTACAAATCCAGAGGTTGGAAAGAGCTTTTGTAAAGGACAAAAACCCAGTCACTGGTTACTTCAGTGAGCAGAGGAGTTATACAGATGGATGTTGTAGCTGTGACGGTCTCAGTATACAAGAAAACCATGGTTTATAGAAAGAGATATTTTTATTAGTCCAAATGATTAAGAGGCTTGGAAAAGAGCTGGCAAGCTTTCAAGTATGTGAGACCTGAAGAAAAATGCTGAGACATAGCCTATGAATGAATTTAAAGATTGAAGGCATTTATCTTTTATTTGGACTCCTTCACAGTTTCCTAGTATTTGCAACTCTGACACTAATTGGAGTTTATAAATGAGGTGAAAGTTCTCTTTTTACTGTCCTCCCATGAATGTAGGGCATTTGTCTCTATGGGGAGGTTATTCATTTCTCCAGTTTGTCCCCACTAAGTGTCCCATTGTCTCCAGTAAAACATTTTTGCACAGGCTGCTGTCTGTAACATACTGACACCATGGGATAGGGTCAAGGCTGCCATGGAGCCCAGCCACAAGCTGCTTTGTGGCTGTGGATATGCTCCAGGTTATCCCCTCCGGGGGATGTTCATGGTACCTGCTCTCCTCTAAATTTGGGTGAATAGGCTGAGCTCCCTAGACTCCATCTACAGCCACCAGAGAGGGAAGTTTCAGAGTATCTGATTTAGGCTACACCCCTAAAGGAAGGTCTGGAGGAACAAGTATCTCTCCTCCTCTTTTGGAGAGCTTCAGGAAAACCAGTCCCAGCTGCACCCCACCAAATTTAGTCTCCTACATGAGGTACCCATGTCCCCCTTCCCTCTAAACACTGCCCTTTCTGTGTGTCTATAAGCCAGAGAAGATGACTGTGCTGCCACCATGTGAACCTTGGTTCACAGGCCTGGACTGAGAAGTTTAAAGTTTGACCACTAAAGCAGCTAAGTCAAATCCTCTCTGTTTTAGAGATGCTGCAGGGACATTTACAGTGTGTACAGTGCTCCTTAGGGGACAGGAAGAGGCTGTGAGTACACACTGGCATATTGCAGTGCAGGGTGGACATCTGCTTTGGGTGTCCCAGATAACACCTCACCTCCCTCAGCTCAGCTGGAGCTCATTTCAAAGTTTTGACTGCTCAGCAAGTCACTATATTTTCTGGCTGCCCGTCATCTAGCTCTGGAAAATGCTGTTCAGTCCTTTCTGCAACTCCAATGAATGTTGTACTTCGGGAAAATTTTAGTTTCCAGCTTTCACAGACTGGAATGGTGAAATGTTACCATAAAATAGAGGTTTTAGATAACTTGCTAAGAGTTTCAAATGCCACTTTTGTGCTAAAGTAGGTAGATTTTAGGTTTGTTCAGCAAATGAGTTGTCTGCAGGTTGCCAGGGACACCCAGCCTTATTTTTATGCAACATCACCACCTTGACAGCTCCTGTAAGACAGGTAACCAACAAAAAGCGACCAGCTGTATGAATAACTTCTCATCCATCAGCAACTGGAGATAAATAGCCACCTTCCATTCATGTTGGAGATACACCTCCCATTAAACTGGATTTCTCTGCAGAAACAGGTTCATGTGCCCCATCAAGCAATAAATATCTAAATTGTCAAATGATGGTCTGGTTCCTGCTAGAGCATCAAATGGATTAAAAGTGTTTGATGATGCTGTTATAGCTCCTGTAGCATATTATGAATCACTACTAATAGTGCTATTTATATATATTTAGATTATTTATATATCATATAGCAAGATGTTTATATGCCTCATCTATTTTAGAATAAGCCTTTAAATGCAGGACCTGCTTCCATTTCTAGAAAACATCTCACACATCTCAAGCATAGCTGCAATTTAAATCATTAAGAAGAGTTTTAGTGAACAGTAGCATGCAACTAAATGCATCTCAAAAGACATGGAGTTGATATAATGTGGTAACAAAATCTAATTAATTAAAAGATTTAAATATCACTAATTTTATACTCATAATAAATTTATGAGGCTAAAATCTCTTCTCTCCAAAACTCTGTCCCCTGGTTTGAATTACCAGCTGAGGAGAGTCCCTGGCAGTTGCTGGTGGAGAGTGTCTGAGCCTGTGCTTTGCCATTATTCAGTTTGGAGAGAGAAGGGACAAGCCATGGGCACCGCTGTAAACCCCATCCAAACATAAGAGCTGTGTCTCTGCAGGGTCCCATCTGAGTCACCATGTCCCCCTTGCTGACACTGCAGGTGATCTTTCAAGACACAGTAGGCCCATCAGGTCCATACTAATAAATACTAAAAAATGCCAGAGCTTCAGTTTTGGGTTTCCTCCAGTCCCTGGAGAGGTGACATGCCACAGGGGAGCAAGAGAGATGTGTTTAGCTCTGGCAGTGTCGGGGAATTCCCTGAATAAAAGCTCACAGATGAGGCTGGGAAGGGGAAAATCCTGCACTCTGCAGAGGAAAGGAAGCAATTCCTCCTGGACACAGCACCTGGCAGTGAGTTCAACCAGGTGTATATGATCCTCAGGCTTGGCTTGGTATGGCTTGACACTTCCACACAATCTCTATGTCCCATCTCTAGCTACAGTCAAGCTTTTAATCTTCAGAGGAAGGTGAAAGAAAGACAAAAAGGGCAGCCTAAAAGCCAAGTAAGGTCTCAATGGGGGAACATTGACATTCTTCTTATTAAATTATTACATAGCTTTAATAAATGGACTTTGTTTGTAATATTTTGCTCCATTTCCTGAGGAAATGAGTATTATGCAGCTGTGCTCTGGTTGTTTGTTTGTCTGTCAGGTTTACCCCCATTTAATAATTATTGAGACTGTTGGATGGTTCCAGTGTAGTTTAAAGGAAGGGAAAAGGCATCACAGTATTATGTTTTAAAATATTTAGGATAATTAGCAGTGGGGTACAGGATAAAGACTAAGCTAGTGGAAAAGGTCACAATATGAGTTCAGCACAGTTATTCAATGTGAGAGAATCCACATGGAAGGGAGCCACAGGAAGCCCAAGAAATATTCCCTAAATCCCAGTGCTTAAGGAACAACATGTTAATGCATTTTTTTAACCCCACTAGAATTCTAATTAAACTGGCCCATTCCCCAGGATTTCTTTTAACTCCCTGTTTTATATTCCAGCAACTCCACTTCTAGCCAGTGCATCCCCAACCCAGTCCCATGACCTCTCTGTCTACCTGCTACCCTGAACCAAACCCTACTTTTGACCCTACAGGTGACCTGAAAGGATAGCTCTGGATGCAACAACATATTTGCCATTATCCTGGTGTTTAGTGAACAAGAAGGAAAGAAAGACAAATCTTTTTATTATACATTTTGGAAAAATAGCTTGTTTGTTTGTTTGTTTGTTTGTTTTATTCCAGCTTGTTGACACTGACACTTTTTTCTTTTGGAAAAAAAATTGATTTTAGATGGTAATGAAAAACATGACCAAAATTTCCCACCTTGATCTGGGTAAAACAAGGCATTTGAGTCAGAGTAGTCAATACAGATTCTCCTGGCACTCCTTTAGAGCTGTCCAGATTGTCCTGCTTGGCTCATGGCACCAAGATGATGACTCCAAAATGTGAAGTAGCTGCAGTGCTTTAACAAGGGCTCTCCAAGGCAGCAGAGCATGGGTTTTCTCTATGGAAAACTTTTAATGGACTTCAAAAACAGGAGAAGCAGGTCTAATTAGGCAGACATTCATCAGCTTTGCTTTGTGTGGAGAAATGAAGGTGTCTATAGATCTCTGCAGAGTTTTCACAGTGTGTGTGCACATACCCACCTGCCCACACATCCACAGCCTGGACAAAGGGTTTCAGGGAAACACCTGAAGGAAGAAGATCTGTTTCAAACAACATTGGCATGAGAAGAAAAGCGTAGAAGCTGGTTGTAAATAAGCTCACACCTGGAAATTGGACAAGACTTCTAGCCATCATAACATTGAGGTTTCTCAGCAGCATTTCCATGGAGAGTACAGAGGAAAACATTTTGTTGCACTGTGGGGCTGGATGATGGGATGGCAGTGGGAAATGGAGCTGTGCCCCCTCTGATGGTCAGAAGGAGCTGTAATGATGAGAAAAAAAACAATATAATTGCCACTCGACATTGCAAGTGTTAAGCCCTAGTTTATCCTCTTGACAACTGTGTTTATATTTAATGTAACTACATGATTCATCCTGCTGACTCAACTTCTTGCACACTCTGAAAGGTATGGCAGAGATGGCTCTGGGCTTTTCTGCTAGAGTGGGGGACATGGCCACCACTCCTAAGATTTCTTCCCTGATATATTTCTGACATTTTTGCAGGAGGCAGAAGACCTTCCTCCACTGAGATGTAAAGCACTGCAGTGCACTTTCCTTTTTTCCCATCTTGCTCACTTCATTGTAAACACAGTACAAAAAGAAAAAGGTTTATCTTATCCCCCTGGAGGAGCAGAACAACAGAGGATCCCAATAATTGACTGAGCTGGGTGAATATCAAAACCCTGCCATAATGCACAGCATGCTTCTGGCAGTCATCTCTCTCTCTCTCTGCCAACAGCAGATCAAATCTGCAGTACCATTATCCTACATTGGGATGACTTGTGTCACCCCTACCTCCTGGCTGTCCCATGGACACATCTTCTTTTTATGTTCCTGCACCAGGAAAAGGGAGAGCAGGCAGGGAAAGGACCCAAAGTACTGCATTAGCTTACAATTAAAAGCGTCCTCATCCTCTCTCAGCCAGGCAAGTAGGGTAGTGAGCAGGACAGCTGTCTTTCAGTGCTTTCAAGACACATTTCAAGCTGTGCACAGCTGGAGCTATTCAGTAGCACACGAAGGAACTCTGTACCCTTGCCAAGGCTCTGCAGCTGCCAAATCTGCCTTTATTAGCAGCAGCATTTCTCGTTCTCCATAGCTGAATACAGAACAAGTCTGACATTATTTTTCGTTCAACCTTCCCAAGCATGCTAAGGACATCACAATAATCACTTAGTGTGTGTGCATGTTTTATAAGTGTTTTCTTCTGCCTGTATACATGCAAACACTCCCCCCACACACACAACAGGCAGGATGCAGAGCCACGCTAAAGCATCGAGCATCTCTTTCCTATTCTGGTCAGTTATACATCTCAGCTGCATTTAAACCTCTTGTTGCTCATTATCTGTGAGCTCTCCCATGAACAGGTCTTTGTCTGGGCCATGCTGCTCTTTGTAGGTGGCATTCTCATCCACACAGATGGCTGGAACAGCCCTTAAGTCCCACTTAAGTCCTGTTTTAAGGATCTAAGTAGTTCTCAAGTGCTCTCCACGCCTCTTCTGGAGCGAGGTGAACTTCAGCCTGTGTAAATACCTGCCTTGTAGAAGTGAGACAGGGTAGTTATGTGTAACTCAGTCTTTCTTCACTCTCCTCTGCTGCCTGTTTGGGATTCATTGCTGGTCACCTACCAATCATCAGATTTTAAGGTATTTTTTCAGTCAATGATCAGAAATAAAATGAGCCTGATCAGATACCAGTCATGTACTACAAATAGTGAGAATTCCCTTATTTGTCTAAGGACCTATTTTGCCTTCATTCAGCACCCAAAAACTTTCAGACCAGGTTTCAAGCAGGCTTGATGTAGTGAGGCATGTGGAGACATGAAAATCAGCTTTTCTGGAGAACACACACTTCACAGATGAGTCACAGGCAACCCAGAGCTTGTCTCAGTTCTCCAGGCAATACTTGAAAGGACATAATCAGGAATTATAACCCATTTGCCAATGGACAGGACATGTATGATTTCTAAAAACAAGTTCAAGTGTTGTTCTTACTATTTAATGGCTATTCATAATGTATTTAAATGTGTGATATCAGTCCTCTAAGTACCTGAAGCACTTGGCAGATAATGATGGTCTACACTACACAAATGCCACTGTGTTTAAACAAATACTTTAGTTTCCATTTTTGATGGGGAAATTTAGAAATTCCCTAAAACTGAGAATTTCTGTGGCTTCCCTGTCTCTGTCAGAGAAATCTGTTTAAGGACTGGGAAAACAGCAAAGCTATTTTACTCCTGTGAATTAAGTAAATCTCATCTGAGAGTCATGGAAGAAGAATAATGCATGTTAAAAGAGACTTTTGAAAATTGCATAGTCTGACCATTTGCTAAAAGAAGAGCCAGCTTAGATCAGGTTGCTCAGGACTTATTCCAGCTGAGTTTTGAATATCCACAGGGACAGACATTGTACAACCTGACTGGGAAAATTGCTCAAATATCTGACTACCCTCACTGGGAGATTTTTTTCCCAATACCTGGAAGTTCTACTCTTGTGAGTTGTCTCCATGGCCTCTTGCCTGCTGTGCACCTCTAGGAAGAGTCTGGCTCAGTCTTCACTATATTGTTTTCTCATAAAAATGAATTATGACTACTTATGTCACCACCTCATAAGATTTTTTGCTTTATTGCTACATTTTTAATAGCTATGGTAAAGTCTTCATTTTCTTAAAAATTACTCCGATGACACAGCTAAGTATGTTCCAGATACTGTAGAAGAAATTGTATTTAGTGTAGTCACTCCCTTCTCTCAGTGAAGCAGAAAATCAGTGCAATATGTGCATCTTGTTAGGGCCTACACTTGCTTGTGCAGGTTTTCCTGATAAACTCTGCCATGCTAGCACTTTTCTCCTAAGGAAGTTTCACTTTCTTCTGGGATTCATCCTCTGCAGATGCAAATTGTCATCACCCTATTAAGTCAACAGGACCGTGACACTGCACTTGCCAAGCTGAGTTGAATAAAGCCTTACCAAAAAAAAAAGGCATGAAACTGTATGGAAAGGGTGTTACAAGCACCATGGAACCTGCAAAGTTCTCTTTCTTTTCGTGCAATAAAGGTACTCCTGCTGTCTGTGGCGAGGTGTAATACAATATTAAACTTGTTTAGCTCTCAAGTAAGATACTAGTGCTGGCATTAAAATCTACTCATTTTCTGTTCCCTGTGCTGATTCAATACTAATTGCCAATTATGAACATGTAGGTATATGCTTGCTGTAAGCATGTAGATAGGTGTCTGTATGGTGTGTATACACAATATCATGTATGTCTGTGAGGAATGTTTAATTTACCTCTTGAGGGTATAAAAATACCCTTTTGGATGAAGGAATGAATAGAAAATTACAAAGGGTTTTTCATTAGGTCGTAATCTTTCTCGTTATAAAAAGGCAAAAGCTGATATACATACTGTGGTCACATAAAACAATAGTGACACCCCAGATCTGGAGGGAACCAAAAGGAAGTCACATCTTTCCTACTTTATGCAACAAACACAAAAGGAAGAAGGATGGCAGGGAGTGACTAATTTGCAATGTCATTAATGCAAACAGCGACTCTTTTGGGTTTGCTGGTACACAGGGCACGGGGGAACCACATTTGAGCATTATTGGTATTTTTCTATAAGTCATATGCTAACAGGGGCATTAATACAAGCCAGGTTTGGCCCTGTGCCTTTTTAGCTCCCCCTCCTAATGCAGGGAATTATTCTGACAACAAGTATTTCTGTGCCTGCTGTGGTGGTGTCCTCTAACTGGCTTTATCCTGCTATTCAAAATTACTGACACAGAGAGAAAGAATAACTGCAACAAGCTAAACACATTATGGAAAAAGTTCCTCTGAGCAAATGCTCTAGATTTGCTTTTAATGGCAGTTTCATTCCATCCATAAAAAGCTGAGCAAGCTAGACCCCTCTGAGATGCTTGCAGCATAGCTGCCCTTTGCTATTAATTTTTTGAATAGCTTTTCTTTGGTCCAAGAAACAAATTTATTGCAACAGATGTCCTTCAGAATAGGAATGAAATTCCATCAGACTTCAAATGAACTCTAATTACACCGAAATAGGTGGCAGGAGTGTTCTCAGCTTTAACACTACAGCTCTGCAACCAGCCAAAGAGTGATGTGGATTTAATTTTAGTCTGTGTATGAATTGTTTGGAGTGCTTTTATTATTTTATTTTATAGCTATTTCTAAAAACATTAAAAAAAAAAAAGGGAAAAATTCATAACAGCAAACACATCTGTGCTACATATTTTCCTGTGTGGCACTGCAACAGCTTCAGTCTACAAAAATTAATGGACTGTAACAATATGGTTGGAATTTGAATGCAAAGTTGGCGCCAGAATTGGGAAACAGACAACATTCCCTGATTGTAGAAATGTGCAGATGACCTTTTCTCACTTATGCAGCTTTAAAATGAAGGCTATCCCTATGGGTGTCCAATTTATATTGTAAGCATTCAATCCATCCATCCAGTGTATTGTGCTGTCCTGCTCCCTCTGCTAAGATGCACCAAACTGATTCCCTCCAATGATGACATAATTTTTCCTCAATTACTAAACATAAATTTTTTTCCAAGAGTGTAGCTTTCATGGAAAAGAGTTTGGCAGAGAGGGAATTTCAACAGATTTTTCTAATCCAAGTCATACATTGTGTATGAGTGGCCTCAGGCACGAGATACTGATCTCTCAACATGGGATCACTGGTTCAGCTCCCACATGGGTAACACTTCTTTCTCCCAATAAAATGTGCAAGAAAAAGACTGCTTAATGTACTAAAAAGCACAAAGGTGATCATTAAATGAATGGTGTGTAGAGACACTTCAGACATTCACACATTTGTTGAGAACTCTAGCTGTGGCAAGCTATTGGTTTAAATGAGGTCGGTAAAGACTTCCACACATCTTTCCAGCTAAAAATAATCTCTTTCTAAGGAAAAAGACAAAGATGGACTTACCTAGGTTGTTTGAGTACGCTGCATATATTCTGTCACCAAAGGGCTCTAAAGATGGGACAGTCAGACCTGTGGGGAGTTAACAGATAATGGACAACCAAAGACAAATTGGGCTCTAGGAGCCCTTCCCCTATCTATGGGTCAACAGTCAGAGTCTCTAATCACTTTATCTTGCAAATTGTATACAGATATTAATGGATTAATTTTTGATTGCTGCACAAGGTTGGCAATAATTCACTGAGACAGAATCTCCAACACCTTTAGAGAGAGTTTTGCTTGTTATAGGTGCACATTTTGTCTTCATAGAAACAGTTTTGTCCTCTGTCAGTGTGCCTATCCTCAGGACAACAGGGTGAGATTAGTAGAATGAGGTGTTCACTTCTGTTAGATCATATAGTACAGCTGGAAAAATTAAACAAGAGTTTGTGTACACAAACCCTGTCCCCTAAATCTGAAATAGAAGCAGCAATTCAAAGCCAAACAAAAATGAGCAACACTTGCTTTACTGAATATCATAGGCCATTTCTGAAAAAAAAAAGGTATCAGGCACTTGTAGAGAAAAGATGTATAGGGAAGGAGCTAGAGGGACAGAAATTATAAGGTGGATAGCTCCTAGGAGCCAGGTGGAGAGCCCATGGTTACTGGAGCTGTGAGTTTTATCTGCCAGGTCTATCTTTGTCAGATATTTCTGTAGGTTCCCTTGCAGCTCATGGAAGGTTTGAATGCTGAGCTTGAGCTGTCCCAAAGTGGGCTTGTAGAGGGCTGGAAGTAGTTTCTCAGCTTTGAATGACTTCTTTCATTTCCAGGAGCTGGTTTCTGTCCCTCAGGTCAAGATCCAGTGGATCTTGACTAAGATACTTGTGAAATCCAATGGTCATGTCCAGTAGTAACAATCAGTGGAGCAGCTGCATCTCCCAAAGTGACAGCAAGTCATCTGAGGCACAGAGGACAGCCCTGACTACCCTGTTAACCTTCAGTGAAGGAGAAATGAAACACACCAAGCTTAAAACTCAGCAGGAGCCCTAGAGGACATTATTTAAGCTGTCATCTGCAGAAGCCTACGAAAACACACAAGACACATTACCATGGCTCTGCTGGGACCCAGGGTGCTCTGTTGGTACCCAGGGTACTCAGCTGGTACCCAAACTCATATCTGAACAATAAAAAGCATTTCAAATCCATCATATGCAGAAGATATTCATCTTTGAGATTTTCAGTGTCTCCTTTCCACTGGGAAGGAGTGAGTAGAAGGCACAGGTCACATCCCATAGGAAGGACTGGCCATGAATTTGTAGGCTTGCCAAGTGTTAATTAAACTTCCCTTCTTTTGATCTCATCAAGAGCTTTGATGGTGCCAGATTCTCACATCCAAAGGACCAAGTGAGGCTCTGCCTGTGGAGACCATGAAGTAGGGGAAGCCAGAGATGAGAAGTGAGAAAAGTGAAGGCTAAGGGCTCACAAGGTACAGTCTTGGGGCATTTGGCTCTTTGCCTAGGACACTGTCCATTATTTTTTCAAACTGAATTACCACATACATTGGGAAGTACAATTTAATTTTTATCCATGTAAATAACCAATAGAATTGTCTAGATTTGAAGTCATTGTTCATTCTGCTTATTTTACCAATTCCTTATCTTTTCTCTGTGTTGCAGACTTGCTGACCTCAGTCGCCTGTAGAGTCCTAATTTGGAGATTTCAGGGACAGGTACCCAAGAATGGAGACTTGACATTTCTCCTATGTGGATTTAATTCAGTGTATTTTATAAAAATAAAATCTGTCTAAAATTCCTGTCTGCAGGAGCCCCGAGGGCCATGAACTTCCAATAATAAATTTGCCTTCATCTTCCAGAAAAGTCTCCTAAAGCTTGTAGGTGGACAAAAATCATATTTTTTCAAAATATTTCTAAAGGCTACAAGATGTTGATTCTTTTCATTTTCTTTTTTTTTAATATATATTAATTGGTAACTTTCCACATGCCATTTCACAGCTTCAGCTTGCACTCAGGCCTCTGGGATCCCTTGGCTGCTTGATTCATTTGTTTGAGGGTATAACTGGTGTCAATTTGTTGTTTCAATGGGCAGGGCAGCCTGCCAGCTCTTTCTGTGACAAACTGATTTTAACACTATCAGATTCTCGTTTCTGCAGCAGTGCATTGGATACTTTATTGCTGAAATATGTGCAGTGACATGGATAATGATGGATTTACTGTTCCTCTGAGGTATGTAGGTGGGAAAAAGTAACCAGACCTTGCTTGGCTGGAAAAATTCAGCATCTCCCTTGTATCTGAGTACATGAATGTTTTGTCCAGGAATGGTCCAATTCAGATTTGCACCTTTGAGTGCAAGAATGGCCCAAAACACAGGTACAACAGGAAATGAAGAGGGTCAGGTAGCTCTGAAAATGAAGGTGTAAGAGAGCAAGGTGAGTAAGAGCAAGGTGTGTCAGCTTAGGATAACATGAATTTTGAATAATTTATCTTCTGGACTTAAACACTTCTCAGCCAAGTGAGGTTGCATAGCAGCAGATGATCCACACAATTCCTCAGTTTCCCTCTACTGTGCAATTGGAACATGGTAAGAATTTTTCTCATTATAATAATAGAGCAGAGCTCTATGCTTGTGGCAAACCCTAAGTGCTTATTTTTTGGAGCACTCCACATTTATGAACACCAAAGATGACAAGCAAGAAAAACATCAGTTTTCCCATCCCCTACTGCCTCCTTGATATTCACAGAATAGGCATTAGAAGGGACCTATTCAATATTTCAAGGTTTATTTTATTTTTTTGCTTTTGCTGATACGTGGTTTTGGAGTAAACCTGCAGCCCTCTGACATTCAGAGGGTTTGAATTTTAAAGAGCTAGGTGCACAGGCCCCTGTCATTGTGCCCTCCACCACTGCTGAATTAGTGGTTTGGCATCTGCCATAACAAAACTTGGTCCTACATGGCTAAAGGATGAAGACACCAATCATCTGCAAGCAGGTGGTGGACCAAGGGGAACTTCCTAAAGGGAAGAATTTTAACATGTGCTTAATTCCCAGTGAAGTGGAGCTAAGCACTTTCTTAAAGGACTTCTGAGTTAGTACAGATATATGACCATTCTTAAGAGATTTCCTGAATCTTTCTATAAGATGGCTTTTCACCAGGTTCAATAAGATTAGACTGGAAAACCAGAAACCCTTTTTCTAAGTTTTGATGAGTTGTATATTTGTTCAAACTTTGCCAGTGTAGGGAGGTAGAACAGCATTTAAACATGAAGAAAATGAATGAAACAAGATACCAATTGACAACAGGGGCTCAGCCATGGAGAAAATGGTCATTTAATTTTTCCTTCATATGCTTTTGAATTCAAGAAAGCAATAAAGTAATGAACCCACCCAATTTCATTAGGTGGTTGAAATAAGTGTGTATCATCAATGGAGATATTGGGTTGCACGGGTGTCATCACCAAGCTCTTTTAACAGCCTTGCACTACTAAAAGACTGAATGTTTTATTCTGTGTGCGTAGCCACAGCTCCATTTAATTTCAGTGGACACATGCTCTCCATCTGTGTGTCTGGGGTACTTCCTACCCATGGCTTCCAAAAGGAACATTTCCCACATGCGTTCTTCTGAGCTGTCAGAAGCAGCCCTGTAATTTATTGGGCTGACCCCATCAAGTTAAATGGGTTCAGCTCCAGCCAGGGAGGGTTCAATGAAGACTGGGTAGAGTGCAAGAGGAAATGTGTGCAGAAGGCTCCTGAAACAAGGTGCAGGAGCAAAATGGTTCTGGCAATGTGTTCACACAGCTGCAAGCAAAAAGGACATCACAGCTCAATGAATTGCTGCAGTAAGTGATCAAATGGGCACCTTTAGCCCTCTCCAGCTAACAGAGCACTTACAAAGACATGAATGTTTCTGGGTGTTGAGATTTGGCTGGATTCAGGGTAACTGTGCTTTATGGGTATATTTGTACCATTTAGAAGAGAATTAACTACTTTTTACAGTAAAAACACACATGGCAAGAGATTTTCCCTTTTGAGGAAGCTTGCAGCAGGGTGTGAGTGCTCTGCATATCTGTCCTTTGTACACAAAACTTTGTTTCCTACAGCATCTCTAAGGGACAAGGTGTGTTGTGACAGATGACTGAACACAGAGAGGATTTTATAAAACTATAAAGATTTATTTTGAATTGAGAGGTAGGCATACATTATATATTTCATTGATGCATTTTCTGTTGTAAGGCTATGCAATACAATTTCTCTGCTGACATGCCATAGCAAAATCCATGTCTAATTATTTAATATTTTTCTCAGAATCATTATACTCAAAGCTTCCTTCCTGCCAGGTATGGAGCCTTGGGCATCAGTCTGTGACTTCTGTATGTTTCACTTCTAAGTGCAGTTTTGGGAATGGTGTTTTCCTGTCTTTGAAATTCAGTTCAGTGAAATCTTTATGATGGCAAAAAAGGAAAATTGAGGAAAAGAAGGGGAGTAAAGGGAAAATGTTATTAAATGTTTGTGAAAATAACTTTCGTTTCTGTATTTCAAAGAGTCTGCCAAACTGAATTATACTTGATGTCTTCTCTGACTTAAATTTGCTGAAGTTACTCTGGGATGACACAGGAGTTCTTCAGCCTCATATCAGAAATTGATATTTTATATACTCTGTTAGTAGAAAAAAAAAAAAGCCTGAACTCTAGGAAAGTGGTACAGAAACCACAACAATCTAATAAGCACAGGCAGAGAGCTGAGCAGTGTGAGAGTGACTTAAGTTTTATAGGATGTATGTGGAAACCTTTCTTGACAATGATCCTTCTCAGGAGCCAGAAGTTGACTGGCAGCACATGCCCAAGAATATCTTACTGTTAAAGTGTTTTCTTCCCAGCCTTGGAGATGAAGGATGGGTCAGGGAGACTGTCTCTGGAAAAGTTCTCAAATATCCTGTCAGATACAGGGTGAAAGCCCCATGCCTGGGTGACAGAGAGATACTGAGGATGGGAGCATCACGTGCCTTTGGATGAAGGGGATTGTCAGAATTGTTTGTTGAGGTCCATGGAGAGCTGTTTTCAGGAGGTCATTTGTAGCACAAAATGATGAGGTGGTTGAATTTAATAATTTACTGGCAGACACACTAAGTTCTAGGGGTTAGATTTATTTTTGTTAATTAGTTCTCCCTGCAGGCCCACAAGGAGAAGATTCTCTCTTTTATGGAGACACCAGTAAAATGTTCTGCACATAAATGGTCAACAGGACCAGTGTTAGTATGCAATGGTTGGGAGGTGCACTGCTGTAATTATATTAGGGATGATCTTTGCCTGGATTATTGTTATTTTTTGCTGTATGAATAGTCCATGAACATGATACTTATATTTACTTGGTGATCTCATGAAAGAATTATTGTTCCTTCATTCTGGCAGCACTGCCAGTGTACTCAGTCCTGCACATAGATGAAGCAACATGCAGCTCTGGCTGGTGGAAGTAACTTGAATTTTAAACACAGCCCACATTTTAAACTTCCAAGTTTGCTTTCACAAAATAGCTGAACGTTTGCTGTCGGCAAACTTTCACGCTCACAGAGTTCGGCTGTGGAACAGTCACAGAAAGTGACTGTGGTCAAGTCCAAATTAATTCTTTAACCTAAATGGACATAGAAGGCTGATTTTCCACACTCCCCTACCCTGCATATTCATGTGCTGGGCTTTAAGCAGCACTTCCTCATCCACCTAATTTCCACTGAGATTCAGGTATGTGCTCATGTTGAACAACTACTTACATATGTTTTTCTTGAACAAGTGAGCAGATCCCTGGCCCCAGGGAGGGTGCAGTCTGGGTGGAATTCTCAGTTTTGCTGCCTTCAAATTCAGTGGAAAATCAGGGCTGAGCTCCCTGTGTTGCTGATGGAAAGAGATGAACTCCCCAAAGACCTGAGAGGGCAGAGCACCTTTTGCTGTGTCTACAAAGGGAGCTGAAGGAACCAGCTGGGAATTGATACCTGAGTTTAGAGGAGACTTGGGTTAGGGGGAGGAACCCTAAAACATGCTTTCTAAGCACTCAGAGCAGAATAGACTGTAAGCATTATTTCAATTCCATCCTAGATTGTGTTGCAATTCTATTTTTTCTGTACTTAGTGAGTAAATATGAAAGTTGCAATGATTGTTGTATTTTATACTGTCATTCCTGGAAGAGAATATTCTATGCCGTGAATCCCAGAAGGGGTTTATTTTAAAAATCTTTGCTTATTTGTGAATCTTTTCATAAAAATGTACTATTTTATTTACATGAGTTAAGTTCTGGATTCTGCCCAGGTTTTTCTCTTCGACTTCCCTAACAGTGGGTTTCTGTCTGATCCTACAATCCCTCTGTGTTCTGCTCAGATAAATACCTTCCCAGAGCAAGCCCTGTGTTTGTGGAAGATCTTGCCTTTGGAATAGGGGTCCATGATTTCTCACAGTCAGTGATTAAGATGGCATCCACTTCAAATCCACCTGTGGAAACAAACAACGCTGCAGCTGTGGGTTTGCCATTGAAATGGAGCACCACGCTCCCCAAATACAGTGTGGGGACTGGGTATTCATGATAACACTTGGGGAAGGTAGTTTCTTCTGCACAGGGACTTCAAAACTCTTTCCAAGTACCCATGTACTGAACAAACCCACAGGACATACACAGGGAGAAACAGCCCAAGCCTTATGTTACAGAGGTGAGGTGTAGGAAAATTAGAGGTTTTATTTGGATGCTTAAGTTAAGAACCCTCTCATACAGTCATAGATGTCTAAAGTTAGATACCTGATTTTGATTTAATCTACCATAATTTACAACCCTTTTATAAGATGACATTAATTACCACCTGAAACTACCCATGTGTCCCCAGTTAAGTACCTTTTTCTCAGTCCTAGACCTTTATTTTTCACATATCCTTAGTATTTTCTGATTGTGGATGCAGTATTGTTTAATGCCTACTACTTGTTACAGTCTGAGAACATTATGTCAAACCCACACCATGTCCCATTAATTGAGAGCCATGGCTGGCTTGTTTGATTCTGCAGTGATGTCTCCCTATAGTCTTTATACACGTGATTTCACCATGATCACAATGCAATGGTGTTGTGGCCTCAGTAGCCCACTCCCCTTCCTGAGAGTTTAGGCTCCCAGGAATTTTAATATTTCTTTTTCTCTTTGTCTGTAAAACCCAGAGAAAGATGGACAGGAACAATTTAGGGGATTACAACATAGATTGCTAAAGGACTCCTCATTTTCTGTTTTTGTCCTGTCAGCTGTGGTCCTGTGATTTTCAGTCCCTGTGCAGCAAAGTAGTAAAGTCCAGATAATGACCTTTCTTATGAAAATCCATTTTGCATTTCTGTATTTTTGCATTTATCTAACATGTGGTATATAAAAGGGTAGATACACTGTGTGGAGAAGAGCTACTGATATCCAGTTGTGCTTACTGAAGGTTTTAATGTTGTATTTTGCTTTTCCCTCACTGGACACCATTAGCACATTCAAATTACAACTAAAAGTCAAATTCTTTCATCAGTCAAGGGTCTGATGAAATATTTAATTTGATAAAAAAGATTCTTCCTCATGACTACTCTGAGTTATCACACACTCAAAATTCCAATTTTACATCAGGTGTCATATGGTCTGAATTAGACAATGCAGGTTAAAATCAGTGAATACATGCATTCTGATTCAGGTTAGCTGGAAAAGCCGAAGACTTAATGGGAACCACAGCTAAGCCCCAAACCTGCCTTTTATTAACTACTGATAATAAAAGTGGCTCACTATCCTGGTGTAATAGCAAGCAAAGGAAGACCAGTCTAGCCTGGGCTTGCTCTTCCCATGTGGCAAACCTGAGTCAAGGAGCTACAGGATGCCCTCTTTGACAAAGATTAGTTTTATTTTCTTTGGCTGGCAAATACAAAAATATAGACCTTGTACTCCTTGGAGGAAGGGCAGAATGCAGGACTGCCAAAAAGTTCCCTGTTCAAACCCTGGGCCTTATGTACAAACTGGTGGAAAGTAAATAACTAACCAGTTCTTGTGTCTGAGGAAAAATTATTCAGGGCCAGAATTAATTAGAAGCAGGTACTGTCTGTGGAAAATGTCTAAGAGTTAACCTGGAGGCCTGAGTGTGAATACTTTGTTAGTCACCCTGAGGTGTCCTGCACTTCAGGGTCGAGTTGAAACACACGGAGACCAAAACATGTCCACAATGTTGGAACAGCTGCATCTTAACTCTTATTCTTAGGTAGACTTGAATAAATATCACCAGGGCCAAGACCTATCATAAAAGGCTTTAGAAAGCTGACAAAGTAACAAAGACGCCTCACAAAATAGGTCTCAGGCTGAAAGCCGGGCTAATATTCCCTAATCCCAAAGGACTTTTCAAACAAACATATCCCCACAGAGGTCTATTTACTCAACAACTGGCATTTAAAATAGTTATATTACCAAGATTCAGCATTCTGTGCCTCTGTTTATATTATGAAAATCAGTATAACAAGATGAGGAAAGGGACTTTGGCTCTTTGTGGCTTTACAATTCCATTTTTCCCCATTCCCTCCTGAGATGTCTGTGAAAAGCTAGGAAAAAATAATGTCTTAATTGCCCATGAAAAGTATGCTTAACTGCTAATATAAATATATACTCAGAACAAGAACTTCAGGCTACAGAATGACTTATTATTTAGGAACTGTAATTATTAACCAAGTGGGTAAATGAAGTTAAGATTTTTCTTGGTTTCTCAAATTTACAGTTGTATCAGGTTATTGATAGGACTAAAACAAATTTTACTTTGGTTTTAATTTATTTCTGTTTGTCTCTTCCCCCTGCTTCTAAATATGCTCATTAAAGGGAAAAGAAAGATGATGAAAGAAAAATAAATACATATTCTATTTCACAGTATCAGTTGCCTACTGCAGCTTTCAAAGTAAGTCTATAGATGGGTGTTAGACAGAAGTAATTAAGTCACCAGTGTCTTCCATCCATTGCTCAGGGGTTCATTTCACAAAGTCTTAGGTATTTGAATCTTTGGGTTTGAATCTATCCTTGTCTACTTGTTTGTCTTTCAGCATGTCTCCTGGCAGGACACAATAGCTCAGTGATCAAAGGTCTACAAGCCAGGGAGGTGCCCTGGTGATGGGCTTCAGGAGATGTTCCAGAGGACGTTGTCTCCCACTCATTCCTAACATCCACTTTGCTTAACTCTGTGAGGCATCCTGTGGTCATGGGGAGCTGAAGACAAATAATGGGTTTACCTTTTGTGTCTGACACTGAGCATGAACAAGGCATTCCCATGCATCTTCAGACCTTAACACTGTGGATACCAGCCTGCCCTGTCCATGAGACAGCACCACTGATGTTGGTACCCCACCGGCCCATCAGCTAGCAGCTACTCTGCACTTCTTTACAGATGCCTCTCCCTCAGAGAGGATGCAGGTTCCAGCTGCTTGGCAATCAGGTGGTCTGCTTGGGGGTGCCAGAACATGGCTTTTCTCCAGTGTAAGAAGTGTATTTATAGGGGATTTATCTGGTTTTATTTGTCTTACCCCAGGGAAGTGTTTGGGCAACAAAGCTCATTGTAACCATGCTATCCACATTATCAGCTCTTCTTGGCAGCAGAGTTCAAAGGCATTCACAGAACTGGAAAGCATCACCACCCTTGGATTTGGGCATATGGAAACTGAAGCATGGAGATAACAGCATTCAGTTCAACAAACACCATCCCCAGTGCTACACCAGTTATCTTGTGTAATCCTGCAGAAACCAACAGCAGTGCAAAAGCAAAACTCTTATGAAAGGCTGCTGGAAAGTCCCCACTCAAATGACAGGAGTATATCAAGCACAAAGCCTGAACACCTCAGACTTATCCTATTCCAGTTGATAACCCCAGAGGGGAGCAGCACTTTTTTATGGTAGAAGATCTGGTGTTTGCACGTGTTCAGTCTTACCTGTGTTAAGAGCTGAAGGAAGCAGAGAGAACATTTCCAGTGTGCTGTGTGATGTCAAAGTGACTGTAGCAGTTAACATGGCCAAATCCTGTTTGTGTGACCTGAGTGCAGGGGGAGAGGAGCATGCCAGAGTTAACTGAGATAATTCAAGGATGTTCTGATGCATGAGCTGAAGGGACAGACTGCCTAATTGTTGAATCCAGAGTTAAAAGGAAGTATGGTGATGAATGGCTGCAATCACTGAGCCCTGGAATCATAGAATAAGTAAGGTTGGATAAGAGCCTTAAGACCACAGAGTTCACCCATGAATTCTGTCCATAACACTGCCAGTCCACCACTTCAAGGCTGAACTTGAGCACAAGGTTTCAGAGACACGTGGTGAAAATCTGCAGACCAAGACAGCAGCAGCTTTTCACTTATTGACACCATACTCCATGCATTATGATAGCTCATGTGGCCATGCTGATCGAGCTGTGCACATGCTGACAGCTTCATTGCATGCAAGACTGTGTTGTTCTGGGCTTTCACTTCCAGATGTGGAAGCACTGTGTGTGCAGGAGCAATGGGTTAACACCAAGAGCAGCCTAATGTGGGGAACTAACAGCCATAAGAGCCATCTCTGCCTTCTCCAGGGGAATTCATGATTCTTTGTAGCTCAAGGACATGCACACATCTTCACATCTCCCATTATAGTACTGAGAACTGTGGCTGCAAGTCTCATGGGGAATGGGGGAATGAAAAAATTGCAAAAATATTGCCCCTTTATGTTATTCCAAATTATGTTCCAAAGATGATGTTCCAAGATCTACGAGGAGGATTAAGTTCTGTTGTGACTTGTGGTTTCGAAGATTCTGCAGTGGAGGTTTTGATTTCAGTGGAGGTTTTTTTGATTCTGTAGTGGAGGTTTTGATCTCCACTACATAGATTAGAAAACTTATCTGTAAATAAATAATTCTTTGAAGACAGAGTCCTCTCAATACAATCTATACAGACAATGCATACTGAGGGTGGGCCTGACTTCTCTGGCTGGACTAGGCATCTTCTCAAAATTAAATGTTGATGGGATTGTTTCTTGAAGATACAGATTGTCCATTTAGCAAAAAAAATTATGTGAAGAACCTGGCAGAAGTGCAGAAGAGAGAAACCCCTGAGTCAGATCACCTGCCATCACCTCTGCCCATCATATCTGCAGCACTGAATACATTAATGCTCATAGTTTGTCTTAAAATTTCCTTTACATTGGCAGAAGTTACAAAAAGGCAAAATAGGAAGTGAACATGCCAATATTCAAAACTTCCTTGATATTACAGAATTTGCAGAGTGGATATCGCACACAATTTTGTTTACAACTTTCCAGTGTAAAGACAATTTCAAAAATCACAGACTAAAAGAAGAAATATTTGAGAAGGAAAAAATCACTATATTTTAGTATTTCCTTCAGTGGTAATGAAAGGGAGAGGAATTGTACATGAATAAAAACCAATTCTTTAATTTAAAATAGTAATGTTCCCCAATATGATACACAAAAGAAATTGTTTAATTGAAAATGAATTGTTTTACTGTTTTAATTTCAGATTGAAACTTTGTGTTACAAGTTTTGACATTAAAATAAATATTCATTTTTTAGTAAGAGACATTTTCCAAGGAAAATATATTCACAACTTAATTCATGCAAGTAAAGAACACAAGTGTGTTATCATTTTCTTTGAAGCATCCCATCCTGGATGCAGCTATCCTTAATGTTTGCTTGCAGCCACGGAAACAACACGTTTCCCCTTTTAGCACTGTAATGACTTTATCAAGACTCTAAAACTAGGGAACTTCAGTGTTTAAAAAAACATAGAGGAATTCAACTGCTCTTGGGAGCCTTTTGTGTTATCTCTGTAACTGGTCTAACACTCTTCTGCTTCAGAGAGGTGAAAGCATTGACATCTTTCCAATAATCCCTGAAATGTAGTGAGTTTACAGAGGAATAGAGACAGAGACAAGAGTTTATAGAGGAATAGATATCTCTCATGTTGTAGGAGATGCAATGAAGATGGAGATGGATGGCAAAGAGGACAGGGGAGTAGAGAGAGGTCACATATTTTCTTAGACTTGCTTGTTCAGGTGGAAAGAAACCAAAAATTCTCCATCTAAATTTTGAAGTGCTCAGAACCAAAAAGAAGAAAATACAAGCCTTATCTCATGGGTGGATCCTGCTTTGGTAAGTGTGGGAAATACCTCAGCATTTACAAAGTGGCTGGACTGAGTTGGCCAAAGCCTGTAAAAGTGGGAGAGATGTTTCTAATAGGAGAAGGATGACTGACAGAAAACTTCTCATCTTTTGCATAAAGAAAGGGTTTTCATGTCTACTTTCTAGGTTGTGCACACCAAAGGGACATTCCACATTTTGGACGTAAATCCAGATTAGCAGGATTTAAATTGGTCGTTGCTAATATCCCTTTGAGATGATTCATCTCAATGGATCACTGTTTTCTGAACTTCATGAAAGATCAGGTGCTTTGACTGACACTTAGGGAGGGGCTGGACAATTCCTTGTTGAGTTATTAGAGGGTTAACATCAATAAAGAAAATGTCAGCATTATAGTTAAGATCCAGATTCCTTAACTGGGGCTTCCAATTGCCATTTTTGTGACACCAGCTTCCGTCCAGCAGCTACTACCAAGATCAGTTTGCCTTGGGTTTTTGCTGCAGGCAGACCACCAGTTATTTTGTCAGTGTGAGCAATCCTGATAACACAGCATTGTGATCTGTTGCAGCAGGCACTGGAAAATTCAGATGTGGAAACTGAAATCCTCAATCCTTG
This sequence comes from Pseudopodoces humilis, assembly GCF_049639895.1. Classification (NCBI taxonomy): domain Eukaryota; kingdom Metazoa; phylum Chordata; class Aves; order Passeriformes; family Paridae; genus Pseudopodoces; species Pseudopodoces humilis. Next base: position 7,647,051 of record NC_142205.1, on the reverse strand, counting down.
TGCCAGTGTGCTACACCAAGCTCCTGCCTTTGGTGCACACAGCTGCTCCCAAAGCTACCCAGAGGAAATAGCTTGCCTGTGTGGCAGCTTCCCAGCTGCATCCTGGCAGGTTATTCCATGGTCTCAGGACCTCCATCCAAAGGCAGTGCAAGGATACTGGTGCTGATGCAGTGGCAGGCAGCTGAAGCAGAGCTACAAAGCCTATTTCATCCATCAGGGGTTGTGCCAGCAACTCCTGGTGTGCAGCACTTCTCCTAGCACGGCGAGCAGGGAGCGATACCCCCCTGCTGCTCTTCATCCTGCTTTTTCAGGCAGAGCTGAACAGTCAGCAGTGTGACATGTCCAAGGCCACCCAGAATGAGCACAGAGCTTGGAATAGGATCCATGTCTTCTCGCTCCTAAGCTCAAGGGGGGTGGGGGGGGGGGGGGGTGGTTTTGGCTTTTTTTTTTTAGAACAAGACCTTCCTTCCTGTAGGTTGCCGAGCTCCTTGGCACTGGCCATTGCAAAGAGCCGTGGCTTCAGCTCTGTACAAGAATGGACTGGGCACAATTTCCAAGTGATCCAAAGGCTGTCTGCTGGGACACAGGAGAGAGGCTTCCAACCCAAACAATGCAGGGAAAGCGTTATGCAAAATCGCTTCTCCATCCCCTTCCTTCCCACTCTTTCTCTTTGCATCACATTGACAGAGGATGTTTCTCCTGGCTGTCCCCTGGTTCTGCTGCACTCTCTGCAGGGAATTCTGCAGCCCCCCGGGGGAGAAGTCCTGTTTCATACAGAGGTTGAGCATTTCACATATTGCCCTAATTTCTCATGGGTGTGAAACCCAACCTTCTCTTAAATGTTCCATAAAGGAAGCTTGCCCAACCCATTAAAAGAGATAGAGAGAGAAACAGGGAATTAATTAAATAAATATTTTTTCTTTGGCAATTCCAGCATGGTTTGTTTCAAGGAAACAGGCTTTTGTTTTTCTTTTAGATATTGAGTGCTTCTACAGAATCTGGCTGTGGGTGATGGAGTTGGAGGGCAACACCCACCTGCTCCAGTACTGTTCCACCAGCTGTGTGATGGGGATGCCACAGTCAGCTTGATAACAAAGTGTGTGGCACAGGAAGAGAAAATTTAAATCCAAAGTTACATTCAAAAGAAAAGCCGAAGAAAATTTTCAATATGTCAAAATAGCATATTTTGACACTGTCAGAACTTTGCTTTTTCATATGGTTGAGGAAAAGTTTTCGGTTGAGGTGACATTTTAATCTCTGAAAAGACAGGCCTCCCTCAAAGCTTTTTCAAATAGTCCCAGAGGACATGATTCACTTCCTAATGAAATCCATTTTCTAATGGATTAAATACTGTTCTCTCAGTTTTTAAGACACAGGAGGAAAACTAGAGAAAAGGAACAACTCCAGGTGCATACAGGCCTGAATCCTGGTAATAGCTTTGCCACTTCGTTGGTTGTACTTGAAAATGGCACAGTTACTTTTTCCTGTTAAAAACAACAGAAAAACCTTTTGCAAGAACATGTTTATGGTGCTGACAGGAAACACCAGGTTAACCAAAAGTACATGTGTGCTGTAGAGGAGCAGTGCACCTCAACCTTCTGCAGTGTCTGCAGTTGTGCTTGGCAGAGCGTGGTCAAATGCTCTGCTCTGCTTTTCTACCACATTTATTTTTTCTAAATCAGAGAGCATGAATGACTAGGCGTACCAGTGTCTTGAGATGCACAAAAGATATTTGACTTTTTGCAAGAGCTGTGCACCTGATGTCAGAAATCAGGCCCTCCTCCAGGGCTTGGAGGCATGGAAAGAGCAGACCATCATAAATCATTAGTCACTTCTGGAAATCTCAGCCAATTCTTCACAAAATGAGAAAACCTTCAGCTGAAAGTTAAAAGAACAATCCATAAGTGGTTTTAGCAGCTACTGTGCGTCCCTGCTGTACTAAGTTATTTAACCTGAGACGAAGTTTCTTCCCAGGCTCCTAGCCCAACATGGCATGTTTTCTCTGCTGGAGATTCAGTTCTTGTACATCATGTAGTAAATATAAAAAAGGAGGTTTACAGCCCAGTGAATAGAGAAATCTCTTTCCAGGTCAATGCAAGAAATTATAGAGCATTGGAAAGCCCTAGTTTTATCTCCTGCCAAAGGAGGGATTAAGCTACAATGATTCCCAGGCCCAGGGTCTTTTTTTTTTCCCTTGCCTCTGCCTTCTTTGAGTGCAAATTGACAGAGACGAGTTTTCACTCCAAACAGCTGTCTGTTATTTGAATGGAGTCAGTTTCTAATCCCACACATGACTGCCATCAGAGGCTGCTGTAGTGGAAATGTTTCTAGTATCAAAACAAAGCCTCTGGCACAAAGATGTGTTTGAGAGGGCTCTGTGTGTAACCTCTGCTTTCAAATACTATCTTTTCTCTGAAAGCACTTCTCCGCTGGCTACCAGACCAGTCATTACCCATTTAATGGGTAGACTGTGGGGCAGTTCACAGAGGAGGGAGTGCAGGAAAGGCGCTGGAGCCCTGCCAGCTCCACAAGGAGCCATGGAACCCACTGGGCAGCAAGCATTGCACCCACCACCACAACTGAGGCAGCTGCCCAGGCAGAGCTCTGCTGGGGACACGCTGTCACCAGGGAGCTGGGCTGCAGGGAGGGCCAGCACTGGCCATCAGCAGTGAGCACACCTTGGGGAGGAACTCCTACACTGAGAGAGCGAAAAACAAAGACTCTTCGTGCTCTTTGGGCATAGCCTTTGACATAGTTTCCCACATTTTTCTCCTGGAGACAACTGGCTGCTCAGGCCTTGGACAGGTGCACTGTTGACTGGGCAGAAAACTGGCTGGATGGCTGAACCCAGAGAGTGGTGGGGAATGGAGTTACATTCAGCTGAGGCCATCACCAGTGGTGTCCCCTAGGGCTCAGTGCTGGGACTAGTCCTGTTTAATATCTTTATTGATGATCTGGACAAGGGGATTGAGTGCGTACTCAGTTTGCAGATGATACCCGAGGGATCTGGACAGGCTGGATCAGTGGGCCCAGGGGTCTGAGGTTCAGCAAGGCCAAGTGCCAGGTCCTGCCCCCAGGTCACAACAACCCCTGCAGCACTACAGGCTGGGGCAGTGGCTGGAAAGGGCCCGGTGGAAAAGGACCTGGGGGTGCTGATTGAGAGTGGCTGAACACGAGCCAGGTGTGCCCAGGTGGCCAAGAAGGCCAATGGCTCCTGGCCTGGGTCAGCAGTAGTGTGGCCAGCAGCACCGGGGCATTGATCAACCCTCTGTACTCAGCCCTGGTGAGGCCTCACCTTGTATCTTGTGTTCTGGGCCCTTCAGTCCAAGAAAGACATTGGGGGGCTGAGTGCATCCAGAGCAGGGCAATGGAGCTGATGAAAGGTCTGGTCTGATGAGGAGCAGCTGAGGGAGCTGGGAGTGTTTAGCCTGGAGGAAAAGAGGCTCAGTGGAGACCTTATCACTCTCTACAACTCCCTAGGAGGAGCCTGTAGTCAGCTGGGAGTTAGCCTCTTCTCACAAGAAACAAGTGACTTAACAAGAAGAAATGGCCCCAAGCTGTGCCAGGGGAGAATTAGATTGGATTTTAGGAAAAATTTCTTCATTAAATTGGCTGTCAAACATTGGGACATGCTTTCAAGGACAGAGGTGGTCACCAAACCTGGAGGTATTTAAAAGATGTAGATGTTGCACTTGGGGATATGGTCTAGTAGTGAACTTGGCAGTGCTGGATTAGTGTTTGGAGTCAATGATCATAAAGGCCTTTTCCAACTGTAATGATTCTATGACTCCACGAATTAAAAAAATATGCACTCTATATTGCATAATTATGAAGGAGAAAAATCAATATAAGATGCTCAAATGAAAATCAGTTGTTGGAATCCTTCTGTTTACTTTTTCTTTTAATGTGTGTTTTCCTTCCTTCAATTTTCATTTGGAAATTGAAGCTTCAAGTGAAGTGGGCTGAAATAATGAATGGGATTGTTCTGAGAATTGTAATTCCCAAAGATCAGTTGCTGGAAATGTTCATACCAACCATTAATACTAAAATGTCTAGGAGTTTAGGTAAAATAAACACTCTTGGTATTTCTCTAGTTACTTGCCAATCCATACTTGTTTTTCAAAAATTCAAAAGATTGAATTGAAAATGCTGATCTACACAGCATTTGATTCCAAAATATTGTTGCCTTTGCTTGACTCAAGTTTGGCACGAATATCCCAGATGATGCCTCTCACTTTGAGATGTCATGAAAGACCTAAGTTTTCTTTACTACTCATGATGACAATTTCCCTTCTGAATTTTGGCAAAAGACTTCCTGTTTGCCTCATGCTCTATTTGTTAGATCATGACAGCAACACTAAAAATTCTGTCCACTGATTCCACCAGGACCTTGTATGTATTGACAGGCTTGTCAGTATGTGCTCACACAGCAGCGAGGACACTGCACCTTGTCTTGGTCACACTGATAAAAAGCAGACTTATCATTAAGTTAAAAAGACACAGTAGAAGACTGACCTTTCATTGGTGCTCCAGAATACCAGCATGCCAAGTTTCTTAATAGACTGAAAGCAGGACTGAACTTGTCAAATTTAAGTATTCAAAACTACATTTTTGGCTAGGAGAGAGGCTGAAAATGGCATCACAACATCACAGATCAGGGTTCAGGGACCTCAAGTAACTCACTAAGAGCTGCACTGAAACTTCAGATCAGGAGCTGGGACATACCTGGACTCCAAGTATGAGGCTATCATTTCTGCTAGATAGCACGGAAAGAGGAGATACATCCTCCAATGCCGAAACAACTCTGCTGGGTTGCAGTGCCTTCACCTTCCTCAGAACATCCTTCACATCAAAGTACAGCAGTGTGACTCCCACCTCTCCCACAGCCAGATTTGCTTTAGTTCAGAGTGGGTCAGGAAAATATTCACTGTAGCCTCAGCCATAGTCTTTGAAAGATCAAGATCTTTCCCAGCCCTTGGCTGGGGTTGTTGGAATTAAATGATTTTCAAGGTCCTCTAACTCATTTTAGAATTCTATGCAAGCAAGCATGCTGAAGATAGGCACTGCAAGAGAAAAGAGACAGTGAGGGAGAAATGGTACCCTAATTGACAAAACACACACACACAATGGAAGGGCTGGAGTTTGATGGGTCTTGAAAGTGTTAGCACAGCCCCCACAAAAGCTTGTTGAGCGCTTTAGATGATGAAAAGCTCAGTGCTGAAGCATGTCTTTCTAATTAATCACTGCGTTTGGCAGAGTAATCCCTCTCAAATTGACTTAATGCTCAGTTCAAGAAGCTTTGGAAATTCTGGCAGGGTCACCTCACCCCGCTGGTGGCTGCTGTTGGGACTCTCCCAGGTGTCTGGCTGTCCCTGCCTGCCAGGGGGCACACGGTGGCTGGGGCCAGCTGCACTTCCATGGTGGAAGGGAGGGTCTGGCAAAGCAAAAGGCATGGAGAGACAGCTTGGAGAGGTTGGTTAGTAAACACTGGCTTGTTGCTGTGGAGCACCCTTAGTTTAAAAGGTCACAACATCTGAAAAAGATTATTTACATCTTCATTTTCTCACTGTTTGGGACACGGTGATAGTTATGGGAGAGCATCCTTGGAAGTCAATGGAAACTTTGCTCGCTATCACAACTGTAGAAGTGGGACTTTATCTCTAACAAATGCTTTTTTTAATTTATAGGAAGTTTTTCTTTCCAAGTAAGCAGCAATGTTCACTATGATGGTTTACTTGGGAGGAAAATTTCAGCAATTTAGTTTTTTAACATTTTTCAGAATTTTATAGAGGTATTTTATTTAACATGGCAAAAAAATTTGAAGAAATAATTTAAATGAAAAATAATTTTTGGATGATTCTCCAGCTCCTCTAGCAGAGAAGACCTATCTTAATCCACTGTGTTTCCAGGTCAGAAACTGATTGTCCTTTTGTATCGCTTAAAAGACCAGAAAATAGTTGAAGCCTCTTTGTAGAGTGGGTAGGAAGAGAAAAACTGATCTGCAGTGTTTGAAATCTAAATTTCACTGTTGTAAGACGGGAAGAAACTTGTCTTTTTCATCCTTGTGGTAGACTGAAAGATTGGATTATATTTTTATTTCCTTCCCAAGCAGCTTTGCTTGTCTGCAAACCTTTACAAATCATGTTCAAAATTGCTGTAACTGATATGCAGTTTGTGAGACATCCCACAGGCTGAGTCTACACTGCCATTATTTTGGGCTCATTTGCCTTTCCTGGGCCTTGCCAGGAGCAGATAAGTGGAAATGGAGGGGATAGCATGAAATGCTTTAAACAAATGCTTGTGCGAATGCACATCCCACGAGCCACAAATGCTCCAGGAGACCTTCTCCAAGGGTTGTTTAAAAGTTTTTTTCTGAGAAACAACCCCTTTTCACCATCATCCTGGCCCCTCACAGCCCAGCAGAGGGATTAGGGTGACCTGGAAGGCACTGTGCTCTTGAGGGCATTGGGCAAGAGGAAAACAGGGACTGGAGATTTCTGTCTAGGTGCTTGTGCATGACCATGGAGGGGTGGGAGGACCCTGTCCTCTCTGGGTGTGTTGTGTGTGCACACACAGAGGGAAATGCGTGGGGCTCCCAGAAATGACGTGCAGGAAAACAGGTTGCTGTGAGTAGGAACCTTCAGATAAAGATGTCCCAGCTCTGCTTTCCTCCATGACCATCAACCTGCTTCTCATCTGTGAGCCTCTCCCTTGCTTTCCCTGCCTCAAAACAAAAGGTCTGTTCAGGGAATGCCAAAGTGCAAGTGGATAAAAATGAAAAAAAAAGCCATCATCTTTCCCTCTGCTCCTGTTAGGGTGTCTGAAAGGGCATGCTCAGCATGCAAAAAAAACCTGCTGACTTCACACTCTGCTGGAGAAGGCGATTTGAAACCAACAAAAATAATTGTCACAGTGTTTAGCCAGAGTCAATAAAAGCACTAAGGGCCTGGCAGTGTCAAGCCTAGGAAAAAATAAATTGCCAGTTCATGAGCACTCCCTACAATGTATCCTGAAAAGAAGTTTTCTTTTCTTTCTCCAGAGGAGAAAAAGAAGGGAGAGAAGTGAGATGAGGGAGGGCCTCAACGTATATTTCATGTCTAATGATATTGTTTTAGTGGTGAGCAATAAAATGTGGGGTCTTGAATGATGGCATAGGAAAGAATGAATAAAAACCCTGCTCACACTGATTGCCAGTTGGATCACGTAGCAAATCTGAGGTAAAGTGTCTTATTCCTAGGGACAGGAAAAAAAGTTGCAAAAGCAAAGGAGCAACACAATCTATCCTTTCTAAAATATCTATAGTTTTGTATGCCCAGCCTGAGACACAGGTCTGACTTCAGGAGGGGGAAGACCTCAGCAAAGCCTCCAAATTGCTAACAAGTTTTAGCCCTGGAAAATTAAGGTGCCTAGTGCTACACTTAGAGGAAATCAGGCCTGGGGGACTCTGTCTCCATAATCATGCCTGGTTTTACTCCCTTCACCAATCTCCCCAATAACATTGGCCCCCACCTTCAGAAATCTCTCATCTAAAACCACCAGCCACTTTTAAAAACCAAAGCCAAAACCAGAGTTCTAATAGTTTCCAGAGATCACAAAAGCATGAGGAAAAGCCATGTTCAAGAGATTTTTTTCTATTAAATTCTTTAATAAATTTAAACAGAGCATGGCAGAATGTAGAGATTAAAAAGTCAGGCAGAAAATACAGCGCTATTTGTGTTTCCTTTTCTGTGTTGGTTACCCTTACACTGGTAACCTCTTGTTTGTCTTAGCACTGTTAGGTGAACAAAATGAGGGACTTCATTTTCAACTCAAAGCTATTCCCTGGATGTTGTTAGTCATCTATGCAGACCTTAAACTTCTGTGGTATTTATGGGCCCACAACCGCTCAGTGTACAAAAACATCTTCTCTGTGAAGAAGGACACACTGCCCCAATGATATTTACCTGTCATATTTTAATTGTTTTAAGCAAAAAAATGCTCATTCAGTGAGTTCAGGGTGATCTGATGAGCAAGAGGGCAGCAGTTAACCCTGAGAGATGAGGAAAATTGGGAAAAGTGGAGAAGTGAAGTGATCAGCCAGTGATCACTTTTGCTTTGGAAACATCCAAATGGATGAAAAACCTGGCTAGCAAGCAAGGAGGGGAGAAGGGTTTGTGTCTCTGTGCTCATCTACCGCAGAGACCTTGCTAACCCCAAGATGGGAGATGTGTCCCCACTAAAGGGACAGGAGAAAGACAACTTTTCTCTCCCAGGGTAAGAGGCTTGAACAAGGTGACCACCATTTTCACCTTTGAGACTGGTCACGTCCTGAAGATTGAACCACAAAGCAGGTTCTTTTTTTTCCTGTCAATGTCTGCCATCCCTTGGCTACAAACCCAGCTGGATTCCACAATGGCAAAATGAGTTTTCATAGAGAAAAGCAGAGTGCTGAACATACAGCCGCCTGTCACTGGAAAATACTCACTGCTGCGTGTAAAACCTCATATCACATTTTTAATTAGATGTGACAGCTCGTGGTTCAAGCATGTGAGGAATTCCAGGCTGGATGAAAAGCGACTGAGCAGAGATCAATAGGGATAAAGAGACAGCGATAAGGAGAAGGACCTGCTTAATCTTGTTTTTATCTCTGTTTATTTATCCTCTGTCAGTGGTGCTCTCCTGATCAAACACACAGGCATGTAGAATCCAGTGCACTTACTCCTTACGACATGACAATAACAACAGAGCTGGTGCTCACATCCCTGTCCTCTCCATGCCTTGGCAAACAGGGTCGTCTGCTGGCTGACACACAGCCCTCAGCACTTATCGACTTGCCAAGGCACTCAGCTCCAGCCTGGCTCTTTTCCCTGCCCTCCCAGTGATAACAAGTGTCGCTGCTCTCCCACACCTTCCCACTTGACAACTTGTGTAGTGCCTGGGCTGGAGATCAGCAAGGCTGATCCAGGAGGCGTCAGCGAACAGAGGTGCTTGGGCGCCGTCTCCTTTTTTTACTCTGCAACTCATTTAATAATTTTAAGGTGTATAAATCGTAGTTTTCATTGCCCTTCAAAAAAGTCTCTCTGCAGTTGAGAGGGCAAGAATCTGGGGGTCCTGGTGGAGCTCAAAAAGGGAGCACTGCATTACAAGACAAGACAGGGCTGGGCACTTATTCATTAGACCTCATTGTCAGGGTTAAGTGGGGATTTCATCTCTGATTTACATGCTTTCTGATGGCTCTGCTCTATTTCAACTCCAAATTTGGACCCAAAATATATCTCTCTGCTCTTGGGGTTTCACCAGCCTGTTTATACAAAGCAGGGTTGCTGGGCAGCCTCTTCCGTGGACAGACATGGAGGAAAGCATGTCTGGGGTTTTCATGGGAAGTGGGGCCCAATATTGTTGTCTGTACCAGTGCCCTTTTCACTGTCTGAGTACATAAGCAAACCAAGCCCCAGGGTAATTGCTTGATTTAGAGCAGTTGAGGGTAGAGCTGGATTTTTGGAGAGCGCACATGCTGTGATTCTAGAGGAGAAATAAGTCTCTAAAGAGCTGAATATATGGCAGCAAATATGTAGCCATATATCCTCTGAGCTATCCCTAACCCTCCAGGCTTGTTGAATAAACCTAAGTCAATCAAGACTATTTTAAATATCATTGTATCTATTTCCAGGATGATTTGTCTGCCAAAAGTGTGACATGCCTTGCCTTCCATTCAAGGGCTTTCCTACTGCAACATTGCACAAACTAAAATATTTCTAGCATTGTCCTAATTCCCATCAATCCTCCTCCAAATCCTACCTCCAAATTAGCTATTCTTGGTAAGGCACTAGGAAACATTAATCATCATAAACACTGGCACATCACAGTTTTAGCTTCCAGTCTAGCTTAATGTAAAGTGAAGATTTTGATGACATATTTAAGCACTTGCATTGGCAGTGACATTACCAGAAAGCATAATCTGGGTTTCACAAACCCAGATTAATTTCTTTCCAAACCTAGATACTTCATTAAAATATCCAAGCTAAATTTACTCAGTTTGGACTGCTGCTATAGCATGCAAAAGTTGCCCAGACTGAGTTGGTTTGCCTCGCATCTTTTGGTGGTGCCTCATTCTTTTGCCTATCTAAGGAGAAGACCTTGAGTGATTGAGTCCCTTGCTTAAATAGCAGCATTGACAACATATAAATCAGGCCAAGGCACTTTTACAAATTACTTTTAACTTCCTTGGCACCTTTGAGATAAGGAAAGGCTTCGCTGGTGTTTCGTAGCAAGAGAGAAATGCTGTTTGCTGTACAGTTTCCCAGTGCTCTGGGGACAGTCAGAATTTTGGTCATACATTCAAAATGGGTTAAAAAAAATTCCTGTCAGGATCACTAGCCAACAAACAGCAGCATGTTTAAAATATATAGAACTCCTAGGGCTGCTTTCATAGATGAGGCTTGCAGCAGATGATGAACTTCCTGGGGTCTGGATGCACTGGAAAGGAGCTGGGGCATTTATGCTTGGACTATTCCTTACCAATCTACCTTTCATAGCCCTCCAAAAATTCAAATTAAGTGACTTTTAGCATTATTTAGCCCTTGTCAGACAAGAAATACAAGAATCAGATCTGACATTTAACCCCAGCACACAGGTTGAAATCTAGCCTGTTCTCTCCCACAGTCTGAGCACATTGCCATTCAAAGTCCCCTGCTAGAAAAACAGAAGCAAGTGGTGAAATATGGATCTGAATTGAGGTTCAGATCCAGAGCTCTTGGTGTATTCAAATCCAGGAGGTGCAGAATCTAGGGGGAGAAAAAAACAGAGAGAGAGGGGGAAATGAGGGAAAGTAAAGTGAAAATGAAAAAGCAGGGGAAAAAGTATTTTCTACATCCTGAAGAAGGTAAGGCAAAGCACTTTATTAAATGTTAATAGTATATTAGTTTTTAGTTGAATGTTTCTTTTGGCTTTATCTTCTAACACCTTTGCTTGTGTTATTCCTTTGTTCAATCTAGCAATCTCTTATTTTGCAAAAGAAATACAGCTTCACAATGGTCTTTAAGGTACAACAAGAAATGCCTGCCAACTCTTTTTGCTCTCCCCAGGGGCTGCAGTCTGGGTTCCTGTTGGCACATTCTCCTCTTGGGTCTTCATCCATGGCTGATATCTCTGAATGTGCCAAGTGAGAGAAAAGTGTATTTTTGGTTGCCCTCATACAGTGGCTCTTCTTGTCCCAGACGCTCTGTGGCTACTTCTATTTTCTGATCTGGCATCTGTTCTCATCCTTTGGCCAGTTTGGGGCAGGCAACAGCTTTAAATTACAAGTGAGTGGTGGTACAACATGTTCAGCACAGACCAGAGTTGTGCAGACAGAACAGGCAAGGGTGTACATGATCATCTCTCCTGTGGAACTGGAGCCAGACAAGGACTGAGAAGGTCTTTTAAGAAGTATGTTTGTATTACTGATGACCTTTTAGAAGAAATGCCTCTCCTGTCCCATTTCTTCAACCAAATTTGGCCAGCCTTGGTGAGTGTGCAGCTGGGGTGATTGCTTTGCATCCAGTGGCAAGAGAAGCCTGATACTCCACAGCTGAATATGCTATTTGGAGAACTAATTTCCTTCTTTTCCTGAGAGGTCATTTGCTTTCCAATGCTGCCTGTGCGAATGGAGGAAGGAATTTTTTACATATGTTTTTTTTAAGACTGTAGTACTCACCCAATGCCCTCAATGAACTCAAAGTTTAATCAGCTGGTTTCTGAAAATCAGACCTAATGATTTCCCATCACGACTGAATTCACCTGCAGCAAGCAGAATGCCTCTAAGCACTATTTCCATACTAGAAAGGGCCTGTCCATGTTTACACTTGGATGATGCACAGGTGGGCCCACACAGGAAAGATAAGGAGTTTGTGTGTAAACCTGGTATTTTCATTTTAACACCCACCAGAAGAAACACCCTAAAGAAAGTACATTTATATTTATATTGTTAAGTTTCTCCTAAGGTAAAGCAGACCTGGAGGGAGAAGCTTTCATTCCTAGTCTTAATGGGTGCTCTGAATATTGACCTAATCACAGAGCATCTTAAATTAAACTGGTTTGGAATTTAGAAGATCTGGTTCTTCACTTTTCACTGCCTTCCCACTATGTACACCTGGGAGTGTTGCCCCAAGACAGTCCCCCCAGACTCAGCTCCTAGATTTGCCAGTGTACTGTCTGGTGCTTCTTGCACAGAGACAGTGACCCTATGGCAGAAATCTGCCATGAGGAGGGAAAATAATACCTCAGTGAGTGTGGTTCACCTGTTCACATGAGCATTTTAAAAAAATGCTCCAGAGCTCTTCAAAAACCATATATCAAGCCAAAGATGGGTAAGTGCTAATTAGGTGCAGGTATTTCTAATGCAGATGTCTAAGGGAAAGTGAGATTATTCCTGCCCCCTGAGCCCATCATTGTTATTCTGATTAACTACCTGATAATACCCAGATTTAAAATTTTCAAGGTAGGAGTGGCAGATGTATTCTTTGTCTATTTAACATCAGCTCCTGACAGAAATCAAATGTCTGTGGGAGCATAGTAGTAACAGATTACACAGTATAAGGACTAAATAAAAGTACTGTTCAGGCTGGTTGATTTTAGAGGGTTTTTTTAAAAAAAATCTTTATTTATTTTGAGGTAGTTCTAAAATCAGCAAGGTATCTTTGCCTTCTCTTGTCCTGTCCCTGAAACTGAAGGAAGCATTTGAAAATACTGAAATTGAGGAGCAGGCTACCCCAACATGTAAACTGGGCAGTGATGCCACAGTGAGCAGACTGATCTTGAGAAAGTGAACTGATAAAGAATGAGCTTAAGTAGAGCTTAAAGAATAAGCTTAAAGAATAAGCTTTACAGTAGAGAGAAAGAGGGATCTTCATATTATTCAATAAATTTCAGACTCCTGGTGATCCAGATGGCCCCTTTGCTCTTTTACTGATGTGTGACCATTACCAGAGATGTGTAGCCTATCAGTAAATCAACCTAAATGCTTTGTTATAACAGTGCTCATTACAGAACATTGATAGATTAACTGTGCTCCATTTCAGTTTATGAGCAAAGAGCTTCGCTGTCCCTGGCAGTGTGATTAATGTGAGGTTCACATACTTAACATTAGAGACCAGTATTTATGGCCTTAAAAACATCAAGAAAAAAGCAAAATGTTTGCTGTGACAGCATATATAGTACAAGTGTCAAGTCTTATCAAGGATACTCTCATCCATTACAGCTTCAAGAGGTGCTATCATTTACCAAGCTGACCCGGCAGACCTCGGAGCCTCATTGTAACATTCTCTGTATGGTAATCCAGTTAAGAGCAGAATGCAGCCTAAGTGAGACATAGCTTAACACTTTCATATGATCAATAAAAACATTACTGGGAAAGAAATCATCAGCAAGACAGACAAAGTCATCCTTCTCAAGGGGGAAGAATGGAGTAAAACTTAGCCAAGTAAAGTGATTTTCTACCTACCTTGTGACAGCAACAAATTGAAGGCAGTGGTGCTGATAGTGATGTGGGGGTGGTGCAAATTTGAGGGTGAGGCTGAAGCATGGTCCAGGCCAAGCCACCACAACAACCTTTGCAATGACTAGAGTTGTTTTCAGTGTTGCTCTTCTTTAATTAAGGAGGCTGAAACTTTTGTAAGCAGGGGCTTACAAAAGAGTCATAATATGTTTGAAATGCAGCTTGAAAGCTTTGAGGAGCACAATCCCATTTATACTGAATTAACTTCCCATGTAGGACTCAGAATACAAAATCTTGAGTGAAAGAAACAGATTAATCTCAAGTTTGTATGGCCTCATATACGTCCTTGTACATTTCAAAGTCAAACTTCCCAGAAAGTCCTGGAATGCTCCTCACCTCCCACATATCAGGGATGTGCCTGTAATAGTCAGGATCTGCTTGAGGAGCTGCACTCTCAGTGGTTGCCTGAGAAGTTATGGAGCACAACATGCTTCATAGATGAGCTCAGAGACAGCTTGACCAGGTTGATTTATTGTTTGTCCAGTAGTAGGACAGCTGTTACTGAATGACTAATGCTGGCCCTATTCAAGACATCAGTTAAGCACTCAAAGTCACTTAAACATGCACATAATCACAGATACACCTCAGTATCACTGACTTCAAGGAGACACCAATGTGCAGTCAGAGCCAAGCACATACTTAAGTACCTTCGTGAATCAGGGCCATTATTTGACCAAACTACTTGCAGTATTTGTGAAAATACTAACAGATTGCAAAAGTTTCATTGACATAAAGCTGAGTGATTGTTTGTCCAGAAATGTGAAGGACCGTCACCCAGCTTTCTCTCTCTGTCTGAACTGGTTCAAGAGACATGTCCTTCATGTGCTGAAGGTGAGAAACTGCAAGGTGCCCCATGTGCCTTGGTTTCAGTGTACATTTCAGTGGGTTTAAGGCATGCAATGACAGAGACATTCAGGAATTGTCATTTCTGGACACGTTTTGCCATGTCTAAACACAAAGAAACTATGTGCAGGATCAGGCTGTGAACAAATAAAGAACAAACAGCAGATAGGACCAAGTTTGGAAGGAAACCAAAATGCATTTGAAATGTAACCAGCTTTATCCACAGGCCTGTACATCAAATGAACGGTCTGTATCTCAAAGGGGAGATTTTAACTGGCATCATACTGCACTACCCAGCTTCCATCCAACAGCAGATCCCATGCCAGAGCCTGCAGGCAGTGTTGTTTCACATCAGACCCATAATTTGAGGGTTAAAATGCTATCTACCACTAGCTTGAAAAAGGGTTTGGATGCTTTCTGGTTTGGAAAAGTTTCTTTTTGATGATAAAGAGCTCTCAAATTCAGACGTGAGTTGTACTTAAATCACTGCCTCTAAGTGCCTGGAGTCAGTGTCAGCTTTCCTGAGCTGTGTGGAGATGGGAGCTTACAAAATGTCTCCATTTGATGTAAGGGGGAGGGATTGCTGAGGAGTACACATTTACCCAGAGATTTATTGGAGGAGAGGGCAGGCTTGTGCCAGACTTGAAAGAGAACATGCTTCTGTGAGATAAATTAATTTTCATGTTTATTTATCTAGAGTAGAAAAACGGTCCTGCCTAGTAGAGCATATGCTAGGCATAATGAAAGACAAACGTCAGCTTTTGAAGGAAAACACCCATTCGTCAAAGGACACGGAAGAACAAACAACTTGTTCATTAAAACACAATTGAAAGGTGGCTTCTCCTCTCCACTCCACCTGCTTTCCCAAGTCGGGGGCTGCATGGGAGAATCCTGCTCTGTTCTTACTCTCTCTGCTTACTCCCTGTTTTGGAGCAGATGAAAGGCTTTTCCCATCTCAGAGATGGGGGGGGAGAAACCCCAAACTTTTAGTACTTAGGCCCAAACTAGCTTTTTCTTCACTCTTTTGAAGAAGGCCACATCTACATTCAGCTCAGGTCTGTTGAGACTGATCTGACTGAAGGACTGACTCTGTACCTGGGCCAAATTCTGGTCAGCACTCTCTGCTCTCTGTGACTCCTTGTGATGGGTGCTGGAAGCTGGTAATATGATACATCCCAAGGATCCCTCTGAATAGGAGGAAGCAATCAAAACCTTCTACATTTTCCCAGGGTGGGAAAGCAATTTCCTCCTCCAGCTGCAAGACTGGGGTAGATTGAAAGGTCTCAGGGAAAGTAATTATACCCTTTGATGAGTCTATCAGGAAGCTGAGACTGGCTCATTGGTGTGAATAAACATTTTTGTCTTTGACCTAAGTATCTGTATAAACCAACAAAAAGAAATCATCTTAGTGTGTCTAGTGTCTATATTCCTGCATGTGAGGTTGATTTCTCTTATGAAACATCATCCCTATATATGGACATAAATAAGTAATAAGGACAAGAATAAGGACAGTAGTCAACCCATAGGTATCCCAGATAAATTCACCACTATTTGAGCTCTGGATGGTTTAAATAATTTGCCACTGCTCTGTTCATTTTCTGTGATTTTTTTTTTGGCCAGTCATGAACGAGACTTTTGATTGTGTCTGTCATAATATAATTCATCTGCATCTCTGGAAGCCACAATTAATTAATGAATTAATTTTTGTAAAATCATGGCAGAGAAATACAAGCTGTCCCTCCGACAAGACCAACCTTTATTACTGCACAAAACGCTCAAGAACAGAAAATTCACTCACTGGTTGATTTTTGCACACTTTTAATGTGAAGTTACTGTTCAGTTAAGTCTTTTAAAAACAAGTCAGTTGAGCCCAAAAGATCCTGTTTGCAGTTCCCACTTGTCAGCAATGACTTGTTGCTTAAAAAAGCCAGGAGACTTTGAGGGTCCTCTTAAAGAATAGATTAGATATAAAAAGAAATGAGTGGAAGAAAGAAATTCTGTTTTGCACTTGGAGTCTGCAAAATGGACCTGAGAAGAAACAATACAGCTCCAATCTGGGAACACCTCGTAAAACCAAAGTCTAGAAAAATGTGTGTAGGTAAAATTACTCACCATCCTGATCGCAAAACATCAGTGTTGACATTTCTTTGGATGTAACTGGAAACTTAACAACGATGATCCACTTTAGTTGGGGATTTTCTTAACCTATAAAGTTCAAGTAGCTGTTTCTTCTGCCCAGACCACTGATCTGGCTTTGCCGACTCTGAGACTAAATAGACGCCTTGTGCGAGTGACCTTATGGACAACGCCTGGCACATAAGCTTTATTTTCAAAAAGTGAGCAAGCAGACACCCAGGTTTAACTTGTGACCTATTAATATATCTAGATGGGACACAGCAGGGGCCACCGGCATCTCAAATGATGCATTGGTTTGTTTGAACAGCATGCTGCTCTATGCCCATGCACAATCCAAGCCTGAGACCTGTGGGCCAGGAGGGAGTGACAGTGTAAGATGAACTGCCTGGGAGAGAGCTGGGGCAGGAAGAGGCAGACTCCTCTTTTTTTTCTGTATTTTCTTTTCTTTTTTTTTTTTTTTTTTTTTGTTTAGCTCTTTTTTCTCATTCTCGATCTGGGGAAGAATAGCCTGCATGAACTCTCCAGCTGCTCAGCTGCACTGGGGTCACAAACTCATCCCATTATACCTGTATGGAAAGGAGTAGTAGCACCTTCCACACCCCTCCTTCCACTTCAGCTCATCTGCTGATCACCCAGGATGCTGTTAAGGAGAGGGGAGAAATAGCAACTCTTTTATAGTTTATAGTGAGTGTGTTTAAGCAAGAAAAGGCAGTTCCACTCACCTTTTCCTTCCATGTCCCATGGCAGTTACAGAGGATTCATACTGGAGGGTATTCCAGTCTGTTTTCATGCTGCTCACAAGTGTACTGCCTTATATCTGGGGTCTTATAATGCCAATTCGTGTAGTGACTGAGTGGGAGATGTCTGGCCTGGCTCTAAGCCTGAAAAAAGGCTCGATCTTTGGTCTAACAAAGTCCTTATAATCAATGGAAGGAATGGAATCAATTTTTCAGTATACAGTAATGCCTATCTGTCTCAGTAGGGGATGATGAGCACCTCATCACCATTTACTGAATAGAAAATACCAGAAATCATTAACCTCCAAAGAGCAGAGGTTGTTTTGTTTTGCCTTTTACTGACAAGCACACCAGACTGAGCTATGCTGGCAGATAATGTCCTCTGTCACAGAGGCTGCCAGGGGCAACCCCCCAGCCCCATTTGCAGAGCAGTTCACATGGATGACCTGTTGACAACCTCTAGAAAAATTAGCTGAGGTGACTGATTCAGCCTTTTCAAATATTTGGCAAATAACAGGGCTGGGCTTGTTGAAGTGTCATAGACCAAGTCTGCATGCTCTGATTTGCTGGAAGGGCATGGACATGGAGCAGAGATAAAGGAATGATCAGCTGGGAATTGGAACCTCTTCCAGAGGTACAGCTGGGGCCAGGAAGGTGTGTACACACTAGCAAAACAGGCTAAAAGAGCTTTTTTCAGCTTTTTCTCCAGTTGATCAGAAACTAAAAGCCATTACAAGATTCTAGAGCTAAAGTTTGTCTGCTTCAATAACTCTGCTCTGTTTTTCTTGTGCCAAGCAATATGAAAATGGCAATCCTAGAGATAAACAAGCAGTCAAATTATTGTGGCTTGGGGATTTATGCATATAGACACATATCTAGTTTTTAAAGAAAGCCAGGAAGTTCCACTCCTTGGAAAAAAGATTAGGGATATGTCAGGCAGAGCAGACAGAGTGCTGGAAACAGCCACTTAAAGGCAAATAAATGAATGAGAAATGTCCCAGGTAGAAGATAACACACTAAAAACAATTAATTGCAGAGGAAAGGATATCAGAAGTCTTTCTGCTTCTGTGTTTATCTGTGTTTCTGCTAGTTGTCAGGAGTCCTGGCCACGAGGCAAAGCACACGGTGCTGACATAGCTGAAGGGTCCTGGCACTGCAGTGGGGCTGGATCCAGCTCTAGCACAAACCCAGGTGCCTGCTTAATTCCCTGGGGTGAGGGTGCACATGCTGAGCAGCAGAACCAGTACAAGAACTGCCTTTCCACTCCCATGCACAGCCACCCATCCCCTCTCTCTCATGGCTGTTTGGTTGTTATCCCAGATCTTATCCAGGTCCGTAAAAGTCCAAAGGAATGGATCTCTTACCGCAAACACAACATGATTTTTGGAGGAAAAATTCTGATTAACATTTACCTCTCTGGCCATCTTCCCTCTGTTCTCTTGCTCCCTACATGCCAATAGGAGAGGGAATATTGTGTGGGTACCCTCAGCTATTTCACAGGTCTCCAAAACAGCTGTCCTTGCTTTTCACTAACAGCACAGCAGACATGAGATGTGAGGATTTATCTTATGGGAAATGGATGATGGAACAAGGTTAGAGATGAAGCCTTTGCAAGGCCCAATCTGCTCCTTAGCCTTTCACCTCCTTGTTTTGTATTACAACGTCCACAAACACGAAGAAAAAGACATCCTCTCTGCAATAACTCTTTGGCCACCGATAAACAATTTTCTCTGTGTTTCCCATCATGGCAACCTAGAGCCAACTTTCCTGGAGTAGTAACTAAACCTGTTTCATCCCACTCACAATGCTGGGGTTTGCTTTGTGAGCCCAAAGAAACATTCAAGTCAGTATTTTTTATAAAATTTAATATACACAACTGGCCTGAGTTCATAACAAAAAATGTATGGAATGAAACTAGAACCATTTCAAAAATGTGAAAAATATACATTCAATTAGAGATGGATCAAGATGATTTATTTGTGCAGCAGTGTTGAGATATGTGTTGGGGAATATTGCAGTACAGTTTGTCTTACTGCTAGAGGTGAATCTGAGTCACCATGCCTGGAACTCAGAGTGAACTTTCCCAGAATTTAAGAGGAAGCCTTTAGATCTCACCAGGGAGCTTTAGCTTCAGTTTGTAAAGCTGCCTTTGTTGGTGGTGTGGCTTTTAAAAAAAAGTAAGTATTCTACCTGGAAACAGCATAGACTTATCCATGCCATCTCCATGGCAGTATCCAGCTGGTGCAGGAATGCTTCTCTTCTCTCTTTGTCCTGTTGGGGCAGAGAAGGTTGGGAGAAGATGGAAGTGGCTGTTTGTCCACAGTAGAGAAGACTCAATTCTCTGTCACTTCTCTCTGCACAGCCACTTACCATTAGAACACAGGACCTGTAAGATCTTCTCATCATCCTGATCTTTGCTGGTGGCAGTGATCCTCCAGGATGTGGAGCAAGAGGGAATTTATCTCTTCTGTGAAAGCCCAGGTATTCATACCCTCTCACCAGAGTCCACCAGCTAAGCCAAACACATCCCTGTCTACAGATACCGACTTGGCTGTTTGGTGCATTCTCCAACCAACCCTGTCTTCCCTGAGTGAAGCCATTTCACCATCTCCCATTTTCCAGGTTGGACTGTGCAATCTGTTAATTTCAAAGCCGTCTTCAAATGGTGTAAAGCAAGATTCTCACTTCCAGCTGCCAGACATTTCATACATCAGATAGCTACCACAAGATATTAGACATCAGTCAACAATTGTTTTGCCTTATGTTCAAATGTTAAAATCTCAGCCTGTACTTCATTTTAACCTGTTTTGTCATTTGTCCATAACTCCCTCTGACATGTTTTATAGCAGGCATTTTAGGACTCTAGGAAAAAAGCAAATTGATGCTGTTCAGGTTGTGACCTTTAGCATGGAGGTGTGAGCATGAGGGTCTGGACCAAGTTTCTGAAGTGAGGTTTGTGTTATGTGTGTACTGATTCAGTAGAGAATATGTGAAATCCCGTGGGAACACACCATTCATTGCTTCTTCTCAGTCAATGTGTTGCCAAGATCAGACTGGCATTTGAAGACAATCTTGTATGTTGAGCCAGAGGGTTGGACTAAATGATCTTTTCAGGACCTTCCAACTCAAGATACTCTGAAGCTACGGTAATATGCCTTAGAGAGACTCATTGACCAAGAGAGATTTCTATATCCCAGCAAGTTTTTGCTGTTTAATAGAACATGCTCCACATCAGGATGAACAAGAGATCACTCAGAGCAGCTACAAGCAGCATTTTATCTGCAGAATAAATCTCGGCCCAGCATAGGAGCACTGTCATGGGATGCGGGATCCCAGTGCACAAACTCTGTGCAAATATTTTTATTTCAACTGTACTTTTGCAAGATGCGGACTATTGTTGCTGGATTATGGTTTGTTGTGTTTTCTTCCTCTTTTAAATGTAGAGTGGTGTTTCAAAGAAAACATCTTTCTGCTTATAAACAGGGGGAGTAACAAAAATTTTAAAATAAGGAAATTAAAATGAGACAAAATAATTTCAATTTCCTAGCCATGGTAGCACAATAATCATTATATCAAAATGATGTCATTGTTGTAATAATTGTTACTACTATTAGAAAACCCTGAGCTATTTTAAAGAAGGCTATTGGCACCATTACTCATGTTTATAAGGCAAATAAGCTGAGGCAGAGGAGAAGGATGTGACTTGTCCCAGGCTATCCACCAGTGACAACTGGTAGCAGAGCCTGAGCGTTTTAAGGCTCACTCTAAGAATTTCCTTGCCCCAGCAAGGAGTGGATGTGACCATTTGGTGCCAAGGACTCAACATCCGTGCTGCTCCACGTTTGAGGGCATTCACTCTGGAGTAGCTCCAGTCCATGTCTGAGGACAGAGCTTTCCTTGGCTGCTGGAGCACACGAGGTGCACTCCTGACTCACAATTTGCCAAGCCATGCCCAGCATTTAGGTGGAAAGCAGCTCATGGCCAGGACTGTATCAGGGTTGCTATGATATATGAGGGCTGAGGCAGAATTTTGCAGTCTCCAATGCAGTAGTTCCTTTTTTGTTTTTGTTTTTTTTTAATTTCTGTTCCATTTTGCTTCGTTGCATTTCTTGAAAGCCCTGCTGATGGACTGTGGCAGGTGCCACGGTAAGTCGTAACTTGGAGGCAGAGGGAGCTCCTGGGAAACTGTGACTGGTATCGTGGATGCTGGACAACATCCTTTAGGCTCCCAGGCTCAGCAATGCTCCTGTTCTGTGGCAAGGGAGGGCCAGGAATTTTCCGCACAAAACCCAAAGGATGCTGACCCAGCTGTGAAAAACAGCTGTTTCTCTTGGATGCTGGTAAACATTGTATAGAAAAGAACTGTTGAATGTGGTTTGAACATTTTTCACTGCTTTTTCAGTAACTGCAGTATGTGAAATTGCAATCTCAGCTACCCAAGCATAGGTGAAAAATGCCTACTCTGGAAAAAATCGATTTGTCTAAACCCAACCATGATATACACAGCAAAGACCAATCCTTGGAGGTTTCTACATGGTGTCATAACTTCAGGCTAAACAAGTCTGAACCAAGAAGTGTTTTGTCCCAAGACTGTATATTTTATGGGAAGTTGATGCTTATTTTCCATGGGAAGCTAATTTTTCCAAAGGACAGTTTCAGCCTGGCAGCTCAGCACAGTGCTGCTGTGACAAGCTGCTCTTTTAGCAGCGCTGACAGATTTTTTTTTGAGAAATATTTATTTTTTCAGCTAAGTCATGAGACTGGTGACAGGTACATCGTGGAATGAAAGAGAATGCATGGAAGCACACAAGCAAGTATGGAAGTTGGAGCACAGCCTTTTTCACCAACATAGGACACATTTTAAAGCCACATTTGTGCAGCTCAGTAGAAGGACATTAATTATGGCGTGGTCCAAGTTTGCTGACCAAAATAAAGATCCTGAATGGAAAATTTTGTGTTAGGTAGACTCAGAGGTTATTTTTTTGGGAGGTTTTTTTTTGCCAATATGTAAGATGTAAATGATTTTGCTTGATCCAGACCTGCATTTTTTAGGCTAAAAATATATATACCAAGGGAAAAATTTCCACCTCCAATCCTGACCTTTGCGAGAGAGAAAAGTTTGATGCCAGTGAAAAAATACTCAGCTCCTAACCAGGCTGACACAGCTGAAGGCTAAATGCATCTCAAAATAGAGAATTAAGTTAAAACACAATTCAAAAGGCTGAAAGGCACAGTCACACAAATGAGATGTCTTCTGGAACTAGTGTCTTTCAAAGTGTCTTATTCTAGCAAGTATGAAATGAGACATCTGAGCTTGAACAGTTACTCAAAATATTGTTTAATAAAATGGATTTCTCAGATGAATCAGGCCATAAACATCTCATAAAAGCATTACCTGGTATTTTGATTTCTCCTTTCTCAGTTTCCCCATGTACCATGAAGCCTCAGCCAGTGCCAGCTGCAGTGGTGCTCTCTGGGAAGCAAGGACTAGAAATAACCTTGTGATTGAACATCCCAGAGGACTTTTTTGAAGATATCTTCCAAGTGAATGGATATCAGTCACTGAGAGATGCCCAGAACCAACAGATAAATGGCTCAAAGTGTTCCCAGCCACAAAGATCAGCTTCAGAAAACTAGCTCATTCCAAATCCCTTCCCATAAGCTGCCAGTGACCCCAGTCATTAGTCTCCCACAAAATTGTGTCATATGGATGGAAACTGGCATATGCTTTCTACTTCTTGTTTCTGTTGGTGAATATGGCCAATTAATCCACAAAATTCTCTGTGGGCATAATAAACTAATTGCATCCAGTGTTATAGCCCCCTCATGCACTGCAGATTATTTCAGCACTGATAAAAGTTTATGCATAACCACAAATCCTCAGGGAACAGAATTCAAGAGCTACCCAATGATCACAGATCTCTAGAATTTTGGATTTTGAATCACTGACTTGTAAGAAGACCATCTCTTTAATGAAAAAAAGGAAAATTTCAAAAACTTAATCTGAATATTTATAAAAACTTCCTTCTAGTCTGGTAATCATAAATTTCTGTAAATTATAGCAGCATTGCAAAAATATTTACTTTCCAAAACAGGCCACCAGCTGAATTTAGGACTGTAAAGGGCTGAAAATTGTTACACATAAAGTGTTGTTTGTAGCTGCTGAATTGGTTCACACCCCTCTGTATTGACTTCACACAGCTGTTACTTGGAAAATCATTCAGGCACATTGGAAAAGGAATGAAGTCAGTGGTTAAACATGATGTAAGTTCTACAGGACACAACTGATTTGGCAATTCCATTGGTTGTTCTGTCAGTGAGGCACCAGAAAGTAGCTAAGCTCATGAACAGGTGAATACCTTCCTTACTGTTCAGGAAACCTGGTGTGCCCAGCATGATCAAATTTTTATATCTGTTGGTACAGGTATAAAAGTGCTGGCAAGGAGGGTCCTGTGCCTTTCTGTTCGTGCCATCCTGAAGAGAGGACCCTTCTCTCTGAGCTGTGGCTAAGCCCATACTGCTGGTTTAAATGAAACAAAAATTCACCCTGTAAAGTCACCAAAAGGGTCCTTTGTGAAGTTTCACCCTATGCCAGTTACAACTTTCCCAGGTGATGCCCCAGTGTGACTGAGGAGGTAGAGCATTCCAGGAGCTATTCCCAGCAGGCAGCTGGTCCTGGGGCCAGGGACATCTGCAGGGTCATTTCCTCCACTGGTACAGGCACAGCTTCAGCATACAGATTTCCAAATGGTGTAGAAATGTCATGCTGGGGCCTGCAGGATCCTGGAACTGTAAATGATACATTTTCTGCTGAATGACTTCCACTCATTCTCCAGGATCATCAGATTGTACCAGGAATGCAGCAGGTTGTCCCAACAGAACATAATATTACTGTTGCAGTGACCCCTTGAAAGCCCTGAAGTGCAACACACTTTACAAATGTATTGCTAAAAGAATGTTCCCACCTCTAAAACATTTATAATATAAGCAGGACAAGAACCAACATGGATATAGGATGGACAGGAAGCAACAAGATTATCTTGGAAGGCACCTCAGGAAAGGCACTGCTCAGCTGTAAGCACTGCCACATTTTTTGTGGCAAGGCAGCGGTTTTTTTCCAAAACTTGAAGAGACATTTTCACATCTAAGTAAGGGTATAATGATTCTTATAGATCAATCTTCTCAAATAAATGATTAAATTTTCTCAAATAAAGCAAAACATATTGAGATGCATAAAGGAAGAGCCATTGATGCAAAACCCTTCCCTCCCCTAAACAGCAAACGCCAGGACACGCCTCCATGATCTTGGAATCTCCCTACATTTTGTAGCAAATGCTTTACATTTACACATTTTTTCCTTCTCCTGGAAACCCTGCAAACTCCCTGCTGTGTTCTATTCCTCTTCTACTTCATCACCGCCAGTAGTGGAGGCCAAACACTCTTCATTATGTGCAACCTCATGATGTCCAGATTTAGTCCTTGCAGACATTTTTGCAGCTCCATTCCTCCAGATGGGCTTAGATAAGTCCAGCAAAACATAACTGCTTCTGAGGATGCCATCATGACTCAGTGTTTGAGAAGACAGCAGAACTCAGAGCCACAGCTCTGGGAAACATAATGAGATTACATTTTAAAGTATAGCCCTAACTCTCACTTTTGCAGAGTAAGGAAAACCTTTCAGTTTCAATTGTTCCTTAAGTTCTTCAAAGCCAATTTTATAATTGTTGATGCCCAACTCTGAGTTTTTCATAGTTAAATACAAATTTATGTACCCTTAAAATTGTAAATTATATTGGCATATCTGTCCCAGAAACTATCTCAAAAATCCTTCTGGCTTAACTCCAGTATAGCTAGTCACCCATAGCTTGTTTTAGTCTCCATGGAGGAAAAGAGGAGCTTCAACAGGTTTGATTATTAAATTCATTCTGTGTTTTCTAGCAAAATGAATCTTGTCAAAGAAAAGTATTTTTCTTTCCATGAGGAGAGCCAAGGGCAACTCACCATGTACTCTACACCTTAAGTTAGGTGAAATTCAGTTTATTCAAGAAGTAGCATGACTGAGTTTTGTTACTAAATTTCATGTTTATTCCTTTGAAGAGCATCCTATTTTTGCTGACTAGAGATGTGACTATCCTAGTCACACTTGTGAGCAAAGATGAGTGGCTTGATATCTTGTTGGTAGCTTGATACCTCTCCCTTTCTGCAGCTATGCTCTTCAGTCCAAAGTATTCCTTCCTTTTTCTGCTAAAAAACAAGTTTGCGATACTGTGTATCCTGATTAAGCCAGGAATAAACTCATACACAGCTTTCCAAAAGATTTATACTGATTTTCCTCCACTTCTCATTTGAATCCTCAATTAATTCAGCAAACTCTGTCTCAGGAGCTAAGAGAGTGAGAGAGTTCTGAAAAAGTAGGAGCTGTGAAGACAGGTAAAACATCCCAAAAAACCGTGGTTGATGCTCTTTATAGATGGGGTTAGTTCCTCCTACATGCACAAAATTTCCCTCTCCTTTAGGGGCCAACATGGGTCGAACACTGTAGCTCAGGGGCCATATTATTGAGCCATGAGGGAACAGACAAGCAATGAAAGTCATTGCAGTGAGCAGTGACACGGTGGAAGGTCTGAAGATCTGCCTCTGGGATATCTCTTGAAACCTTCTTACAGTCTTCCTAAACAGCCATCAGTGAGTTCATTGTTTTCATTCACAATTTTCCCGGGGAAAATGAAAGAAAAACAGATGAAGCACAACAAAACAGCGCCATCAATGCATGAACCAGCTGAGACAGAATTTATCTTCCTCCAAGCATGGTGGATTTCTGGCTTCTGGAGTGTCTGACCTCACACTGGACACTTGCACAGTGGTGCAGTGCCGTGGTATTTACAGTCCCTTGCTTCAGCCATGGATAGGCACTGCTGTGCTGACCCAAATCACTGGTAAATATAACACAGGAACACAACCATGTCCTGCTGAAACACTCCTTGACTTAAAGGTCACCTATTCTTTACTTGTGATTCCATAAAAAGTTGGCCTGAACAACTTGATAAATAACATCAAATCACAATTGCTGTTTCATAATAAAAGTTAATGTGGTCAGGAGATGAGAAAAGAACTGGAAAGTTTTCACCCTTAGATATGTTGTATGCTGAGTTGTATACATAAAAGTACATTTTGTGATTAACTTTTTTCCAAGTATCCATCCTACTTTTATTCTCAAATAATTTTTCTAAGTGACATATTTAATGTGTAATAACACATATTGACTTTCTTATGAATCTAAGCCAGCATGCAGGATGCCTTCATCTGGTTTCCTCCCCAAACTGCCTTAAAGCCCAATAAATCTGTGACTATTTCCTTTCTGAAGCCTCAGAGGATATAGAATTACTTCACAGTTCCTCAAGCCCAAAGCCTTCAGTGTGCCTGATGGAGAGCCAAAATCAGAATGGAATTGCTGTAATTGGAAAGTGAAACAAAAATAGTCCCCTGGAAAGGAGGAAAGCACAATGACAAAAGCAAGTCCCGTTTGGAATTGCAACATGATGGCTATCAGACATCGTGGTGAAGTGTGTGTTTGCCTCAACAAACTGTTCAAACAGTAGTGACTGTCATATGGCTCCCGTCATAACCCATCATTGACAAAAGCTCTGTAACAGCACTTGATGTAGTCAGGGCCCAATACAGTTTAGTTTCCTCACTGTACAGTCAGCAGTTCCTTACTGTTCCAGAAAAGGGATAAATTAGGTTTCAGCTTTAATTTTATGTAGTCACTTATCCTCCCCACATGGCTGTGTGATTCGTGTCGTATTAAGCTCCCTGCCTGGCATAACTTTTGTTGAGCATTGTGTTACTGCTGGCTTTGAAGGACAATTTCCTTGGACGGACACTTACAGGTTCAGTCTAATGAAAGCAAGGAACTGCTCTGGCCACTGCCCACCTTTGCAAGGATCTGTGACTGCAATACACGGTGCAATATGCACAGTTTCAGTTTCCAACACCAAAAAGAACAGGTTTTTATTGCATTCCCCCCACCCCTTTCTAGCTATGGAGAAATAAAAACAGTGTTTAGCCACTCTTTCTTTTGTGTTCACATGAGGATCAAAGTGCATTTGCATAAATGCAATGTCTGTGCAAAACCACCTTCTCCTGCTCTCCCATGCAGGGAATTTCCAAGGGCAGAGGCTGTTAAATTTAGGTTGTTCTGCTCATAGCAACAGAAATGGAGCTCAGGCAAAATGTTTAGCAAAAGTCCCCATATATAAGACCTCAAATATGTGCTTTAATGATCCAAGTTTTTTGCAGCTTATTGCCCCATATCTATTTGCAGGCAGATTATTAGCAGAATTTCAAGAAAAGGGGTTTTTGTGATATATTAAACATGTTGATGTTAGAAAGAAAAGAAGATTATCTTTCTTCATAGAGATCATAACATGATAGTGGTGCTCAGGGATATCTTTGGTGTTGCAGAAATGAAGGTAATGAATCCATGGCTATGAGAATCTACCCGAGGGCTCCACCATCCCTGAACATCCTGATCTGCCATCCAGATCTCTGACTAGGTCTGTGGCTATGTCACATTAGGTCTTTTCAGGCATTTCAAGGCCTCACTGCACACCCAGACAATGCTGCACAGATACCCTGCATGCTGCTGCCCTACTTACTGCCTCTACTGCTCTTCCTCTAAACAGAAGAAAAATTACTCAGTTTGAGAGTGCCCTTATCAAAATCACTTTGTTTAACCTCCTTATAGATTCAAATCAAGATCTGTATGCATATCACTGAGGTTTAACAATCCCTCTCCGTTCTGCTGTACGCTCCAAGCTTTACAGAAGCTAAACCATTAAAATATGTGTTTCACAGCATGGACACTTGGCTCTAAGCATTACTTAAAGGACATGGGTAAACACAGGAAAAGATGTCCCAGCAGGAGGGAAGTGATTGTGGGGACAGTATGTTCTGACAACAGTTTGGGTTACAGAGTAGGTAGTGGCAGATAATGAGTTGTTTTATTTAAATAGTCAGCAGGTTTCAGTCCAGAGAACAATGGAGTCTGCCCCCACTGTGCTGCTGTACACATGCAGGGAGCTTCATTTGGTCAAGGCAAAAGAGACAAGAAAAAGGCAGATAACATCTCTGAGAGAGGCACCAAGCTGAGAGATTGGCCCTGTTCTCCTTTTGCCCACAGCGCAGAAAGTCACTTAAGGTGAGTGGCAATACTCCATGGCAAAGTTGGAAAGCAGCGAGGCAAGTTTGGGCTTTGCCAGCCTCAGGGTAGTTCTTATTTTTCATTTAAACACCTGTGAGGTTCTCAGGCCAAGATCCATAGCCATGCTGGGTCAGGAGGGAGACATGGCACAGGAACTGGAAAGGGCAGTGAAGCACTCAAATCATGATGGGGATCCAGCCCTTGGCTGTGCAGGGGTATGAGAAAGGGTTCAGCAGCAGATGGACAAGAAGAGGCATTCCTAAGGAAGAATGGGACTATTCTTTTCTAAACAAACTTTTTTTCTTGCTACCTTCCTATTTCTTTGTTAATTCTACCTTTCTTTTCTTTCCATATCCGGCTCCATCTCCAGCCTCACATCCATCTGCATGCCCTCTGGGCAGCCCACAGTCTCTGCCCACACTGTTTGCTGCCTTCTTGAAGCAGCTTCCAGCATCAGTGGCTCTGCCCAAACCATAGGAAGGTGTGCCCTGCACACCTGAGCTTGGACTTTTATTCCTGGTACACCTTTGGCATCAGCACATCCCACCCACTTGAGTTCTATGGACTTTCAGTCTCCTCTGTGAGGAATAAGAATTTGGAAGAGGATCAATTGCCCATTGACTATTCTTTTAAGAAAACCAGGTACACTGGTGGACATAGAGGTACTTTTTCAGGTCTTGGGGAAACTTAGCAACACACTTCAAAACTAAGCAGGGGCTGGGAGCAATTTCTGTCTTCTTCCATCCAGTTTAGCTTAAGTAGAAGAAAGGATTTTAGAGAAAAAGGTGTGGTCTTTAGCAAGTGAGGCAGAAAGTCCATAAGCCCTTGTGAGATAGACAAGATCATCTGTGGATCCAAGAAAATAATCTGGAGAAGAATTGTAGAGAAAAGTGAAGTATGTCAAAGAGTCTCCACCTCCATGAAATCTGTGATTTGTAGTAACCAGCTGAGTCGTTAGTGTAGTTTACATAAATGAACTCCCATACTGATTACATTTGCTCATAGCAGTATCCCAACCCTACCTGTTTTCTAGGAAGGTGTTATACTTACAGGGAGTGTGTGGCAAGTAATTTCCCACCATTTGGTTTTTGATTTGACCTCTGACTGAGAGAACACTCCTTAAGAAAAACAATAAGCCATTCTCCATGTTTCCCTGCGGACAAGAAGAGGAGGGTTGACCCTGCAAATAGGATTCCAGACAGGTATTAGGAGAAAAGCTAGTGGCTGAGTTTGGGCAAGACACGCAGTGACTATCACAGGAGATTTTAAAAAAGAGATTAGAGAAATCTCTGTAAGAAGTTGTCCAGGTCTAACTGATCTTGTCTTGGTGCAGGGAAAGATGAAATGCCTTCTGAAGCTCTCTTCCAGCCTTGTTTTCCATTTCTCCACCTACAAAATATTTTCAAACAACTATGATGTCTTTCTTTCCTGTGTTCACTCAAGAAGCAGTTGAGAAGCTGTCTGTCCACTCAGCAGAAAGTTGTCTTTCAAGCCTTTGAACACACGAGCTGGCTGCCATCCATTTTGATGAAGAGGAGAGGTTTAACTGGCAGTTGGATGAGATTACCATCCAGCAGGGGTGTTCTTGGATGTGGGGAGCATACTCCTCTCCTTGGGAGTGAGAAACGTTTGTGCATTTCACAGATACCACCAAAAAAGCCACCCAGGGGAACAATTATAGTGCCTATGACTGGGTGATGTTTATGATCAACAGAAGTGATTGGGGTAGTTCTCAGTGAAGCAGATCCAAGATGAAAGATTCCATATCATATTACCAACCACCCAACCCAAGTGTGCCAGCACTGACAGACACTCTTTGGAAACACATAGAATTCAATTATTTTGGCTAAATTACCACATCCATGGCAAATTACAGGCTATCTATTGGAAAATATCTCCTCTCAATCCTGCCATTTTTTGTTCTTCAGTTATGTTTATGTTCCCAGCATTTTCCATCCTGGCAAGGGCCCAGTGTTTTTTGGGAAAGACTAAAGATAGGCTTTATCTCCACAGAATGCTATTTAGTGGTTGGGCAAGGTTGCAATTAGACAGTGTGGTCTTTGATTCCACTGCAGACCTGTGATATCAAGCTTCCAGCATGACCTACAATATTGGATCCAGATCCGAGCCTTTCCAGACCAAAGCAGCGCAGAAAATCTGACTGCTGTTGCAGGCAAGTGATAAGGGCTATGTGGTTGCAGGCTATCAGAAGCTGCTCCCTATCTGGAGTGTCTTCAAGGGGCTTGGAGAGGGATGGAGGAATGACTTTAATAAACTCTAATGGACAGGAGAATCCATTTCTGCCCATAAACACACAAGACCAGGGCAAGCAGTCTGAAAATGAAGTGAAATGAAGCGAAGCGAAGTGAAGTGAAGTGAAGTGAAGTGAAGTGAAGTGAAGTGAAGTGAAGTGAAGTGATCATACTTTGCTGAAAAGAGGGAAGGTCTGCCCAGAGGCACCAGCTTGACTGTCAAAAGCTGTGCATGTCTGTTAGCCCAGCCCTCAGCAGCCCTCCTCAGGCAAGGGGGATTTAAAACTCTCCTTTCCAAACAGTGTAGAGAGACTAGAGATGGAGCCAAAAATTTTAAGCAAAGATGTAAGTACCTCATCCTTTTCTCATTACTCTTGCACATTTGAGACTTGATTTTTGTGTTTCATTCTGCAATGTCTTCATTCTTGATGGGCACAGGAACGGTCACTTAAAACCTGTGCTCACCACTATACACATCACACAGCAAACATTTCACAGCTTGGAGAGGTGAGCTGGGAACTCACATTCACGTTTAGAAGTCACCAACCTTCTTAGGCAGAACAGGAAGATCTCAGAGTAGGTGCTGTCCCACTAACTCATGCCCCTGCTGCCTGTGCTGGGACCTGTCCTGTGCTTTGTGGGGAGAGGCAAACACACCTCTCCCAGTACTGAACTGCCTAATCATTTCCCAGCTTTTGATGTGTTTATGATCACATCACTCTGATATAGAGTTAGAAGTGAGAAACTGAGGCACAAAGTCTCAGGTCAGGTCTTGAAAAGATAGTGAATGGATAGATACCTTGTCTCCATTTTAAAAATCCAGTCGACAGAAATTGCCCAAGAAAGTTACAATAGAATAGGGATTTTTTTTCTCCCAAAGCCCTCTCTAAAGGCACAGCACTACTCTTGAATTTTAAAGGCTTTTTCATCATTTTAATTTAGGGAAATTACCATCCTAGACTTCGAAACATCTACAAAATCATATAAATATTTCTGAACCAAATGACACCCACAATCAAATTAAATGGAATTTTCTAATATTATAGCTAAGTTTTCCTTTGCACACATGTCACTATTATATGTGTTTCTCACTGCATATGAAAAGGTCTGGAGAGGGAAAAAGAGAATATAATAAAAACCAGACAAATTAAACAAGAGCCACAGAGTTATTTTGGTAGTATCTAAACTATTTAAGCTCAATTACATTACATAATGAGAGACTGTTCTATTTATTTATTTTTTTCCACAAGTAACCAGGTTTTTTAAATCCTAACTCGGATTCCCCCTAGATAATCAGCTCTCTTTAACAATACTGTCACATGTAAAACAGTGTAAAAAAGTAAAGGGAAAAAAAATTAACAAAGTTATTAAGAAAGGTAAACTTTTTAATCCACAATCTGTGTAGGCTGTATTATTTCTTGATGGCCACAGGCTTGTCTGAAAGCATACAGAAGGGATGAATGAACCCCATAGAAAAGTTTCCGTTCAATCAGTTCAGCTTTCAAAGCCAGATGAAACCTGAAAAAGTTTCATTTACTTCAGGGAATTTGTGAAAAGAGAGATTCCCACCAAAGACAGCGATTTTACATTAACCTTTAGGTCAGACCAATGTTGCATTATTAGCATTATTTAATTAACAAAATTCATGCTTTGAAACTTTAAATATTTGCAAATTCATCCCCTATAATGACTTTCATTCATTATTATTTATCTAGGACTGGAGTCAGCCTGTAGCAGCTCTTATTTCCCGCCACAGGAACAGCTGGGGGAGACAATCCAGTCACTTTCTTTAGGTGTTTAAATGGGAGCAGAGCTCCTCCAGAAATCTGGCTCCAATTATGAGCACTATGTGCTTTGAAAATCTGACCCTCACCTTCAGTGTCAGTGAGATGTTTTCCAACCAAGCCTGATGATAACGCAGAGTCATACAGGCAAAGCTCTCCTGGCATACAGACAGGACACCTCCCCACACACCAGCCAGCAGGGGTTAGCAGGGCTCAGCAGCACAGGCACAGCAACCAGCCAAAGACCCCCAGCTGGCCATCAGATCCATGCCAAATTGCCACCAAAATTATAATTTTATATTATCATTTTGAAAAAACAAACTCAAACTCTGTCATTTAGCTTAAAGGATTTTTTGGTTTCTATTTACAAGTGACTCCTTCACCTTTGTCCTCATTCCTTTGGATGGACTGAAGGAAAACACTTTACCTCTTTCCTGCTCTGTTCTGTTGATGGTTAAAAGGGAAAGTGATGCTGATGTGCTTTGCAAGTGCTTGGAGATTAAAATGCTCACACTCCTGACGGAGAGAGTCTATGGGTTTGTACCAGGAGCTAATAAAGCTTTCAGTACTGTACCTTGCCACCCTGTACCTGCAACCCTTGGGAAAATATCCACTGATGGTTTTTTGAAGCAGTGTTTCTCATATCAATCCATCTACCTGCCAAGTCTTCATGGCCATGGGGAAGCAATTGAAACATGCATGACTGGTTCCTGTGAGTACAGCAGCAGCAGGAAATTAATCTGGGTAATGACATCTCATAAATACTGTTCTAAGCTCAAAAATCACCATTTTTCTGTCCGTTTCTTCTGCCTCTTCCTCCTATATCAGAGTCACATGGCAAATCTGGAGATGAGTTTCATTCTCCTTCCTGGTATGAGTGTGATCAGGTTTTAGGGAGAAGTGGAGGAGGGGAGCAGAAGGCTTGGCTCATCACTGTGCCACAACACAGGGGCAAAAGCTGTGCCAGGAAGGAGGTGGTGAGTTTTGCATAGACTCAGTGTGAGAACTGTCCATTAAATGAGGTGAGAAATTAATCAGATAGATGGGTACATGCACTTTCTCTGGAAAAGCCATGGTTCTCCTGTAGGTTTTAATAAAGGATTTCCAGACATTCTAGAGCTGGCACCCCAGAGATGTGGCTGTGCTTTCTCTTGTCAGTGACAGAGTTTTCAGGGAGGCCTGCATGGTTGTGCTCCTCCACACACCAGTCCTGCCTCGGAGTGCCAGTGTGGACACAGACTGTGGTGTCCCTTTGCTGTGCAGGCTGTCCCTGCATCCATCCTTGCCATCCTGCCTCTGGAATCCCCCATCTGCTTCCAAGAGCCAGCAATGCTGGCATTTTGGTGGAAAGTACAAGAAACCCTCTAGTGGACACTTAGAGGGAGAGGGTATGGGCTCTGAAGTGTGAATATTTTTACTGCTTTTTAGATTTTATACCATTTTGATCTTGAAACGGCTGTTCTTTTCTAGGGAGACACCTAAATCCTTATCATGTGGGTGATTTCAGCCACAACTCAAGCCAATGGCCTGAGCTGGGCACAGATACTTGTTTCACCAGGGTTGGAAGCTGTGCCATGGGTAGTGAAGGCCAAGAATCATAGAAACGTAGAATCATTAAGGTTGGAAAATAATTCTACCATCATCAAGGCCAAACATTAACTGAGCACAGCCTGTTCACCACTGAACCATGTCCCCCAAGTGCCCCATCACACACACTTTTTGAACACTTCCACAGATGGCGATTCCACCACTTCCCTGGGGAGCCTGTTCCACCCTTTCAGTGAAGAAACTTTGTCTAATATCCAACCTGAACATCTCCTGGTGCAATTTGAGGCCATCTCCTCCTTTCATATTTCTTGTTACAGCCCCACCTCACTAGAACCCCCTGTCAGGTAGTTGTAGAGAGTGAGAAATTCCCCATGGGCCTCCTTTTCCTGCAGGCTGAACACCCCCAGATCCTTCAGCCATTCCTCATAAAACCTGTACTCCAGACCCTTCCCCACCTCCAGGATCTCCATGTCCTTCTTGTCATGCAGGGCACAAAACTGGACACAGAATTTGAGGTGCAGTCGGGGCAAATATCCAGGTGGCAATGTGGAGACCTGGGCTGCTCTCTACTAGCTGCAGACTAAACAGGGGATTTTTAGAGCTATTCAGGCATGTAACTACATAAGTACCTAAGATTTCCCCTCTGCATCCCTTCAAACCCAAGTACCTTGGAGACTTTCCTAAAAACCTTTTAGTAGTTTAAGAGCCTTTATAGTTTGTTCAATGCTAGGTAAGAGCCTTGCCAGAGTCCCAGGCTGGAGCACTATCTTTCAGGCCAATGGTAAGAGCTGGATAGGACAAAGATTTAATCATATGAAGTTCCTAGTGTTGCAAAGCCCAACTTTTCCTGGTCATTTGAATTCCTGCAGATTTTTTTTTGTCTGAGCAGGATATTCTTTGCTGTGAGATACATTTGTTCGAGCTGCTGCTTCCTCAGCCTAAAGCCCTCCTAGAAAAGCCATGACTAGCAGGGTCCCTTCACAGTGAGAGCAAATGCAAAATCTACAAGGCTCTGTGACTCCCCTTTCTCCAGCAGGGAGTTGGTAATGAGCATCACCACAGCTCAGCCCTCTTAATCTGCGGAGGGAATGCTGCAAAGGGCCACTGCTTTGGACACTGCAGGGGCTGAGGCCTGCACAAAGATGCCAGGTCAGTTTTAGCTTGGTCTCTCAGAGAGCTGCACTCATGTGCAAGTCCCCCCACTTCCTCTATTCCAGCAGTCTTTGGTTGGACTTGTCCATGATACACTGTGATACACTGTCCTTGAAGCAAAAAAACCAGCTGGAGGTACCCAGATAGGAGCGCCATGGTAGAGCCTTGGCAGGGCCCAGAGGTGCTGGAACAGTGTGCTGGGGGTGCTGCTGCAGGAAAGAGAGGTTGAAGCGGAAGATAATGTATGTTCCAAGCTCAGCTTTAAGATTTGTCACTTTTTGGTAACCTCAATACCCTTCTCTGTTCTGAGCCCATCCCAGAGCTGGTCCTGGGTGCCAGATTAGCTCAGCAAAGGGCTCTTGGCTTGAGGCTCCCCAGGGAGATGGAGCTGTGCCAGAACCTCATCCTCCTGGTGCCAGATAAAAACAGGCTCCAGAAGCACAGCTGGGAGCACATCTTTTTGCATGGCCACCCTTCCCTCTTGCTGCCCATTCCTTGTTCATCACCTGAACTCTTTCAGGAGCTGAGATATCCACGGTGACTGAGAGTGCAAATGTTCCTTTTTCCATCTCTGGGCACACTCCTGCCTCCCCCAGGCCATGTAGGGGAACAAGGGCCTACTTCAACTCTTTTGAGTACAACCGCTCCAGTGTGGGCAAAGTATTTAAACTGCATTGAAGTGGTGAGTCAGACACAGTGCAGCACCACACCTCTGTGCTGTATGGCTGGGGCTCCTCTAGAGGAAGCAAAAGGGGTTTTTTCCTCTGTGAGTTTGTTCCTGAATTTTATCCTATTCCAATTTTAAGCAAATACTTATCCTAGTCCAAATAGGTACAGCAGTCTGCTACACCAGAGCAGACTTAACAGGGGTCTCTTAGTTTTGCAAAGGCATTAAGGTGGCGAGTGAGCTGCTATGGCTCAGTGAGAACTTTAGAAAGGATACTTGTCAAGTATAAAATAATGTTAACAAATCAGAGCAATTAAGTTTAGGATGTGGTATGTCAGAAACCAAAGAAAAATGCAGGTGCTGGCATCACATTGGGGTGCATTTGTCACATAATGTCGAGGGGAATCCCTATAGATAGAGGGATCTTTCACTGTGCACAGAAAATGAAACTTTCATGGCCCTCACAGGTTATAAATGGGACCGTTGTTGACTTTCTTCATCCAAAGCTTGCCTGCTCCCCAACAAAATCTTAACAATCCCAGAAAGAAATTCACTCAAGTAGATTTTTTTCCCCATTGAGACCCACTTTTCAGGCACAGCCATGTTCTCTCCCAGCCTGTGCTGCAGTCAAAGTGCCTTTTGTAAGTCCCTCCAAAATAGTTTATTCTTCTCTAGCAAACAGCATCATTTAGCACTAGCTGGAGGAGCTGAGCGGTCTCAAGTTAGGAAAACCAGATGTATTTGAATCATCTGTCAAAATCAGAGGCCAACACTTGATCTATGGCAAGGTAATGAAAAGAGTCACTCATTCATTAATAGTGTGGAGACGTAGGAGCGCTGCAAATCACGGAGCGGGATATTGTATGAATGTGTCAATGTTACTGATATCCAGGGCCCTGTTACTGAAACATGCACTGATGAAAGGCTTCATGTGTGCACCCAGAAACAAGCCAATAAAGTCCTGCTCCTTTCAGGAAAACAAAAACAAGATCTGAAAAGGCAGCACAGTGTTAGAACAACAGTCTCCTGTTACCCTTTTTGCTATCACTGGAGCAAGACACTGGACTTGAGAGACCTTTTTTTATTATTTTTCTAAACATTTTTTACAGACTTAACAGCCTACCTCCAAGGTCATGCCATCAAGAGGCCAAAGTGATGACTCAGATGCCATCAGTGAGTTTAACACCCTGTCTTGTGCTGTTATTTATAGCCGATTTTATAGCCGTGTTTTTGAGGCCCCAGCTGAGGCAGAGCCTCCGTGCATGAAGTCTTATACAAACACACAGGGAGGACAGCCCTGGCCAAGGGCTCACAGTCTGTAAAAGGGGGTTGCAAAGTGCCTCTGGGGTATGGGCAGTGGCATGCAGAACATTTCCAGGAGACACACGGAATCATCTCTGCAGTCTGGAGGAGACACTTCCTAGTGCAGCCAAGAAATCACCACCACAATGACAAATGTGGGTGCCAGTGAGAGGGAATGTACAGGGGAAACACTTGAAAGCATTGGCCAGAAGTCTGCACTCAGAGGCAGGTTAGACACAGTCTTGTGTTTGTGCAATGGATTGTCTTGATTGAGGGCATTTTCTGTCCCATGTGGTGAGCTGAACTTTGATTTCTCTGGTCTGAATGCTGTGACCAACAGTGAGAATGGTGATGAAGGACATGCTCAAGGTCACACTGAATTAAAGGTTCAGACAGGAATAAAACCCAGACCTCCTCAGCTCCATCTAGATGCCAAGGCAAATAGTGCTGGAGGATGCAGATAGCCATTAATAAACACCCTCATGATATTCTTACAAGATTTGAATGGTCTCCTAATGAAAAGATTAGAAAATGTACAGAATCAGATCTGTAGGCAGCACCCATCAGAAAAAACAGCTTCTGTGGATTTATCTGTCAAAATTTGATGCCAGACTGCACCAACTGAGGATTTGACCCTCTATTCTTGGAAAGCTATTTACAGTGGGAGAATGTGCATACACTTAGGCAGCTCGCTCTTTTTTTGTTTTAAGATCAAGATTTGTTCCAGATTGGTAATTAAGTTCAGCTCCTTCAGTGACAGGAACTGCTCTGACAGCTGCAAATCATAATAATATGTATTTGTGTACATTTGTGCCTACATGTTTGTGCATTTTTTGCTGTTGTAGCTAAGAATACAGTCAGTGACTTATGTACGTTACTCTGTATCTTGAAATTGTTTTTGAAAACAGACAGTGCTTGCATTGTGAAGAGGACTGTGCTCTGCTAAAGA
Source organism: Pseudopodoces humilis (assembly GCF_049639895.1). Classification (NCBI taxonomy): domain Eukaryota; kingdom Metazoa; phylum Chordata; class Aves; order Passeriformes; family Paridae; genus Pseudopodoces; species Pseudopodoces humilis. The sequence goes on along the minus strand of NC_142205.1, from coordinate 7,608,965 downwards.
TATCTTCAACTTCCTCACAGAAAATACTGTCCAGATACCAACATCTCCACCTAGGATGTTGGTCCTAACGTTAGCCCAGGTTTATGAACCCAAAATTAAGTCTTTGTTTCTCCTGACATGCTGCCTCCATGGTGCAGTGCATGCCCACAGTGCTCTGGGAGAGCTAGTTCCAGCAAACCAGGGCTGTTCTCCTGGGTGTAGGCATGGAGACTGGGGAAGGCATGGAAGAGTTATTAGGAGCTGAGAAATGCAGTCCAAATCTTGCCGGGAGTGGTGGCAGATTGTTAAGTGAAACCAAAAGAAAAGCTCTAGGCAATGCATCCTGCTGAGGCAGCTTGTCCCAGCTAGCCAGGATTGTGCTCTCAGTGGGGACAAGGAAAAGGTTGGGAGCAGCTCCTGAGCTGGGGCTTGAGCTAGCCCCAATGTGAGGACATGCCTGAAGGAGCCCACCAGCCTTCTCAAATATGTGCTGCGAGGCTTACACTTGTGTTTGGATGCTGATCACAAGTAGAAATGCCATCAAAACGTTGCTTTGGTTCTGGAAATTCAGCATAATTCAAAGACGGTTTTATGATGCTGCCAGCCCCAATTCCATTGATGGAAATCAAAGCTTCCCAAAAACCGAATGAGGAGTGACTGTGCCAGGTTTAGTCCTCCTAGGTGGTGGCACTGCTTGCTGAGTCTAATATGTGGGCATGCAGCAGACATTCTCCATAGCTTCCCATTTGACTCTAGGGGCTGATGGCCACATCCTTGAACCCCACACAACCCAGTCTGCTTGTCTCTGATAGATCCGCATGATAAAATCCAGCTTTAGTGGGATTTATTTTCATCCCTCTAATGAAAGTGTTTTGATTCAGTTTGCAGCATGGTTTAGAGAGCAGGAAATTTAAAACCAGCTCAATGTGCTGTCAGCTTGAACACAGTGATTTGCTGTCAGCCCACCCAAATGGGGTGCAGGCTGGTGAGCGATGGCAGTTTAGGGGCTTCAGAAACATTTTCCTCACTGTAGAAGTGATTCCTTCTCAAAGAGCAGTCATCTAAAGTACTTCTCCCTAGCTGTGGCTGAAATCCTGTCAAATAATTCCCAAAAACTTTACTGAGATACTACTGCAGGCTCAAAAAGTACAAGTAAAATGCAGCATGATTCCTTGAATAGGAAAATTGTAGCATTTACAATATGTATCAAATAGATTGGTATTTTTAAAAACTTTTGTCATTTAATGTGTTGATCAGGCCTCTCTATTCAGGCTCTACATGTTTCTCTTAAAGGGTTGGCCTCAGCAAGTCATATAGTTGGGGGCATGGAGTTGAGTTAGAGAGCTGAGTTGTGGTAGGTGAAGGAGGATGTGTAGGAGCTGAGTCTCCAAAAACACTTCTAGAATGCATGACACATGGCCATGGTTGCTGGTGCTGGACTGTTGGAGAGCTAAGCCCAGACTGCTTGAGGAACAAAGGCTTCTAACCTCGGAATTATTTTCTGAATGTTCTAGCTGATGGAGCACAGCTAGAGAAGTAATGAATGCCCCAAATATGCTTGGTCCCAGACAAGTAGGAAAGCACAGCACAAATCCTGCTCTGCATCTGCCAGAAGAGGGATTTGAATTGGAATCCAAAAACTGTGGGAAGCACCAGACTGTTATATGAAAAGTGAGGGGGGAAGTCACCTGGTGGGGAACACATCCTCCTGTTTCTGCTGGGATGAAAAATTATATACTCGAGCTTCCCCTCAAATGCCTCTACTGTGGATTTCAGCCCCTATCAGGTATCTCCCTCCAGCCCAGAATTAAGCACTTTGCCTCCCTGAGTAGTACAGAGGTGGCATCACACCAGACCACCAGCACAGCTTTTGGCTAGCCCAGGCAGGTGTTTGCCCAGCAGAATTTTACCATGGCCCTTGTTTCAGGGTGCCCATGGCTACCAGTGCCTTACAGTTTTTCTGGGTCAAACACATCCATTGGTTCATCACAGGCAGGGGGAAAGGTGGTATGAGTGTACCTTACCCTCCTGTGCCTTTGCCCACATCTCCCAGTCAGTTGTTGCCAATGTTAAATGTGAAATAACTTATGAAATCCTGTTTTTTCCCTGTGAGAGCATCAGCTAAATTTGGATGGAGTGTAGGAAGCTAACAGTAGCACTGATTTTAATTTTAGGGGAGAAAAAACAAGGCTTCTAAGCTTGAATTTGTTTTCCAACTTCCACGACAGCAACCACATCCTCCCTGTTTTACTGCTTCTCCTTATCTGACAGACGGGGTCATGCCACAGGAATAAAACAATATATATTCAACACAGAGGCCTCACATGTTTAAGGGAAACAGCTCCATCCCTGACCCACTCAATGTGATTTTGAAAACAGCTTCTTACTTTAGCATTTCTTTGATGGCTGGTATTGGGGTTGGGTCCCTCACTTCTTCAGAGAAAAGTGACCTTTAAGCCTCCAATTTTGAAAGCTGTTCCAAACCATGGAGCCTGGAGTGCCAAAACCTTTTCACATTCAAATCTCTTTCAAGCAGAACAGGGAGAGGAAGACCAGAGTTAGTGCACTTAAATGACCTCATTTGCCACATCAGAGCACAGAGCATTTATTCTATAAAGATCATCAGTATGTGTGCAGTATCCAGGATGTCTTGTTAACCAGTTTTTTTGATATTACTAGTAATAAGACAGCTTTTATATGGTATGGTTTGGCTGGGAACAAACGTATAAATTCTGCAACATGCAAAATTTTGAGGTTCTGATCAGCAAAGCCACATTAGCACAAACGTAATTTTAAGTACATAAATATGGAGAGCATCAAAACTTTCCAAAAAGATGTTTTCCAGTGAAAAAAATTAGCTGTCAAGAATTTTGGGGTAAGAGGTCATTTTTTTTCTTTTTTAGAATTAATTTATTTATGAAAATTCTGCTCTTTTGAGGAAATGCCAAGTATTCCTTCATAATTCAAACACTGAAAATAAAATGCTTAGATTCAGCTTGCTTTCCACAACAAATGGTGGAAATTTCAGATGCCTTAATATTCCCCTTTTCTTTTATGGGCTTGGCCAAGTATTATCTCCCAGAACACAACTGGTTTTCAACATCTTGAGAGAAGGCTGTGGTGTATCACAGGAAAAAGGATCTGAGTGAGTGTGGTCAATTGCAGCAAATGGAAGTGTAAGGCACTTAAATGGCAATTCCTGCAGGGCAGCACATTAGCATTTCTAACTTAAAAAGAAAAGGAAAAGAAAAAAGATAAAACCCCACAGCTTTCAACAGCAGAAAAACTTGCCCTTTATGGAGAAAAGCCTAAACTTTTCTCTGGAAAATACTAATGAAAACAGCAGTGCTTTCATTTTTGTTGAAACACCCAAGGGAAAAAAGAAAGCATTTCTGAAAAATTTCTGAAGAAGCAACTTCTGAAGAAAGTCAAATTGGGTCAAAGAAAAGGGGTTCTTTTGGGCAAGTCAAAATAATAAATTTTCAAATTATGTGTCAAACAGCATCTTTGTCTCTCAAAGTCCTGCTAGCAGAAGCACCTGAAGAGAAATAGGCACTTTTCTAATCTTTGAACTGTGCAAGTTCATTGTCAAGAGCGTCACTCTAATGGACAAAGGTGTGACTGTATGCAGCAGCTCTTCATAAAATAATATATCATGTGTTTTGGGACCATTGATGCTCGTGGCTCTGAGACTTCAGAAACAGATATGGATGGAGATGCTTTTCCTGTAGAGATGCGTCTGTGGGTCTGCACCAAACCAAGCACAGGCAGCAGCCCACATTGCCCCGTTACCTCTGAGGAAGGGACAGGGCAGATGGCAAACATTTCCCTGCAGGGACAGATGAAAGCCTGGCCACCCTTCACTTTTAATGCAGGGTTTCCTGTGCATTTGAGAATTTATGATGGTTTGTCTGTGTTTCTACCAACTTTGTGACTCAGGGTGTAGGAAATGGGTACAGATGAAAATTATGGCACCAAAGTCTGGCCTTGCACAGTTAGCAAGTTGGGTGCAGATTGTTTTAGTGGAAGAAAGTACTGCTAGAAAAAGTTTTCCTTCAATGTAGAAAAATCTTACTCCCAAGATGTTCTTCAAGGTGTTCAACATTCTCCAAGTTACCTGGGCAGGTGGGCAGCCAGTATCTGATATGAAATCAAAAGGACATGATTCAGCACTACCTACGTGGATAATGCAGCATTCTGCTTTTTTCTTTTCATGTTTCAGGTTGGGGGGAAAAAACCTTTTTCCAGTAACTATCAAAATGTGGAGCCTGCAGCCCTGCAGCCAGATACACTGTACAGCTTCCAGCTCTTCTGCAGTGAGCAGGTTTACAGCAGGAGACCGAATATTCTGTAACAGCTATTCATCCCAAGCAATGCTCTACTCTCCTCTTAAAGTCTAGGACACTTTACCCAACCCAAATTCCCACTCCATGGGGACACAGGACACAATGCTGCCCTTTACTGGTCATGTCTTACTTTGCTGTAAGCTCTTTCTGAGTACCTGGTGTATTAATCTCTGCACCTCTTTCTGCTGCAACTATTGTGCTGGCACAAAACCCTTGATTTAATCACTTGGTGAAACACAGATGTGCGTAACACGGGTGTGATGGGAACAGCAGACATAACCCTTCAGAGCTCGGACTGCCTCATTCCTCCCTTCGAGATATGTGGAAAAAACCTCAAAAAACGAAAACCAGAGTGTCAGGGCCAAAACTACTCCACACCTCATTCCCATGGTGTACAATGTACCTAACAAGCGGATCTTTCAGAGCACAACCATTAAAATAAAAAATCTTCATCAGCTTTGCTGGCAGAGAACACAATGTTTTCCAGGTATTGCTGATAGCTGGCTGATATTCTAGCTCTCGGTGCTTCTGAGAGAGGAAACAGTGGACTCTTTTTTCTTTTAATTGGAACTGCTGAAAGTTTATTTTGTTGTTGTTATCACTTTCTGCTAGGTGTTGAGCAAAAGGACACAGGGGCAAGCAGAAGGGCTCCCGGAGAGAAGTGAGGATGCCAAATACATTCCTTCTCTTCTGCTTTGGTTCAAACTCAGCTGATGGGGGTAGAGGCTGCAGACATCACTAAACTGGATCATCCCCTAAATATTTTGGAGAAGCGCTTTCTTTCCTTCTTTGACTATGTAGGGAGACTTACAGGCACAGCTACAAACCTGACAAACTTCCAGGGGAAAAGCTTCTCACTCTCAGTGAGCTCATTTTCAGAAGACAAAGTGGTATTTTACTCAATTCCTTTTTCAATCTTCTGTCTCAGACTCATCTGGGGCAGTCCTCAGGGATGTGTGACTGTTTCTGAAAGGCACAAGGACATTATCACTGATAAGGAAACCTGACACAATAACAGGGGCAGGAGAAGAAGTGGGATAAAAACAGAGAACAAATTATTAGCATTTGGACACATAAACCAAACATCTAAGAAAAATAGTTTCTTGACACAGAAAAAGATTTCTTTTTGCATCTGAAATTAATTTTAATGTTGCATGTGTTCACTTCTTCATTTACAACAGCTAGCAATCTTGGGTCAAAGATCTCCAGTGTTATCCAGGATTTGTATTTGTACAAATTTCTTTATTGATATTTTTTTCAGAATCAGCATGATGTAGTAAACAAAACTAAATGTAATCTTTTTCTTTTTTTTTTTTAATTTATTTGAAAAGGAGGAATCTCTTAGGACAAAATTATTTATAGAGCAAGGAGATGAAAGGGAGCCTTAGGGATTGCATTTTTCTATCAAGGACAAAACAAGGAGAGGGTCTGAATAGGATTGAAACAAACAATTAAGACTGCAAAGAAATCCTTCCATCTCTGTATTCTGGAAGGTCACAATTCAGCGAAGTGCTACAGTATGTGCTGGATTTTTAGGAACAATTTCAGTGTTTCAGGTCTGGCATAAAACTCAGCGTCCTGACTAATGGATTTTCCATGGAGGTTGAATGATCTTTGCAAAAATCCTTTCGCTCAGGTTTTCATAGTGTTCGTTTCTGAGGTCCAAAAGAACGGCACACAAATATGCAAACACAAAAACACAAGGAGTCACCAGGTTAAATTCTCAGACCTGATTTAAATGGGAGATCAGTTCACCACCTTCTGGAGATGCCTTCCTCTCTCCACCCGCTCTGGGGGAACTCAGGTTGGGTTTCTTTCTCTTTTTTAAGTAGCAAACAATGAAAACAAAAAAGACCACCATGACCTGTTGGAAATCTTGCAATATCTCCTGTTCCCCCAGCTCCTAGGTGGGGGTTCCCATTAGAGCTGGATTAAGCTAAATCAGATTATGCACCGCAGACAATGGTGCCTGCAAGCTACGGACAAAAGGTGTCAGGGCAAATCTCTCCTCAAACCTACTAATATTGTCCTGCAACAGAACTGTGAAATGAGCCCCCTAAATCAATGCTCCTTTTGTGGGCAGGCTGTGGTGTAACAGATCAGATGCAGGCTGGGAGTATTTTGTGTTAATTGAAATAACATTTGCCAATGCACATACATCTGTCACAGAGGGAAAACGAAGGGCAAGTGCCAGCTCTACCAACCAGCATCTTACCCTGGATTCTTTTCCTGTACTACTTTATTTTATTTATTCTACCTTCTGTTGGCAGCCACAGAGCAAAGCCGCAGTGCAAATGCATATTTTTTGTAAAAGTACTAAATTGGGTCAATCCTAAACAAGACAAACCCTGGCCTTTCCAGTCTCATCAGACTGGCACTGCCAGTGCCAGGTTTAGAGTGGGTATCAGGAAAAGTTTATTCACTGAAATAGAAATAGGCATTGGAACAGGTTTCCCAGGGAAATGATGGAAACATCATCCCTGGAAGTGTTCAAAAAATGTGCCAATGTGACACTGGGGACACGATTTACGGGTGGACTTGACAGTATTGGGTTCAAGACTCAGTGATCTTAAAAGTCTTTTTCAACCTTGACAATTCTATGAATTATTATAATGCCTGGATGTGCAAGAGCAATGCAGGAGAAGCATTTCAAGCTCCCCCTCTGTGAAGAGCTCTGTGGTGTTTGGTGACATGGCACCAGTTTGAAACACCTGTAACTGGAGATAAATTCCATGTGCTTGTGTGTGAATGTATGTGCTGCATACATGAAGTCTTCTTTTTGAAGCTTCTCAGATAATTGCAGAAAATATGAAACTTTGGAGGCCTTAATGAATCAAAGATTCTAAATTTTTTCCCTTTTTAAAGCACAGTTTTTGGCTTTTAAATTTATAGTTTCACATTAAGATAGCCATGAACTATTTGGGCTGTTTTTTCTGACTAAAGCCATTTATATACAGTTCTCCACTTCAAATCTTCCTACCCTAACAAATGATGCTCCTGAGCAGGCATGGGCTACTAGATTAGGGAGTTAAAAACTGTGGACTTTAGTAGCGCCTTGGATAGCAAATCCCACTTGATTTAAATGCTTACAGTTGCCTAGTCATAACTGTTAGCATAAGAGAAGTCACTTCAGACTAACCCTCTCTTTAAAAGAAGATGCCCTTATTAAGGCATTTGGAAGCCAGCACAGTCTTTTCTGTCCTCTCTCAGATTTTACACAGTTGAATCCTGACCTACATTACGTCATCTAACCTTGAATTTGATGTAGAGCAGGGTGAAAGCTGGCTTATCGCCTGTCTTATAAACAAAGAAGGCCTGAGAGCTTTCCCCCCCCTCAGACCTGGGCTGATGTCACTGTATTGTGTGTGTATTACTCATGTCAGAGACTTCTGCAAAGAAACTTGATGCCCAAGAAGACTGGGAGGCAAAATATACCAATCACTGAACCTGTCCTTTTGCTGGAGAGCTCTAACAAATGGAGAGAACATTATCACCCACAGTACCACAGGGAAATCAATACTCAGTGCAAAATTTCTTCTCCCTCTTGGATTCTTGTATTATTAAAAAAAAACCCTCAAAACAATCAACACAGTCTTTAGCAGTAGAGCAACTTTGTATATTCCAGCCCAAATGCAGTCCATTTACAATATACTTCTATTAAGAGATGACAGAATTTATTGTATCTAGAATAATGATGAGATATGTCCAGTCCTTCAGTGGTGAAACAACCGTGAACAAAAATTCTGAAATAACTTTGTGAAGTTTTCTTCACTCTTTCTGAGATGGTAAATACACCACAGAGGAGGCCAGGGCATGGTTCTGCAGCACTCCTGCTTTCCTGGAAATGCCCACACCCAAAAGGCCAAGGATGACATGTTACCTCTCACCACAGAAGTGGCTGAGAAAGCATTTTTCACAGATTTTGCTAGAAATTCAAGGCAAATGTTTTAGGCATCACTGGGAGGACCCCATGGCAATGCCCATGCTGAGGAATTCTCTGACTCATTGACTTCTCCATCTGGAAATAGGTGGGAGGTTTGCAGGAACAGAATGGAAAACTTAATATGGAGAAACTTCCAATCTCTCCCAGGTACTCAGAATAGCAGTTTTGAAGAATTCGATGAATATTAGACATTAGGAAGAAATTCTTTATTCAGAGTGTGGTGAAGCACAAGAACAAATTGCCCAGAGAAGCTGGGGCTGCCCCATCTCTGGAAGTGTTCAAGGCCAGGTTGGATGTGGCCCTGAACAGCCTGGTCTGATGAAAGGTGCTCATAGCAGAGGGAATTTGAACCCGATCTCTAAGGACCTTTCACACCCAAATCATTCTGTGATTCTAAGAAGGATATGGACTAAAACAAAAATATGACCAAACAAAAACATTTATGTCCCAATCCAGCAAAGTTACACTTCTAATTTCATTTCTGAAGGCTTTCCCAGTAAGCACAGCTGTACCTCTGTCCTCACAGCCTGTGACACTGGGGGCTGTGCCCTACCACCTTAGTGTGGGGCAGCAGCAGAAGGCCTCATCTGAAGAGCAAAGTGAGGGCTGCTGCCAGCCCAGTGCCTCCTCTCTCTAAGCTGATGCTGAACCTTTTGAGTTCCTCTAAAGCAGCCTCATCACCAACTGTCCCTGACCCAGAAGGTCCTCCCAGTTTGGACATTCCCAGCACAGGAGGCCTCTGTGCATTAGTGCAAAATACTGCCCTTTGGCAAACAGACCCCCATATCTTTTTCATCATTATTCACTCTGAAAAATGTGCTTCTGGCAAAGGCACCCCTTTATTTCTGTGAAATCCAACTGAAGAAACAAAAAGACAAATGAGTATGTCTAATACTACAGCACAGTTTAGAAATAAGGACCAGTCAACCCCCTGATGCAAGAGTACACCATTTTTAAACCTTGGCTAGAGATGCTACATTGTCAAATACATACACACAGAGGTCAGTAGAGTTCAGTCAGATTTTTTTCCTCTCTAGCCACTATTTAGATTGCTGCTAAAAAAATTTACTGCTTTATGCTCAAATTATATTTACATTTGAGCATAGAATTTCAGCATGGGCAGGGGAGGAGAGTGTATTTTCTTCATTGCCAGCTGTTGATGGTTTTCCAAAATGCTTATTTCTCAGAAAATTTCCACAAACTTTCCATTGGGACACTTATCACAAACCACTTAGAAATTGACAGGACTGCACAGTAGGTCGCTCTGACCACATAAGAATATTTAGCAAGGAAGAATGAGGGGGAGGATTATGACTCTGTCTTTGGTACTTCTGACATGCCAACCACTGTACAATCTGTCCTCCTAAGTATTTACATTCCTGAAAACAAAGGCAGTTTAAGATGTGTTTTAAGAAATTTGTTGGAATATAGTAAAAGAAAAATAATTTAACATATTCACTGCAGTAATTCTTATTTATTTTATCTTCCATTTTTTTATTTTGCAGAATTGTGAATGTTGATGCTGAGATAGAAACAGGACTTTATTGGCACTACCAGTGGTTCAAAGATGAAAAGGCCTCGAGAGGCCTTTTGTTATCAAATTCCACTTACCCTCCCTGTTGTAACTTTCATCACAGCAGAAGAGATGGTGCCAAAATCTGACTTCACTTCGGAAAGTGCCAGGAGACACCACTGGCGTTGCAACAGAAGAAAGAGAGGGGGAAGGAGACAAACTTCAATGCTTGACTGTGGCCCGGGAGAAGGGGAAATGGCTGAGGGAGAAAGAAAATGGCTTAGTGTTGCTTCCCAAATGTTCCCTGAAGTTGCTAAGCAGGTGGGGGAGATGAGGCCAGACCCACGCTTCCCAAGAAGTGCTTTTCAGACAGTTTCACTGCCAAATGGGGAAAAAGAAGAGTTCCCACAAAACGAGTGCAAAGTCTTCCCTCTTCCCATCAGCTCCTTCCTCTTGTCTAAAACAGATGAGAAAATCCAGCCCAACAGCAGCTGAGCAGGCAGCACACTGCCGCTTCCCTGAGCATCTCAGAAATGGACAAATCTGATTTTCCTTTGTCTCAGTTTTCTCAGTGTCTCTCCAGTGATTATGTGCTGTTGTCTGAAGAACAAGTTTTGGGGTCGGGCACCACTGCCTTATATTTGAAAAGGGTGTAAGGAATGAGAGCCCCCAAATCTATATTTGCACATATCAATAATGATGTTAATAATAATAATAATAATATCTTCATGACCAGAGCATCTTCTGGGCTGACAAGAAAGCTTTGTTGCGTTCTGTCTTGGGTACAAACAGAGGACCTTTCAGTGGGTCTGTTTACCAAGGCTAGATGCTCACCATTATCTTAAGTTCAGTCTCTTCTTGCTCTTCGCTTAGGTTTTGATCAAAATGGAACGTCTCAGATTACTAATCATTTTAGAATAGCATGCCTTATTGTGTTTGTTCCTCAGTTTTTCCTGATTGTGCAATGGAAATAAGGCTGCTCCCTTCACTGTAATTTCTCAAAGCACTTTTAGTGACTCCAAAAAAAGCCATTTGTGTGCTAAAACTTTATTAATATTGTGAAATGAATAATCAGCATGTGCCAGCTGTTACAACATAAACTTGTGTCCTTGGGCCCCTTTTCACTTGACAGGTCTGTCATATTAAAGATGAGGTAAATTCAAGACAGCAATAGTTATTGACTAACTCATTGATGAAGACTCTTATTTGGTTAAAAGAAAGACATTTTAGACTAATCCACCAACACAAGATCCTGGTAATTTGGAATAGTAATGTCCACACATGAAGTTACTCAGGGACAGTTATTTCAGGAACAACTACTGCTTCAGGGTTATTCTGGAACAGCTTCTTGTCTACAGCAGGAGGAAGCCCCTGAGTTATGTCAGACACCACAGCACAGAGCATCCAGTAAACAGCTATCTTTCAGGCACACAGCCAGGACTGAACATTGTGCTCCATTTCATTAAAAGTAAAGCTATTCTTCTTTTCTATTGAAAGATTATGGACAATTTTGCAAGAAGTTTTCTGCTTCTATTTTGGATTCTGTAAGAACGGAAATAGAAGAAGTGGGCAGCTTGCCTGGTGTCCTTCAGAGGTGGTCAGGAGCAGATACTGAGAGACAAAGCGTGAGGCAGATGAGCATGATGCCTCCTGCAGCACTTGCCTGAAGCTCAGGGATCTCCTGTTCTCCTGAAGATGTTTTTACATCTGTATGTTTACTAGCTCTTAAAGAAATTGTCGTTTGGACCTCTGTCTAAACACTTTTGAATAAGTTTACACTTTTGGCATAACACCTTGTGGTGGTGAGAACCACATTTGTGGCATCCCTTCAGTTGATGTCCACTGCTTCATATGTGGTGGAGACTGGGAAAAAATGCCCAGTTCTCTCCTCAAACCACACAGGTAGACAAGACCTTTGTCATTTCATTCACTGGGAATTGGATCATGGTCTAATACTGATCACAAATTCCCTCAGGCCCTACAGGAAAACCTCTGCATTGAATCCTCAAGTCTTCAAGCTTCAGGTCTCAGCTGGAAATGGAATCCGTTCTCCTCTGGCCCACACTTGTAATCACTGGGAATCTTTTGCTGCACTTTAAAGCAGGCTCTTACCTGCTGACTGTACTTTCCCCACTGAGTGCATGGAATTAGCCATACAATTTGTCAGAGAACAAAAATAACAGTAAGACATATTTGGTGTCTAAAATGAGTTTATATTCCATGCTCTCCTCCTGCTCCCTGCTGCAAAATTCACGTGCTACTTCGTATTTCAGTACTTGACAGACTGGGCAGGTTTAAGGCAGCACCCAGAGAGAGAGACAAACATCTTTTGTTTGGTGCTTATCTGCTTCGCTCCTGCCCTCTCTCCACCCCTCTCTCTTGCCTTCGATAAGTTCACAGTAATCATGAGAGATGTCAGATAAACTTACTGTGAATTGAAATCCTGCAAGGCTGAAAGGAGCACTGTTGTTCCTTTCTCAAGCAGGTATTGTATTTATACAGTCAAGCGAACAGGAGATGCAAAAAAAGATAATTCTCTCAAAACTTGGCTGGTAAACACTCCAGAGAAAGATAAATTATATATTTTTTTTTTTCTCTTGATGTAGAGCCAGCAACATACCATTGGTGCAAGCAGTTATTACAATCTTCTTCCCTACCCTTGCAAATGCTTCAGGTTTTGGTCTGAAGCACACAGACATCCCCAGTGCTGGCTACCAGAGCCTCTGACAGTGACCTGTGGGATGGGGATGCCACCCTGGCAGACCAGCTGCTCCTGCATGCCTTATCTTAAACAAATTGGAGCCCAGCTTTAACCACGATGTACTAACTCCCTTCTACACCACTCTGGGAATGAAATCTATCCCAGTATTTTCTTTAACTTCTCCTAGGGACACAAAACACTTAAAGGTATGCTGCTAATGTTTTACTCATCGATGCCTCTATAAACACTCACCCTCCACTGTAATGGATGAGTTTTGATATTGTTTGGTGTACAACAATGATCTCTAGTTAATTAGTAATGCATGGCTTTGTCCCCACCTGTTTGCTCAGTTTGCCTGAACAGTGAGGAATTATTTAAAGCAGAGACAACAAGATGAAAGACAGCCTCACTTTCGTGTGAACCTGTGGGTCTTCCCGCTGCAATGTTGTGTTTGTAATGAATAGTGACAGGGTGTTATTACACCTAAGTCCTCCCTGTACCAGCCAGTGCACACAGGAACACAGACAAGGGCCGTGACTCAGACCCACACGGTCAATGAGCAGAACTGTGTGGGAAAAGCAGAAACACCAGGAGAAAGGCAAAACCCAACTCAGATTTGCTGGCATTTATCCCAGCTTTGCTGCACTACCAGTGCAGTGCCCAGCTCCATGACTTTGCACGTTGCCTGGCCATTTCTCCACGGCCCTGTCTGCCTTTCAGCAGCCACTTTGCAATGCCAAATCCCTGTAAGCCTTACTGAAGACAGAGTAGGTGCTTCCAGCCATAAAATGATGCCAAGTCTCTGCTCAGCTACAGACAAAGATTCAGACCCTTGCTGATTTTTAACCGTCCTTATCTCAGTACTTCTCAAACTGTTGGAATAAGCCCCAGGCTGTTCTTCTCTAAGGGCAGATGGAGCTACTGTCCAGCCAAATACCATCCCCAGCCTGCATTACAAGGCTTCCCTGAGATCAAAGTGAACAGCAGGACTGAAAACATAAATATGGTCATATTAAGAAATGTGAGGAAAGACTGCTGAGTTCAAATCTAGTCCTGTAGTGAGCACGAAGCCTGCCCCATTCAGGGGCTGTGGGATTTCACACAGGTACTGCTGGCTGCTGCTCCGTGTCTCGAACACAGCTGGAGCTGAAGCCACTCTGTGAGCAGAGGATGCATGGGCTGAGCACAGAATCTTCCTTAGGAGCCATTCCCTGATGCTCTGAAAGCAGCAGTTTCAGCCTGGACTAGCTATCCATAATAACCACTGCCTAGGTGCATCCTGGAGTTACCCTGCTATGCCATTTTACTTAGGATGTGGTTCCACAGCCAAGTGAGAGAGGAGGGTGGAAAAGTGATGTCTAATTTTGATCCTTCTGGAAAATACCCTCTCAGTATACAGACTTCCTATTCCCAGCTGATACAGGGTGATCGGGTGAGGCTCCTGGAATAAAATACTTGGATTGAGTTGGAATATGGAATATGTTCAAGTAATTACTTGAAAATTATTTTTAGCAGTTGTTTCCTGTTAGGTGCTCTGCATGGAGGCTCTCAGCACCCCAAAGGGAGCAGATCCCCTCTTGTCCCTGGGTGTACCCAGGGACTCCACCAACTCATGCTAGCCTAAATCTGCCCCTAGATTTCAATGCCAACATGTTTCCCGTCAAGCATTACTCATTAAAAGCTCATCCCTTCTCTTTTTGACCACATTTGAGACACAGAGCTAACAGAGAGAAAAGGATCCTATTTATAACACATCATATCATATGGTTAATTTAAAAATGGCATTTGTCAGCGAAAGCAGTAATTTTTTCAAGATGCTCACAGAGGGCTCATGAACAAATAACCCCCAAAATTACAGGCCTATAAACCTCACTTTGACTCAAGTAACTTGACAATGTTCACTGCAGAACTATTTGGGGATGGCTATTTAAACACAGTGAGCAGTTCATTATCATTTGTGTTTTCCTGCTAAGCTTTCACTCTTTTGTTAAACCCACTTCAGTCCCCGATTGAGACATTCACAAACCTGCCAGGTCACTCCTGCTTATCTTTCCCATGACACCCCCGTCTCCCAACGAGCCGAGGGCCATGTCAGTGCATTTCCACATAAAGCAATTCTTCTGGCCGAGCGGAGGCATTTCCCCCGCGCCTCCTTTCAGGGATGGCCGGCCCGGTTTCAGCACAGACAGTATGACAGATGCAGGGTGCATTTCCCAAGCAGAAAGGAGGTGGAGGCTGTGGGATGAATGTTAAATGTACCATACGCCCAACATAAAAACAGACCAAACATGCTTACGAGATTTATACTAACGCTTTACTTTCTCTGCTGGTCAAAGGTTCAGGCGCTTATAATAGTTTCCCAAGGCACATTGACTGTGACAGATTTTAAAGAAGAGGCTCCTGAAGGAGTTCAAGGCATAAATTGAATTACAGTATGCTTGGCCTGCGGTTGCTAGGGAGATCCCAGATCCGAGGAGAAAGTTCCTGGTGATTTTTCACTGTTGTTTGAAGGCTGTGAAATTAAGGCTTTGTGTGGCTCTCACCAAGACAAGGCTGTGGTTGGCGTTCACCATTGACATCAAGCTGGATTGGCCCGGAGGGGGCAAATTTTTATGAAACAGATATGACAAAGCAGCATTTTGATCAAGTCATCGCTCTCTTTTGAAAGGGCCACTTTCACTTTTATTCACACTGGGTGATGGACATTCCTATTTAAACACTTTCAGCTGCAGAAGTCTGAAGCTCAGACCAGGAGCCCAGGCTGCCCTGAGCTCTGGGAAGGTTAGGGAGTGGGATCAGGGCTTCACAGCTAATCCTGTTACCTCTGGCGTGGGTGGAAGCAAATTCCCAGCATTGAATACACCAAACTTTAAGAGAATTCATGTCCAGCACTGTGTTTTGCAGCCAGAGTTTAATTTCAGCTCATTTCATGGGCTCAAGCTTTTGCAGGATTTAGGAGGAATAAATTTCAGCTCTTTGGGGTTACACAGGCAGAGCAGAGCCCTCAGAGAAGACAAGGATTTTTTCCAAGGGAGCTGGAGGCCAAACAGCTTGTGCAGAGCCACCTGCAATCCCAGGAACACTCTCTTCTGCTTGCACTCAGCCACACATGGCCATCACCTGTGCTTAGACAAGTTTTCCACAGCCTGTGCTGCCAACAGGATTATCAAAGACCAGCTTGGCAGCTTTGGTTGTGCTTGCAGAGCAGGTGCAGAAGACAAGTCAAGGCTAAACAAGTGGGAGGCTGAGATCCCAGGGCCACTCCCAGTAAGCCCAAACATCCTGTGTTCTGCAGGACATCCAGAAGATTTCTCAGATGTATATGCAAAGCTGAATGTTGTCAAATCATGGATGTCAGGATCCTTTCTTATGATCCTCTCAAAAGAAGGTGAGAAAGAGAAAAGGATAAAAATGGAATAGGAGACTTGCAGAGCTGAGCCTGCTGCTCCTGTTCTTGTGGGAGGGATGGGATGCTACTTGGGAGAAGGAGTGACTGCCCACAGATATCAGACTTGCCCCTTCCCTTTCCTTCCCAGTCAGCTTTGTCTCTCCTCATGGCCCTGCACTGTTTCTGGAGCCAAGAGACCCTTTCCCAGCTGAGGAACACCAAGAGCCTTTTCCTTGGAGAGGAGTCACTTTAGCTGGAAAAGAGTGCCTCCTTAGGGTAAGGTGATGTCACCTAGAGCCACACCTGGAGTGTGGCAGTTCCCAGCACTGTGAAGTGAACCCATCAGACCAATTATAATGTCAGATGGCTTTGCCCAGCTATCACTGGAGCTTAAGCAGCACCAGTCAGCATAGTAGGTAGCAGCTACAAATAATGGGAAGAGAGCTAGGATGAAAATTAAACAGCACAATTAAAGTAAAGGAGGGATAATTTTAATAAATCCTAGCTGGAAAGTTTATTTGCTCCAATTTCCCCTAAATCACTTTGTCCTCTGACCCCATCCCAGAGGGACTGGTGATGCCCCTTAGCTAACAACCATGTTCATTGGTATTTGAAGCCCAGCTGGACTTGTCTTCTTGTCATCATTTTATAAAATAGTAGGGGAATTTTGAAAACACAAAAACTGTCCCAGAATGAGCCTCTCTACTTCTTTTGTGCCTACTGTGAACAAAAATGTCATCTCTGTTTGCTGAGAGGAGCTAAGTGAGTTAAGTATGGATGGGGAGAGCTTACACTCACTCCAGCACTGTTTGCTTTGAAACATGCAATGCAGATTAATGTCTTAGCACAAGAAAGTCCAGATGAGATCCTGTGATTATGCCTTCTCAAAAAATTTAAAAAACAAAACAAAACAAAAACAAAAAACAAATTAAAAAACCCACTGAACAAAAAAAATCGAAGAAGGAATCTAGAAGAGAGAGCCCTCTCTTCCCTCCCCCCGCCAAAAAAAAAATAAAAAAATACAGAGTTTGAGAAGTTGGACCTGAGGCAAAAGGAAGGAAGCTTAGAGGAACTGAAGGCAGCAGATCTTTCTCAGGGTTAAATCAAAGTGTACACAGGGAAGCTGCCTCCTGTACACACTTGGGGAAGGCAGAGCTTGGGTTTCACCGAGGTCCTGTTTGTCAGCGCCCACAGCCCTGCCATGTTCCTTGTTGCAATCATTAGTAAGTCCACCAGAATTCAATAGACAGAATAAAGTGGGCACTGTTCTTGACCAAAAGTCCAGACTCTCCTGCAGAGCTCAGCCCTTGGAGCTTGCTGAGGCAAAAGCAGGTGAGCCTCTTCAAATGCTGCTTTTGGAAAAAAAAACTTCAGCAGGTCTACCAGAGAACTCCCCATTTCTGCCTTTTAAGGTCCTTCAAACATTGAGAGTTCTTAACAGGGCATTGATATTGTGAGTTTCACCAGCAAATCGATAACCACCATTTTTTCAGGGCTGTATACCTGCCTCTGGCTGCAATGTCTCTGTCAGCACCAAACCTTGTCAAGCTGTCTTACACTGCCTCTGAGCTCACTCCTGAGCCAAACCACCTCAGCGTTGGTTGCAAGTTATGTGCTGCAGATCTCAAAAGTAGGGGTTCCTTAAGACCTGTGAGTGGTTAAAACTTTCCTCTGGAAGCATATATAATGATGTTTTCCTAGGCAAATATATATACACATATATTTATGTTTATATCTCTCTGTGTGTGTATGTTTAAAGTTTTAATAATTGAAAATGTTTTGCTTCTTTTTGTTTCTAATCAATAACCCAGAAAAATGCAGTGAACTTTTCTGGGGAAAGTCCTTCCCCAGTCTAACATCTCTACTGATGAGCAGTTCCCAGCCACAGCAAATTCCTCACCTCCAGTGGTGGAAGCCAACACTGGCAGAGGACAAAGGCAGGAGCTGCAGAGTATGGCCAGCAGCCACCTTGGCACCTCAGCCCCCAGGCCATGCTCACTGGCAGGGCTAGACCTTTCTGTGAGTGCCACACACTGGTCCAGACATGGTGACCTCCACTGGTAGCTGCTCCTGTGCATCAGCTCCTTGGAAGTGAAATGCTGCCCACCTCACAAATCACCAGCAAATCTCTGCTTTTGGCCTCCCCCTTGCACAGGTAGAGAGGGATCTCATTACCTGCCTCTGGGAAAGGCTTGTGGCGGAGTTTCTCAGTGGTGCAACATTTTTATCTCTGTCCCATTAATTTCTAATCTATCCCTTTCCACCCTCTGCTCCCCCTCCCCCCAGTATAACTCTGGATAGAAAAACAGCTGCAAATAGAGAAGGGATTTGCTCTTGTCTCTTAAAAGACAACTTCTCATTCAGTTTCTCTTTTAGTTGTGAGTGCTGTCGGGAAATGAGACAGATGACACCTATTTGTGCTTTCTGATCGAAAGCATGCTGGGGAAAAAGGAATCACTTCCATTCATTCCCACACACACTGGACAAATGGCAATACCTACAACTTCATCTCTTTACACAGTCCTTAATTCACATAATTTCTTTTTCCAAATCACTGAGCTAGTCCATGAAAAAAAAAAGAGAACAATATACAATGCACTAGGGTTTCTATATTTCCCCTTTGGGCATCTTTATCTGGCATTTAAAAGCCATTATTAAGTAATGCCTTCATTTTATTTTATGCTTTAAAATAATGAAGGCTAATAAAATTGATTTCCAAAGCCATTCAGTTTTAAATGTAATAAATCAAGCTGTATAGATACTGTGTGTGCATGTCTGTGTATGCCAAATGCAACTCAAATTAATACACTGATGTTTTACACTATTATAAAATGCGGTTTTATAACTATTTTTAATGCCACCTTGATTAATTGGTCCCTTAACTGAACATTCAGGCTGCTACTGTGACGAAATGTTTTGTGGGTTGACTGGGCGATGGATTATTGTAAAGAGCTGAGTAATTAACTCTATTGGGAGTCTTATATCAGGCACTGGGGTTCAAACCAAACCATGATGACTTGCTGTTAGAAATGAACCAAATGCCAGGGGGTAAATTCATACCTGGTGTAGTCCACTACTCAGCCCACTGGAGTTACTGCAGGAAGGGGTTTTACTTGTGCCTTATGTTTTCACTTGCACGGTGCAAAGGTTAAGGCTGTCAGGCCAGGCTGTTTGAAAGCTTAACGAGTAAGTATTATCACTGTTTGCAGAGTCATTCTTCAAATGTTTTTAACATAAAACAGTTTATTAAATGTCTGGCAGACTTTCACTGAGAAATGCCAAGACGTGAATTCTCCCCTTCCTCTCTGTTATTTTAATAGTTAGCACCTCTGCAAGCAAGGGGAGAGAAAGAGAATGAAATCCCCCAAATAAATAAAGACTGATACACAAAATGCAGCTACTCAGAACTCCAGGAGGGATCCAGGTCCCATCATAGAGGTTTGCACTGGACTGTATGGACCAGGAGTCAGTCAGTGCCAGCAGCCTGGAAGAGCCACCCACATAAGGCTCCCTCCCTCCTTCAGATAAGCACTGTGAGCTCTCCAGTGGGTCGTTCTCCCTCCCATTACATTTCTTGGCATTTTCCTGGTGTCTTGTCAAGCTTAAGGACAGCTCTGGCCTGTGTGATGCATCACCACCTTGAGCTGAGGGCACCAGTGAAACCAGCCTTGTCCCCACCATACAGTGGGGCTACTGCATTCTGTACCCAGCGTTGCCAAAAAGGCCTTCACAATGACTCCTAACACTCTGAGATGCCAGCAGCCTGAACTAGGTACCGGCCCCTCACTGGACATAGAAAACAAATATTGTTTCCCAGCAACAAATAATGATTAAACTTTTAAGAGCTTGTGGAAGAGAAAGGAGATGCCTCTCTATCTCTAAATGATTCCCAGGAGGAGGGGAGTCCAAAAGAAAGAACACCGTAATGGAGAACAGTGGGAAGAAATGAAAGAGACCCTGGAGAAGACTGAAATCTATTTCACAGATGTTTTTTTATTGTGTTGAAGAAGCATTTCTCCTAAAAAAAAAGACAATAGCACAGAGAGATTTAAAGTTTATTACTGCAACAGTGTGAAGAACCCGGGCCAGAAACTACGCTTAAGTTAAGGCATTTTTCCCAGTGTTTGGAACAAGAAGGGGAGAAAAAGGAAGTGGGATGGATGCTTTGGATACCTTGTGCATGCTGTGGAGTGGAGCAACCTGGTCATGATCTCCTGTATGGAGGAGAGGGGTGTTAGTGGGTGATTCCTAGAGAAAATAAGACAGTAGCAATGTTGGGGGCCAGCAGGCAGCAATGGGCAGCCTTGCAGAGCAGAGCAGGCAGCAGGTACAGCAACCCCTCGGTGAGTTAATAATAAAAAACAGTGATATGAGACAGAGATTGGCTCTCTGTATCTGCAGCCTCACCACTGTATCCATGTCCTTCCTTTGGTGGCTCTAGTTCTCAGGATGAAAAACTTGATAGAGAGATGCAAATAACTCTTCCACTCAAGGGGAAGAGGCTTCTCCCTAGATGTGCAGAGTGCCCTCAGGTTTTGGCTGTTTACAGGTTTCTTTTCACTTTGTAGTATATTTGATTTCATGAGGAAATAATGTTCCAGGCTGAAGCTCAGCTCACCAAAGCACAGCTGACATCTGTTCCCTACAAACTGCCACTGAGTGTTTTTCCAGGAGTGGCATTCTTCTAGTACAAGTATTTGCTACAATGTTTCAAGAATTTGGTCAGAACTTTAGCATTCAGACAATTTGCTAACAAGCATCCTTCCTTTACAAATGAAGAATATGAGATCGAAGAGGTTTTCTATATGATTTTGTCAGGACCATTCAGAAACCAGGACCAAGTGAGAGCCCCAGGGATTCAATGATTTGTTTCTTCTTAAAACAACAACAACAACAAAACACCACCCATTTCAAAATTAGGAAAAAAGCTTCCATACACAGGAAAGAAGCAATACAAAACATATATCTGCAGATTTGTGATGTAGTTTCCACTTCTGTGTGGAATACTGTGTGGCAGCTAGAGCCGCACTTTGGAGTGAGTTTTCTTTAAAGGCAACCAGCTCTGTAGATTAAGACCCCCACTCAAACCACAAAACTTTACATAACAGCTTGCTGCAGGAGATAAATAAAAAGTACAAGTGAAACACTGGATGCTACAAGGAGAAGAGGTCATTGCTGGGCTCATTGAGAACACAGAGAGTTGGAGTCTTTATAGTAACTTTGTTGGATCCATCTGAGACAGATAAAAGACAGCAATAACTTCTCATCCAGAAGAGATGAGAAAAGGAAAAGATTTAAAGGGAGAGACACTTCATTTTTTCTCAGAAATATGCATCATTAGGGAAATATCATCTGCCTCCGTTCGAATAAATTATTGTGCAGTAAACATATGCTACTGCTTGTTGTACTGGCAAAATAGAAAGCATCTACTGCTTTTTGTGGTTATCACATTAAAATGGATAAGGAAAATTAATCAGCTTCATAGCCACTCTTCCAGTTATGTCCTGAAAGCACAGATATCCATATGATGTCCACAAAATGAAAGAGAAATTTAATATAGAGGGATTATTTAATAAGTCTGCCTATGTCCAAGCAGGAAGAAAGAATGAAGAAGGTAGGATATTTGATTACTTGTCTAGCCTGCACGATTCCAGCTAGAATATTTTTCCCACAACCAGTCCCTGGGGTCAAAATCTATTGACTTACATTGATGCAAGTACAGAGTAAGTCTGAGGGATACATGGATTTTCTCACATTTTTGTGCATGTCCCATCCCTGTAAATGTTCAAGGTTGGATGGGGCTCTGAGTGACCTAATCTAGGGGCTGGTGTCCCTGCCCAGGAACAGAACATCTAGACTGGAACTAGATGGTCTTTTAGGTCCCTTCCAACCCAAAACATTCTTCGATTCTGTGGCATCCACAGGGCTGATAAAGATCACAGAACACTCTGAATCACCATCAGGAATGCTGGGAGTCAAGAAAAACCTGGGGATTTGTCACTTAAGGAGAGCACAATGCAACATCTTTTCATTTCAGTGGATCCCATGGATGCACCTTGCCTTGAACAGAGAGATTTTTCATTATAATTTTCCTTGGGTTGCAGAAAATACAATAATAATGGTCTTTCATTCCTTTCTCTACAGGTTAAAACTTTGAGGGAAAGAAGATATCTAGGAAGATTTATTTCAAATATTAGGGTAGGATGTTCACTTTAACTGAAAGATGCAAACCCCACAGGTATTGCAAACATTGCCATTAGGAGGGGCATCTAAGTCCTGAGGAGCTATGCACAGACTGCTTGGGAAAACCTGGGTTTCTTTGGCTATCAGACTTGTTATCTAAGCAGCATCCAGCCATCATTTAGTATCAACTCAGACAGACCAAGGCATGTGAAAGCTGGTTGGTGTGTCTCACATTTTGCCTTCAAAATATGCAAATATATGATATGCAAATATCAAATAAGCATTCATATGTATACATACAAATTACTGTGAGTAACAAGCACAGATGTTTGACTTACAGATTCACAGGCTGATATGATTATCTCATGTAAATGAACATAATTCAGAATCTATTCCCCATCCCAGATACGAGGATTTACATTTGGAGTCACTCTTGTGAAACCAGGGGCCTTTCTCTTATTTACACCCCCTGTAGTCATGATCAGAATCTGCCCCACCCATAGCATAGGGGAGTGAAAAATGAGATGCAAATCTCAGCTCATTTCACTGCTGTGTGGATGTAAATGCCACATGCTGTATTATGTGGAGTAAAAGTGCTCCGACATCATCCTACCTTATCAGAGCTCCCTACAAACACAGGATTTATGAGCTGCACATTAAGCCCCATGATTTATGATGCTTTCTCTGCTCAGGTTTGCTGCTTTGCCCCAGGGACCGTGTCTGTGTCCGTAGGCACTTTCTAAGATTTCTGTGCACTACCTAAACAAAATGCCCTTTCATGAGGCCAAATGCATCACATCAGGAAAGCAACTGTATTTCTTTCACAACGGTTTAAGCTCCGTCAGCTCTCTAAGGGTCAGTAGCGGCTTCTGGAAAATACTTAGCCCAGTGTATACCAGAGTGATAAATTAATACAGAAATGTTCTTTTAATTTAGAACTGCCCATGTTTCTGTCACTGGCCATAGGGCACCCTGACAGGAGCACAGGGCCCCCCTGTTTGTGTCACCATCCTTAATGCAAAGTAGGTAAACTCTGACGCAGGCTCTTTTCCAGAAATGTAGCAGCTTTTTCCTTTTATTCACTCCTGAAGTGGCATTTTCATGCACTCAATATGTGTTCAGTGCAGGTCCAGGAGAAAAAAAAATTAAAGGAAATACCAACTCCCACAGGTTCTTCTGTTTTCATGCAATAGCACGCTCTAAATGGACCTAAGAATTAATCAGCATCTGTAGGAGAACTGCATCTCACTTGAGTTTCCTTGGACAGAAATTACAAAGCTGGCAGAGAAAGGAACCTCTATCATATTTTCACCTACCACTATATGTAAAGTGGAATTTTATTGGCATGTGTGCTGCAGCTCAGTCTTTGTTTCAACAAGGCAACTGGGAAATCAGCATTTTAATGTTAATATCCATTACCATTGCTTTGAGATTGTATCTGTGTTGTGGGATGTGCATGGCATATCCAAAGATGGAAGGAACTCAGGAAAAAAAATATATGTGCAGAAAAAAAGATAAGGAGAAATATGGTGGTTTTTTTTCTATAACTAAGCACTGACACACCTTTTTGGTTGAAAGGGAGAAAGAGAAATAAATTTCTTCTAAAAAATAATAATCTATCTGGGCACTAGCCCAGTTTTCCAGTGCCTCATATTTATAGCCTGACTTACAAGCTATTTGTGTCTTTGTCTTTACAAATGCCCCAGCTTCTGGGGAACAAAACCTTGACTAATAAAAATAACAATGATGATAAAAAGTTAATGATATGCTCATTTTATTTGTAGATTGCATCCCTACTCCCTACCACTTGTTCATTTTGGGCAGCACTCAGGGACCTAAAATGAAGCTAAAGAGGAGTTTAAGTTCTTATTCTGAGAAGAAAATTCAAACCCAATCCTCTGAAAGACTTTAGTTACTTTAATGGTCTTTATTTTTTGATGAAAATATTCTTAAGCTGTTTTTTAAGAGAAAGGTGGGTCTAGAGATTGTGTTCTTCTGTCTTCGTTGCCTGAGTGCTGTAACTAATACTCTTAACAAAAAGGTCAGCAGAGAAAGGACCAAACATCTTTCATGTTTTCCACAGAAAACCAGGATCCTGCCACATGCACTGAAATTATTTGATCTTGGTGCCTGCATAAAGAAAAATTTCAGACTCTGAACTCTTCTTTTATGTAAGGACAAAATGGTAGCCTTCAATTATGAACTACTTCTGGATTTAAATGATTTTTTTTTCCTTTCCATTGGCACAGATATCCCCCTACCTACTCTCAGTAAACCTCTAGGCAGTAGAAATGCAGGGCTCTCAGTATCCCATGTTTAATCATTTTCAAGTGTTACAGCTATAAATATCCAAATGCCTACATTTCCTCTTTAGAAATGCCTGCAGTAACAGAGACCTGTGAGGGTGAGCTCCAGTCCTGCTGCAGAAATCCCAGCCAGGTACAAGCCAGCCTGCACTGGGTTGAAGTGTAAAAAATAAATAAGCTTTTCTTTCTCTGACAGACAGAAAGGTTTTGTTCTAGTCCAGCAAGGACAAGGAATTCCCACCATTGTTTCATGCTTCCCCCTTCTTTCTTCTTTTTAAGTCCATTTTTCAAAAAGTAATTTTGAAATGTTCTGGGAAATGTAGGGGGTAGTGGTGCTAATCTATCATCCTCTTCTGATAACATTTAATTAAAAACCACAGCTATTAGTCATCTGCTACCCCACCACCAGGGCTGACCTGACAATATCCTAACACACTGGTGAAAGAAAAATTGAGAAGATTCTTTTTCATTTTATTTTATTGTACCAGCAGGAAAGCACAACATATAATTTGAGGGAGGGCAGAGGCAGATTCTTCTGCCAGTTTCTCAGGAGGTTAATCCAGTATTTTTTTTAAAATGAGGGCTTTTTCTGCTGTTGTTTGTTAAATGTTGGTTAAAAGAAAAAAAATCCAAACCAGAAACAGCTACCATGGAAGAAAGCTCTTGTGTGACCAAAGTTGTCATCCTCCCAACAGAACCTCTATAACCAACATTTTCAGCCTCTGCAAGGGTTAGACTTTTCACTCAGTAGAATGGGAAGCTGGGAATTATCAGGTTTAGTTGTAATACAGAATATTTCTGAGACCAAATTTTTAAGTTGTGCAAGCACTGACGACATCTGGGCTCAGCTTGGCCCATCTGCTCTTAAACCTGTCTCTGCATATACTTGAAGATGCCTTTGCTAAAGCAGACTCAAATGTCTAATGATGGAACAGCTGAATCCTTGAAAACGGGCTCAGTGGTCCCTCCCCTCTTGGTAGAATCTGACGAGGTGCTGGAACTTGCCACTCCTGTCACCTATCCTGGTAGATGGGTCTAGTTTGAGACTGCTATAAAAAGAAATCTTAGTTTTACTTTACTCACACAATTGTCAGACCAGCTCAGCATTCAGTTTTCAAGAAGCAAAAACAGTCAACAAAGTGTGGCCACAACCACACTCCCCTGGAAGACTGCAATAGCTGGAATGGGAATGGGTAGCTACCTGCAGTTACTTTTATTATGAGTCAAGCTTGGGTTCAGGCTACTAACTTGCAACCTATCATTAGGAGCAGATTTCACAGCCTGCACTGTCTACAGCATTCAGTCCTTGCAGAAACACGATGGAAGATCTTCACAGAGGCAAAGCACTCATTCTCAACACACTGCATGAAAGTACTGGGCTGAAGTGTGAGGCTTACCTGTATTTCCCAAATTGCCAGAGGAGTTCCGTGAACAGCAGAGCATGGTTTCCTAAGTTTAGTCATCATATGACCAGTGCAAGTAATAAAATGTGAGCTCTGAGCAATTCCAGCCTTTCCTTCTCTCTCAGGTGAGGATTCCCTGATGCGTCCTAAAATTGCGTTCCTGCTACCAACTTCTCCTCTGACTAGAAGATGATGAGGCTCTTCTCTACAGAAACAAAATTTTTAAGGAAACTTCTAAGACCTTGGTATCTTCAGGACCTTTAAAGATGTGTCAAGCATTGGCTGAAGCAGGCAAGAGAATTCAAAAGTTATTATTAAAAAAAAGGGATTTAAAGAGGGCCAGTAAAAACAGAAAAGATAAATATTTTAAAAAGTCATCAAGAGAAGGGGATGGTGGTGACACTGCAGGGTTTCCCAGGGAGCCAGGAATGGTGTCTTTTTTTCTATCTATTTTGACCAAGTCTAAAATCACAGACAGTTCAACTTGTGTGAGAGTCATTAACACACAAACCAAAAAATGTCCTTCCTCCCTCTACTGATGCTGCTGAGAAAGGCAAGATTATAGCAAGAGCACAGCTACCTCAAGAGGTAAAGCTACCTCAGGGGTGTGTCTCAGACACACCTGAAAAGGCTTGAGGAGCCTGAGGCTCTTTGGGGCTAGTGCAGCCCATGGCATGAGGAGTGCAGGGCAAAGGCAGTTCCTGCATCTCAGGCACACAAAGGGGACCTTGACTTGGCTTCACACCCTTTGGGACTCCAAGCTCCTATGAAAACATTCCACCAAAACGTGGCCCAAAGATTTTATTAAAGCACAAAATACTAAGATTTGAATGTGCAAATTCTTTTCCCATGTAGGAAAAAAATGTAATGTTACACATTCAGTATTTGCAATCTGCAGTCTTCAGTTGTAAGTGTATCAAACCTTTAAGGACATGAAGAGAAGGCTTAAAGCTCACAGATATCCTATTACTGACACAATTGTGCCAACATGTTGGTTTTCAGAGATACTTTATTATTTAACCAACTCCAAGTCTTAAATGGGAAAAAGGTGAAGCGATGTTCTGTGTTTATTTCTCTTCTTCATTTGTCAGAGTGTGTGGTTTGGTTTGGTTAAAAAAGTAGCTATAATGAGATGAGACCACAGACCACTGGTTAAAAAGCTAAGAATAATCATGCTAATGTTTTATTCATGTGGGAATGTTAATTCAGATGCAGCTGTAATTACAGTACCATCATCATCTAGTGGCCTGGAAGCGCAAATGTTCTTCCTGACATGTGGAAAATGGAAACCAGCTCAGTACAAACGCTGCTAACCAATACCCAGACACAATCTACACTCATCTCATGGCCCCTGGGGTGCTCTTCCAAAAGGCATCAGTCACTGCCACTCACACAAACTGTTGAAGACAGAGCTGCATTTTTCTCCATCTCAAGGCTTAAAACAGATCACACATCATCCCAGGATTGAAAACAAACACACAGCTAACCTCAAAGTCCTCACTGACACCACAACAAATGTTGGGAGCAAAAGTTGTATGTTGGGGAGGTTTCTTTGTGCCCACCTTTGCTTGGAGAGCGTGTGGGGCTGACAAGGATGCTGTGCAGCAGGAGCTGTGCTTTCACAGCCATATGGACTGTCCTGTGGGCAGCCCTGGCATGTGGAATCCCTTCTGCTGAATGGCAGAGCTGATATTTGGCTGCACCTGGTATAGCCTCTCCTCCCCTGTGAACAGCTCTGAGCAGCACAATAGGCACGAGCTGCTCAGCATCGTTCTTCTCTGCAGCTGCTTTTTCATAAATAGCAAGAAAGCAAGAAGCAGAAAATCCTTTATTGTTTGCCTCTCTCTTGGCATTAAAATGAGAATTAAATTACATTTTACATCAGCCTGTAATATTTTGGAGGATGTACTTCTGCTTTCTGAAGACCTGGCTTAAACAGTGTCTGAAATTGAGAAGATTCTGCGCAGTGAAGAATGTACCGAGCTGCAAATTCTCTGTAAAACTTCCTTTTCTCACTGGTGTTAAAAAAGCACCTGAAAATGATCAGCTTTCTGGCAGGCTTGTTATTAACCCTTTTAAAACAAAACATTTTAATCTCTACACATCTACTGTCTGTACCTTAAAAATGCATATAGATCATAAAATTTCTGGTAATGATTTTCTTTTTACTCCATGTCCATGACTGCAAAAAATTATTCCATTCTTCAACAAAACATACTCAGTGTTTCAGGGGGGGAAGGTCTAACTTTTAAATGTTGTACATCACAAAAGTTGGGAGTCAGGCAGAGAGTTCAGGTTTACACTGGAACAGCTTTCAAGAGCTGTTTGAGATCCATCTGTAATAAAAGCACTCCAAGCTGTTTGGAAAAACATATTTTCATTCTGCTAGAGATGTGACCATATCTAAATTACTTTCTGTAGGGAATGGAAATAATAATCAAAATACTAAAATAATAATAATCCCAAACCAGAATGTCATCTCAGGAGCATAAAAACACACAAACGCACACACACACACACAAAGTCCTAAATACAAAAAAAAAAAAAATTGTTTTTGAATTTCTGAAAGTAAAAACAGCATTTTGCAGCAGTGGTAAGCCCCAAACAAATTTTTGTTTAAAATGCCACAATCCAGAAAACCTGAACATGTTGTTTGAAATAGAGTTCCCTGAAGAAAACACGTATGCTCACAACACTAATGTTTTCTCCACAAGATACCAGCCTGGCACTGCCCTGTGGTCCAGCAGGAATATTTTGATGAGAGGTATTTCAGCCAGTTTGAAGGAGTGTGCAAGGGAAGGACTCCTCTGTGCCTTGGCTGCTTCATTAGTACTTGCTGGTCACCTGCTGAGCCTGGAGACTTTGTTCTTTGGGTGGACAGGAAAGCCATGGTCATTCGGTTGTCACTGCAAATTTCTTGCCTAAAAGTTGAAGTGTTTAATTCTCTTAATTTCTCAGGAGTAAAGGGCCAATACTTAATACAACCAGTTAAAGGAAATAATTAGTATAGCACTTGTCAATCACAGGGTGTGTCAAATAGGAACTATGGCTCTCATCACTCTCCTAAAACTGCTGATGTGGAGGGGGGGCAGCAGTTCTGGTCTTTACTGAAAAAGAAATAACCACAGTGGAGAGCCTCTGAAACAGGTAAAAAAAAATCTACAACAGGATGATGTTTTGCTGCATGTCTCTTTGTGCAAAGGCAAACATTTTTACTGGTTTCCTTTTTGTATGGATTCAATAAATTATAAGCAGGGGAGTAACATCTTTTGGCACAACAAAACTTCTAATTGTACTTTAGGCTATTTGTCTAGGTGGAGAACATCGTCCTTCCTTACAGACTTCCAAGACACACTGAGATGTTCAGTTCTCCTTTCTTTTAACACTGCTGCCCTCATGTCTGTGCTGAAAGGGATGCACCTCCTGCCCAAAGCTGCCTTGATCGACACACTGACTCTCTCCCAAAACAGCCTTCTCTGCTTGGAGGAAATTTTGATTTCTATTAGAAGACACCAAAGTCTTCAGGAGAATCATGCCCCCAGTTATTTCACAGAAATGCAGAATAATCTGGGTTGGAACAGACCCTGAAGGATCACCAGTGCCATCCCAAGAGTGTAAAGCGATGAAGAAAGTGAGTGGAGGTTTGGAGTAGCTGTTTCTGAAGGTAAGTCAGGAGATGGCACAGGCAAGGGAAATGCAGCTCTTCCTGGGTAAACTCTCATCCATAGCCTAAATATTACCCAGATTTAATGTTTTCTGATTCTTTTGGCAGCTGGGATGACTGTTATAATATTTGAAGGAATGCATGCATGTGAGGTCTTGGACCTGATGGTGAGTGCTACACTGTGATCACACTGTGCTAAGAACTCAAAAAAGGCTCATCTCACCTGCCACCATGGGGAATTAACACTGTCAGGGCAGCTTGAGGGCAAAGAACAGCTCACAAAAGGCACCTGAATGTAAAGTATATCTAGTTCTGAGGAAAAGCAGTAGCTTCTATTAGTCTGATGTTGGAGAGAGCACATCTGGCATACAGCATGGTTGGTCAGTGGAGGGGAAGTGATCAAGGCACAGCATTGCTTGATTTAAAGATCTTGAATGGTTAATGAATGCTGAATATTTCTTTTTTTTTTTCCCATTTACCATTTGGATTTGCAGACCCTAAAATCCTCTTGGTTGTGTTGGAGCTTTCCTCAAAAACCTTGACAGAACCAGCCAGCATGGACCTTTCTCCTTCCAGAAGAATGTGGAACACCCATGCAAAGGCACAGTTAGCTGCTGGGTTTCCAGAGAGGCACTCAGATTGGGAAGACTCAGATAACAACTTGAGGCACAAACAGCTCTAGGAGTTTCATTTTTGCTCTTTGAATATACAATGCACTTATGTTGACCTTGTTGATCTAGTTAGAAATTAAGAGAGTTCTTTTTGTTTTTACTGAGTTTCATGTATCATTATGTCAAAAGGGAAAATTACAGCAGAAAAGAGTCCTGAGCAATATCCAGAGCTAGAAAATTTTGTGATTTCAGCTGTTCTGCTGCTAGAATTTTCTTCCCCGCCTTACATACAAATAATATCAACCCCCTCATGTAATCCCCACCCCACATGGGAGCTCAGGTTCCAGATGTATTCAGCTTGGCACAGTTAAGCCCTCACCATTTACTCCTTTCTTGGCTCAAGCAGCTGGGAAGGCCTGGAGCTGTCCTTGTCTTGAGTCAGAGCATTCACAGGGCTTTCCTGCTACATCAAATAACTCTGTACTGACTCCAGTTGCTTTAGTGAGGAAATGTGGATTCAGAGGAACCCACACCAACAGTGATACCTGTGTCATGTGCATGTAGAATAGAAGAGAATACTTTCAGCTGGAAAGGACCTACAATGACCATCTAGCCCCACTGACCAATTCAGGGCTGATCAAAAATCAAATCATTTTATTAAGGGCATTGTCTAAATGCCCCAATTACTGACAGGCCTGGGTCATTGACCACCGCTCTGGAAAGCCTGTTCCAGTGTTTGACCCACATCATGGTAAAGAAATGTTTCCTAATGTTCAGTCTGAACCTTCCTCAGTGCAGCTTTGAACCATTCCCATGCATCCTATTACTGGATCCCAAGGAGAAGAGCTCAGCACCTCCCTCTCCATCTGCCCTCCCTAAAAAACCTAAGGAAGGGTTAGAAACAAAACAAAACAGAAAAACAAAACAAAACAAAAAACATATACATAAGATACATACATATAACTATAGTAAACATATATATATAACAGTAATTATAACTATGACTATAAACTATAACTATAACTAAACTATGACTATAACTAAACTATAACTATAACTAAACTATAACTACAGCTATAACTAACTATAGCTATAACTAAAATTAAATGGACACGTATTTTTTGCAGCAGTATATGGATTTGTTTTCCGAATAGAAACATTTCACTCTGACTATTAAAAAAATCTTCTATGGCTATCTAGCTCCCAGTGATACCTGATGCTATTCAGAAAGGTGCCAGCAGACATGGGAGCTAAAGGAAAAGAGTGAAGTCTGAGAGCTCTGAGCAGAAGGACCTGACTGCAGCATCCCTTTCCTGAAAGCAAGGAGGGGAGATATCCTGAGCAATTCAAAGTCTACAGAATCTTGTAGCTCTGCCACAGGGAGCTCACCCCCACACCAGCGCTCTCCTGTCCCAGTCCCTCCTCAGCATCCCATCACCCCAGTTCCTGTAACAAATGATGCTCCCATTTCTCTCTCACACCAACAGAGCCAGTGTCAAAATCCTCCTGGCTATTCCCAGGCCCTTTCTACTGAGCTAATGCATTAACAAAACTATTTCTTGCTTCTTTCATTTTCTCACTTTGTCTCCTGTTTTTAATTAAACACTCCCTGCTTGTGAAAGTGGGGCAGGGAGGGTTTCTTTGCCTTTCTATAAAAAAGCCCACCAAGAAAGTTTCCTTAATCTCTCACCAGTGTAAAATAAGCTTTCATTACGCCAACAAGAAAGCTTCAAAGTTTTAATTAATTTCTCTGCTTACATAAGCATAACAATATTAGTCATGTCGGCCTATAAATTGTAGCGACCAGTGTGAATTTTTAATTAAATTAATGTCATTACTTTCAGAGGCATGAAATATATTCCACCACATGCACTGTCTACTCAATTCTTCTCCTCCTTGACTCCCCCTCAATTCTTTGTGGCCTGCATAGGTGGGTTCAAAGCTGGGCACAGCAGAGGAGCTTACCAGAGAACCACTTATAAATTAACAGCCATGTTTGGAAAAGGTATTCTTTCAGAGGGGCAGGACCTGTTCACATACCCTACAAACCAAATGAAACAAGAAACCACAGGGATATGGGGGTAGGAGAGGAATGAATATGCCCACATATAAAAGATACTCCTTGCTGTCTGTGATTTGTGAAATACTGTACAACACAACTTTGGTTTGCTATTGTAGCAATTTACTGGTGCTTAATAAAACATTTGTTTGTGTGATGACGTCTTTAACAATTCATAGGCTCATTTAATCATGGAAATGAAGGGCTCAAAGGAACCTCTAGAGATCAATTACATCCCCTGGTCCTCTCTTGAGCTATATAATAAATAATAGCAACACACGAAGGAAAACCAAAATGTGTAGAGAGAGTGGGTATAGTTTAGAGTTTGGGCTCCTTCTGTGTTAGAGGTTATCACAGATAAATTGTCCTTGGAAAATAACTCCTCTTATTTGCCACATGCTTTAGTTCAGCTGTAACTCATACCAGATGAATTAAATCTTGACTAATAATTCTGATGTTCTTCTTGCTGAGGCTTTAAGAGTGTGTACTTAATGACTAAAATGTGTTTATTTAAAAATGGCATAGCAGAGCCATGACAGCCTTTTGTAAACTCCAACAACCAGCCTGTTTTGCTGCCTGCAGTTCAAATAAAGAAATTGCCTTCCAAAGCAGACAATAACCTTTGGTCTCTGCAGCACATCCCAGAGAAGAAATGTCTTTACATTACATACACACAGCACCACCAGACCATGGACTCGTCTAAATCAACAACAGCTGAGCTGTTTTGGTCAGGGGTGCTATGGCCTAATGCTGCTCTTCCAGTAATTTCATACTGGGAGCACAACTTCTGCCTGTGTCACCAGCTACTGAGGACAGAGGTTTTTGTATTTGCTAAACCTGGGGCACATCCCTGCCAGGGTGGAACCAGTGCTCTACAGGGGGTGAAGTCCTGCTGTGTCAGTACCCCTCTCACTCCCTGCCCCACATCTAAAGTGTGCAAAAGGTGGATTGTTCCCTGAACCCGAAGGAAAGTGCCAAAAATCACCCACACAGCAACTGGGGAGGACATAGCCTGTGGACAGAGCCGCTGAGGTCACCAGTGCTAGGGTGGCCTGGGTCTGTGCCAGTGCATGATGCAGATGTAGGTGTAGGTGTAAATAGAGATGGATGAGGAAGTGGATACAGATACTCATATGCTATTATACTGTGGGGTTATGTTGTTATAAAATAATTATGAAGATGACTTCTAATTGTTTCTTTTGCCTGTGTGTCTGTCACTAGGCATCCAGAACCAGCTGAAGTGCGTCATGACTCCCCTGTTAGTACGTGAGCCCAGCCTGCACTGTTGGAGTCAGAGGCAAAGAAAGAGTGCCCTTATCTCTGATACTTGGCTCTGACATCCAAGAAAACACTGAATTTCATATAACACCCTGAAAACATCTGTTAAAGTTAAATAGAAAAACTAAGAGTATGAATGTATAAATTAGAGAGTTTTCTTAAGTCACTGGGTGAAATAGTTAAAGTTTGGAGTTTAAACTAGTTTAGAGAACAGAAGACAAGATGGAGGATTTGGGGTGTTGTCCTTTGTCCTTCTTTCTTCTTCATCTTCTTCTTCTAGAGGTTTTTGAGTAGTAGTAAGTGATTGGATAGAGAATGCCACAATGCAGCACACAGGTGTTGGGTCATTGAGTCACTAAGAAAAATAATTTACCTGTATATTGTTAATTGGGTGAAAATAAGTATAAAGATAAAAGAGCTGCGTGTTTTGGGGCCATTTTGAGCCATTCAAGCCAATTTGGCCAGTTGATGGTGGGTTGAACTTCAGCAGAAAGTCTGGGGAAGGCCTGCCAAGTCTTTTCATAATATACTAATAAACATGAGAAACAAGAGCCGAAGGAGCCTTTGGAGTATCCTTCCTGACACAGAACTAAGATAAGTGAAACTCCCTGTGGAGGAGAATCCCAGGAGAACTCGGCCCTGAAGAGACGGAGCTCTTGCATCATGCACCACAGTCTGGAAGGAGCACTGACAGGGACCCCAAGGTGTTTCTCCCTGGAGAAGAAGAAAAGGCACTCTCCACCCTACAACCAACAGTGTGATGCACCAGCAGCAGTTTTGCTTTCTGTCCAGGAAGGAACAACGCTCCCCTGCCTCCTCCATACTTTATTTCCTGAGCTGGCATTCTTCCCAGCATCTCTAGGGGGCTTACCTGCCCAAGTCTGTCAGCAGGAAGCCAAGAAACATTTGCTGACCAAACCAGCAAAGTAACTATACTCCAGCTCTTCCAGGAGCTAAGCAGGACTCAGAAGTCTTGGGGTAGAAACTTCCCTGTGGATGGGTGTAGGATTTAGAGAGTACTTTCGTATTGCTCCAGCTCACTGCACATTTAATCATGGTATGCACTGTTTCCAGCCCAGGTGTATGAGGTTCCTGGCTTTGAAGATCATTCACTGTGATAAACAAATGAATAAAATATTTGTTCAGCTGGAGAAAGGCTGACAAGTAGTGTAGTAGTGACCTCATCCACCTGAAAGTGCATGAGGAATCGGCTGGGTCTCCCTCTCTTTGCATATTCAGATATTAAAACATGGAAAAGTGGTTTCAGCTGGAGAAACCAGGAACAACTTCCCAGTGAGACAGCAGACCTCAGCAGGAGTGAGGTAGGCTCAGAGCAGAGCAGGCTCTGTGTTAAACACTCAAGAGAAGTTCTCAGATAGGTTGGGCATGATGGAGAAAAAAGGGTGAAGATTGTTGTTGTTGTATTGTTTTGGGTTTTTTTTTTGTGGTGAAGATTTGTCTTTACTTCTATTAATCTGAGTGAATGGAACATTTGGGTTTGGGATTTTTTTGAGGAAGATTTCATGATCTTCCTCAAAACCAAAATGTCCCAAAAACATCCTTCAAACTTTGAAAAACATGGCCTTAGTGATGAAGCCAAAGGGCCCCTAAGCAGAGGACAGGACTTAGGATGTAATGTTCACTGGCTTTTGCCCTGAAATTACTATGATACAATGGCAAAATATCTCTGCATGGCAATATACATAGCCATAAATGATCTTCTATTTTATATTTGTATTTATATTTATATTTATATTTATATTTATATTTATATTTATATTTATATTTATTATATGTATACTATATAAAAATATAAAATATTATAGGCATAAACTATTTGGCAATGTCGTGTACAAATCTATGCATGAGATTAATGGCAGGACCATGAGGAAAAGGCAGGTTTGCTGAAAGATCACAGAACCTGCCATAATCAAAACCAAACAAAATCAGGACAGAGCAAGACTTGGTCTGGAGCATGGAGAAATAGCTGCTGATCCAGCCTGTGTGTTACATATATATCACCTATTACTGACACATTGGGAGTCACAGAGCGCTGCAGAGGTGAAAAATGTGCTTAACTGTGAACAGAAGTTCTGGGCTTCCTTGATTCTTCAGAACAACCCTGCAAAGAGGTGATGGATGCTCATGCTGCTAAAAGAGATGTGGCCACCATTAGCAGCTCAAGATTCCAGATCCCTTGTGTCAAAAATGAAACATCAGAGTGGAAAAAACAGGCACAGAGCTTAAACTGATGGATTTGTTGGAGTATTACACCATATTTGAATGGTGATCTTTGGGGCTGTGAATCCTGACTTTGCTCTGGCATAGAAGGATAAAATCCAGTAGCAGGTATGGTAGGACTAGGACATAGTATCATTGTTTTCCCATGGAAATAAAAGTACAGCTAAATTATGTTTTTCTTTTGGGGAGCAAACCCATTGGCATGGTAGAGGCAAACCATTAACCAGTAAAATAATGCAAAAAACCTCTTAGAGTTTAAGCCCATCTCAAGGCACCTACAAACTGCAACAAACAGTTAAAATCCCCTTAATGAGAATTATATTTGCAGAGTTGAGGTCAAATTATAAAACTGTGACTTGGACTTTGGCTGGAACTTCAGAGTTCAGGAGTTTTCATAACAAAGGTTTTACTTCATTTTGCAATTGCATGTGAATTGTGAAGCAGGAGGTATTCTTGAGAAAATATTGAGCAAAATGAATGTTTTCCAGACAGACATCAGTTTAAAAAAAAACCAAATCAAAAAACAAAACAAAAACCACCAAATCCTACAAGTATTAACTTTCAGTATTAATTTAAATTTTAAAGTATTAAAAGTAAATTATTAATTAGTATTAATTTTCAGACAAACATAGAAATATATGTGCTAAATGTTTTCAAAAGAAATTTTAATACAAATATTTTAGAGAAAGCAAGGGCTTTTCATAGTACAGTTAGTTTAAGTGAAAATTCAAGTTCCCAGTGTATAAAGAGGAATATGAATTACTGAACTCAGTGGAGAAGCCTTGGTAGGTCAGGAAGGATTTGCTGTCTGAAGGGATGTCTGCACTGCAGCACAGGCAGAAATCAGATGAGATTAAGGATAATTTATCTGCAAGGTCTAGATTTGAGAGAACAGCAACACACTTGTGTCTAACAAGTAGAAAGACAAAATGGGACCATAAATTAGGCCAGGTAACATATCTGACTGCAAAAATCCTTTCACTCTGTAACTATTTTTTAGCTGTGCAGGTCAGGCAGAATTTTGTTTGGCTGAGTCAAGGGCTGAGATGACTACTGACATAGCAAATAAATAAATCAACAGGGGCCTGACACCGTTTTCAGCTTGACCAATTTAACTCAAGACCAGTTGTTCTGAAATTATTCAAGTTCTTTCAATGCACAAATGGGAAATAAGATTAGACCTGGGGTGTTCAGCAGCAGAGAGGAGCCTCTGTCTGCTAAATATAATGATTTAATCTTTTATGTAACCAGGAGGTAAAGAGGGCCCACAGCTTCATTATGTCCCTGGGCAGAAAACAAGGCTCAAAGAAGCAGATCTGTGACTCCTGGTATAAAATATTGGGCAACCATGAATTGCATCTTTCAGGTGTAGGCATTGGTAACAGCCAGTGGGTTTGAGGTCATTAAAGAAGGCTGTGGAAAAAAAGAGCAAATTGTGTAGAAAGTTTAGTAACATGATCTCAGATCAGATTAGCTGCTGACACGGAAAATTATCTCTGTGAGCCACTTTAGGTAAGTGGTGAAGGAAATGAAAAAATTCAGAGAGTGTCTGCCAAAAGCCAAGGGTGATATATCCCCATGCCCTGGTGTAAGAGAGACCAGGAGGTAGAAGGGAATGGATTTCTGGGCTTCATTTCCAACGTGCTGTGTTTACACAGCACTGATTGCAGTCACATGAAGGATGTGGGTTTATAGAAACTGGGGCAGTGCAGATTATAAACAGTATAAAATATAAAAAAAACAGTGAGGAGTGCTAAGGAGGGATGAGCAGCCCCAAATTCCAGAAACTAGAACTGTGGGGTTTTTTTCTGAATGCCACAGTAGTTGGTAATATGGAGTTATGTAAATTCATGCTAATGAGAATGATATGCTGGTACATACATATTTTCTGAATTTAAGAAAAAAAGCATTTGAGGAATCAGGGGGCTGACTTTCCTGAGAGAGCACAGAGAGAGGCCTGGGAAATCCAGCCCCACAGATATTTTACTGCAATGATATTTTTATTTTGCAGTCTTTCACATGTTTCCCATGTAAGGAACTTTGCCGTTTATCTAAGAAATTGCTTCCATGCTTTTCTTGGTTTTCCCTTGTGTCTTTTTTTATCAAAATTCATCACTCAGACATAGTACTTCAAAATACTGAAGAGCAGCAGTGCATTCCCTACACTGTGTTTGAAATAAGCTGTCATCATTTGCTTAGTGGCATAAAAGTCTGTCTAGGGTGAGCTCCTATCACTTCTGGTCACCCTCCACTGCTGGCCAGTTCCTCAGCCCTGTGCAGTGAAACCAGTGACTTCCCAACAGCTTAGATTAGCCATGTTTCTGACCAGCTGCCTCCCTTCAGACCTGTTTTAAAAGAAAAATTTGCCACCAGCAGTCATCAAAAAAGCTCATCACCACCAGGAGTCTGTGCCCAGGGAATTATCTGCCTTGTGGGGAGAGGGTTTCCCCATCCTACAAAGTCTCCACCAGCCACATAAAGTATCTGTGGATTGTGAGGTGGACCAATACGTTGGTAAATCACAAATTTAGCTGTGCAGATGCTACAGTGAGGAGGGCTTTGCCATAGGGCTCTGTCCTGCAGGAAGGGCTCCCCAGCCTGCCCTAAAAAGGCTGGTATGAGGAGCCTCATATCTGAGGATATGAGCCAAGTATGATAAATACAATGAGTAGGAGCTGTGGGGAGCCCTTAGGATTAACATGAGCAATTTAATTCCATTGAAAATACCTTTAATGACAGAGAAGCATTGGGCCATGCTGAGCTCAAGAAGTGGCTTTGTGGAACAGGACAATGACAGCAGGAGCTCAGCTCAGGCTGCCTGGGAAAACTGCTCCAAGGGAAGGCCTTTTTTCTAGAATGGAGATTAGATTTCTATCCTACCACAGCTAGAGTGACAGAGCAGCCACAAAATTTAAGTTTTTTCTGAGTTCCAGGGCTCCTGGCTGCCTGATTCTGACCTAACAGTCTCTTCAACAGAAATTGCCTTTTTTTTTTTTTTTTTTTACTTATCACACAGTGTTTTCAGCACCTCCACAACAAAGTACTGAACAGTTTTCAATCATAAGGTCTCTGCTTACAAGAAAAACTTTGAGGGGAACTTAATCATTTTACTGATCCCTCTGTCACTCCAGTGCTCATGCTGAATGCCCCTTTACAGCCTGCTAGTGAACACAAAGGAAATTGCAGTTCACTTGGGCAATGTGGGGTTTTTTTTTAATAATTAGAAGAATATTTAATTTATTAGACAAAAAACTGGAACATTCAGAAAATCTAAGGAGTTTCTAGGGGCATGATTATTATGAGGGAAAAGTCAACTGTGCAAAATAAAACCAAGCATACAGCCAGTTTTTAATAACTATTGCTCTGAAATAGGATTCTTGGCACAGCTTTTGCATCTGGTCAGCACTCCTATGGTATTAACATTATGTTATCTGGGCACACGAAGATACCTGTGCATTTAGTGGTTCAGGTGGAACTGTAATTGTTATGACTGCATGGAACAGCAAAGATAAGCAGAGAAGATTACTGAGCTCCACTCTAAGAGAAGAAAACATTCAAACTATTGAAATTTTTGGTGCTCTCCCCTTCTAATTCAGGCCAAAAGATGAAGTCTATTTGTCAATACTTTAGAGGTCTATAAGAGATCTTTCTTCAGTCAGTTTTGCACATCTTTTAGCCTAGCCCAGAGACCTAGTGGGAAAGTTGCCTTTAACATCACAAAAATAGAAGCAGTCATGCTTCAGAAGAAAAGCTGGCTACCAGCTGTGAATATGAATGTATTTTTTATTTAGCTCTTCTGCTTCAAAGTTGAGCATTAAAGGTGTAATGATACTTCCTTTGAGACAAAGGAAGTTTTTGGTAAGGTTTTGATAAAATTAAAAGGGTTACACCTGTAAGTAGTTAACTGTCACATACTCAGCAATTCAACTTGCAGTCATGGATGCAGATTGAACAGCAAATTTATCTTCAGTTTCAACACAAAATCTTTGAATCCAATAATTTTATAATGAGGTCTTACAGGAGGTCTTACAGAGAAAATTTAACCAGCTAGCTCTACACCAGGGTTTCACCATCCCAAGCTAAAAAATGAGCCTTTCCCGTAACCTGGATACAGATGAGCTCTCCCTCCAATGAGTTTAAAAGGCATCTGAATTAGAATTTTAAAAATATTATTATACATCTGTACACCTCAAGTGTTGTAGGACATTAATTTCAAAAAAAGAGGTTTGGTTCCCACAGTTGTAGGCTGCCCTGCCAAGCTTTTCCTTGACCTATATGATGAGGCCTCCTACCTCAAAATCACTGTCCTGGACCTCTCAGCAATGCAAGAATTGTCATTCTCATATTACAAAGTGTCCTCTGGTAACCAGGTGTGAAATTAGACAGCTCTAGCAGGGTCAGCACCATCTCAGGAGGGAGTTAGTGTCCACTGAAGATCCAGGGGCTAAAGCAGAACCCTGCCAGAAGTTCATCTGGTCTGGGCTTGACCCCCACAATTCTATGGCAACATCAGGGTACTGCACAGCCTATCATGATTTTCTTCACATTCCCCCTAAATTCTAATTTCTGTAGGCCTTTTCAGACATCTAATTTCCCTCTTGTTGAGGTCTCTGGGCTACATCCTGTAGTTACCAATGCCTTTGTTTTCATCTAAAATGCCAGTAAAAACAAAACAAAACAATAAATATTGAGATAGTATGACCCAAATGTTAAATTCCAGGATGTTTATTAGTTATATTAGTATCTCTTGAGATACAGTCCACTGAGGAGAGGACAGTGTCTGTTGGTGACTTGGGTCAAACTCTAGAAAACTTGGAAGTTGCCTGTTAATGACTCACTTCCTGCCATCAAAATGAGGAATTGTAATTGCAGTTGTGCTATAGTGACATGACTTTTAGGTCAAAAAAATTTAGAGAAGTTAAAACATGAGAACTGCCAGACGAGAGCTCATCCAGACCACTACAGGAATATCAGACATTCCCAAGCTCGTGGGGAAAACAATGAACACAACAGTACCCTGTTTTTACATGGACTTGATTAAGGAGGTGCCCTTGCAGAACTCAAGAATACCGAGTTCTGTAAATCTTGGTAGGCCAGAAAAATTCTATAGAATGCCAAAAGCAGTGTTCATATTAAAAACAAGGCTGTGTAAGTCACCACCTACTATCAATGAACACAGCTGATGTTTCCAAAAATGTTTTCAATGCAAGAAGAAAAGCTCATACACTATCTAGTAAACCATTCATCCTAAACCTTTGTTGAATTTGCAGTCATGTGTCAGCTGTAACTCAAAGCAGAAAGCAATGAGTTAGTGGAGGAAAAGCTAGCACTTTAACTATTTAATAAAGCATGGCAGCAAAGCAGGAAGTGGTGCATGATGTTCCATGTATGAACTAATTGAGGCTACAAGTTAAAACACAGTCCCTAAATGGAGTTCCTACAAGGAGCAACCAGGGGAAAACAAAAACAATGGAACATTTACAGGGATTTGATACATTTATGGCTAACATTATATGAGGCTGCTGTCTTTGTCAATTGGAGCTGAACTCTGCTGGAGCACTTCCAGTCCTATAAGCTGTGTTCCCATGGACCAAATTTACTGGAGGATGCATCCCACTTCTTTCCACTGAAGTTACCCAAAGCCATGTAAGCTCCAGGCTCTGATAAGTGTGCGTGACACAACTTCTCTCTTCCTGCTGCACCATCTCTTTGAACTGTCTTTTGGCAGAGCATGTATCCTGCCACTGGCTCAGAAGGAAAACAAGGAAACCAGACTCTAAATCTATGCATGTCAGTTTGCAGCTTACAGCTACATGCTGTGAAGGTTCTTCCCCACTCCCAACCTCAGACAGGGCTCAAGTTTCCCGCCGTCATTGTGTTATCATAAATATTCAATGGAAAACACTGATAGTAAATATCCCTGGAAAAAGGGCCTCCTTGTTCCCTGGAATAAGGAGCTAAGGGCCTGTGTAAGGGAACTCTACCCCTCAGAAACCTGTCCCCAGTTTTTTCCTTTTACTTTCATACAGATCCATTTCAACCACAGCTCCACATTTCTTCTACATTTGCTTGTTCCAGGGTGTCAGAAGACAAAAAGCTTTGGCTCTTTGACATTATATACAACAGCAAAGTTACAAGAGCACTATAGTAGTGAGGAGAATTTCATCACAACCTGCTCTGGAAGGATGAGATTAAGCACAATGTGATAGTGCTAGTGTTGTAGCAATGGAATAGAATGGTCATAGAGTGTTTGAAAAGATAACCAGAAGCACTTATCAACAAGTTGGTTTTTTTTTAATGAATAGTTGTACTGCTTATCAAATTGTAGTAGGATTATTACTCTGGTGTCACTGTCAGTGCAGTGCTCAGCACCAGAATACCTGCAGTGTTTGGTGCAGTACAAACAAGGGGTACAAAGACAACCATCTCCCCAAACACTTTACAACTAACACAGCAAACATAAGCCCAGAAATGGTTATGCTATAAAATGATGGAAAAGAGTGACAACATGACACAAATAATAATTTAAGGAAATTATCTTTGCTGGTTTTTGAGGTTCTTCTGGATGAAAGGAGTGCATCAAGAAAAGGGCGTTTTTTGGATGTGTGAGTTCTGAAGAGTTTCTCAGGAAATATGACTAGAAAGTCACAAACAGGGCCCAGGAGACCTCAGCACTGGTGGGACATGTGCTGGACAACATGCTAAGGGGACTCTAGAAGGATTCTAGACATGTAATTCAAGAGACGTCATAAAAGATATTTGTCCATTGCACCCAGGAGATGCAATTGTGTCCATCCACACACAGGTTCATGAACCAACACGAAGTCAGGAACCACT
Organism: Pseudopodoces humilis; assembly: GCF_049639895.1. NCBI lineage: Eukaryota > Metazoa > Chordata > Aves > Passeriformes > Paridae > Pseudopodoces > Pseudopodoces humilis. Next base: position 7,566,513 of record NC_142205.1, on the reverse strand, counting down.
GCTGAATCCCACAAAAGCTGAGTTGTCATAGCTGGGACTCCTGTCCTCACGGCTAGAAAGACTGAGCATTCTAGGATGCCCATGGAGGCTCTCCAGTGGCCTAAATGCCATTTGGGATACCATTCTGATCTCTTTGTAGGGCTGTATCTTAGATCAGCTGGCCTAAATCCTGAGCGAACCCAAAGAGCTGAGCTCATTTTCCTTAGTCATAGCATCTTGTCAAGTTTAGTTACAGACACAGAGTTCAAATTTTAATTCCATAGAGAAGAGAATTAATATTTGTCTGGACAAAATCTTTTTATATGCTCCAGATCAGTAGGATTTGGAAGTGACACCACCACCACCACTTTCCAAACTCAGGCTGACAGCATAACCCAGTGTCATGTCAGAGGAAACGAGAGCATGCTCAGAAAGAGCCCAAATCTATCGTGCAGAGGAACTGCTGAAAATAAATGTTAAAACATCAGACACATCTGGACCCAATCCATAAGCAAACTTTCCCTTGAATTTGAACTTGGATTCAAAGAATAGAGGGAGGGGAGGGAAGCTATAAAGCCTTCTGTGATGTGACAAGTGAGGGCTGTTTCATTAAGGTGATGCTGTGCTTTTAATTAGATAGTCATTTCATTTGGCTCTAAAGTGTCAAGTATAATTAATATGACATTGGTAGTCATTACTCCATGGTAATCTTGGGATTTAAATTTTTTTTTTTTTGCATTGTTCAAAGATCACACACTGCTGTGATGGAAGTGGGATGATCCTTTTGCTACCAGTCAAAAAATCTCTAGTTTCTGTGCTTGTGTCTTGCCCTATTGTTTATCTTTTCTTCCTTTACTAAGGAGGGGATTTGGTATCAAAGGTTTTTTAAACTTCTGAGTTGCAATAGCCTGATTACCACAGGAAAGCCAAGGATAGGCACAGGCAACGAAGTGTCTGGCTATCTAGAGATGCAAACATTTGATTACACGGGTTGAGGGCATAATTTTAACATGTGCACACACTGTGGCACCAGCAGGATGCAATATTGTCACTGTAGTGGATCACAGCTGTGCTCACCCCTGCATGGTCATACTGTGGTTAAAAGCAGTTTTCACCTATATTTTTTTATACACTTTTCTGAAACATGAGTATTTTCTTTCTTCTTCAGAGAGGAAGTCAAATACCGGTTTTTTCCCCCCATTCTCTCGGAAAGACAGACATGCATGAATTCATGCTTTACTCCTTCATCTTTCTGTGCAGATGTCTCCAGATGTGTAACAAGAACTGATTTTGGTTTTCATCCAATATAGTGTCCTCAGCCACCAAATTAGAATGTCACAACTGGCTTGGAGACCTTAAACCCCAGGTTTTGCTGTGGGATTTCTCGTGCCATTGTCTTCTAATTGCTTAACTTGGTATGGTGGAATATGGAACAGTCAGCAAGCTGTTCCCATAGAGGGGATTCCTGGGTGCGCTCTGTTGTGATCTTCATCGAGGTCCAGATGTCCTCAGAGAACCATGATTTGGGCTTTCTTCATGGGATATTTGTTGTCCAGCTTCTTCAGGATATGACTGAATATGAGTTTCTCACTGTTCTTCCCATGCTCCATAAACATAACCCCATGTTCAGTAACCTGATGAATCGTAGGGCTCGTGAGATCACACAGCACGGAGCAAGGCAATCGAAGAAACACAGACCTTCCTAAACGGCTTATTAAGCACAAACAACTGTGCCTGGCAGGCAAACTCACACACAGTGAGCCAAGGCTTGCTCTCCTGCCCAAGTCCCAGTGTTGTCTTTGCTCACCAGGGACCCCAAGGCCTGTGGTCTCTTTGCACAGCCTGCAAGGACATCAAGGGACTGAGCCCCAGGCTGCTGGCGAGCTCGGGATTGCAGCGGCTGCTTGGGTAAGTCAGGCATTTCCTATTTTCTGTAGAGATTTGCTAAATCTAAATATTTTAAAACAAATACAAGAACTGAAGCCTCTTCTTCTCATGGCACAACAGGATGCTCTTCCACTGTTTATCTTGGTTGAGCACAGGAAGCTGTGCTGTAGGGAAGCACTGGTGCAGATACAACTTGTTAGGGTGTTGTATATTTGCCCAAAATGTCTGGAGAGGATTCAGGGTAATCTGCAGACGTTCAGCTAGATAGATGTGTTCCTTAGGGCTGGAGTGAGTCATGGAGCACTGACCTGCTGGGGAAGGAAACAGATTAAATAACTTACAGTAAAAGCCATTCTGGTCTTTATAGCTACGTGCATATGCAGATCTGCCTCATCTCAAAGGACCAGAGAGGACTCATGAGCTCTTCAAAAATTATGAGAGTTCTGATTATGGCAGGCACTGAAGAGATTGTGGTTCTCCTCAAGGTTCAACATGACTAAGTGTTTCCATTTGAAGCACAAGATTAGGACCAAAGGATGCTGCTGTTACTGCAGGCACAGGCACAGAAGCACGTTCCTCTGATTCAGGAGCAAATCAACTTGGTTATGGTGGCTGAGGCAGGCTATCCTCACCCAGCAAATGTGAATTATTGCCATCTAGCTTAAGCCACAGTGGAAGGAGTTTCAGATAAATTACGTTCTTTCGCATTAGCCATGGAGTAGGAGCACACACCCTGACAGTTACTACATCTCAGCTGATGCTAAAGCCTAAACAGGATTTAAGTGGAACACAAGTTGTCTATTGGTGATGGAGAGAGACGGAGACAACTGATCAGAATCCAATTTTACTGTGGGCTACATAAGCTTATATACCATTCTAGGAAGGCTAGTAATTTTTTTTTACTACTATGATTGGGTTAAACATCATACAAACATATAAACAACTTGTACGTTTTACGACATCTCTTCTACTTGATTCAATCTTCTGCAATCTTCAAAGCTCTGTTCCTGCCAATGTATCTCGACTATCAGATCTCTTATGCTAATCTAGTCCAAGGTACTTTCTGACTTTACCATAGCTGTCTGCAGATCTTCTAGCAAGCCAAAGACCCCAACTATTGGGAGAAATGGTTACTCTCCACATGCTTATCAATATCTGCACTGTCACATATGCCTGAGCTCAACTCAAAGGAACACAGATCCATGGCATGCACACAGCAGATCCAGCAACTTGCACCAGACCTACCCCTTCCTGTGCTGGTGCATCAGGACCTGGGAGAGACGAATGTTTCTGCTTTTCACTTGTTCATCATTTTTGCTTACAAACAAGACGGTACTGGGCCAGTATCCCTGAAGTTTAGTACTCTACCTCTGACTCAGCTCTGAGTGCTTGAAAGACCTAAAGTTGTGGCAAGGACAGAAGGAAGAATAACCTACAGAGGTCTGATTTCTAACATTTTAAAAGGATACAGTAAGTTCTGAAGCTCTAGGTTTAATAACTTTCACAAAACCCTTTTCATCATTAATTATAACTGGATAGTCTGGATATGAATATATATCTAAGTCCTGCCTAGTATCCAGAGGCAAGTGAAGATGAAAAATAAGAAGAGACAAATGTTGAACAGATTTTTTTTTTAAAATCTCAAGATTTTTGGCAGTAGCTTGAGGATAGTTTTCATTTTATCCCAATTAGCTCAGACTACCCTAGTTGTGGAAAACTGGAAGCCAGCCAAGTTTTCTCCACGTGAGCAATTTGGTAACTTCAAGAAATAATTTTATTGATAGCTTTTGTCTGTGTGTGTATGTAACATCTGGGCACATGCAAGTGTTAACAATCACTAATGTTTGTCTCTCTGATGAAATAACTGAAGCCACCTCAATGCATCCAAGCAACCTCACCTCAGTCTTCTATCCCCTTTTCAGTTCTGATACAAACAAGATCATTATCATTGCCAACAGCTCAGAAAAACAAATCAAAACAAAAATGTAGAAAATAGATTAAAAACCACCTTCCTTTCATAATTCAATGCCCCAAGAGTCTAAAATAAGCTCATAAGTGTTTAGGGACTGTTTTGTTCTGTTCAAACAACACAGTGGTTTTGTGGTGCTTTGAAGCTCTGTCTTGGTATCTTATTTACCAGGAGATGGCTCTTTTCCTACTCATCAACTGGGCTAAGAATGGAAAGGAAATAAACCATATAAGAAAATAAGTGTCCTCTAAGCTGCCAAGTACTCTGAAGCTCATCAGGGTCCACCACCTGAGCAGCTTGGATGAGAGCTGTGTCCAAGGTCACATCACTGAAAGTGTGTGGGCAGTGGTGATTAGAGAAGAGATTTTAGAGAAGAAGTGATGGTCCCTCCTGATGGGTAACTGTGGTGCAAGCTGGAGTAGAATCTCCCAACCAATCCAGTAAATTAACAGTGTCTTTAAATTAACGTTTTCACTCTTCAAGAATCCATTAGAAATATTTTCTTTTCAAGACTGAACACAGGGGATAAGGGAAGAATTACTTGACTAATTAAATGTCCACTTTCAGCCACCAGTCCCCTTTATATTTAAGTGAAATAGCAGGAAGATGATTCAAGATAAAGTGTAACTGAGGGCTATGAATTCCCACTTGTAAAAGCATTCATGTTTCATCAGACTATGCCTTTTATGCATTAAGGAGGTAGGATGCACATCCCAAAGGGGAACAATACTGTGGCCTTCATCATATATTTTCAAACTTCACAGAGACATGCTCTCTTTGGTGGCCTTGCCACCAAAAGTATTTTGACCTTATAAAAATTACAGGCATTAATTATATGACAATGTGTTTGTGCCTTCCTCATTATTTTAATTTGCATTTGGGCATCAGGAGAAAGAATTTAATCATAAGAATTTAATAGTATATTAAATTAGTTTTCTAGAAGTCCTAGTAATAGTAGAAATCATAATAATCCCAGATGGTCTGATGGTACAGTGTTACAAGCACAATACTAATTCTCTGAGCTATTGTGAGAAATGACCTTCACGTGGTGGCTTCTCACAACAGCATTGCTCAGTGGAGTGCTGACTCTCCTGGGAGAACCAAACACTCTGCAGAAAATGTATTTGGCTCTTTAACGTTAATGTAAATGCAGATTTGGCTGCACTGTCGAGGCAAATGTTGGAGTTAATTAATTTATTCCAACTGGCAAAGGATGCTGCACATTGCTACAGTTTGAACACAGAGCTCACCCTCATCATCCCAGGCTGTCCCACCTACATTCAGGATGCCATTTCATCAGTCCCTCAAATGTTCTCTCCCATATTTGTTAGACCCATGTTACTGTCTTCAGTACTGGATGAACTGCCTCCCTAAAATGGGCTGAATGAAATATGCCTCTTTCTCTTTAGTGATTTTAGACAAATTTCTGCTGGACACTGGGCTCCTCTGATTAGCAAGAAGAAAGTAGGGAACAAGGTTTATGTTTAGAAGTAAAGCACCACAGATAGCATAAATGCTTCCCACTGATGGTTCAGTAGAGAAACCCTTTCACTGTGACGCCTTGCACATGATACCCATCCCTGGTGGCTCAGCAGCTGAGTTCTAAGCTCACCTTCTCAGTGATTTCTTCCCATCAGGATATAAATCAGCCTCTTGGGCTGCCCAAGTTCAGCAGTACTTTCCAGTGGTAGAAGACACATGCACTAGATGTTCAGTTTGCTGACACCTTTCAGACACACAGGCTGCCATCATACACTGAAGGATCTGTCTCTGAGGTATCACACAGGTCTGCTACAGGGGCCCCAAACCCTTGCACTGCACCCCACAGCAGGGGCAGAGCAGACTCTACTTCCTACCACTTATTTATGCAGAACAGACACGATTTTCCCAGCAGGAATGTTTGTGCAAATGGTCCATTTTACACATAAACTTAGTGGTTTGGGGCTCTCTCCGTGCATCCACAGCTGAATATATGAGCTATAAGTCTGTGAAGTTTTCAGTTTGTTTTGGGCTTCTTCAAGATGAAAACAAGATATACACAGTAATTGAGACATGACAGTGACAGCACCATTCCAAAATAAACAGCTTGGAAAAGAGCCTGTAGTTAATCACTGTGCCATAAACCACAGCCAAACAAAAGAGGAAGACTAAACAGCAGAAGAGATTTCTTTCACATTCTCCTTAGTTTTCTAGCAGTTTCTTTGCCTTGGGATCAGCCCACCATGATTTTCTCTTCTACTCACAAGCCTCCAGAAGTACCTTTGAGGAATTCCTACAGAGGTATGATGAAACAAGTTCAGTGAGTGAGAGCACTGTCCTCATCTTTGTCCTCAGCAGTTGCTCCTTTTTCATCTGTGTTTCAAGCATTGTGGCTGGGATTACTTTTCTTCTTTTTTATTTGTGTTTCAAGCTTTTGTTTCAATCACAGTAGAGGGGGACTACTATTACTACAGCTACTACTACTACTACTATTACTACTACTATTACTATTAACAACAATAAAATAACAATAACAACAACAATTTATGTTAATATTATTAATAATAATGTTATTGTTATTGTTTTATTACATTTGCGGTGGGTTGTTTTATTATTACTATTACTATTACTATTACTATTACTATTACTATTACTATTACTATTACTATTACTATTACTATTATTTCTAAATCCTTGCACAGGGTGCCTCCACTGCCCCTGGCAAGTGAGCTCTAAGCTTGCACACAACTGGGTGGTGACCTGTGGCTCCCAAGCCTCCTAACCACAATATACTGTGTTCATAAACAAAGTTCACCGGATGTTCAGCATCCAGCTTGCAGGAAACTCTGCCAACTCTGTGAGCACTAAATGCTGAACTAATAGTGAACTTTCATAAAGCAGGTCATATAATAAACTTCTGTGAATTATGGTTATAAGCTGCTATAAATTGCTCTGCGGCAGGTTCCAAGCAATGTTTTTGCTGTTCTTTCACTAAAGCTGCAGTAAATCCTTAGAAAGAAGAACCAAAAGAGATGTAATCTGCCTTCAAAACTTGCTGCCTTGTTGCACAGTTTCTAGCCCATCATCAGTCGCATTGCAAAAAGTGGAGCCACTATTTACAATATTGATCAAGGAAATTTTTGCTAATCCTGTACAGAAATAGGAACCAAACTTCGATAATTTCAGAGTCTAGATATTTCTCAGAAGAAAGGGGGAAAATAGGCAGGATTTGTTTCAAAATGCAAGGACCTTGGCTTTAGACAATAGTTCACCTTCAGCAGGAGTCAGGAGTTCACAGCTCCTCTGAAAAGCGAGCCCAACAAAGCAACAGACTTGTATAACACACAGCTATTTACAAATTCAGCTGCGACATTTCACGTCCCTTGGTTCTCCCACCCTTCGATCAGCCCCAGACCCACATGAAAGAGCAGCTTTAAAAATTCAGTGCATACAGATATACTCTCTTCTCCTTTTCCCTCCTTGCCTTTCCCTACTTTCCTGTCCTAACAGACTCTTTCTGCCAGTGACTTCCATGGTTGTTTGCCACAGGTAGTGTGACATCCTCCATCTGCCTTATTGGGATGTCTTCTCCTCCACAGCAGCTCACCAGAAACGTTGGCTTGCAGTACATTCAAATAATAAAATTAGTATTTTATTACCAGTATCTTTCCCTGGGAAAAGGTTCTGTGTGCTACAGGCTACTGGATGGGGTATCCTGCACTCAGATTGAACACAGCCAGCAGTGGAACACACGGGCATCAAGAGACAAACCTGCCAATGAGGCAGCTTGGGAAAGCTCAGCAGCCTGGGAAGTGATGTAGCTTCTCATTCTGATTCCCAAATTACTTCAGCCTTTTGTTCTGAACTATTCCATGTAAAATCTTCACAGACCAAAGCACATTAGGATTAAGTATTGTGATGTATAACTTTGAGACACTGATGTCTTTTCCTGAACCCATCACAAATGCACAGCCCCTCAAGCTGCTGAGTTTCCCTGGTTTTCACAAATATCAACAGAATTTGAAGGAATCTGGTGGTTCCCTGCAATATGCAAGACCAGGGTTCAACATCTGGAATAGATGTCCCATCCCAACTATGTGTGATACCTACAGCTCCTAATACTAAAAAATTTCCTGGACAAAATAAAAAAGGAGAAAATCTCAGCACAGCCAAAGGTCCATTTATTATTTTCCCCTTGCAAATTGCAGCCATACTTTGACTATGTCTACTGAAGCCTCTTACCTTTTTTTTCCCTTTTGTCTGGTGATATTCACTATCATCTGTAATAGGGAACATCATTCACTGTTTCTTTTCATGGGACAGCCTTCAGTCACATGTATGAGGCTAAGGAATTTTGTGAAAACACAAACTGTCAAGGAGGAAAGTTGATATTTGGGAGCCAGGAAGGAGAGATGACAGAATGTGTTCAGCCAGCAGGTCCCACAGGGGCTGAGAGTACCTTTGAGTAACTGTCTTGTGTTTTTTCCAGACAATTGATTTTTCAGGAGCTGAAGAAGTAAAAGGTAATGAAACAAGTAAAAGGTAATGAAGGTCATGAAAGGCCACAAAAGACCAAAATCCTTTATTTATCCCCTGCAACAGCGCGAGATTTCCCCCCAATAATCAGGCCACAGTGTCCAACCTTCTCCTATAGGAATCACCTCTATAGAAGAAGAGTTTTGTGACTCCCTACCCTGCCAGCTCTTCCCTTTGTGAAACGAAGAATTGAATGTACCAGCTCATGAGGTATCCAACAAGCATTAGCAAACTCCTTCCATGCTGACCTATCAACAGAAATCACATGAACTAACTCTTCCTTTATTCTCATTACACAGAAATGCCAGAACTGGCATTTTCCAGGCTGTCTGACAAATGTGTTCTTAGAATGAGGTCCACACACAAAGTATTTAGGCATTAGAGTATGTGTGGAAATATAACTCTTTTCTTAGTCATTTCTGGGATGGTTGGCAGAAAAACTGCAGTGTTCTTCAGCTGATCTGAGAAATGCAAGAGTAACTCATGCAGTCATTACAGAGCAATGTGTGGGTGTTAAATTGCTAGGCAAAATAATAATAAATTGCTAGGACAGTGCAGAAGAGAACTTTGAGAGAGATCAGTCTCTCATTTCAGTATCCCTACAGTAAAGGCATGGGCACAGGCCGTGGGTATGAATGTGATTTCTCCATGGGAAGAGCTGGACCCAGCACTTAGCCCAGGGCTTGGGAAGGAGCAAACACAGGTGTAGGAAAGGACAAGGACAGAACATCAGTCATGCCAGTGGCTACGTGCTCTTAGATCTCAGCACCACCAGAGGACCATAGGTGGTAAGGAGCAGGAGCTGGGCTGTAGGTGTGGTGGGCAGTGACAGCTTTGATGACACATCATATACATCCTTTTCTAGGCCTCACACGCGTACACAGGCCTGTTCCAAAACTCACTGTAACAACTGGGACCCTCTCCACTGACACCAGCAAGATCCAGGTCCAGCCCATAAAGAGCTGCAGCAAGACTGCAGCCATATGGGATTATTTCTGAGTCACAGTATTACGAGATATAACGAAAATAGGTTGGCTTGTTTTAGCTGGTAAACATAACAGTCCTGGCAGGCTCAGCAAGAGACCAGATTCTAAGTGGTGATTCTTAGTGGAAGCTAAACTCTCATCCTCAAAGGTGGCTACTTGGGGTGAAGACAGTGAAGAGGGCAGTGTGGGCAGGCCAGTATTGCTACTGCCTGTTTTCTACCTGCCCTGTGGACACACTGAGCTCTCCTCGTCTTACCTGAAAGCTAAAAATTCCCTGTGTCCAAACAAACCCATGGGAAAGGACATACTGAGCTAGATAAATTACAGTTATGAAATGCAAGTATTTAATTAAATCTTGTCTGGCTGTATTTTCTACCCTTCCAAAAAAAAAAATACAGTCCAACTTCAAAACTAAACTGGAAATGACTGCCTATGTTATAATTTACTAGAAACTCTGTTGTCATCACTTCAGTTCATAGAAAGGAAAAATAAGAACAGCAACAGCTTTTGTCAATCCCCAGTTAAAAACAAAAAACACTGCATTTTAAAGAAAAATAATTAAATACAGAGATGTAGCCAAGTCCAAGTTTGTGGTAACTGCAGGGAGGTCAGGCAGGAGAAAGGTGGGTCAGGTTAGCAGAGAGCAGACAGGTTTCCTGGTGTCCTCCCACTGCCTGGCCTGGGAAATCCCTCCTGGGCTGCCCTTGGCTGCATGAGCTGCTCTGGCTCCAGCTGAGACAGGGCATCTCCTGACACTCTGCATGAGGGGGCATAAGACAGAGACTGAAGACAAGAAAAATGTGTGGGCCAGTTGCAGGGCTGTGTCCCAGCAAATGCTCTTTGTGATTTATCTGTGAGCACTGCCCTTGCAGCAAATGACTTTTGGGATCCTGGCTGCCTCACATCCAGATTCAAGACTGAAAAGTAATTTCTTTACTCTCCCATCCATCTCATCTAGGAATCACAAAAATATACAACAATTTGACTTGGAAAGGGCCTTTTAAAATTCATCTAGTCCAACCACCCCATCATGGGCTGGGACACCTCCCACAAGACCAATTTTTCTCTAAGTCCCATCCAACCTCACCTTGAATACTTTCATGAATGAGGCATCCACAGCTTCTCTGGGCAACCTCTCCCAGTGTTTTACACTCTTACTGTAAAAAAAACCTTCCTTTTATCTAATCTAGATCAACCCTCCCTCAGTTTAAAGCCATTACCCCATGTCCTTGTAAAAAGTTAATTTACATTTCACATCTTCCTCTTATCAGCCATTTGTTCAGGACCTACAAGAACAGCAGCCAAGGCTTGTGAATGGAAGTTACAATATATTTAAATAATAAGAAAGATGTCAAGGGCAAAACAGCACTTTGGCTGTTTTACAAAGTAGTTTATAAAATCTGCACTGCCCAGTAGATTTTCCTAAGTATCAGACTGACAGCTAAGGGAAAATAGAGGCAGGGCAGCAGGGCTGGTGGCTGTACTTGTGAAAGGGCAGCTCCACCCCTGGTAACTTTCTTGGGGTGGCTCTCTGGACATTTTCTGTCTGGTTTCAGCCAGCTGGTGAGCTGTTCAAGGGAAACATCAGCACACACCATTCCTTCACCAATGCACTGATCAGCTTGGCTTGTGTCAGAAAACCTTGCTCACGTCTTCCTGTTGAAATGCTGCTTCATTTTCAGTCTTTTATGGATGGGCAGTGTTTATGCAGACTTTGCTTCCTTTCAGAAACACTGTCATGCAACAACTCATAGTGCCTGTTTCACGTGTGTGTGGTCACTAGATTGGTCAATAGATTGTGTATTCAAACCAAATGGTTCACATGAAATAGGATATTCTTAGGTCCCTTGCATGCAAAAATAGCAGCACAGGTCATTCTGGTTTTACTGTTTCTTTTCTTCTCTGCAAATAGCAATGACACTGAGAAGAGCAAAAAGGTAATTTTTTTATAGCTTTCATCTGCATGGGGAGAATGCATTCCCTGTGATGGATAATGTCCTGGGGTGACTTTATGATACTGGTATCCCCAATCGTCTGGTTTATGTTATATATTAAGTTTGGAGTTTTCCTTCCTAATTTGCCCTAAACTAAGACAAATACATAATCCTGAATATTTTACTAAGCACTTTTCCAAAAGCTACCATTTAACCTGTCACAATTTGCAAAATAGATATAGATTGTTATGGCAATCCTGCTCCTTTCCTGTGCAAGGCTGCATGCGTGAGGAACTAGGAGTTTAACTCGATCCTGAGATTTTGAGATGCTTTTACAGTGTGGAAGCTGTCTCCCAGCATTCTGACTTTTTACAAAATATCTGATATTGGAGTCCTACACAAACAACCAACTGTATCCAACTGGAAAAAATACCCACTCTGAAAACTCAAAACAAGATTGGGCCTCCTGTTTAAGACACCATGTAGATATGACAGCAGAAAGCTTGTGATGCAAGAAGGTGGTAACCTAAGAGAAGTAAATAGATAAGAAAGAACCACCAGGACCATCCTCTGATAAAGAACAAAGACACAACAGGGTCAGTTGACTCTGACAGGGCCACTCTGGAGAGAGAGGTGCTAAACCTCACTCTTCAAGGCCAGTGCATTAACCACAAACCTTCCACACTAAAAGAAAGATTATTTTTTACTATTGGAACCTGTTCTTTTTATCCTATTGGTGTTTAAGAACTGAATGTTTTGTTAATCATTAATTTTGGATGAGTTTGCCATCTGAAATCTTATAGCATTTACAGTAGTTTTTGGAGATTTCCCTTGTTGGATCATTCATACTAATAGATATATCTTATTCTTTCCTTGGCTTCTCTCTGTGTTTGTTTTGGCTACCAGCACATTCTACTTACAAGAAGAATAAGAGAAACCTTTCCAAAAAATTAGCACACTTAGTTATGAGAGAGTTGAAAACATATCATGCCTTTGCAAAGCATGAGTGACAGAGAGAATTCCTTTGTTAATTATTTTTCCTAGGCCCAGAGGAAGCAAAATATTTGAGAGAAAAAAACCAAATCTTTTTACCATATCCAAAATACGGTGAATTTGAAACAGGAGAGGGCTGCACACACTGGTGTAAAGTGCCAGCCTCGTGGGCAGCACCGAAACTCATTCAACACTTGAAAAAAAGATTTTCTTTATTTGGAGGCCAAGCACAACAGTAATGAGTTTCCCCACAGACACACATTTACTTTGCTTTCATCTGACAAACACAGGTCAGTGAATTTGCATCCAAACTATTTTTTTTTTTTAAGGAGAGTCAGTACTTCTTTTTACTTTGCTTACGGCAAAACACATGAAAATATCCAGTGAAGGAAAGGCCCAAACAAGTCCAAAGTTCTACTTAAAGCAAAATTGATTTGTAAACTGTAAGGCATCACACTGGATATTTAATTTATTAATTATTTCTATGAAGAACATTGTTGGAAGCTGAACTGGGATCTTGTTTAGAAGATCTATTTCACTTATTTTCCATTGGATATTTGTTTTGTTAACCCAGATGTCCCACCAGAATTCTTAGGGTGCCTGACTCTATCACTTGTCTCCAAGTCACCAACAAGCACCAGCTGCAGTAGCTGGCTCATGGACATATCTCCTTCATAACCCTGAAGGCTGAAGTCAAGAACTGAATGGGATCTGCCCCACAAAACTTCCAGCTGCCTTCTCAGCTGTTTCATTAAATATACTGGTCCACAGCTGCATTTTGTTGGGAACAGTCTGGATCAGTTTTGGGGACTTTGGGTTGACTCAGTGTCTTGAAATGAGGTTGCAATGAAAGAATCTGATTCATGAGTACATACAGAGTGATCCTCACCGTGAGATGTCCTCTCACCCACGGTGCCTTATACCTGCTGCAGGAGCTGGGCCATAGAAAACCTCCCTCTTTTCTTTGTGCTGACAGCTGAGCTTTAGTTTAGCAGGGCAAATCAGTCACAGTTCTACACAGCCTGTAGGGAATGCTCTTGGGTTGTCTCCCTCCTGCATTCAAAAGGTTTCAGAGGCATTAAACCTGGATAATGCAGACATAGGTTTAAGCTTCTTCAGGCATCTCCTCTGAAATGCTCCAACACCCACCCACCTCCTTGCACAGCTTATGGCCTTGGTGTACTGTCCCTAAGGACACCAAGTCTGGCCTTGAATTGAACTTCCAGGAAACCCTCAAACAATATTGAAGACAAAAACACCCAGTGCTTGTGGCCTAGTGTTTCCCAAGGGCTTGCCCTTGAGTCCTTGATCTATTCCCACAATGGCCAAGTTTTCCATGTGGTCACCTATCCAAGTTTTATACAGCTCCAAAGCTGTTTTGCTCCTTGGCACAAGGAAGAGGAGATGGGTTCATCCTGGGGTGGAAAACTGGCAAAACTGAGCTGTTTTCAGACAGTGAAATTCTCATCACCCTCCTCACACACAAAGTGGGCCTGGAGCATCCTTTCCTCCCTTCAGGTTTGGGTTTAGCACTGCAAGGCCAACACCAGGGAGTCAGGTTGGATGGAGGCAAACTCTCCTCAAGACATTAGTCATCCCCTTTTATTTCAACTTTTGATTTGTGAGAAGCCAGTCATAACTTTCTGCATACTCTAACTACAAAAGTTATCATTGCATTGTTCCCAATAGAAACAGACTCCTTTACCAGCACTTTTAATTAATTTCAAGATTTTTAAATCAAGTCCATATGAATGGTATGTAGAATCTGATCCTCAAATACCCACATGTATTAATTAACTTCTTGTTTTGATATAAAGAATCCTTATTTAAGCTATGGGGAATTGCAGTGTGATCCTTGCATCCACACTGCTTTTTTGGATATGTTTACCTTGTACACACACTCATCCAAACTTAAGGTAATAGTCCCAGTCTGCCCCTCAGGACTCTGCAGATGGCAGAGGCTAGTCATAAACAGTTTCTCTGAGAAAGTACTAGAAATCTCTTGAACAGGAAGAAGGATAAAAATATAATTAGGGTAAATATTATTATTATTATTCTATGTTGCAGAAGGAAAGTAAGAGAACAAAAGCAGACATAGCTCCATTACAGATTCTTTTCAGGTTACTTTCTGCAGCCGGTAGATCTTCTGCCATCTCCTTCCAATCTATTTTGTCTCCTCTCTGGATTATCCCACAGAAAGAGGGGTGTAAAAATGAAAATAAATATTGCAATCCAGAGGAAATTCCTACAGCAGAAATATTAGTGAGATGACAACTGCTCTTATCAGCACATTTGGCTTTAGATTGTCCAGCTTTTCAAAAATGGAAAGGGAGGAATTTCCCACCTCATCATGACAATTATAAAGTTAAAATAAATATTTCTCTAAAAAATAAGCACAGAAAATATTCCTTTTGCAGTCCTGAGTTGGTTTTTGTTTATTTGTTTGGGATAATTTTGGGCCACAAATGTGAGTCTTCAAGACCCCTGAGTCACTATGTAAATCTGTTGCTAAATAGATCAAGAGACCTCTCTGCTTTGATGTTCACAGTAATGTCTAAAGAAAAAAATAGAAGGCAACTGGATTTGACTTTTAGACAGTGGCACCCTCATACAGAGTCCAGCCAATTTAGTCTTTGTTTCATTTTGGAATCAGGTTCTTCACAAACAGCATAAAGGCAGGTCCAGCTTTGAGGGAGGTCAATACAAAATTGCAAACAATGTTTTTTCTTTAAGTATGTTTTATTCTTCAATTTATGAATCAAAGTCCTGGTATTTGCAATGTGGTGGTTAACCTCTATCACCTGCCTTTATGATTGTGAATTCTATGCTGGACCATGAATCCATCATGTTTTATTGAGAAGGAGACAGTCTTGCATTTTAAAATGTGCAACAATGATCTTTGACTTGTCCTTTTGATTTGGGTCAGCTAGCAAAACTGGAGGAATGTTTATGATTAAGAGAACTTATAAATCAGAGAGAAAGGAGACAAATTCGTTGGTTATTGGTTATGGCAACTCTGAACTTTTGAAGCTGGTTTTTTGGTTTCTTTTGTTAGGTAGTCAAATAAGATCTATAAGGGTGTCTGAATAAAAAAGTCTCCAGAAGAGTTTCACATTGTAGATTCACTGAGATAAACTCTATATCTGAATTAGCCACATCAGCTTATATTTATCTTCAGAAGATAGCCTAGTCCTGGTTTGTTTATTTCTGCACATATCTCAAGCATCTCTCTTGTATTTGAGCTCTTCTACAGAACCTAAACAGAAATAATAAACTACAGAATGAGCATATAAATCTCCTCTCCCTGTGGAAAAGTCCTCAGCAACTCCTGTGCTATGCAGCCTTTAAATTTTCCAACAAGTTTTGTTTGGTTAAAACAACTCTTTCAGAAAGTCATCCAGCTTTAATTGAAGACATTGAGAAATGAAGGGATCTATCAATCTTTCCATGGTTCACTGGAATGGTTAATCAACCTCATAGTTAGAATGTGCCTTATTTCCAGTTTGGAATTGCCTTCCTGCCCCAAACAGGCAGCACATTCTTCCTGAAGAAAAACAATTAATTACACACTGCAATAAAACCCTCTTTCAACTTTTCTGATAAATAGAAATAAGGAACTTGAGTTCACTGAGGGGCCCGCTGCACTGCATTTCCTGCAATCATCAAATCATTTGGGTTTAGGGTTTTTGTTTGTTGGTTGGTTGGTTTGTATTGTGTATTTTTCTCTGCACCTGCTCCAGTGTTCAAGGAAGGTTTTGAAAGAGCATGCACCAGAGCTGGATGAATTTCTCTCCCAGGAGGGGATGGGAACGTAGCACTCCCTAGTGCCATGTGGAGGTTGGGTTATTTTCCAGCATCACTGCCTCCTCCTATTTCCCACGCCATGTATGGCTGTGGGTGCCATCCTCTACAAATATTGATATTGGGTTTCTGCTCTCACTGACGTGGATTTTCCTTAATCCGCTTCATGAATAATCCAGCTCTCCACCTTTCCTTGGCATTTGCAAGAAGCAGTCTCAACAAATAACAAATAAATTACTTTAACATAACCATCTTTTAAGCACCTCTCTGGCACATTTTGAAAACCTTAGAGATGGGGGCAGTCTCTGCTGTTCTATTGTGCTGTTTTCTGCAAACAGCATTTGCTGTTTCTGTAGCATTGAGGAGCCTCAGCCGACCACCGGAGCTCCATCTTCTTTCTTTGGGTGTTTGCAGATTTTTTGAGGTGGAAATAGGGGCTGAGGAGATGGAGTCTGCAGTGAAAGCTCTTCCTTGATTCAAGGCTACTCCATTGTAGTACTAAGAAAAGGAAAAGTTAACTTGGTTAGCTGTTTCCAAAGATTATTCATAGCAGCAGACACTTCATATGCGGCCACTGAGACTTCCAAGGTGGGATGAATCCCCCACTTCTGCTTTGGGTGCCTCTGTGGTAGGTGTCAACAACTGAGCTAGACCCTGTACAAGCTGTCTGTGTAGTCAATGGACAGAGACATTTTTAGGGTGTCAATCATGTAGCCACTATTGAACATTACAGGATAATATGAATTACACCTTCTAAGAGATTTTTTATCTCTGTTGACTATGAAAATTATTTCTGGACATTAACTCAGACATAAACCCCTCCACAGTCAGGCAAGATTAAGTTCACAAACTTCAACAGCCCCTGATGAGCAATTAATATGGAATAATTTTCTATTTGCAATCAGAAATAATGTATTTATTAGGCAAATTACTTTGTTTAAACACATTAGTAGCAGAGATGTCAGTCTGATTTCTTTGTCAGTGATAGCTGCAGGGAGAGAAAAAGGAAAAATAAACCTTCAGAAACCTGTGCTGTATCCAAACACAGGAGTTCCCCTTTATATCTTGGACATGTCTTTGCAGAGTATCATGTTTTAGGGCTTACACAGGCTCAGGTATTGGACATATGTTACAGCTTTGTAAAGGTAATTTGATACGGTGTCAGCCCTGTGTTATCATTCACCTCACTGGCATGTTAAGCCTCATTCATGTAGAGCTATTGAGAAGAGAGACAAAATCAATATATCTGTACAGTGAGGAAGATGCCAAGCCATAAACTGTGAGCCACTGACACCTGCCTCACAGGGAACTGTTACAGCAAAATGTGTGTGCTCAGATTGGAATATTCAAAGAAAATTGGACATTATGCCTAATAAAACCACAATCAGGAGTGAAAAAGCCCTACTTCTATTATGATGGTTTTTATGTTCTTCAGCTGAATACAGAAATCAGAACTATATCCAGCTCTTGCTGTCTGGAGTGAAATCTGCTGGCTCTGGTTTTACTGTAAAGTCCCTTCTCCTGCCTGGGTACAGCACAGCTGAAATCCTGGGGTGGTTGATGGCCATGGGAAGACAGAAGTGGATTTTCCATCCAACTGCTCCCTGGCAAGGATATTTGACACAGTGTGGGCTGGAATTTAGACAGTACCCACTCTGTGAATGAAAGTCTGGATGATAAACAACCTGTAAAAGATGCCCTAAGGCATTCAAGACATCTGAAAAAGCCCAGCAGAAATATGGCACAGAAATAAGTCCTATTAATTGTACCTCTGTCCCATGCAGAAGAATATATGCAATCATAAAATCCCTGACCAAACCCATCTTACCCTTCCAAATGGGTGGAAGTTGAATGGTGTGAGGACACTCAGAGTCTGGAAACAAAGGTTCTGCTCTTGTCCTTGCCTAAGAGACTCCCTCAAATTCCTTCCTCCTCTGAAGAGTGCCCCGATTTCCAACTTCAAGCTAACTTGAATAGGGAGCAGCATCTTTTTATCTAGTAGGAGTTCTGCCATTATGTACAAAAAATGAAAGATTTCTGTGAACATGTGGGAATGAGTAAACATGACATTATAACCTAAGGGCTCTTTGTGGGAGATCAAGACCGTGATACTGACATTTTCTCAAAAGATGGTTTCTGTGTTTTGTGGAATGTAATGTAAAATACTTGAACAAAGCATCAAGCAACTCTTGGAACACTCACCCCATCGGTCAGAGTCAGGCTCATCCATGCTCTCTCTGATCTCATAAATCTTTTGCTTCTTCCAATAACTCCCCAAGTGTTAAACATTCATCTCTTCTCCCTCCTGGAAAAGTTACAACCTCGGTGCTATGGAGAGGATTTAAACACCTTGAGGAGGACTCTAAAGTGAGTGCCACCCTGTCACAGTGATGCTCTGAGAGAAAAGATGAGTCACTCCTTAGTTCTTGAAAGAAAGGACACAGAAGACCTTTTGGGAGGAGGATTCAAGGCTGTGTCTTCCAGAGGACAGATAGAATGTTCCTGGGATCCTGGACTCGGGCATAAACCCCACAGAGCAGCAATGTTTAAGGTACATTCCTGACAGTATAATTTCCTGGAAGTAATTGAGGATCTCTGCCTGGGGAACATGGGTCACAGGCAAGGGATGAGATTCCTTTACCCTGGAGAAACATATTGGGCTTAAAATGGTGCCAATGTCCTTGTGCAGCCAGATTTGGACTTTAGGAGCAAAAGCAATTGCCCAACCCATTGGTCTGTTCTAAACAGGCTGGTACCTAAATGGGCTGGTATCTAAATGGGCCATTACCATTACCACAAATTAACTTTGCCTTTTTTCCTTGCCAAGCTCGAGGAGCCTTTTGGTACAGACAGCTCTGTCATGCTGTACAAAACATTCTTTTATCAGAAAAGAACCCAAGTGTCATTCTTTCCATTGTAAACTCCTTCGTTCCTCTAACCTATCCCTGAAAATAAGCTTCTTACTAGTAATAAAGTGCAAGTTTGATGTAGAAGCTTATTTCTTCTTTTATCCTGCATGGGGAAAAAAAACCCCAAATAATATGGCAAACACACCAGATAATATGGTAAATTCTCCAGGGGAAAAACCTGTTCTAGTGAGAAATTTCTTAATATTATTATTATTATTATTATTAATAATAATAATAATAATAATAATAATAATAGTTCTCTTTAATCTCTTTTAAAGAGATTGCCTAATACTAGGATAAATGAAGCAAACTATACTCCAGGGCTGTTTGAGAAGTAATCTTAGCATTCTTTTTTCCTCAGGAAGGGGTTGATTATGGCATCTTTCCAGTCTCAGTGCTAGGTATGAAGAGGCTTCTCTGTGTGTCACATGTAGAGGAAAATACTTTACAGCTTTGAAACAGTTCTCAGCCTCATGCCAGAAAGCAAGTTTATCCAGTCAGGAATTAGGGAGACTTAAGGTTCATGTAAAGCCTCTTCTGGCCTGCCTGTCCTTAAAATAAAAAACAAGCAAACAAAAAAACCAACAACCCCCCCCCCCAAAAAAAAACAAACAAAAAAAACCCCAAAAAACCAAAAAACCCAAAACAAAAAAACCCAGAAAAAAACCAACCAAACAAACAAAAAAACAGCAAGTGACCCCAGTTTTCACAGACAATTTCTTTTTCACAGCCATAAACTATGAGATGCATGAGTTTTTTTAAACCAAATCAGCCTAACAAGGGTTGCATCAGCTCTGATGCTTTATTGACAAAATCCTGTACAGTTACAAGCCAAAGTCTTGGTCCAGATGTAGAGCACATGAAAGTTTAAATATACCTGAAACTCTTGGGAAATCAAGACTGTCCTGAAGATTTTCTGAACTGCAGCTCTTCTATTTCTCTGCAGCAGAAACCTAAAATACCAGCCATGAGATAGTTCTTCCACCTTTAAACTCTGTTTGAAACAAAGGTGTTGTTTCACTCTTCTGTACAAAAGGGACAGGTTTCTGCAAAGAAAGACTCCAGGACAGCTTTCAGCAGGATGGTGGCTTTTCACTGCACACACAAAACCAAGAGCATTTTGCAGAGATAAAATGAGCAGAAGAGTGAAAAAAAAAAACCCGCACGAAACCAGTCAATTCTTCAGCAGTTTTTAAATTTGGAACAAATTTTTGCATTATTTGAGAGGAACTGAAAGAAAATAAATGGACCAAAAGTTCTTCTTCCTTGAAATAACAAATAGCTAGCAGCGACATGTCAATAAATAAAGTTTCTTTTACAGCAGAGGTAAAATCCAGGAGGCAGCATTTAACCTGTCTTCTCTCAGGCACCTTCAAAGTCTGCAGGGTGTAATCCTGAAAACCAATTGGTAGAGCAGGGTGAAGTGACAGCCTTTGGGGAACCAGTTGATGTTATTGTATATTCTATCTCATGGCTTAGAATTAATTGCAATTGGGGGGTGGAAAAAAAAAACCCTGAAGCCTAGAGTGGTTTTGCAAATTCATAAGGAAGTATTTTTCTTAGAATAATAGTGTTTTTGTAAAGTTATGATCTTTCTCTTTTTTAAATGAACCCTTTATTTTCTTTCAAATTTCTGGTACTTGTGGCCAGGGGCTGTCTGGTGCTCTCATCTTGTGGGGAGTTGCTGGCTGGAAGCAGCATCATTTCTGTAATTACCACTTTCACTGAAATAGTTCTGAGCACTCCAGAAATGCCTTCAAGTATTTGATCATATGCATTAAAAGCTGGAGGGACAGCTAATGGCTGATGGTTGTACCTAAATGCTGGAAAAGAGTAAGCTCATTTTCTTTTTTTAAGAAGAAAACTTCTTTTTAAACATCTAGTACATCTCACATTTCCAAAACCAAGTGAGTTTGCTCTCTTGCCAGTGCATAACACAGAATGGTGCTGACCTTTATTGCTTTGTAAATACTGGTGATGAACCTCAGAAAAAGTCAGGTGAAGGTTGCTGCTCTCTACTTTCCACC
The DNA here is from genome assembly GCF_049639895.1 of Pseudopodoces humilis. Taxonomy (NCBI): domain Eukaryota; kingdom Metazoa; phylum Chordata; class Aves; order Passeriformes; family Paridae; genus Pseudopodoces; species Pseudopodoces humilis. Next base: position 7,545,513 of record NC_142205.1, on the reverse strand, counting down.
ATAAAACGTTCCCCGTGGAGATTTCTCAAGCTTTTTTTATACAAGACCGAATCTCTCCAGCATTCCCCAGGGTGAACAGATAATCCCCTCCCAGCTGTCTAAAAGTAAGGGAACCAGCCAGTCTCAGGGCTTCCCTCAGAGTCTCAGGAAGGGATGAGCAGCTCCAGAAGGAGATTCAGGAGCCCTGAGATGAGTATCCAAGGGTGTTTCTCCTGTTGAGGTCTTTTGGCAGCACAGGACCCTCTGTCCCATCCACCACTCATCCCTCATCCAGGTCCAAACTAAGAATTAGCTTAACTTATCTGAGGCAAAACAAGGAGTTTAAGAGGACAAAAAAACTTAAGTTTGTGTTGGCAATGGAGTCTCAAGGAAGACAGACAAAAATCCATTTGCATTTACAAGCTGTAATTCCCAAAGAGAAACTGGATTGAATCACCTCCCACATTATTGGGGTGTTATCTATGGCAAGGGTTATATCCACAATTTTTTATTCTTAAAAACTTCTTCTTTGGCCACACTGTTACAGAGAGTGGCCAAAATTCAGGATTAGTAATCTTGCTATTGGCTTCAACAGAACCAATATTTAATTTCCTTTTTCTTTTCACACTGAGCTGCATCCCAATCTGATTTTTGGAAAAAATACATTTCAAAGGAATTGTTTGTTCTGTGTGCTCCTGGATCACACTCACAGACCCCAGCTCTGCCCCACATTCCCTGAGATATGCCTAAGGACGAGACAGCTCACATTATGGCAGCACTGGCATGGCCCACGTGCAGCTTGGCTGGGGTGGACATCAGGCACATCAACTGGATGCTGTCAAAGAAACCACAGAGACTGGATCTTATAGAATTATTTAGGTTGGAAAAGACCTCTAAGATCACCAAGTCCAACTGCTCAGCCAGCACTGCCACGTCCATCACTAAACTGTGCCCCAAGGAGACACAAATTCTGGTTTCTCTTTCCTTCCCACATGCTGATTTTGATGAAGTCTGTAGAAGAACAATTATGTTCAATTCTCCCATCCTTCCATCATATTTGGTGGAAATAAGTTTATGAGTCACTGAAAAGGCTAAACCAACAAACAGGTATCAGCAGACACAATTCACACCTCCTTACAAAACCACACTAAATGGACATAGTTGTCATTTACTGAACGCCAGAAAAGAGCTGAGCCCTGCAAAAGAGAGAGAAAAAAACCACAGCAACCACCACAGAGCTTCACACTTCTTTCTGGACTGCTCAGAGCAGCCACTTCCCAGGGATGATTTAGGGGTTCTGGTCAGACCAGAAGAGCCCCTAAATCCACAGGAGGACCACGTGGTAAAAATGAAAAAGCAAAAGATTCAAAGTCCTTCAGTTTGGTCATTGGACCAATAGGAAATTTTGTAATAGGAAAACCTAACTTTTTTTTCTCATTAATAGATACAATCAGGAGAAGTGTTTAATATTAACAATAAAATTAATTCATTGCTGAAGTAGTGACCCTGTAAGCTTGGATTGTGGGCACTGATGGGAGGAGCAGAGGGACATTTCTATTTTGTCCAAGGCAAATTTGCCCATCATTAGCAATGGGTGCAGAAGAGCTGACAAGTATCCTGGATATGTTTCCTATTTTTTCAGACATGATGCTTGAAACAAACCCCATTTTAAAAGGGAGCTTATTCTTCTCTAGGAAGAACAAATTCTGTTTGCCTGGGTATTTCCTGAAGCAGCACCCAGTGTAGGGCTATTTTCTCTGGTTATTAGGGTCAGCCAGGAGCAGGCAGCAGAAAAGAGTTCTCTTCTGGCCACCTCCCAGCTCTACATGGCACATCAAATGGGTGTTCACTAGAAAAAATGTATTTCCCAATTACAGGCTTACTGGGGTCAAAACCAAGAAATAAATATTTTGACAGTTTTAACCAGTGATTGTTCATCCCTTTGGTCCTTGTCTCAAGCAAAGACCACCCTCCCATGAAGCTTGAAAACTCTTGTTTTCCCTGGTGTTGTGAAATTGTTGTGAAACAATTCCTGTGTGCAGCATTTTTTGAATCTCAATTGTCTGAGCTGTTGATCAGTGCTGTCCCTCTGCTGCTCTTGTTCCTGTAAGAGCCCTTGTCCTTGGAAGTCAAATTCATGAAGCTTAATTCAAGTTCTCCAGAGTCTAAAGTGGTGATACATCAATTAACCAAGCAGCACTAATTGGGAGATGGTGCCAAGGCACTCAAAGGAGAGCTGGGGAAGTACATGCCATGAATCAAGACTGTGCTTTCATTCTTTGAGTTGCTGCTAAAAAAAAAAAAAAAAAAAAAAAAAAAGGCTAAAAAATCATGAAAGGGTGTTCCAAAGGTTATTCTCTTTTTACTTGTGAGGCTTTGTTGCTTTTTAAGAAATAACAATAATAATATACATTTAATATTTTGCATGAAATTGCAGAGATTCTATAAGGGTGTGCTTTGCTTCTCCTATAACCTGGTTATCATTACACCTTTAAACAAGAAACAATTGGGACTAGATTTCCCTGGAGCTGGATTACAAATGATTTTCTAACACCTTACAAGAAAAAATGCCAACATTTTCAAAGGAGACATCTATAAATGCCATTTGAAATTCCATTGTCCGTCAGTGAGGTAAGCACCTTTAAATCCATCTACTCAAAAAACATTTCTTTACTTTGAGTCATGTCTAGGAGGAAAAAGTAAATGTAACTCAAGACCTTGACCTTCTAGAGCAGAATCTACTTTGATTCTCCCCAGATAAACTCTTCCAGAGATTTTTCTGCATGAAAAATATCTTTATTTCCTTATCTTGCCTTGCCATGCTTTGCCTGTTGAAGCATGCTATTCTCTGTGACAGCAAAATTTGCCATTGGAATTCAGGTTTATGCTCCCAAGCAAACTGAACTTTTTGATGCCACTGAATATAAAACCTCCTCAGCCTGAGTTCTGAAGCTGCAACACTGTGTGTTAGCTGGACTGGAGAGCAGGAGCACATGGCCTGGCTGTAGAGGAATTAAACCAGGGTGAATCCCTGCTCAGCTTCCAGAGACTCCAGCTTCAAATGCCTCAATGCAGGGTTTGTGCAAACTAGCCAGAAACTTGCCTTCTGATTCTGACCTAAAGGCTGAAGAAAATCACAAAAGCACAAAAGATCACTTGACTCCTGAGATGGCCAAAATGATGGTATTCTTGTAAAATCAGCTTGTGCCATTACCATCCTGACCTCTTGATCTACATATGTGAGGTTTTCCTTGTATCAATCCCAACTTCTGCAACCTCAGTGGTAATTCATGTGAAGGCTATTTTGGGAACCCTTAAAATCTCATACAGGACATGAGGAATTCCATTTTATAGACTGGACTTCCCTTCATTGGAAGGGACCTCTCTCATTAAAAAAGGATGTACTGCTTAAGGAGCATTTAGAAAACTGGTCCCTCATTACCAGCTGCTGGAGGCAACAGCTGAGAACTGTGGGCAGTGACATAAAGGACATGAACCAACATTGAAGCAACCCTCTGACATCCCCATATTAGAGGCAGTGGTGAGGACACAGCAAATTTCTAATTGTGAGATGGTTTTGTTTACATGCCCTGATAGCCCCAGGGACGAATGCACTGGCTGCCTCTGGCAGGGCAGGGATAGCTTCTCCCTGGCTGGGAGATCACAGTGCTCTGAAATACCCTTCCTTCCCACAGAGATGAAAGGCAGCCTGGATGAACAACTAATTTATCAGGCTTTAGTTCATCATACAGTGCTCAAATATAGCATTTATCTCCTTCTAAGAGTTTTGCTTCTCCCACCACTCAGCTCAGTCAGATAATGTCAGTGGTCAGAGGGATGCTGTGGTAGGTGCAAGAAAGCATTCAATTATCTATTGTGAATGATTCCTAAGAACCCCCCATTTCTGTCCACATATTGAAGTGGCATTTTTCTAAAATACCATGGAAATCAATAGGATTTATGCACTTACAACATTTCAGTGCTCAGGAAAACCCACAGGATGTGTCTGATTTTTCTTTTCCTGCTGTATGGCTTCACCTCCCACCTTGATGCCAGTGGGGCTCCTGCTGGTGCACACAGAGGCAGGGGGAGGATCCAGGGCTACACTGGGGGTGGTGGATCAGCACATCTGGCTGCAGCACATCAGTACCAAGTTTCCTTGGCCTCCTGGGTGGTGTGCATCGGCAGAGCTGAAAGTCGATACTTTTGGCTTATTGCTAAAGTTGCAAGCAAAGTGGGTTTAATTTCACATTTGCTGCTAGGAATGTGCAACTGGCTACTCTGCACTCCAGTGAAGAGTGTGCTTAATTGTCCATGTGTCCCTTAATTGGGACTTGCACTCACAGTCTCACACAGCTGCCTTTGCACATCATTTTATATAAAGCTTACACACATCTGTAGCCACAACTATCCAAAAAAATCTGTGTTCCTAACCAAACACATATAAGAATAAAAAACAAATTCAGTGCTTACACGGAGATCTGAAAAGAAAAAATGGCCATGAACAGATTACATCTTGCTCTGTGCATGATGGGCATCAGGAAGAAAAAGTTGTCTACAGCCTTTCCCTTTCTACAACTCTCCATGCACTGAAGCACAATTACAGGTTTTGCCAATGTTAAGCAGGATGCAAACATTCCTTCATGGAAGTTTCATACTTATAACACCTCCACGACCTCCATGTCTTTAGTACAGTGTGACATTTCAGACTCTGATCAGGTTCTGTCTCACTGCAAGCCCTGGATACTTTGCTGTCTAATCAGTTTTTGTTGTATTGGTTGGGACAATACCTATGCCAAAGTGGGGTGTCTTGTCTCTCCTGATTTGCTCCCTTCCTTTTCCAGCTCCCTTCCTTTTTATGAGTCTCTAATTTTTAAAATAATTTTAAATTACAGCACTGTCCTCCATAGAAAACGCTAAAATTTTCTTTCAAGCTTAGCTAATCTTGGTGTTCTATCAACATTTAAAATATCTCTCTATATTTTGTTGCCTCAGGAGGCCACTTAGTGCATCCTCCAACTTGAGGGCAAGCCATTTTCATTACTTGTTTTCTGAGTAAATACTTCCAATCCATGTTTACCCAGTGATGGATATTTTCATATAGCCTCTCCTCCTTTGGGTTCCCAGTGAGAATGGTGTATTCTGGCATATGTCAGACACGCTGCTCTCCCTCACCCAAAACCCCTCTTGTCTTCTGATCAAAGGGAATAACTTCTTTAACCAAAACAGCCATTGAACATAAGCAGTTGCTATTGTTCATTTTCAATAGAATGACTACACCTGAGCATGAACTAATGTTCATGAACTAAAGTCACCATGCAAATAACACAGGGAGTTACTGGGGAACTTCCAGCCAAAAAGATTTTGACAGAAATGGGAAGAAAAACAAAACAAAACATTCCCCAAACCAGAACATATCAGGCAAGTCAGAGAAGGCAGACTGACTAAATTAACCCAGACAAAAGAGGCAAGTGGCTGTCCCTTGCATTACCAGGTCCTACGTTTGGATGCATCCCAAATTTTTGACTCACTGTAGGCAAGATATCCTTCTGCATCTGGTCTCTATTAGACAGTAGGCGTCAGGAGGAGGTGAGGTCTGCTATGGCTTCTTATTTGGAGTGCTTGTTGCTTGGTAGTACAAACAGTGGGCTATTAAAAAAGCCAAATGCTGATATTTCCACAGTGCTCGTAACACAAGCTCCAGTTTGGTCACAGCGGTTTACACACAGAGCCCCACACATTTAAATATAATATTTATTAAACTTACTGAAGTTTTTTCTGAGGTATGACTGCTACCCAGTTTGTTCTGGCTGGGCCTGGGAACCTGTGTCGGGTTTGGAAGTGCGATGTCCTGCCATGTGCACCCACAGAGCTGGAGCAATCTGCTTCCAATTAGCAGCCCAGCTTATTTTATTTTGCTTGGCCTGGCCCTGCTACCCAGCGACCCTGAGCGAGATTGCTCTTAAAAGAGATAATATGACTACATAAAACATAAGAACCTTTAGAGAAAGGGAAGAAGCATCAGCCCTCTGGGCCTAATCACAGCCCACGGTGCATTTCCTTCGTTTCTTGGATGCCTTTCATACGTAGGCTGCGGGAGCAGCGCTGTGCACCTGTATTTTGGCTGGCAATAAGCTCTTCTTCCCACACACCAGTGATCTGCCGGCACTGCAGGCACGGCATCCATCACCCAGTCAAGGTGCACACTTCCAAATTCGTGTGAAATGCCTCTCTCAGCCTCTCCAGGGCTCCAAAAGCAAAGCCAGGCTTTCTGTGGGATGCAAACTGAGCCAAAGTTGGAGCTAAAAGCTTGTAACCATTTTCCAAAGGGAATCTGGACATGGTGCCCAGCTGGAAAAAGGCCCTATTGTGTAGACTTGCTGAGTAAAGAGATTGCCTTGGGATCTTCTAAGCACACATAATTATGACTATTGATTTATTATACAAAAGGCTACATATTCCATGATAGAAATCCACAAGCAATTGTTAACTTGTAATTGGAATTATGCAGCATACAGAGCATTTCCCCCAAACATTCATTACTTCAATCAGCTGCAGGAACATCCTTCTCTTTTTTTTTTTCTTCCATAGACAAAAAACAGTCAAAATCAGGAAAAAAAATCAACCAAAAATCAGGAGAGATACTCAAGATCCACAACTACTAACAGGAAAGTCTGCACATCATTTCTGATAGTGCAAGTTCTCAGAACAGTGAAGAAAAAGTAAAGGCTGAGGAAGAGAAGAATGGAGAAAAACTATTTGCATCCAAACTTAAAGGAAAAGTAATTTTCCTGCCCTTTCAAATTACCACAAACCTGCTTAGAATTTTGTCAGTAAAATGAAATGATTGACAGCAGGTCAAGCTAAGCCCTAGATACATCCATCATCTCTTAGTTTAGCTGGTTTAACTCCAGGTATTTCACTTTATTGCTTGTGATGATTTGGGGGGCAGGAGATCATTCCTAAGAGGTTCTGTGTTTCAGTGCCTCCTAAAGCTGTTCTTACATAGATCATCTCTGAACTCATCAGAACAGGATGCTGGGGATCTCATTTAATAAATTGCTAAAACATTCTTATTTAAGTTTTATTTTAACCTGACTATAATTTGATCAGGTTCTCTTTAGCTTCTTTTAGAAAATAGCATTGTGAAACATTTTCATTTTATTAAAAAAGAAGTTCCAGCTGATACAGAAAGTTTCCATTTTGGTTTTGATTTCATTATTTCTGTGTTTTACCCCTTCCCTCCCTTATACAAAAATGTAAGTATTTAGATCCAGTAAGACTCCAAAGCAAGCATTTCATATGGTTTTCAATCTGTATGAAATCACATTTATCTTTCATTTTGCAAATAAAACAGAAGTGTCTCAAGAAAATTTCAAAATAATTTAATTCTTTTCTCCATGTTTTTCACTCACATTTTGGTGGTGTTGGTGGGAAAATGCATCCTACACTTCGTTCTGTTGGTGGACTCCCATCAAGGACCAAAAAGAAAAAAAGAAAAAAACAAATAAAGTAACAAAAAAAAACCAAAAAAACCCAAAACAAAACCAGAAAAAAACTTAGAAAAGGCCACTTCTGCTTAAAAGACAATACTACTTATGGTTTTAATTTAAAGAGAAACATTTATTTGGACATTTAAATTTACTGAGGTCCACAAAGATTGTTTTCTCTCCCCAGATTAGAAATGGCTTGTGACTGGGATGGGGGTGTCTCGCAGGCCAGGTCTCACTGGAGGGATCCTGAAAGGAAAATTCAGATGACACCTCAAATTCTGGGCAGCAGTGCTGAGACAGTGGGAGGCCTGACAGGTCTGTGGCAGCCACAGCCAGGAGAAAGGATTTCACAGCAATCTGCCACAGCAATGCTGGTCCCTCCAAAGGACAGGAGGTATCTGCTCCCATGGGGTCTCTTGGATGATGTATTTATCTTCTTCTTGTGCTTCTCTCACATGTTTTATGAGAGGAAGGGCTGGCTCGAGCTAGAAAGGGCAATCTTGGCTCTCCCTGTATGAAGGTTACCCAGAGAGCTGCCCTTCCACAAACACTGCTGATTGCCAGCATCTATCAGCTGCAGATAGCCTATGTGCTCTGCCAGGAGAGGTTGCTTCAGCAGCTCAAAACCTGTTCCTGCTCATGTTAAAGCCCGCATTTTTCTTGTCAGGGGTTTTGTGTTTGCTTTAAGCTCACAGGCAGAGCTGCCTCTGTTTGCTCAGCCTTGCTGAGCCAAGTCAAGAGAAGTCCCAGGTGAGGGATATGGGGTAGGATGCATACAGGAGAGCTCCTAAATCCAGGTGACAACCTTTGCTGTACATATCCTGTCACAGTCCTGGGGTGGAGGAAGTGAGCCCAGCTCTCTGTAAGGTCTGGACCTCCAAGCCCTGCTTCGCCACTGTGACCTCATGCGCTGCTTTAAGGCCAAATCCTCAGAAATGCCCCAGTTCCCATTGCCTTTGTGTATTACAGCCTCATTTCCTCCAGCTCTCTGTTGGGGTTTTCCTTCCAGTTTGGCAGCAGAATAGCTGTATTTCCCTGTTCTGCCCCATTGTAATGCTGAGAGGCTGGCAGGGAGGGCAGGGGCCGTGCCAGCCGGGGAGCAGGGCCAGCTCTGCCCGGGGAAGGCTCAGCAGAGCGGGCTGGCTTTGGTGTGTCAGCACGGCCACACAGAGATGCCTCTGCCAACAGCAGCACAGGCTGATGCTCAAGGAAAGCTGCTCTTCCCAGAAAAACCCCAGGCCCTGCAATGTCCCAGAGTGGCTGGGGAAGGAAGGGGTGAGGGGGTCTCTCCTGTCCTTGTGTTCTTCAAGGACCAGTTTAAGCTCCATTGCATTCACAGGGAAGTTGTGGAAATAATGGGAATTCCTGGACTGTGGACAAAAAGTCCTTGAAATAATGGGAGCCCCAGAGTGTGGACGGTGGCTGGGGCACCCTGGGATGTGGATGACTCAGTTATAAAGTGCTTTTTGACTATGAACAAAGCATCCAAGACCAAGTAGTTCCAGGTCCACAAGATCCGAAACCCTTTGGAGAAGCTGGCAAACCACACTGGCTTCCCAGCCCTGCACACCCCAGCTCTGCAGCCCAGCTGCTCCCAGGCTGAGGGGCTTTATGAAATCCTCCCCTAGAAGATAACTTTCTCTGAAATTAGGGCTTTTTTTTCTGTTCTTTTCTTTTTTAATCACATGGAAAATATTCCCAGCTAACCACGGCCTCAGAGCTGTGGCAACCTTGCCTGAGGCCACCTCTCAAGCCAGTGGGGTGGCATGGGCTGCAAGGCTGGGAAGACGGTGCTGCCAAGCCTCCTTTGGAAACAGCCCTTGTCGGTTTTCGCTTTCAAGCTCTTTTGTTGAAAACCCTTAAGGCGCCGAGAAAAAGGCCCTTTTTCAAAACAGCTTCTCCAGACAGCCTGGGAGAGCCAGGAGCTCAGCCCATGGGTGCCAGCAGGCTGCTGGAGGGGGCCACCACTGCCCATGGAAGGTCCAGGGCAAGGACCAGCCATGAGCAGAGGATGGGCAGGGGTGGGTGATGTCTCAGCCCTTATACAAAGGATTTATTCTTCCTCCTGCCCCAGACCAAGGGGATGTTCCCTTGTCACCCTCAAAATTAACAGCAGGACTTGCTAGGTTAGGACCCACAGGAAATGTCCCCTGTATTTAACACCTTCCCAGCCTCATGACAGTAGGTGGTTTACACTGACATCCACGGAGGCCCAAAGCACGGCATCCTGGTTAACAGAGAAATTGAATGAGGAGAAAGAGAACTCACTCTCCCCAGCTGCAAAGTGATCTGGTACTCAAGGTTTGTCACTTCTGCTACCTTTCTTCTTAATGTTAAAACCTAACTTTTTATTTCTTAGGCCCAACCAGCATTTAAATGACAAGTCTACTAATGGTGACTGGAAGTGCTGTGATGTCTCCCTGCTTCAAGTACAGATTGCAACACCTGCTGGGACAAGACTCCCCCAAACCTGTGAGATGCTGCAGGATGCTCAGGCTGAGCTCTTTGAACCCTCCCAGCTCCACCTATAACCTCTGAGCTTGAGTTTAATCCATCCATAGCCTTGCACATTAGAGACCAAACAGCCTCCATCTGCCAACCAAGGTAGCACTTCAAAGGCTCAGGTGGCAAGAAAATGTATTCAAGCCTCTGAGTTGTTCTATGAAGAGTGTACACTTAGCACAGAATCATAAAATGGTTTGTAGTCTAATGAATAATAACTTTGGGAAAGCTGCAGACACCATTCAGATGGAGAAGTAAGCAATACATGGATCGCTTTAAGTTTCACATTAAGTAGAAATAATACAGGAGATACATTTGCCTTTACAAGAAGTGAAGGCAGTGAGTAAATTGAAACATGGCTCCACATGGATAAGCACAGCCTAATGCCAGCACAAAAGGCAGTGAAGCACATCCTCTTCTGTGCTGTATGCATAGGGAGCGCACTCTCACCAACATTTATTTTCGTTCCTAGGTAGTTAGTGAAGGGTAGGAAAAAATCAACAGCAATAAATGAGTTGTTGCAACCTGCCCTTTCTGCTCCAGCGATTTCCTGTTTTTGTAAACAGGAAACGCTGCACAACTTGGCGAGGACTCAATGTGATAACGCTGAAGAGTGATCAGACAGTCAACTAAGAAACCGCGGTGGCGGCGTCTGCTGAGGAAAACCCACAAGCTGTCAAGAAAGCTGCAGGATGTTTTGCGACACAATCTATCAGCTATCCAAGGTGAATGCCTTTATTTATAGATGGATTTCTTTTCCTGTTGTAATTCCATGCCTTCTCAGTCTTACAGTAAGCCACCTGGCCAGTGTGAATACGCACGTTAATTTCAAGGTAATATATTATTCTGTATAATAAAAACAAGTTGTCCGGCTGTTTTTAGTGGAGTTGTCTAAGCCTGTTCCCATGGGCTTCCAACCTCCCAGGGAGAACTTGCAATCTGCTCTGTTTCATCATCACTTTTGTGTCATTTCCTACCGAGATGAGTGGCACCAAGACAATTTCCAGACATGGTTATTTGTTCTCCTTGACCTGAGTGACTGCTGTTTTCGAAGTCATTTGCAGTGTCAGTCCTGGGATTTGACACTTGGTCTTCTCCAGTTGGGGATTATAATGCTGTATCTTTCATTCAAGCTCCTTATTAATTTTGAGAAGGCAGTTACAATGGAGCTGTTCCAAAAATTTTTTCCTTGACAACACTTAATTCTGCAAATCAGGCCAATTTTTCCAATTTCACATAACTTGATAATTCAGTTTATACCAAGTAAAAAAACTTTTCCCTGGACCACCAACCCTAATTCTATACAGTGTTTAACAACAATTGCTACTTGTAAGTTTGTTTTTTCACCCACACCTAAGGAAGCTTTAGCACACTCTGTTCCCAACTGTGCCTATAACCTGCAGAGATAGACTGAGAACAGCTTCCAACTCCAAATATTTCCCTCCTTTGAATTCTGTCCATTGTTTCCTTGTTGGTTCCCCTCTCAAAGTAAACAGTTCCATGAAAATTTAAGCAATCTTGAATGAGGTCTTTGCAGTGACCTTATGGCTTAGAAGCAGATGAACCCAGAGCTCATTGGGCAATAATTTCCTATTGTTCATATACAATCTCAGCCTGAAAATTGGATGTGTGTCCCTAAAGCCAGCTTCTACTGTGGTTGAGCAATGTCTTGTCAGGCCCCTCTTTCAGCAGCTGTCATCTGTAAATTCACGCATAAACTCAGATGACCTGAGCAGTTCAGCTCTTCTGGGTTACCAGAAGAGTCCCGCAGCCTAAGTAAGGCACCACAAAAATGTCTGAAAGTGAGTCTAGAGATATTTTGAAGTCTTGCACCTGGAAGGCTGTTGATCCATCCTTGCTCTTTGTGGAAATTTGCATTTCCATGTGCCTGGTTATATTGCAACCCAGCCTCTAAAATTCTGGATAAAAGCCCTTCAACCAACTGATAAGATGCTCCTCTTGTATCACTATTGCCCCACTGATGACTCTGTAGGGCTGTACCTCATGGAAGAACTACTCCTTTAATCCATCCTTTGCAGAGGGAACTTTTGGGTGAAGAGTAGGACCCAGCCCCTGAAGGCAGTGTCCTGAATCAGAGTGTCATGTTGAGTCAGTGATTAAAAAACATTTTTCCCAAAGGCAAAACAATGCTCTGAAAAGAGCATCAGGAGAGCAGTGGTCTTTCCACCACCTTCATCTCTCATTTTCTTCCAGAGATATTGTCCCACTTCATCAAGGCTACAGCAGAGGAGCAGAGAAAAACACGGAAACCTGTTGTTGCCGGCTAGAACATTCCAGCCAGCGCCTTTTTGTCACCACTTCCTCCCTAATCCCCACATTTCTCCTCCCCTCTGTTCTTGAGGAGGCAATCTTGTGTTTGCAGATGCCAAGGAGCCTCAAAGGAAGAAGCAATAACAAGCACATCTCTTCATGCCAGCAGCCTCTGGAGGCAACCTGCATCCCTTGGCAGGGCAGGGCTGGCCCGTGGTGAGCCCAGAGCAAACATCTCGGCGCTGCAGCACGTTGAGCTGGGAGGCGTTTGGCTCCCAGTCAGGAGGCGAGGCTTCCCAGCACCGCCTGGACAAACACACCTGCTCAGCCAGGCTGCCAGGTGTGCTCCCTCACGAAGGCTTCCGCTGGATGCAGCCAGCAGCCCTGGCTGGACTGACAGCACCGCGGCGGGGCTGGATGCGGCTGATAGAGATCTCCAGGCGTCCCACCAAAGTGTCAGGAAAAAGCCCAAGTGAGTCAGCAGAAAGGTACGATTCCACACAGAGCCTCTGGCCACGATTTGTTGGACTCTCACCCACCGAGAGAGTAGGAGTGTAATCTTATTGTTTCTAATGAGTTTGGGATCAAGGTTTTATCTCAAGGAAAAGAAAATAAATAATCTTGGTTACAAAACGCTCTCCTCCCCTAGCTTCATTTTTTAACACGATTTAAGAGCGCCCAAGGAAAAACATTTAATCTCAAACCCATTTTGGATTTGCATTTTAGGAACATGCAGGAAAGATATGTGAACGGCATGTATTGAGCTCCTAGCAATTCAAAGGCAGAATTTCAATGGTGGAGTGAAGATGGCCACATGAATTCCTTTAGCCAGAGCAGGAGAAATACCTGCATATCCCATGCACCTCTACATAGAGTCAATGGGGTGTAAGAGAATGTAAAGCCTTTTTTCTGTAGTATGCATGAGAACACACAGCACAGATTTATCAATGGCAATTACTTAATTCGCTGGAAGTTAGCTCAGACAAATTTCAACACAGGAGTATCAAGGATGGGGATATGAAAATCATCATAATTCCCAAGAAGCTGTCATGTAATTGCAATTTCAGTCAACCCAAACTGATTGATATAAATGAATTTCAAATGTAGCCATCTGGTTTGATGGTAGAGCCTAAATAATTGACTTGGTGTGCTCCCGAAACATCAGGATCAGCAGCCTGTTGGGTGCTGCAAAGTTTTATGATGTAAAGAAAATTGAAAACAAAAGCACACTGGAGATGAAAGATGACCCGAAGGCTGATGGACTGTAGCATCCATACAAAAGAGGACTCCAAAGGAGCCAGAGGGGTCATCTAGTCCATCTGCCTTCTCCAGGACAGGGCCTGACTTGCCTGCACTGTCCTGCAAAGGCTGCAGAGAAGAAACCCCTTGAAACACTCTGCAAGTGTTCAGTCACAAAGAGCTCTCTTTTCCTCAGTTAGCTTACTTCAAGGGAATACAACACTCCCTACCCAAAATTCCTGGCTGCACGTGCAAAAATGAATCTTTGTGAGGGGAGGAGGTTGCCACACTCTCATTGCTCATCCAGCCCATCTGCTTCAGGAGTGCAATCACTTCTGCCTTCAACAACACAGGAGACAGAAGGGAACCCCCAGCAGTGACCCCAGGGCAGGGGGGAAGGATCAAGTGAGGTAAGCAGATGAGATAACCAATACTGATCTCTACACTGAGATATTATTGTAATGCACCGTGACAGGGAAAGCAACTGAAACAAAGAGACATTAAATTTTTGATGGGCCCAAATTAAAGCCCAGTGCTGTGGATAAGGAATTCTGCTGCTGCTCTCATCTGGGTTTGGATGAAGCATCCCAGTCTCAGAATAACATGGGGAAGTTCAGCTGCACAAGACTGAGAACAGTATGGTAAAAAATTGTTGGTTATAGTGTGTCACATCTTTCCCATCCTGAACTTCAGTGGTTCTGGTCTCCCTAACGCTCTGTGGAGTACAAGCTAAAAATATTTGTATATCAGCATAATTTTAGCAACACACTTCATGTGATGATCCTTTGGCAGAAGCAGAGCAAATAAAAACCTCACTGAAACCAGGGACAAAGACCCTATTGACTTCCCCATCATCTGCCTGAGACCACGATTCATCCCCAGCTATGGGATTCCACAGCATCTCCTGGATAAATGCAGATAATCCCCTCTTATAATTTTTATTATTTCTGATGTTTTTCTTCCACACTGCCACATACTATATTGACAAAGGAAAAAAAGCTAAAGAGTGTATATTTTTAAATGCCCTATAGGGACAGGCTGTATTTTTTATGTGGAGTTTATGTGGTTTGGATCAAAAATCAATGAGGCAAGTGGTTTTGGAATCAGAAAAATTACTATGTTGCCTTAAAAATTATATCTTTCCCATCTTTAAAAATGTGCTTGTTTCTCTTTATTGTTTTCTCTTCTGAGAGTGTAAGAAAAATTGGCATGAGATTTCTGGCCAATATAAAGGTATATTGTCCCAGAAGGACACTATTTCCTTTGTTTTTTAACTTGGTCTATATTTATCTCTTTGGTCAATATGGGTGAGCACTGAACTCAACCACAAGTCAGTACAGGTTTATGCTGGCAACTCAGTGTAACATGCTTTGAATTAAGTAACTGATGGGTTTTTTATTTCCTGCAATGCAGATTCAGGGGGAAGGTATGGTTAAATCATAACAATGGAGTTAGAGTCTGGAACCACTTCAAAAACAAATTAAAATACTTCATGTCAGGAACAACCTCAAATTACTTCACTACCTGCTGACATTTCTGCAAACAGAGATACTATTTTAGGAGGGTGTAATCATAATCCAGCCCAGTAAAGGAAGATATTCCCCATTTCTTAGCATCAGTTACTAACACAGCACATAATGGCAGGGTGAGGATGCTGTCAGGTACAAGGGTGCCCCTTTCCTCTGCAGAGAGGTGGGGCAGAACTGCAGGTAGAGACCTGACTGCATTGTGGTTGGCATTTTGAAATCAACACTGGAAGAAGACAGCCCATCACAGGAGGAGGACAGCAGTTTACACCGGATGAGGCAGCTGGCATCTGAACAAAAGACCTCACATTCTGTGGCTGGTGGGAGGAGCATTGGTGTGAAGTGGACGTGTGGTGACTCCAAAAGCTGAGACACAGCTGCCTGCACAGGACCATATAGACCCTCTAAGTCCTCCTGTGATCCAGAGCCACCATCACTGCATCAGGATGCACCATCACAATCCACGATTTGTGTTTCACAGCTCTTACGGCGTAATCTGCATCACAAGGAGCCCTCAGGATGTTTACCATCAGGTGATCCATATCAGTGAATCAAGTAAGAGCAGATTTAGATTGGGTTTTTGGAATAAATTCTTTACTGTAAGAATGGTGAGGCCCTGGCACAGGCTGCCCAGAGAACCTGTGGCTGCCCCACCCCTGAAAATGCCCAAGGCCAGATTGGATGAGGTCTGAGCAACCTGATTTAGTAAAAGATATCCCTGCCCAGGGCAGGGGAACTGCAGCTAGAAGATATTTAAGGACCCTTCCAACCCAAACCATTCTAGGATTCTATGACTCTGTGATTTATTTTTTTTTTTTTTTATATCGGCTCTTTTGGCTTATGCCTTTGGGCAATTTTTAGTTATTTTTTTCAGTGAAGGTTGAGATTTTCATGTAATTGATTACCTGCCATTCCTCAAGTTTTAAAGGAAACACTGAATGTTGCATGATTCATAAGAAAGGCACCAGAACTGGCAAACTGATTTCAGACACAAGAGTCACCCTATCAAATGGGATTTATCAGCAGGATCAGGGCACAACAAGCAGTGACAAAACATAGCAAGCAGGAGTTCGGTGTGAAAACGGCTCACAACACAAATTCCAAGGAGAAGAGAAATTATATAATTCAAACACCTCGTTTGTGGTTGTAAACACATAGTAATCACTTCCATTAGCACTGTAACAGTTTCCAGCCCCAGGAGGACAAAGCCCTTGGTAGCTCGATTCATTTCTCCCAAAAAACTTCAGCCTGCCCCTGCCAAAAACCCTTGGCTGTGCACGGTCCCTGAACAGATACAATCAGAACAGGCCCTTATTGTATCCCGGGGCTGAAAGGCCAGCTCCTGCTCCAGAGATGAAAAGCAATTAATCTTGAATGCCTGTTTGTACAGTAACTCTCCCCCTTCCCACCTCCTGGCGCTGATAAGTGGCTTTGTATGGAGCGGACAGGAGCACCTTTCACACAGCCCATCAGCCCCAAAGTCCCTCCTGGCAGGAAAAAGAGTGGTTTGGCATTAACTCTGCTGGGTCATTTCCTCGCCCTGCACAGTGGAAGGAGCAGGGGCACGATGGCCAGGGGATGGTGGCAGGACCTCTGCCACTGCCACAGCATGGCCAGCAAGGCACTGTCACCCAGCAGAGGAAGGCTCCTGGCTCCTTTTCAAACCCCCGGGGTTGCTAATGGCAATTCAGACACTGGAGTGGTCGCTGATACCAACAGCCAGTGCTCAGATCAGCAGCTTTCCCTCTGTGGGTGTGCAGGTGCATTTATATTTTAGTATGAGCTGTGCTCCTTCTCACATGAGGACAAAAATCCTCCCATGGGCACACAGATACTGAGGGAAGTATCTTGCAGTCTCAGGTCTGCAATTTCTATATTTCTCTCCAAAAGCTGATGGGTCCTCTGGGACCCTCATCAGCATCATCATCATCATCATCATCATCTGTCTCCTATACTGTGCATGCTGCTGCACGGTTTGTCCAGGGCAATCACCATCAGCCCAGACCTAAGGTACTCTTCAACACTGCTCCAGGACCAAAGGGTGAAATTATTTTTCCTTGTATCTCTCTGCATCCACATTACCTTTGTCAGGATCTCAGGTGTTCAGTTTCATAAGGACAAATCCATCCTAAGGTGTGGTCTCTCGGTATCCAGCAATAGCCTTTCATAAAGCAAGAGAGGGAACCACATTAATAGCATACTTTTTATAGCATACTTTTTGGACCTTCATCACTCTAAGGACCTCCAGGAAGAAAGGAGGATTGGAGCTGGCCTCTCTGTGCCTCATACCTGGGAATGAGAATCACAGCTAGAGCTAGAGATTTCATTATTCAGATTTTCCACAAATATTTCTCATTTCTGAATTCTCTGCATTTTACCCCAGAGGTCTAATTTGGGTCACCAAATCTATGTTCCCAGTCTCAAACATTTCCACCAATCCCCATGCTGTCATGATGGGAGGGCACAAAACTCTGCCAGCAGGTCACCCCTCTCCACAGGGCAGCCAGAAGTTGGACAGGATGGCTCATTTGGGGGCTACCACATCCATTTCCATGGAGCCAAGACTTGGGAACTGCAAAGCAACAGTTTGTTACCCAGAATTTCCCATGACTTCCACATGCACTTAGTACACATCAGAAAGTGGCCCTCAGATACTCAAAGCAGGTAATTTCTATTGTTTTTACCAGCATTTAAGCAGTATCACAAGTATCCAGAATCAACATCCAGTCCTGAGGACAGAGGACAGTAAAATTAACCAGGGCACAAGCCCCTTCACCCACCAATCAGACTGTCTAAATGATTTAAAAGATAATAAATAATATATATCCTTGCTAGGTAAATTCTGTTTGGCCAATGGAAGGGATGTAAGCAGCATCCTCCGTACAGATTCTGCAAATTCTTCACACTTCAGCGACGATAAATATTGACAGGCATGTGGATTTTGTCACCTTTCTGTTTGCTGATGACAAATTTCTTGAGGAAGGTCATTTAGCCACCATCTAGATTCAAAGTGATTTGAATGTGAAAGGGGTGTAACTTGCTATTCCTGGGAGTTTACATCTCCAGCTACCATTTGCTTGCCAGATTTCTTGCCCTGATATAAAGGAAAGTCATATATGCAATGATGAAATGTTCCAGGTGAGACCCTATGGCTTACCTGTCCAAGAAATTACATTTAGAAAGGGGTTTACAGCCAATCATGGATAGGAATTGGTCTGGAATTGGTCCAAACTCATTTATTTCCAATTAGTCCTTCAAGCTGTGTGGGAGAGTCCACTGCTGTCTAAAATCACTTATTTTGTGCCTTTAGACTGAGCCCTCTTGAGCACCACCAAAGCATGAGCTGTCAGACCTGCACTGCCTCTCCCACAGAGATGGGATACCCCGGATCTCTTGGGCTTTGTGCCTGGAGGTGGCACTGGCCTTAACAAGGGAGTGATCTATGATGAGTCTCATCAGTCCACAGCCTGGGAACATGAAGTGAAGGTTCTCCTCACCTCTCTGCTGATTTCTGCTGAAGAGTGTTAAATACCCATCAAAGAAGCATGACCCCTCCTGCTCTACACTCTCCCCAGCTAAGGAAAGCTATTTTTTCCAGAGTGCATTCACATTTACATTTTTCTTCTGCTTATATAATCTTTGCAGCAAACTAAAGAAACAAAAGATCCAGAAGGCTAAAAAGTCGTGTCTGTAAATCTCCTTTCAGGATCAGATAGCTTCCAGCAACTTTTTCACTCTGACTTCGCTATCTCTGATTCCCAATTCCTGCAGCACTGCTTTAGGATGGGCTTCAGCAGAGTCACTTCCATGACTGGCTGATAAAACTTAGCTGAAGTCATGGAACCCAAGTAGTCCCAAACCAGAGGAATGGGGGAAATCTGGGGGAAAAGGATTCTGCTTCCCTTAGGAGCTGCACATTTTAGGGGTCAGGTGAACCAGGGTTCCTAAAGCAAGAGATTTCTCCTATGGGGAGAGAGAGGAAGGTACTTTGGAATTCTATGATGTGAGGGTCTGCCCAGCCAAGAGGGAACTAGCTTTACTAACTATGCAGAGACATTTTCACCCAGTGTAGGAGAATTATTCCTCAACATGCCTTAGGCAGGTGGACTGTATTCCTTCACTTCGAATTCTGCACTTCAAATGAATGCAGAATTAATTACATGTCTGGCTCCTTCCAACCAACAAATATTACCAGGAATCACTGAATCCCATTTTATTTCTGTCCCCAAGATATGAATGGGAATTTTCTACCAGCTTCAACAGATCTTGAGCGTTTTATATCCCCATAATAATCACAGTTGTTTCTCTAAGATTTTGAACTACAACATCACTTGCTGTCAGCTCTCCAAAAATTTGACTACCACCTGCAAGCCCCAGCAAATCCCAGCCACAGCAGCCTTTCACAACATCCGTCCACGCATCAGTGAAACCTGCAGCTTGTAAAGAGCAGATGCAGCTCAATACAGGCAGATGAGACATCTGAGCAGTGCCCAGGGGCTCTGCCATTTCCAAAATGCCTGGTTTCCCTTTCCAAGAACTTGTCTCTTCTGCACACTCCCTCTGCGTGGGTCGGCTTCGGGATGGACGGCTTCCAGCTCCTGCGGAAAACAAAGGACAGGCACATCTGGCAGAGAAGCTGCCAGACACTCATAAATCATGACTGATCATGGTGTTGCTGTGACGTGCCACAAGGAAGCCTTTGAAGAGCTGTACCCAGCTATAAATTGATAAACCCAGTGCTGCTTCTGTCCCTCACGAGCAGAGCAAGGGCTGCTTTGGCGCCTTGTAAGAGCTGTGCCTTGTACTGAATTATCGAGCTTTCCTCGTCCTCCCTCCCTTCTGATGAACTTCCCACAAGGCAGGAGAGGCACCCTCCCCACCCACCACCATAAAAACACGTGAGGTATCAAAAGAAATCAAGATGCCAGCCTCACCAATAAACACTGGGGTCTTCTGGTGCCTCTGACTCTCATTTTTCTGGTGCTCAGGCAGACAAAACCATGCTTGCTCGTGGGTTGAAAACCAGTGTCCAATTCTGTAAAATTCTGAGAGAGGAATGAAATATGTCAGCAAGACATTTCCACCACAACTTCTGAGCTGGGACTGTCTCTGTAGAGTGCAAAGGGCTGAAGGCATGAGGTGGCCCAT
The DNA here is from genome assembly GCF_049639895.1 of Pseudopodoces humilis. Taxonomy (NCBI): domain Eukaryota; kingdom Metazoa; phylum Chordata; class Aves; order Passeriformes; family Paridae; genus Pseudopodoces; species Pseudopodoces humilis. The sequence goes on along the minus strand of NC_142205.1, from coordinate 7,525,355 downwards.
GTTTAGCACAGCTCTTCTTCAATTTGATCTACACTACAGAAAGATAAATAAATAAATACATTTGAAGCCTTGCTCTTACAGAAGTATAAAGCCCCATCTGCCTGCCTTTTGTAGACTGATATCAAAGATTTCACTTGAAATGGTACTGACATTTCTCCGTCTTCAACCCCAATCACGTCTTGTACATGGCTGGTCAAAAATGAGGGGGAATTCAGTGAAAAAAATGCACAGGTTCCTGGGTTTTCTTGGAAGTAAATTCAAAATTTGTGATCAATGTTACCAATATTTTGGAACTGGAAATATTAGAACTAGCTGCCACATCCATAGGTTTTTCTCTGCTTGAAAAGGAATAATTTTTGTTGTGCATAAAGGTGAGAAGAGTGGATCAATAAAGAGTAAAAAACTGTCAGGAAATAAAAGATGGGTAAATAAAGTTCATTCTCATGATTCAGGCATTGAAATGGAAACCAACAGACGTGAATCAATACCAACTGTACTAAAATCTTACAGGGTAACTGAGGGACACCACCATCCATTCGCCATCATCCTTTGTAGCCTTTAGAAACACATTTTGTGACCCCATTCCTTACTGAATTGCTCTGTGAATAAAATAATTTATTGATTATAAGATGCACAAGACCTTAAAAATTAAGACATAAATATATCCTAGGGTTGGGTGCTGATGTTGACACAATCACGATAGCCATGAATTCAAGGCTTTTGACAAACAAAATACCTTTTCTTTTTTTTTCTGACCCTGGTGTAACAAGGTCTGAAGTGGTGTGCTCTCTCAATGGCTTTATATATAAAGTGTCAGTTCCCTTCACCTATACCATGTCTCTGCTGATATAACCCTGCTGACTGCAGAAATGTTTCCCAGAGTTGCATCCAGAGCAGAGAAAACTGGAAATGTCCCACATTTTACATAAAACAAACAGCTGTCATTATTTCTCTTTACAGCACTTGCCCTTCTCCGAGAGTAACACAGTGGATGTCGTGGGGGGGTGACTCCCAGACCTTCCCTTTACACATGAGCTTTCCACCCCATTTAGTTCACTAAGGTATGTTTTTATTCAGATTCAGTTAAGCAACTATATATGGATAAACCATATTTTCCTCTGCACCAAGTTGTATTTGAGTCATTGGGGTGTTGTACCTTGCCCAAGACAAGGATGTTAAAAATACAGACATGTTAAGAATGGCTGCTCTGTTCTGGGATACTGAATCCCAGCACTGCAGCTTTCCAGGTTTTATAGACCATGTGGGCTGTAGCTAAGATCAAAGATATAGACTTTCCCCCCCCGCCCCGAAAGCCAATAATGGGAGGTTTCCATAGAGAGGTAAGAGAAAATTCTAATAAAATTTTTAAAAGTGGAAATCCTCCAGGTTGGATCTGACCCTTGCAGTCACTCTACTGCAAAAGAAAAGTTCTACAGCTCGGCTGAGGAACACCAGATTAACCGCTCAGCCATATGGTCTAATTATAGCTTTTGTGTGTACGTTCTGTGTATAAATGACTTTCAGGATTGCTGTCAGGGACAAGCAGCACACTGCACTGTAGCAGTGCCAGTTCTCATCATTTCATTATGTTTTGTCACAACTGGCATTCTTCCCAAACATCAGCTCTTTGACTCGGCTGATTAAGCGAGGATCTCGGCTTCCACCAAAAGCCGCACCTCTGGACCCCAGCCTTGCAGATCACAGCTTGCAAGCACGACCTGATCAGAGCTCCAGCAGGCTCAGAAACAGAGACACAAGCACAAAGTGAAGTTTTCTGCAGAGTGGCATGTTTCCTGGGCCCATTCCATGGCAGAGGGTGCTGAGGCAGGCAGCACTGCTGCATGCACATGTACCATGGCAGGAAACAGTGCGCTGGGGCAGCATGCAAGGCTGCATTCGTGTGCACAAACACACCATCCACACTGCTCCTGCAGCTTCAGTGTCCACAGTGCCTGACTTTTCAGCTGCTGGAAACAGCTCTGAATGGCTGACAAGGAAGGGGTTTCCATTGGAACATTTTTAATTAAAAGTGCTGATTCCAATCAACCAGCTAATTTGGGACAAATTTTTTTTTCCAATGTGTTGCTTTCACAAAGCTATTAAAAAACTGGGCTAAACAGAGAAATACTTTATTTTGATGATTTCAAAGGAAACCTTTATACAGTTTTGCTTTCAATGCTTTGCAATAGATGGGGTGATTTATCCTCTGGAGCTGTCTAACTTTAGATGGAGTATGAAAAGACCTTGTCTTCAAAGTAATTAAGTTAAATTAAATTATTCTCACTTTAAACAGATTAATTGAAATTAAATCTTTCTCACTCCATAGCTACATTTAGATAATTCTTAAGACATTTTAAAACCTAAACCATAACACTACATGTAAACCAGGGCAAGTGCTTTGTCACAATATCTTTTGTGAACAAAATGAAAATTTCATTCAAGTCAGTTAAATTAATATCAGTATTTTAGCTTGCCTGCAGAACAGAAAATCATCTCATCATACAGCCCCTTTCCTTTCAGGGCTATTGGCTGTGTGCTTCCATGCAACAGAGTAAAAAGGCAAAATTAAAATCCATTTCCTTTAACAGACAAGTCTGACATCTGTTTGTATTTTCCAGAAACTTTTGATCAGCAGGAAAGTAAGTTGGAGAGGCCATCAGTATCATGAACAACTAAAGGTCTTTCCTACTGTTCAATGTATCTGTAATTATCTCAGAAGACGTGCTCAGATCTGAGCAGAGATGATGCAGCCAGAAATCTTGCAGGGAACATTCCCCATGCAACAAGATCTGCCATCTAAAGAGAGAATAAAAGTTTTCTGTGAGTGTTGAACTGCAGCAGCTGACCATGGATAGCCACAGGGCACTGGTCACATCCAATACTGCACCCTGTACAGCCAGAGACGCCTCCCTCCACAAAACAAAGATTTCTGTGCCTGGACACACAGCATGGACTCAGACATTTTGCTCCTAGAAGTTGCCCTAAATGTTACAGATTCAAATCGTCTGCACTGAATTTCTCTGGAGGCAGAGGTTGCTCCCTGGCCTGGGTACCACTGTCAGTAGAAACTGATCTTATTTAAGAGGCTGACATTTGTCTTCATGCCACATTAAAATACTCCCTTTCCACTGCTCAGTAAATGGAGAAATCTTCTTTGATGGAAGAAATAGCATTTAGGATTGATTACACAGTGTCAGTTGGTTGGGATGTTTTTTTCATTTTCAAGTACATAGCTTTAAATTCCAAACCAAAACATAATTTGTGAACAAAAAAAAAAAAAAATCATGTGTTATTCTGTCTCAGGTTCATTTTGAAAATCTGAGAACTTGGTCCTTCCTCCAGCACATGACTTTCAAAATTACTGTGTGCCCTAGTTAAGTACTTACATTGTAACAGGATTTTATTTCTCAATGAGAACACGCTGCTGGCAATTGTCCAGCCAGTTCTAATTACTCCTGCTTCATGTGGCTATGGAGGAATTCAAGTCTGTACATCCTTTCTGTGCTGTGTCATTATCACAGTTTAATGTCATTTAGCTTTCTATTGTTTTTCACAGCCTATGTTGAATAAATAGCAGTGAACAGACCTGCAGAAGGGGTGTGTTTCCACTGGCATTCCTTGGTATGAGTGTTCTGTTGTTCAAAGCTTCTGATGCTGTTCTCTCTGTTTGTTCTTCTCCAAAGCTGGATTACCTGACGATGATTTCTTCCGCCATGCTTTGGGTATATCATTACTCCTGGAAAGAAATGCCAGCTTATGAGATATAAGATAGAAATTCTAATGTTGCCTGTGATACTGCAAAATTCCTCTGCTTTCCTCAGAATTTAAGACTTTTAGGATCCAAGATGGATGGTGTGAAGTTTCCTTTCGCCTTCACCTCCTTGTTAACTTGTGCATGGAAACAACCTTGCTTCCAGTTCCTCTGTGAAATTAAACATTAATCAACACTCCTCAGTTAACATTTTGAAAATTGTCTCTTAACCTTCAGTAAGGTCCAAGCTTGGGTTTAAAGCATAAGGAAAGGGAAAGCAAAACTCAGCTCAGTTTCTGCCCAAGATTTGTCCTCTGATGCAGCCCAAGTCTCTGTACCTGTTTCCAAATCTCTGAAACTCGGATAAGTATTAGATCAAGATCAAAGAAAAGGAAAACATGAAACTGAGCTTTTCCTGGCTCTTTCCAATGCAGAAACATCAACATTTCAGTGAGATGGCAAGGCTTGAAGCACATCTAAGACTCACTGATCTCCTAAGGCTTGGTAAACTTCAACTCACTGATGTTGATATGCTGCTCTATGAGCTGTGAAAGAGCTGTGAAGAGATGTACAGTTCCTTTTCAAACCACAAACTGATCATAAACAAAAGTTTCACTCTTAAAAAAGGCAACTTAAGGATACTGCCTACTGTCTCAAATGCTGTGCAGTAGTTTCTCAAACTGCAAGTCAAGCCTTGGGAGGCTGGAAGAGGAAGGCAAAGCAGAGAAAAGGATTAAGAGTTATAACACAGTGGCTTATCTAAATTTTTAAGCATTTAATTACTAGCATGTTAATCATTAAAAAAAAAATTAGTAGAAAAAACCCAAGAAAAATAAACAGTAATAATTCTGACCTTCTTTCAGGGAAGTGGGGCAACTGAGTTCATCACCTGCTGGTTTCCACAGCTACTGAGTTCCAAGAGACAAATCAGGAGGTGCTGGAAACTTCTAAACTCAAGAGTGACATATGGAGGCTCCACAATAAGTAGACCCCCTCCTGATAGAAGAACAATTAATGACCACACAAAAATATCAGGATTTAACGGAAGGAAAGACTTCTCTGTTAAACTTTGGAGCTCCTTGACACTGGGTGCCCTGGATATCAGACATATGCCTGGGCTCAAAGAAGCCACTAGGCAAATTCATGCAAGAGGAAGAAACACAGAGATGTGAAATACAAAAGGTAATTTGTAGTTAAGCTGCAAGTCAGTGATAGGAAGGGAATCACTTTGACAAGTAACACTACATTTGCCATTTTCATATACTCTTCCCTAGATCAGTAAGACACAGGCTCCCAACCTGAGGATCATTTCCTCCAACAGCTTCCATCCTCTTTTTCACAGGAGCCACTCTATGCTTCCTCAGAGTGGGGGGTAAGAGTTTGCATCTACAGATGGGAATTATCCAGCTCATGTCCTTCACTCTGAGATTATTACACGGACAATTAGAGGTATTTAGCAGTTCTTGGGTGGTGTAAAGGCTTTCATAGATGTGGAGGAAACAGCTGTTGCTGCTCTGGAGGGAAGGAGCAAGATGATGGCAACAGCAGACAGAGGAGCTGCTGTTGCTGACAAGCAGAGTGCACCTGAGTGAAGACACAGCTGAGCTGCATTCAGAAAGGAATTGAAGGCAGGTGTGTGCTTGGGAGAAGCTAAAGCAGCTCCTGATTGCTAAAACTAAACAACCCACCCACCTTCCCTGTGATGAAGGTATGGTTTCATGGAGGAGTTATCACAGGGAAGAGGGGAGGTCTCTGAGCAGGGACATGTTTTTATTTGGAAACACATCTACAGAAGCTGCTGATCACTGTGATGTGCCTGAGCTGCTGCACATCCTCACTGGATCAGAATTTAGCACAGCAATATTTAATTTCTGATTTTAGCATGGCCTTTTGGTCTTGTGTCACTGAGTTGTTTAACATTTTGAGGCTACAATTTTCATGTGAGCAAATGAGTTGGAAAATGTGTGGTGTGGTGTTCTGACTATGAAGGTTGCATGTTCCTTGCACTGAGTTTTGGCTGTCAATCTCTCTGTGCAGTGCCCAGCACAGCAGGGGCTAAACTTTATTTGGCATGGTTTGCCACTGCTGCAGTAATAAATCAAATTTCCTATGTAGATAGCTTCTCATGGTTGGGGTTTATTTGGGTGATTTTTAATTGCCCCTTTCATTTTATTGGGGAAGACGAATTTTAATTGATTTTTATATGAATGTGCCTGTAAAACCCAACAGCCTAAGGAACAACAGGCAACTTATACCTATTTCTTGTCTATGTTTTAAGCATTTCTGTTCCCACTTGACAACCTTTGCAAAACCTTTTCCTCCCACACAGGAAAGAGTTTTTCAGCTCCTCAGAGGCTCAGGCTTCTCAAGAGCTTTGCACCTGGGTAAGATATAGTTTCCATACAGCACATGTATTTCCAGCATCTCCCAGGACCTTTTCCCTGTGGTCATCAGGGATCTCGTAAGAAATGTACATGTGCATGCTCTGAGCTGCCAACAGATTGAGAATGAGGGGAAAGACTGTAAGAGAAATTAAAGTGTTCCTTCAGGAGACCACAGTCTGACTTTGGGTTATGCTGAACTAAATCAGAAGGTGCTCCTGCAAAATCACTCCCTGGGAAATGAATCTACAAATTGAAGAAAAAATGGGCCTCCACAACAGTACAGCCTAATGGATTTAAGAAAAATGCAGTGGAATTGTGTTAATGGACTGCTTGGGCCTCGTTGCTCTGTATGGGAACTCTCTGCAATTCCATCAGTCACACTAATGAAGGCACCAAACTCTTCTGTAGCCAGAGATTTCTGCCAATCAAGTGTTATGCTCATCCTAGAGCTAACTTCATAATGTTTTCTTTTTGTCGTTTGCTTGGGTTTTTTCCAGGGAAATTGCCTTGAGCTGATCTGATACTAATCTCGTATTGATACCATTTTCTTTCTTCCAGTAAGGTTACTCCTGATGGGTGTGGGGTGAGGGCATGCCAAACCAGCTCCTACATTGTTAGGGGGAAGTTCCAGATTCTTGGCACCAGACACATTTAGAATCAAGGGAGGCAAAATGTTAGAAATGATGTGCTGGAACAAGAAGCAAATATCTTGGATTGTATCCGATCACAAAGATATTAAAGGTATCTGGTCCATTGGGGATTGGAATCAAGGACAAAAAATGACCCCTAAAGTCCACAAAGTACTGATACTCTTCACCTACTGCCTGAAACAGGAAATCAGTGTTGAGGGAAGTTTGTAAAATCATTAATAATTGTTTTCTTTTGGGGAAAACCTGTTGGCTATCTATCCATCTCCCTTGCTGTGTGCTATTCTATGCTTGCATGAAAACATTCATGCTGTGGTCATGTCAAGAGCTCAGCTCATCCATTCACATCTAGTGCAGGATAAGATGGTCTGGTAGGTGCTGGAGGAGAGTAAATATTTTGAAAAATTAGGTAAATAGCAGCCTGCTCTCCCCACAAGGCTTTCTGTCTGGATTTGCAAACAGACACTGGAGAACAGCTCAAGAAGATGCAGGAAGTTGCCACCTCTGTGTTTCTTTCACAGCTGCCATGTCGAGAGCTGGACCTTTCCATCCCTGCTCTTGGAGCCGCCTCTTGCCCTGGGAGCAGTGCCCAGATGTTAGTGGCAATAGTCATGCAGAGAAACAGGGCAACATCTGGCCTTACATGTTACAAGTCGCGTATGTTTTACATTGCTCAAGCTTTCAGACAGCAGAAGTACTGGGAAATCAGCCTCCTGCAGCCAAAACTCTGCAGTTTCTGTTAAAATGGCTGCATTATAAAAAACACCTGGTCATCCCCAAGTAGTCTCTGAGATGTTAATGCTTCATGTAGTTACTTGGAGGAGAACAGGGATAAATCTAGTCTTTAGCCTGGGTGGAAACATTAATTGCTATTCCCTGTGGTAAAACCAGCCTGACTGGGCCCCAAAAGACCGAGTAACAGAGGAAATATGGATAATAGTTGTATTGGTGAATGGACATGGTGGATGTCATGACATTACCCAAGGCATTTGTCTATCCATATATAAGTGTAAAACCATCCCCTAGCAAAAAATACCCTTCTTAATATTATTCTGCTTCTTACTCCATAAATATGTTTATACGGCTTTTGAATTTGACCTGCAGAGCAGAGCAAACTGGTAGCAAGAGCCCCTGAATAACGGCACATCATAATGCAGACTTTATTTCTGCAAGTATTTTAGACAGGGTTATCATAGACAGGGAAGTTCAGCTCCATCTCTCCCTTTGGTTACAACTCCAGTGATTTAAAGTCAGCCCTCAGCTCTGGGAAAGTGCCTGCTTTAAATGGGTCTAGCAGAGCTTTATTAAGGCTCCATTCATGCTCATTTTCTTCATGCAAGCTGTCACTATTTGTCAGCAACTGCTGCTCATACAGGACGTTCATCAGGTTCAAGTAGGCAGAAAAAAAATGAGTTTGTTATATCAAACCTGGCTCTTTGAAGCCGTGTGAAACGTAGCTGTTGCCACTTCGGGGAGCTTGGAGCAGCCACGTCAACATCCTAAAGCTCAGCCGAGCCTGCCAAAGCCTGGGGACTGCTGCGTGCTGAGGTCCTGCAGGGCCACTGTGCTCCTGGCCACGGCGAGGACACTTCACCTCCTCCAGCCCCACCGTGGTGAGCAGCCACCAGCGCTGCTTCCACAGCTCCTAATCCCTTCCTGGCCCCAGCAGGTCACCTGCAGCCTCTGGGCCAGCGGGCCTGACCCTGTCCCAGCAAGGAGCTGAAATGCCTTGCAGCAGCACTGGCTGCTTCAGAGGGTTTCACAGGGCAGGCTTTCCCCACAGGCAGTGAGAGGCTGCTGAAGTTTGCTGTGTGCATTTACCCAGAGGTGCTGTGGATGCCCTGTCCCCTCAAAGACTCAAGCACAGGCTGAATGGGGCTTTGAACAACCTCCTCCAGTGGGAGGTGTCCCTGCCCATGGCAGGGGGGTAGAATTGGATGATCTTGAAGGTCTCTTCTGACCCAAATAATTCCATGATTCTGTTATTGATTACCAACCCATTCTGATATGCCTCTGCTCCTCCTGCTCATTGGCTGCAGTCAGAGCTCTGCAAACAGCACCACTAAGCCAGGCTTTATCACCAGGGACAAAACCCTCCTACTTTATTCCAAGCCTTTATCTTCTTTGCCCTGATGACAAGGCATACTAATATTACCCTAATAGCTAGTGCTGCCCAAATATAAGTGAGGTTTGCCAGCCAGACAAAGCTAACATCTCTGTCCCTCTCCATTCACCCAGCTTCCCAACTGCTTCAGCAGCAGTTTTAAAGCCCATGTGGAAGCACAAAGATCCCAGCAGCAAGGGGGTGTAAGGAACCAGCTTTCATGTGCAGATGCTCACCTCTGCCTGCATCTGTGAAACATCTCTGGGCCAGGGCAAGGACACCCTGTATGGGACAGAGGCACTGTCAGAGGGTCACTTCACTAACTCCTTACAGCACTGATCAGGATAAAAATGAAGTGTGGGATTGATTAGAGTATAAATCTTCCAGCAAAACTGATCAGAATGGGGAGCAATAGTAGATGGGTCCTTAAATTCACTGCTGAATCCCTACTGCTATGCAGAGCTCATCTCTCACTGCTGCCAAGATCCCTGCAGACAGCAGGGGCTGCGCAGACCTTACAGGTGTGTGTCTGTCTGTCTTCCAGAGCTGACAGGACACACTGTGATCTGTACAGCACAAGAGAATGAATCTCACCCAGCCATCGTGCACCAGTTGCTCCCCTAACCAAAGCCTTGGGTAGATTCCCAAGGTTAGAGGGGGAGAATTATTTGGATGGGAGTCCCATAGAATAAACCCAGAAAATGTAAAAAATAGCAAGAGAAACTTTGTCCCTGAATTAGTGCTCCTGCAGTTGCCCTGCACAGCATTAACTTGGAGACCAGCAGGCTGCCAGAAGTGACAACTTTCCTAAGAGATTTAAAACCAAAGTTCCCTCTGACAGCTTAATCCCTTGCATGTATATAGCACTTCACATGCCCAAATATTAACTGATTCATGGTTAATTAACTTGTGGCTATAAATTTCCCCTGGCACTTTTTGCAAGACTCAAGATGTAAATGTTAAACCAAGTGTCCCAGGCAAATTGCTGCACTGTAAGGAAAATAATAGGGCAGATCATCACCTGGTCTAGTGCAGTTACGGAGATTTACTCGAGCCCAGGGCCTGACACAATTGCTCTTGAATTCATTACAACAAACTGCAATGAATGAAGTGCAGAGCTCCATCCTATACTGAGCTCCAGTCATTAATTCCCTGCTAACACGGGGGACATGTGAAAAGAAAGTTCTCTTTATTTATTCAGATGAGTATTATGACACTGTAATGAAGGAGCTGAGGAAGACAAGGTGTTTCAAGGCAGCGGAATTGAAGGAACATTGCAGAAATCCCTCTGTATGAAAGCTGATGTTCACAGCACGACCTACTGAGCAGCACCCAAAGCAAAGGGAAATTTTACCCAAAAAGAAACTCTACAGGGTAGCTCTTTCACCTCTCTGCATTTTTCAGAGCTGGTGAGACATTTCATTAAAGCTCAGGTCAACTCCCCAGTGGCCTCTGGCAGGGAACACATACATCCTTAGCTGCCTCCCTGGGAGGATTGTGAGCAATCCTCCTTCCTCTTCCATCTTGTTCCATGTCAAAGACTTTGGGGACCCTCAAAAATTTTCCACAGAGCAGCGCTACTCCAGCAAAACCAAAATTGTTCTAAAAGATTCTCAATCCATGACTTTTGACCTGATAAAGAGAGTTTTCAGAAATTAGACAGCTACACACACACACAAAGATCTCCTCCTAAGTCTCTGTATGCGTATCAGCCACATTTTGGCTTACAGCTCTACACTACTAAACCTAATATTTCATGAACCTTATAAACATTTTGCAGTATTTCAGTGTTTCCCCTTCCAAGAAGAATTCGTGGAGGGCTCTGATTAGTTTCCAGGCATCTAACCTCTCTGTAGAGTGTTGCTGCACTGAACTTAAAGCTATTTTTCTGCAGAGACAAAGCATAAAGCATATGTACAAAATAATGAATGGTGCAGACACCCTCTCTAGAAGTGCAAATGCATGAGAATAAGACAAAACAAAGGCTTTTACAGGAAGAAACCCCTTCTTTTTCTGTATGGATGTTACTAATCTGAGGAACCTGTTGTGTGATTTTACAAATTAAGGTACAAAGAGATTTGAGGTGAGGAAAAAGTACTCTAATGTTTTTATGGCATGAGGAAGCATCTAGCATTGCTGAGAAATGTAATGGTATTGACTACGTATCAGCTAAGGTGTGTCAGGAAGAAACACATCCCCAGGGCAGGTTGTTCCATAGGCTAGTCCCATTTAAAAGAAAAAGGGTTCTTCTGGGCATGGGGGAAGGGTGAACACTAATAAGGCATAAGGAATGGAACTGTCCTCTGCACTTAAACTACCTAATGGAGCATGCTTGTGTGGGTCCTCAAGTGTCTAATGAGGCCTGAGGCCCCAGTGCGGCCTATCAGCAAGGGCATTAACAGAACTGCTTTTCTCCAGCCCACAGCTTGTTCACACTTGTAAGGGCTCAATACCTTTGAAATTTCTGCCTTTCAGTTATGTTTAGTTGAATTCAGCTTGTGATTTCCAAACTAGTTAGGGAACAAAGCTGCTAAAAACCACACATGTGCAGCACCCAGCATGCTGTGTGATGGCACCAGTCTTGTTCTGACACCAGGCTAAGAAGGGGGTGTGGGCACAGGAACATCACTCTTTGACCCCTTCCCAAAACTGTGACCCAAATTCACAGCAGCATTTTACACTTGGGATCCCAGAGGACATTTGGAGACATGCTTAGGACCAGAACCGGGACCAGGATGGCAGGCAGGGCCCAGAGAGCTTCTGATGCCCCAAACAACAGAGCTGAGGTCACAAGAGAAACATGTTCCCTCTCTCCTTTTGCACATGAGTGTTTCTTTAAACAGAACAATTTGAGGGTGAGCGACTTCAGTAACATCTCAGATCCCTGAGAAGAACATTTTGGCCACGTGTGCTCGGCGGCATGTGCTGGAGGACAGAGATTGTTGTTGCCAAACCCCAGCACCCCTCTTGCCACACTGCGCAGACAAACATCTGAAGCTCCTTCCCTATCGCCCTCCCATCCAGGCTGCCAGCCTCCACCTGATCCACTGGAGCCATCACTCAGTGATTTGTCATGTACAGAAACACAATTTACATTGCAAAAAGCTCTAATACGTCCCTGGAAAGCAATTAAGAGCTGCACACGAGTGTTAAGGGGTTTTTTCCACAAGCAGATGTCCTCTTGGCAGATACACCACCGACCTCTCGCTCCAGCAAGCTCTGCTCCATCTCGGAGACGAGGAGAGGGACAGTCCCGCTCCTGAGCGGCCAGGCTGATTTTTATTAGGCCTTCCTCCGGAAATAAGAAGCATGGTGAGGCGAGGTGATCTTCCCCTGCGGCTGCTGGTGTGGATTATGGAGCTAGCAGCAGCAGGAACGCATTAAGGAAAGCTCCCAGCAACGGGTAGGTTTTAAAATGAAAGCTGGCTCAGTGTTAATGCGCAAGTAATGTGTCCCAGCTGCCTTTAATAAAACAGCCAGCTGAAACTCAGCATCATAATAAACGGAGCAGGGATTTCACAAACATCCTGGCTGCTCAGAAAGAGACTGACTTTTCTTCTTCTTTTTTTTTTTTTTAATTTTAAGTATTTTTTTTCCCCTCAGAGCTTGATTAAACATTTCCTGTTTTCAGCCTTCCAGAAAGGTCCTCATGAACCTTCCCCTGTTGCTTTCATGCTGGCAGCTTCAATTTTCAAGGCCTTCTCCTGATCCCGGTGTGACACAGAAATGGGAGGATTTGTGTGGACCTGGTACCTGGGCAAGAAATGCCTCTGCTGCAGCTGCATCCCCATCCTACTTGATGCTACCCCTGCAGACACAGGGTGGCATAATGCTGACTGCAGCCCCAACACCTGGTAGGCTCACAAGACCCCAGGGAGGAGCCTTATGACCTGTTGCTTCTTATCTGCAGACAAGGTGAGGAGGAAGTTGTCTACAGCTGGGAAATAAACCTTGGGTTTCTGCTTTTGCTGCTGATTCAGGCAAAATCACCCAAAGGCTGGACCATCAGAGCTGATGGAAGGTCAATAACTCACAGAGGGACAAGCCCCTGAAGCAGAACCTGAGAAAGCACCTGGGCTGGGTTTCATCCCATTGAACTCAAGTCAGCCTTTTGTCTGTCTCAGCCAGTGGAGAAAAACCGGCACCTTTGAGAACTATTAATTGGTAATAATTTTAGTTTCTTTTTAAAATAACATTTAAAACATCCTACAAACATACAGACATGATAGTGTACCTCTTACATGTCCACAGCCAAACCTTGCATCTAGCCCAAGTCTGGAGGAGGGGAGGAGATTCCTCTGGCCATGCCAGTCCTTTTGATCATCCAGGGCTTCTAGAGCTCTTTCCATAAACTCCCCTAAATCAGGGAATTGGAAGAAATAATGTGCTTTTTCTCAATAGTTCTCCCCCACCCCAGCTCTAAAGACTCCTCACAGCTTGTCACCCAAAATGAAGGATGGAGGCAGCACTGAAATTCTCCCATCCTGCCTCTGCCTAGCCAGGGAGCAGGATGGTACTTCTGACCTCCAGCTGAGGTACACCGGCATCTTGCCAGCCTATAAAATCAAGTTTCACCAATTAACTTTCAGTAGTGGAGGGTCTGGTTAGAAGTACTCAGCTCTAATCCCAGATAATGTGTGACAACTTTCAGTGTGCTCATTCCAAGTGTTGAATGGGCTTCAGTGTTTCCTACAGCTCTGTAATATATGCCACAAATATATAAATCTTTTCTGTGGTACAGAAGAGAGAAAATTCTCAAAATGCTGACTGCAGCAGAAATAGAAACATCTCCTCATCATCTCCTGGTTTTAGTGGTTTGTGTCTAAATATCTCTAGAACTCCAGCTTCACCTATTGTTTAGAAATGCCTGTGATTTCTGTGCTGTTTTTTTGACAGACAGCTAGGAATCCCTTTGTGATTTGGAATTTAACTTCATCTCACCTTAACCTTCCCTATCTGACAAAGGTGTTGCCAGGATTAATTAATAGCTTAAGGTGGTGATTAATGAGTAGATATTACAAAACACAACGTGCCACCGGATGCTGAGGATTTTTGGGGAAGTTTGGAGATCAGCATTCCTAAGGAGCTAGTCTGAGCTTGACCTCTCTCAATTATAAAATCGTCATACATTCTCCACGAAATGGAAATGTTCTCTCATGTTCACTTTTGGTAACAGGCTGGTGAATGGTGAAGGCTTCAGTTGATGCTTCTGGCTACCCATAAATTTCTGCAGGATTTGTAACCTTCTGAGAGATGTTCCAAGAAAACAGATTAATTTTCTTTCCCCCGCAGTCTTATTTTACTTTGAATCCTCAGCATTTTCTTTTCCTAAAACAAGGTATCAAAATATCTTGGATGGAATTTTTCAATGCATACTGTGAAACACCTTGCCAAAAAACATTCACTTCAAATGGTATTTGTTTGGAGTACCTGAGTTTTCCTTCAGCCTCAGGAATTCTGCTTAGCACAACTCCGTAATATTTCAAAATGGAAACAAAATAACACTGAAATTTATCAGCCATATGCAAAGCTTTTTTAAACTTCATGCATTGATCTTGGTTAACTGAAAATAAGTTTTTCTGGAGTATTCTCAATTTTTTTTACTTGTGTTCCTCTTTTTTGCTTCTTCTCAATCATCTTGTTTTTATCCTCTTACAAGTTTTCAGAAAGGTTACTTCAGGTTGGGAACAGAGTGTAACACTTGTCTTGCCTACTATCAATATTTCAAAAATAACTGTTAGTGAACTATTTTACATTTTCATGGATTTTCTTCCAAACACCAGTACAGTCATTCCACAGAGGTAGTTTAGAACAGCTCATGTTCTTTATGATTCTGTAATCTAAGCAATAGGCCAACCCAAAAACGAAGGAGAAAAAGGTATTGCAACAAACTGCCAATTATTTTTTAACATCTCTTTATTTCAAAAATGTAAGAGTCTTTAAGAAAAAGGAAAAAAAATAATGAGAAGAAAACCCTCTTTGGGAAATTTTCCCTTTAAAAATTTAAAGACAATGCTCTTTCTCACTGTGGGAACCACTTCCATTTTAGGACTAAATAGAATAAATATTTTTCCTGTTGTAAAAATTATGGTGGAGAAAAGAGTGAACTAATTTTTTGTCTCTACCTTAGTGGTCCTCTTACACAAAACCAAAATTAAATATAAAATCAAGAACCAGAACTCATCCTCTCCTTTTCCATTATGTCACAAGGTATAGGTTATCTTCCCAATTGGGAGAGAATTTCTCATGAAAATAAGGCCTGGACAGAATTACTTAACCTTAAAATTAAATGTTGTCCCTTAAGGAAAATTAGGTTTTGCTGAGCTAAAACTCTTAGAGATTTGCTAATCAAGCCACCGTTTTGCTCTGCAAATTGCCATAGAACTCACATCTCAGACCTCAGGCAAAACCATCACGGCCATACAGTGCACACCACAAACCCAGCCTTCCCAGAACAGGTGGACAATTTGACCTTTTAAATAGTTGTGTCTTTTCATTTTTTGTTTCTAAAGCCTAGAATTAAATACTGGTCTCAACAAAACAACCTTGAAAGAGGCCTTGGGATAGCACAACCTGTGTCTGCTGCACAGCCATGATGAAAAGGGAACAAGCCTCTATTGTGCTTTTTGCAGCCCCTTCCCCCAGGATTGCTGTTTTGACACATAAAGCCAGGATAAAGGAAAGGGGCTGTTATTATCCTCTGCCACATCTCCATTTAATGGGCTGAGAACCAGGGCAGGAGGTCCCATAACTTATTCTTGGGCACACACCCAAAGCCTGTGCCAGCAAGAGTATTTAACCCAGCTCTTTGTCCCTGGCCAATGTTTTATCAGTAATACCCATTTTTCCCTCCATAGATATTTTTTGTCCAAACAAATACACATGTTTAGGCTACCCCTGCTCTTTTTCCATGGCACATCATCCCAGTAAACCATTCCTTGGCACCTGCCCAACCATCGTGGCCATCGTTTGTTTGCAGCTTCATCCTTCAGAGCACCATGTCATTGTCATTGTCATTTTCATGTCATTGTCATGGTGCTCCACTGAGATCAAAGGTCCCAACCACAATGGAGGCTTGCTTGTTTTAAACATTACCTAAATTACATTTTGATAAAATCAATCATTTCGTAAAGTGAAAACTTTTCTAATAGAGTTGACACATAACCAGATTTAGGTACAGCATGTCCTTGGCTGCAGATGAGCGACTGCTGTTAACACAAGTCATCATTTCTGGGAAGGAGGAGACAATTCCCCATGGCACCAAACCGTCATTCTTGGAAAAAAAAAGCTATTTGTGATTGGGACAGACAAGTTGCCTTTGCCAGGTTGGGGATGACTGGTATGGGCACAGCCAGCTCATTTAAAGCACCGTGAAGTGTAGCAGAACCAATCTCTAGTGGAGACCTGCTTTGGCAGAGCCAGAGATTAAGTTGATATCTCCCAACCCTGTAATAAATAAAGGCAGATATGAGTGTTGGGAGTACTTTATCATGTTGACAATTTTAACCAAGATTTTATTGCAGGAGAGACTGCTAATATTAACCCCATCCATATTAATTAATGGTCAAATATGGTTTTTTTCCAGATTCCCCAGAAGTCTAAATAGAAAACCTCATATATTTTCAGGAAATTCAGTGATTGTTTTGAAAATTCTACATTCATTTGTGTTTCTTGTGAGTTTAGGGACAGAGTATTGGGCTATGGAGGAAAGCCCACCTCCATCAGTAGGGGCAGAAGACATGGAGAAGGCAACGTCCCTTGTGCCACCCAGAGTTAGCCCCAGGAGTAAGAGTCATGTCAACCAGCAACATCCATACCAGGGACAGGGTCTGGTCTTCAGTGTCAAGGATAAAAAGCTTCAAGTAGGTCCTCCTGTAGACTCTCAGACTGATTTTACCTGATGTATCTAGCCACAAGGCCTTTTATTTCTTTGCATGGTTGTGCATTTCCTAAGAGTTGTGCCAGAAGTGGGAGTAAGGAGACATTACACATAATGGTGCCCTTAAAGCTCTTCCAGCCATCAGAACAAGGGAGGGTAGGAAATCTAGCCAGAAGCCCAGTTTTTCAGAATGGAAGTGTTTGGATAAATACTGACTGCTTTGAGGTTTAACCACTCTGGAGCAAAATGAAGAAAACAGGGATGGAAACTGCCTCTAAGATCACCCAGGCTCATTTGTCTGCCAGGATAGGGTTATGCTTCTCCACTCTGTCCAGTCCTGGCATAAAATCCCTTGCCAAAGAACCAACCTGCTCATTTTGGTAAGGCAGGAGAAGTCCTCATCCTGTCAGGGAGGGTAGTTGCTCAAAGCAGGGGTTTTATGCCTTTGTGGCAGCAATTAGTGCTGGCAGCGCAACCTCAGAATCACATCACATGGTTATTTTCTTCTAGAAAAGGACTCATGTTTTACTTGTTTTCTCCTGTTCTTCATTTTATACCCAAGTGAAACCAGCGCCCATTGAACCAAAATGCCTTTTCTATTACTTCACCATTTCCATCTCTTTTCTTTTCCCTCTGCATGTTGCTGAGAAATCATCATCATGTCCTCATGGGGAAAGATTAACACCTCAATTTACTAGCAGTGGCCGCAAATTTTCCTTTCTCAGTTTTATCTCATTGCTCCTCCATGTACCTCCACAGCTCCCAAGAGAAGCTGTAAAGAGAGAAACATTCTTTTCCTCCCAGAAAGCAGTCCAAACTAACATTTTCCTTTGTCTACATAATCCATTGTCCAAAATTTAGGTCAGATTCTCAGCCAGTATAAAGCTCACAAATTCATACTCTCTATAATTTTATGGCAGCTGAGAATTAATGTAAAATGTGTCTGAGGAAAAAAATGAGCCTCTGTTTTCAGACTATCCTGGCTTCACAAACCAGTCATTTCCAGTATTGCTGAAAGAAACCATCCCTCAGGTAGGATGGGAAAAGAGACTGTCCAGTGCAGAAAGCAGGTTATTGTATATATCCATATAATCTTTACACAAATGCAGCAAAACAAGATGCTGCTGTATCCAGGCTAAAAACCTCTAGGGTTAAAAGCACAAGCATTCAGTCTCTCAGAATTTTTTTTTATTTATTTTTCATGACAGCTTTTGTGGCCACATTTATCTTTACAAACTATAAGGCCATTGACAACTTCCAAAAGCATTTCCTGCTGTGCTGTCTCAAAACTCACACACTTCTGCCTGCAGTGGAAACCCTGCAATGAACACGTGCATCAACTGTTCTGAGGGCTGCATAAGATACACAAGAAATATGGAAGCCAGGAAATATGATGGATAAAACAGGCTGGATTTTCATCGCTGGTGGCCACAACAACAGCCATAGAAAGTGCAATAAGAACAGTGTTTCCAAGAGGATGTGAGGTTATGGATCCAGCAATATCAGTAAAAGGCATCTGCTCTCCAGTTTGACCACATAATAGCTAAACTGCTGTATTTTCCACACTGCTCAGCTAAACAGCTTAAATTGGACCCTCTCAAAGGCTAAAAGGAATCAATTTCATCCTAAATAATTCCAAAGCCAACCTGAGCAAAGCCTTTGGTTCATGCCAGTTAAAGTCAAAGGCTTTATGGCACTGGTTATTGTTCAATTTTCACCAGCAGAGTGAAGAGCAAGGGCTGCATTCACCTTGTCCTCCCCCTGCAGAGATGACCAGCAGCTGGTAACAGGGATTGCTCAGGAGTGAGGAGCTCCCTGGCTCAGTCCTCTGCTCCCAGCTCCATCTCATTGCACCTTCTCCTTACCTGGAAGCCATTAACTCCCTGGTCTGTGCTCCCCTTCCAGGGGCCACTCTGCAGAGAATATTGCTGACCAGTTCCTGGTATGTTCTTTCATCTGATGAAAGAGCTTATTTAAACAGAAATCTGAACATTGCTTCTCTGCCAGGCACTGGCTGAAAATATGTTAGTAGATGCTTTGTCATGAGCAAATCCAGGCCATAGTTTCCTTCTAAGTTCCTCAAGTTCCAGTTATGAGGTCCTCAGTTTTCAGCCAGGTAGGTAAAAATCTTTCACATTTTTACAGATGGGGGAACTGTGGTGGAGCAGAGAGTGAAAGAAACACATCCAAGATCAACAGTGACATTTTTTTGGTGGCAGAGTGAAGAGTGAAGCTCAGATCTCCTGCCATACAGTTGGGGTACTTTCACCACCACACCACCCTCCTTCCTTTGCAAGCCTGCTAGAGCTGGGTTAAGGGACAACACTCCAAACCCAGTGGCACCAGCCATCCCACAGAGAGAAAAACAGCGCC
Organism: Pseudopodoces humilis; assembly: GCF_049639895.1. Classification (NCBI taxonomy): domain Eukaryota; kingdom Metazoa; phylum Chordata; class Aves; order Passeriformes; family Paridae; genus Pseudopodoces; species Pseudopodoces humilis. The sequence goes on along the minus strand of NC_142205.1, from coordinate 7,506,217 downwards.
CAAGGTCAGCGTCTGGATTGCTAAAATGCAGAACTGAGACACATCACACACATCTCCTGCAGAAAGACAAGCACATGGTCACGGCTGGAGTGTCCCACCACCATCTAAGGCACAAAAAGCTAACTTTTGCCTGCAAAGAAAACTACAGGGAGTCATGGAAACCACTTGCAAACAGCCCTGTCATTCAGCTGAGGGCCGGAAAGAACAGACCGCAGGAGTTATGGGCCATGTACCTGGTGATCAGTGGGGAAGGAATTAATTTCACCTAATTGAGATGCCTACATGGTAGAACTGGTCACTGCCAGGTTCTTTGATAAATGATCTTTAAGGGGACACTTGTCTCACCTACTCTAAAGCTCTGTTTTAAGATAAGTAGAATTATACCCTGGATATTAAAAACCTGTGAAGTGATGCTTAGTCCAAAGTGGCTTTATTAGATATACATATGTACTTCATGTGTATGCAAATACAAGTGCAATTTGCACTGCAATATTTGGCCATAGCAGAGAGCTGATAGTTCTGATCATGGGAAACATTTCCATTATAAAAGATGGCAGTGAAGCTGAGAATTGAGTGCTTTTGACTCAGTCCTGTTTATCAGTAGATTAAGGCCACGTTCTTGTTTTTCTCTGGGCATAATAGGAATCAAAAAGTAAAGAGCCTCTCCCTCTCTTCTTGGTCTCTTCTTCTGGTCACATCTACACCCAAAACATCCTCTTTGTGGTCAGCTGGGGTTACATGCACAGCTGATTCTGGCAGCTTGGGGCTTTCTGTTACTATCTCCTCTCTCCTTCTCTGGTGTTTCTGGCACATTTGCTTTTACACACTCAGAATTCAACCAGAACAATATCTTGACTCCAGGTTTGCTTTCTGCTGCCAGTGAAACACCACAGGCAGTACATCTGGGTTTCTGAAGGGCCTCAGTACAGCTTCTGCTTTGGTAAACAGCTTCTATTACTTAAACTCAGACCTATCTGTCTGGAGTGGAGGATGGCCATAATAGCCAGAAATTCAGTGATATTCTGCAGAAGTAGCCAGACATGGGTGAAACAAGTAGCAGAGCTTGTCCCTTTCAGCTCAGTCCCCTCCTGAGTGATCTTGGACAGATCCTGCTTTCAATTGCTTCCTATTTTGCCAGATTTAACTGTGTGGGCTGAAATGTTATGCTGTGAATATCTGCTGCACACTAAAAGTTTCAAACCAATTTGAGACAAAACATTTCAGGAGATTTCGTGCACAAGACAAGGGAAAAATACATTCTTTTGCCCACGTTCAGGAAGCTGTTTCATGAACAGTGAGACTGAGGAAATGTGGTTTCACTTCAACACACAGGCAGGTCTGGTAACTCAACTCCTCTGCAACTCCCCTTGTTCCCCCCATGTCCTCCTGCCTGCTCCCTGGACAATCAGCAAAACAAACCATGGTTGTCCTGAGCCACCTGCCTATGAGCAGACTGGACATGACAAAATTCAGCCTCTTCCCACCATTTTCAGAACACTCACATGCATCTCAATTCTCAGCCATTAAGTTTCAATGAACTTGCAGGAACTATATTGTATTTGGGTTCTCCCCTCTTCTCTCAAAATTGGTTTGCAATTAGCCAAGTGATTAAAAAAATGAACACAGATGGGCAGAGGGAATGATCACATCTTTTCACTGTGAATGACCCTTCTTTTCACATAGGTTAATATCTTTATTGGACCTTTACTAGTGGCATGACCAGCTCTGCTTACAGCCTATTTAATATGTGTTCTGTGTATTAATGCGTACCTAAACACTGTGCAGAAATGAAAATTCATAAAGGACCTAATCCAAAGATTTCCAGGCTCCCCTGTGCTGCTAAGGCCAGAAAAAAATTCTTCCTCTTCCTCTTCTTCTTTTTCAGTCATCTGGCTGCACCTGATCTTTTTCAGAAGTGCATGAAAATGAAAAAAATCAATGAAAGTCTACTTGAAGAAATGTTATCTAAAACATGAAATGCCTGGTAGCTTAGGAAAGAGATGTTAGTGGTCACTACCCAGATCAGGACAAGTCTTACTGTGTAAAACACCAGCTAAATGATATCTTCAGGGCACTCACAGAGGAGGCACCAGTACGATAAGATTTTTTGACCATTTTTCTGATGTGACCATTTGGATTTAGTTCAGGTAAATAAAGTGCCATGGAAAAATGTGCATTGGCCACTCTTTCCCTTGCACTATTTGTAAAGGATGTCAAGAAGACAACAAATCCCAGCTAGTCATCCAAGTAGGCTAATGAGCCACAGACTCACACTATGCAAAACCATTGTTCTGCACACAGTATTTTGGCTGACAAAATACCAGCAAATCAGTACTGAAACTCTTAGAGATCAGAGCTACAGTGTTATTATCAATTCTTCTTCCACCAGTCCTTCCTCCATGACAAGAAGGATCACACAGGCAGGCCTTTTCATGTGCCCCAAAGTGTCTGAGATGCCCATCAAAATGAACAATTCATTCTCCTGGTGTTGCATGAAGAAGTCCCCGCTCCTTGGTGACTGCAAAAGCTTCCTGAATACAAGAACATGCATGTAATTACCAGCAGCTCTAAGGTTAGCATAAATCAAAGTGAGAAGTCAGCTGCCAGGGGCACTTCAGAAGCAATGCCCACATCTCAAACGGAGCTGAGCTAAAGCAATAACCCCATCCAAGTCCCTGAATGGGCCATGGCTTGTAATGGGCTGGCACAAAGCTACATTATCCCACAAGCTGCACCTGCTCCTGGAGCTGCTGTATCAGCAGCACATAGAGGTGCCACCTGGCAAGATGGCATTTCCTGAAGCCCGTAATGATGAGGCAAAAAAAAAGTTCCAAACAAACAGATGGTGCCCACAGAAATGGGAGTTATATGGAAACAACAAAGGGCATTACAGCAGCCACTAACACACTGCTCTCAGCCCTCTCTAAACTGTCACGCACATCCTTAGTGGGTGGTAAAGACAGGCCTAAATTCAGGTGCCTTCTCTCCCAGGAAAAAAGGGATCTTGTTTTTCAAGTTCATTGCTCCTCAAACTGTATGAAAAAGATTAGAATCACAAAGACCCACTGAACAGTGTCTGTCCCTCAGCATAAAGACAGCAAAAAATAAAACCCAGGGACTGACAGTGCTAGGAACAGGCCATCTGCAAAGGGATGTAAATGTGACTGTGCCCCCAAGTCATGGCTTACAGTCTTGGAAAGCTAAAACATGCTGACTGAAAGCACGCAACTAGTGCCAAGAAGAATATAAAGTATGGGAATACAAGGAGTGGGGAGGTGGTCAGATTTGCAAGAGGAAAACAAAAGCTTGTTTATCCCAATGAATTAATTGCAAAACATGGAAGTAACAAACAGAGGTGCCTCTGCCATGGGTTATTGATTCTGACAATGTCCAGCCCCTGTTGCAGCCACCAGCTATAGAATAAATGGCCTAAAAGGAGAATAACTTCCTGACTCACAATAGTTACACCCTGAAACATAAGAGTTTATGTCTTTTCCATAGCTGTTGTTTATCTAGTCTTTAAAATGTTATTATTATAATGCTGGATAGTCCTGTCATCTGCTGAAATATCTCATCCGTATTTCCATACAGCCAATTTTTTCTTCAGTCACGACCCTCAAGATTTCACAATAGTGTTGAAATAATAACTGTGCTTCAAGGATTTGAAAGAGCTTTGCAAATCATGGGCAAGATCCTGTTTCCCTTCTCAGGAGATGCCCCAAGTTCATACTGGAGCCTCCAAAACTGCAGTGCTCTTGGAGACTGAAGTTACCTTTCCATGGGAAGTAAACTTAAAAGTCAATATCAGCTCATAGGTGGCAAGATACACCAGAAATCCCTGGACCAGCTTCCTGAAGAAGCAAACCATTAATTGTTCACTGCTGTTAGTGTCATTTCCCAACAGTGATTCCCTGTCCCACACCAAACACTTACAGGCTTTGTGTGCCAAAGCAGTGGCAGACACAGCTCAGCATTGTTCACCTCTTGCTCCAATTTCCTGAACTTTGGTAGATCATTTAGGAATATGGCAAAAGGTTCCTTTTTTGTTTTATGTTCTAGAGAAGAAAAACATCTCAATAGGGAAATCTGGAGCAGCCTGGATTGTTCCAAAGACTCCAGATCATGTATTTATGACAGTGTTATCTGTTCAGAGGGACCACTCTCCCTGCCTCAGGCAGGAGCTCTTTTCTCCCTGATATCCCTTTTGTGCAGCAATTGGAGAGGAGCAAGGAGACCCAGCTCCCCTCCCCATGCCACATCTCTTGCATCTTGGAACACTATTTTTTTTCCCAGTTTGCTTGAAACCCTGAGAAATACCACACAATTGGGAGAAACAATTCCAAAATAAATCTGCAGAATTGTTGGGCTGGATCCAGGTGAGCAGTGCAGGCAGGGTGGTGCTCTGGTGATGGCTCTGTGCTGTGCAGGGAAGGGACAGTAAATCCCTGTGGTCCAGGACTCTGGGGGCACTTTGTGTTGCCCCTCTGTGATCATTCCATTTCCAACCCATTCTGGCCACTGGGCACTCATTTTGGTTGTGTCTTGACTGGTGTTTGGCTCTGTCCTAATCACAGACACATCTTCCCTGAAACAAACAATAAAAGTGAAACATCTATGCCATCATCTCCACAGGCATTATCTAACCCCATCTCACACTCATCTGGGCAGAAAATCCAACACTGAAGCATTGCTCTTCCCAAAAGGATACCAAAATTCCTCCTGAGGAAGTTTCACATCCTTCCAGAATAACTGCAGAGTGCTGAAATCTCAGTCTGACCAACAGGTGAGCAACCTCACCTAGGGCTTGATCTTCTCTTCACGCAAGCCTAAACTTAAAGATAGCCTTTGTCTTCTTTTTTTTCCCCTTTAGAACACAGTGTCCCACTGTTGCTGGGTTTTAACTGCAGAAGGTTCAGCCATTAGTACCTGTTGTGAGACCAGAGTGGGTGACATAGCTGAAGTTAACAAAAAAGAGAAGCAGAAAGATGCACAAGTGGAAAGATGAAGATGAAAACAAAACAATTCAAACAAGAAGCACTTGAAATGACAAAAAAAAAAAAAAAAAAATTAATCCATGCCTGTAGGGGGGAAAAAATAAGATTTGAAGACAGAAAATTTGGCACAAGGGCAAACGCAGAATTATCACATTCCCAAAAATGGATCCAGCCATAATGCCAGATGCAATGCAGAAATAGTTCAGATCCAGAACATAGCCTTCCAGTGTCTATCTATTTCTGGGATAATCAGTACCATGGGGGAAAGGGAAATAGAAACACTATAAAGTTTATCTAAGGGATGGAAACACACCCAGCATTTGATGTAAGAAAAGAAAACGTGCTATTATCTAGCATGTGTGCTGCAGGAATGTACTACACTGCATGTGTACTGGGCTGGGGTCAAGGTCTATGGAGCTGAGCTGCCTGAGCGCACACAGAGGCTGGAGTGAAAATACTCTCTCACCATCTGCTCTGACATCATCTGAGCAGAACATGTAAAGACTGATGCTTTAGGGTTTATCCCAGACAACTCAGAAATTAACAAAAAGCCTCCTATAATCCATAAAACAAAACTTAGCAAACATTTTTGTGTTTTGCCATCTTTCTCTGAAGTACATCACAGAAGATAAAATGCTTCACCCACAACTGATCTAAAAACTTTTTGAGGTAAAGTGAAATGTTCGTATTTGCCACCACTGGAGAACTTGGTTTCTAAAACTTGTTGATCTGTTCCAAAGATGTTGGAAACAAAAAGTAAAGTGTCTTGTTAGAATTTTGGGAAAAATCTGCAAGAAAGAAGAGTTTGCACTTCACGTAATCAAAACAACTGAGCCAGAGAGCAAGAGGAGAGAGGAGAAGAGGATCTGAGAGAAAACCAGAAAGACCAAGATTTCAGGAGTGGCTAACAATTTCAATTGTCACAGCTTGTGCCAACTCCTGGCTCTGCTGGCTGGGCCTTAATTCACTGCCTCTGCTTTTCACAGACCAGCTGCCCCGATTATACAGCATCGTGACCTCTTTGGGGAAGGAATTGCCTTCCATTCTGAACGGGACACCTCCTAACCAAATTTAGATCCCAACAACATAAATGTAACTCCAACTTCCCTTGCAGATGATGAAGAGAAAGAGACTTTCTCAGAAGATCAGTTTTATGATGATAAAAAAGGACATCTACTTCATGATGTCCCACTCTACAGAAACTGTATTTTCTGTACTATTTCCATTGTCTACGGCTCTGCTGTGGCACCCACACCTTAACACTAAGCTTCAACACTTGGCCACTTAAATCCCAGCCTGTGTGTCCCTGTCTCTATTTCCAGGAGCCCAGACTCCAGTCATTATCTCAATATACAATAACATAATAATGTTAGATACAACTGAACACACTGAGACTGGGCTCACAGCCACCAGTTATTTAGGGACTCAGCTCCTAACCTGTGCCACGGCAAGGAAACCACTGGGAGTCAGGGACCTAAATACCTTGTGGATCAAGATCCAAATTCCAGACTTACTGGAAGTGGAAGGGCAATGAACTTTACTCACCTTTCATGGGCTTCAGCAGAGTCGTTGTGGTTTCATACTCCCTCTAACATCCACTGCTGCTGATCTGCTGACCTCAGGGGTCCTGGGATGCAGCCCACATTTGGGGCAGGATGATAATTGGTCTGTTTCTTGTTCCCAAGAACCAGCCTATAATCAGAAACTGGCAAGCCTCAGAGAGGCCAGTGTGCCATCCAAAAAGTTCATATGAAACATTAGGGCCAGGAACTGGGATCCAAATCTGCGGAGACCAAACAGGGTTTCTTACCATAGCAGGGCAGAAAGTGCTGGTAACAATAAGCATTTTGTGGTGTTTCACTCTGAGCCCCAACTGGAGCCAAGGAGAGCACACACCATCTGCAGATGTATTTTAGACTGCAATGAACCTTTTTTTTTTTCCTACATACTGGAGTGGAAAAATAGGCTGGGAAAAGGCTCTGGATTGTCACTTGCATCTATTCAAATATAGCTAGCCAGTCACTAATGACAACCTACATTGAGACATGTCCAAAACACAAACCAACCCTTTGATGGAGGTTTTTAAAAGTCTGAATAATAGAGGTTGGGGAAGGCGGGGGGTGTTCTTCTCCTGTCTTTCTTTTCCCTTCAGTTCTTCAGGGTCCCCGGATCAGAAGCAGGAGTGCCAAGATACAGGGGGAGCTGCCCATCCTGCCAGGTTCCCTCAAAGCAATGAATGCTGCTATTCTTCCTGTCCCACAGCAGGCTTTCCCCAAGGTCTCTGCCTGCTTTAATTCCCTGCTGTGAGCACAGGCCCCTCCCTGGTAATCAGTGCAAGTCTGCCATGGGTAAACTTCTGACAGGTAAAGCTGGAATTAAACATCAGCTTGCAGAGCACACAGCCCTTCTTGTGCAGCTTACCTGATGTGTTTTGGGGAAATTTACGTCCTTCAGATTTGCTCTGTGTGCCCAAAAAATTGTTGAAATATTTCTATCTAGATAGAGGAATCTAAAAAGTATCTTTTCATTCTATGAACTTGTCTCTTCTTTTGACACCTTGACGATCACCTCTCAAATTTCCAGCACAGAGGGACCTTGATTAAAGCTATTGAGGCACTGCAGGTTTTGACACTGTACTGCATGCAGGATTTTTCTCTCTGCTGACAGATCTTCAGTCCTATGAGAAAGAACTGGAATGTCTAGAAATACTGAGGATTACCCATTTTGCTTTTCGTTCTTTGATAGAGATACAATTCACGGAAACGCAGAATTGCCACATTTATTGAGAGGGTCCTGGATGTGAGTGGAGCACTGAAGTCATGCTCCCAACAGTGGTTCCACAGGCTCCACTGAAGCCAGGGAAAGCCAAAATCTTCCCCTTTGTGGGTTTCTAGAGAATAAGGATCACCTTCAAATCCCACCTGAATTTGGAGGTGAAAACTGTCGACCAGGCAGAGAGGAAGTGTAGGATGGTTTTTGACAGCCAGCTCCTCCTGTGACTGCCCTGGTAGGATCATCTCGGAATTTCCACCACTCTGGCTGTTTTCTGTAATCGTGTGAGGGAACACAAACAGACACAACAGACATTCTGGGTGGCCTGATAAGATTAAGCAAATGTCTAAACATCATCATTCCAAGAGATACACCAAAATGCCAGAGTTTGTCTTCTTCTTTATACCCCCTCCCTGATTCTGAGTTGGAAAAGCTAAACAGAAAGCCTCTGCTATTTCTAGATATTTCTATTTTAAACCTTTTCACTATACCAGCTAGGAAATGCTGCAAAACTGTCCTACATACTTGGAGATAATTGAGCCATTGAGTGCAGGAGAGTTCATTGAACCACACTGAGCTAAGGAACCAATTACAGTCTGACCTACTGAAGAGTCTTTTCATCTCTATCATTTTAATTCCATTCTTCTTTTTAATTAAACAGTTTATTTTCCAGCATAAAGAGGAAATCCCAAATGCTATTACTTGGGAATTGTCAAGTGATTATTGTCTTGCAAAGTCTATTCCTGGACACTCGAGGATTTATTATAGCTCTATACTAACTAATGAATGCTTGTAGACCCATCTATAGAACAAATATAGGTTTGTAGGAAGGTCTTAAGGGCCTAAAGAAAGGCTTGCATGGACACCAGATCATTTAAAATCAGTAATAAGTGGACTTCAGGCAGATAAGGATTAATCTTACTGGGTTTTTTCCTGAGAGTAGAGAGCTCTTCTCCTTCAGCTTTTCCATACCTGTCAACATCTCATCAAAGATCTCACATTATCCCAGCACTTAAAATGGTATTTGGGTAACTACAATTAATAGCACTAACATAAATCATTCTAGTAAGCATCAAATTACTCACAGACTCATAAAAACCTCTCTCAAGCTGGAAAACAATGTTGCACCAGCCAGGTAAAGACTCAGAAATATTGTCCATCCAGCAGATGTTCATCAATTCTGATCAGCATGGAAAACATGCCTTCTCCTCACATCTGGATATGGGTAATGGCTGTAAGTTCAGACAAGCAGAGCTTTGGTATAAAAAGCCATTGGAGTAATGACAATTCAATGAGAGGTTTTTCATTCTACTCTCTATTGCTTCTGTGTGTGATGCTCTCCCCACTTAATGGTTAGCACACTTAAAAGAACTGGAGAATAGCCTTTGTTTATGCCCATAAAATAAATCCAGAGGAAGTCAAAAGGCTGATGAAGAAAACTGTGCAAGTCTGTGAAGGAAGCAGATCTTGCAAATCAAAATCAAGAAGTTTGTTGGGAACAACAGATGCATGGCATGAATGAACTTCAAATTAAGCATAGAGAGGAACATTTAGGTGTTAGGCACAGAACTTACATCATTTTGGTAATCCCAAAGGAACTCCTGATTACAGATTACATATGGAGATATTTCCACCTTCCTCAGCCTATGTTATGACAAGAGAGAATAAGAGAATCACTGGGACCAGAAGTAGAGAAAAAAATTTTACCCAGCTGAAACTAGGAAAAAAATCCTTGGTACAAAATCATTGAAAAGGGCTGAAAACAACCCCAGAAGTCATGTACCACCTTCTGCTAACCCAAGAGAGCCCTCCGGAGAAGGACTTGGGGTGCTGGTGGAGGAGATGCTGGGCATGACCCAGCAATGTGCACTGAGAGCCCAGAAAGCCAAACATGTCCTGGGCTGCACCAAAAGCCCCATGGGCAGCAGGAGAGGGAGGGGATTCTGTCCCTCTGCCCTGCTCTGGTGAGACCCCACCTGCAGTGCTGCATCCAGCTCTGGGTCCTCAGCATAAGAGGTACTTCCTAGAACAGGTCCACAGGAATGCCAGGAAAATTATCAGAGGGCTGGAGCAGCTGTCCTACAAGGAAAGGCTGAAAGTGTTGGGGCTGTTCAGCCTGGAGCAGAGAAGGCTCCAAGGAACCCTTATTGTGCCCTTCCAGTACTTAAAAGCAGCTTATAAGAAAGGTGAGGACAGAAGTTTCAGCATGGCCTGTTGCAGTAGTTGAAGAGGTTATGGTTTTAATCTGACAGAGAGCAGCTTTAGACTAGACACAGGGATGACATTTTATACATTGAGGGTGGTGAAACACTGGAAGGTGCTGCCCACAGAGCCAGCTGATGACCCATTCCTGAAAACATTCAACATCAGGTTGAACAGGGGCAATATGATCCAGCTGAAGGTATCCCTGCTCATTACAGGGGTTTGGACTAGATGTCCTTTAAAGGTCCCTACTAACCCAAAGCATTCCATGGTTCTATGAAGAAAAAATTTCCTCTGTTGCCACAGATCTCCATGGCAGATACCACAGCCAATGCTGTCACTGCTTCACTGCCTTTCTACTATTCCTAATGTCTATATTGTTTTTCTTCTCTAATTTATGCTCATTGCTTCATGTCTTAGCTTCATATATTGAATATATATAATTAGGAAACCAAACCCTGAGGTCTTCATAGTCCTGAATTCTGAATTCTGGAGTACCAGCCAGCCTAGATCCATTTTTTTGTTGTTGTTGTTTTTTGTTTTTTTGGTTTTTTTCGTACCCACAAGTTAAGCTAAACATGGGATCTAAATGTCTCCACTTGCCCTCAAGGCAATTCCTCAAGGGAATGCAGATCCAGGATCTCAGGCTGGGAGCAAGCAGTCAAGCAACAGGGGAAATTTTACTTCTCTTTGTTCTGGCAGGAACCACTGTGGAAACGTGAGTAAATGTCACCCTTGGTTTTATATTGCCTAAGAGAACAAGAAATATAGACTGGCTCAGAAGTAAAAGGCTTCAGAGGAATATTGGTGAGCTGTGGGGCAAAGTCCTGAGCAAATATATCCCAGGCCCTCAAACAAGAGATTGCTGGCAGGAAGGAGGAGATGTGGGCAGGACAGGTGCTGAAGCCTCCTCTATGAGGTCTGGGACTGATGTGGGATTTTGGTCTCTTCAGGGCTGAGCTTTCTTGGGACATTCTTTTACTGGGAGTTTCACTTAGTTTTGTGTCAGGAAGAATACTTTAAAGGTTTGTTAGGTTCTTGTTTTTAGTGTTTATTAATATATTATTAAAAGACTTGGCAGGCTTACTTAGATTTTCTGCTCAAGTTCAACTCACTATTGACTGGCTCAAATTGGCTCAAATGGCGCAAAACAGCCTTGAAATGTGCAGCTCTTTTATCTTTATATTCATTTTCACTTAATTAACAATAGACACTTGTATTGTTTTTATATTTTAACTAATAAATTTTTTATATCTACTTGTGTAACTAAAACTGCAACTAACTTCTAAGTAATCACTCTTTGTGCTCTTAAAAACTGCAGAATTTTGGAGGAGAGGAAAGAAGAAAGAAGAGGTGTTAAGAACCACACCATTTTTCTTTTACCTTTATTCTATTTATAAAACACTCTAAAATTTATATTTTTTATTTCAGTGATATACTCTATACTACTTTCTATCTTTTTTTTTTTTTTTTAATAAATTCTGGTTTACTCAGGTATATTTTGAAGTTTTTCTATCAATGAGAGACAAAATTAATGCCTTTTTTTTGGAGGATAGGACAAACAGAAATGTTTCTCTGTTTCTGGATTCTTACATGGGACTTTTCCCAACTCAGCCAGAATACCCTTTTGGCAAATATTTCAGGGCCTCAGAAAAGATCAGACACCTGCTTAGCCCTCTATAAATAGAGTGGAGCAAAGAGAGGGAAGAGGGGCTGCTCTATTCAGCTGTGCCTCTTGCAGAGTCCTGGCCTGGCCCTTCTCAGCCTGTTCTATGATTTGGCTCCATGGATGATGACAGTAAATGATATTTTTGAAGCATTCTTAATTTTATCTTCTTTCAGAGGTCCTGTTCAGAAATCTGCCCTTTTGTGGCTTCACCAGTTCAACTCCCCTATGAACTCTGGCCCCCAAACTGTGAAATCACAGACAGTACAAGAGGAAGCTTGGGAACCAGGAGAGGTATTTCGGCTGCCCCAGCAGAGAGCTTTTGGACCAGCAGCTAATCCTTTTAATAATTTCTCACCACCTCATTTACTGATGTGAGCAGAGTGTCTGTCTAATCACCAGAGCAGGGTTTCTCAAGCTGTGTACTTCCAAGAGCCTGTGAAAACACAGTGGTTCAACCTGCTTAAAACTCCACTCCCAGGCTGAAGAGAGAGACAGAGAGACATCCCATGTCATCATCAGGCCCATCTATATTGAGGGAGACAGAAGAGGTGGCTGTGCCTGTCCAGGAAGATGTGGTGATGACTTCTAACTCATGCAAAAACATTCCTCTGTTTGGGGGTTGATGCCCAGAACAAAAGTAAAGGCACAGTTTGCTTTGCTAGTGTAATCCAAACTTCTCAATTTCCCCTTGTATTTTGGCCTCTGCTTCATCCTCCAAGCTGGGAATGCTCCTTCAGGAATGCAATAAGACTTGAAATGGTGACTGTGGCCCCAGGGCTGTGAGGCTGTGGCTGTGTTGGTCAGATGGGGTGGGTTCACTCAGCTCTTGGGCTGAAGTCAGCAGTCACAGACAGAGCACGAGTCCCAGCTCAACCTCAGCACATAGCCAGGCTGGGAGAAGTGAACTAGGAGGGCTTGGAAAAGAGTAAGTGAAGGATGGAACCAGTTCTTCACCTCTGTTTACAGGTGTTGCCACTTCAGTTGATTCATCAGGTACCAGAGTATCTCTCTGGTGTCTGCTCCTCTCACTCCATCACTCTGGACAACTGCATCAGCCAGTTTTTCTCTCCAGCTCCTGCCAGGACTGCTAAAATCAGCAAGATGTCACACCTTTCCACAGTGTCTCAGATATCTCCTCTGGAGGATGTGACAGCGCCCTGGGCAGGCATCGCTCACAACTTTATTGATTCCTCTGCTTCACTCTTCCTTTGATACTTCCACTCATGAAAGGAGTTTGGACAGGATACAGATTGGGTTTACTGCCCCAGCAGGTGCCTGTCTATCCCCCTGGCCAATTCTGAGTGAGTGATGGGCAATTTGGGGCACTTATTACCCAGATTTTCTGCCCCAGCTACCTCTACAGAGGAGCTGCTGTGCTGCTTATGCTGCATGCTGAGACTGGGCAGTATGAACATGGCCCTTCACCAACACTGTCTGGAGGATGTGATCCTCCCTTCAGACTTTGAAATAAGAAAGACATTTTTGAGCTTCTCTACAGTGGCCTGCATACCAACCCACTTCACTCCCAGGGCAGTAAAACAGAGCAATCTGTACCTTTCACCTCAGCCGTCTGCTTTTCATTTTCCCCTTTAATCACAAGCAGATTTCGTCTATCAGTGTGAAAGTTTAGCAGACCCAGAGACCCCTGCAGAGGAGGAGATCCAAACTCAATGCGAAATTCATTTTATGCCTGCTGATATACCTGATCCCTGGTTTGAAAAGAGGGATTTGCTGAATGTTTTACCCCCACAGAGAGAAAGAAAGAGAGAAGATTTTCACTCGCAGGAAGGTAGTTAAACAAATACCAGCAGTACTATAGACAGTCTCCCCCTACTTCAGGAATAAAAACCACCTTCCCTGTGATAAAAAGAAACACAAACCACAAAGGAAAATGTGCATGGTGACTGATTCACCCAGCTCAGTGACAGCTGACCTCTGCTCATTCTCTGATGTGTTCTGTATTTTCAAAGTTCCTTGTACTGTGAAAAAAGAATAACTTCAGCTCCCACAAGATGGGTCCAAATAGCTTAAAGCCCACCAGCAGGAGGGATGAGGGAGAAACAGAGATGCACACTGGCTGTAGGGGCAGGCATACTCCAAGTGTGGATTCACATGGAGGTTTCTCATTTGGGAAGGGTCTCCAGCTGAAGGATGTACATTGGATAGTCAGTGAAACCGCCAAGAGGCACTGTGTGGCTTCTCAAAGCCAAATCTACCACAAGGAATGATGCAAAGTGCAGCAGGAGCAGGTCCCCAGGTGGGACAGTCTCTTCTGGAGATGTCTCCATCACCCTGTGGACTGTTCAGCCTGTCAGGCTGGAGTAGGGTAAAGTGCATATGGAGGAACAGGTCAGCTCTGAATCACACACAGAGCACACTGGGAAAGCCAAAGAAACAGGGAGCAAATTCCTCAATACCTGAGGGAGGAACAGCTATAGTAAAAGATTTTTTTTTTAAGTTTCTTTCACAGCCATCAGCTTTGCTTTCCCCACTCTTATTTATTTTAGTGGATTTATACAGTTCCAAGCACTCAGTTCAGCTGAGCTTATCCATACACAGGGGAGGAAAACACATTGTCAAGACTAAGCATTTGAGCACAACCTTTGACATGCACATCCAGTGCCTGTGAGAGTGGGGGGAGCAGAGGGGCTGTCCTGGAGAAGGTTTGTGTGAGCAAGACTTTGGGGGCTCACCGTTCATCTCCCAACATCTGGTTCCCTTCAGAAAATCTCACAGACAGCAATAGCGGCTACTACTTGTCTCCTCTCTCCATACCTGGCAGCATCCCACACATTCACCTTTTGAAGTGTGTTCCCAAGGCTATGTTGGCCATGTCAGTCATCCCCCATCCCTGGGCTCTTTGAATTTGTTGACAAATTTTTTGTGCTTACCATACCAATATCTCATCACTTGCATCCAGCTAAGAAGCCATCTCTCCATTCCTCTTATTCTTGTAATGTGTATGGTGTTCTGATGGTTGAACTATTTACTATTTTTGTATCTGGGGAGCACACTGAAACTCAAATTCTAGCAGTCTCAAGACAAACATGAAAACAAATCTCCAGTAGCATAACTGTGTGACTTCTATTAATCTCCTCTGATATGTTTCCCTTCTCTGAACCTTTAGTTAATGTTAATTGTCTAGAAGTCAATCAAGATTAGTCTCTTATCCTAGATACTGATTCTTGCACAAAAGACAACTAGTTCTTTGCTACAGAATAGAAAAAAAATGTAGGAAAAAAGGGGAAGTGACTTGAAAGGGGCTTAGCACAACCACTTTTCACACAGGCTGCACCATGGCAGCAATGGGCTCAGGATGTGTGTGAAGCTGCTGTCAGCAGACACAAGTTCCTCAGGGTCACATATTTATCAGATGCACCCTCCTGGCCCTACCACACCTGAGCTGAGGATGAAATCTCCCTATGCACAGGCAATTTTGAAGAAGTTTAATTATTCTATGTAGAAATGTTTGTTATTTTGTGCTTATTCTAGCATTAAGGTACTTTCATACCATAATATTGACAGTGTGGCTGCTTAGGCACTGTAGGATGTGTTGTATTAAAACAATACCCACATGGTGCATTTTAATGGGGATCAAGGCTGAAAAAAGTTTTAACAGTTTGGTAAGTCTATGCCTCATGTTACTTTGCCATGCAGTGAAATAATCCCACATGACTCCATATTTTTTCTGTCTGACATTTCCTACAGTTAAATGGTCCCGAGAACCAAAGGGATTGGAACAGACAGGTATAAGCTCATCCCTGGAGTAGATGGAAAGGATTATTCTAGTAAGCTGAAGTGGTTGGAGGTAGGGGGCATTTCTACTGAACTTGCTGTTCTGGCTAATAAAAGAGCTGAGGCTTCATGTCAGTTGTCAAACTTGCATCGTTCCTGTGTGATGTGCAGTTCCCAAGCCAGCACCCCCCCTGCACACAATGGCATTTGTGAAAACTGTGTTTGCCTGCTCTTCTGTAGAGACAAGACAAATGGCTTGTCTGCAGGCAAACAGCTTTGTCACCTGCTGACACGATGGTCCAGAGGGGACACTGCTCTCACCACTTCAGGAAAGCAGGCTGCAGTTTGTGGGGACAGGGATGCTGTGGAGACCTGCATGGAAGGCATCACCCTGAGCCACCCAGCTCTGTGCTACCAGCAGAGGCTCTGGCTTGCAGCAGGTATTTCTCCTCCAAAAGACACTCTCTGGCTTGTCTCCTTGACTTGGACACATCACCTTCCCAGCTCTTCCCCTAAATAAGTTGTCATTGTGGTGGTCAGTTCCTCAGCAGCCACAGCCACCTGGGGACAGGCTGTTCTCTATCAGCCTGCAGAGGAGGGCCCACAAGCAGTTGTGCCTTCTGGAGACACCCCAGTCCCTTCTCAGGGCCCACACCCAAAACCACTCACTCAGATTACCACAGTATTGGCCCACAAATCCCAAATTAGATACAGAGGAAGCACAGAAATTTTCAAGAGATTCTGCATGTGCAAGTGGATTCAAAGTCACTTGGAAATGTCACCTCTCCAGACTTGTGGTGTGGGACCAAGCCCCACCAAACACACAAAGATCCTGCAGTTCATGTCCCTCTGTGTCTCCCCACGATCACCACATTGTAAACACTGTGCTTATACCTTGCCACTGTTATGAACCTGGGACTTTGTTCTGATACATAACATTTTTCTTTCCATAATAAACAGGTTTCTAACGTGCTGGAAATGCTAGGGAATAATCTGTGCTCAAGATAGCAGTGCTCTTGTGTTGAGTGCCAGCCATCCTAAATTGTTCCCTTGGCCCCAAGCTGGGAAACACTCACTGGCACTGGATAGCTCCAATCCTGGAAGAGTGGCAAAAGCAGGGAAACTAGGTAGCATCAACCCGCCCTAATACCACAGACACCCCCAGACTAACTCCCTTCAGAGGAGCACCTGCACACTCCAAACACAGCAGAGATGCAGAAGTTTGAGTGGGATATCGAGAGCTGGAGATACCATGGCCCTGTTACACACATGCTATCTGCTGTATGGAGTAAAAGGAGTTTCTTGCTGCTTGGTTTCCGGGGGGTTTAGGGTCCTTGGCTGATGGGAAAGGCATATGCTGGAGCAAAAGGTCACATCTCAACTTACTAATATTTGTAGACATTGAGGCAGAACAAAATTAAAGTTTGGACCTCAAACTGGGAATCTTAGGAGGTAGACAGACTAAACCTGCCAAAAATGCCAGTAGCTTGTAAAGCCCCAGCCTGGTGTTAATCTCTTGCCAAACAAGGCAGCAATAAACTTACCAGCCATGTTACTGGAGCTGGGCATCAGGGAGGAGAAGGAAGAGAGCCACAGATGAGTGCCAGGGCTGGCGAGCACCTTGCTGGCCAAAGGCAGCCTTCCCTCAGACCTCATTGAATGTGAATTCTGCCCCTGTGCAAGGCTTGAAATCTGAATGTTTCCTGACGTCCCACGCTCCTATTAAAAATAAACCAAAGAGGTTTCCAACAAAGCACCACATTTTATATATGCCAGGAAGAAAATGAATTAAAAATGCATATCTTTGTTTCTTCCTGACAGTATCACATTGATTCAAAGCAGTGAGCAAAACAGTGAGCAACAATCAGCGCTCTGCAAAGAGGTGCCTGTAACCACAGAAGGAGGAGGTTTTGTTCCTCACCCTTGGACTATGCTCACCAATAATCTGGATTTCCACACACATCTCCCTTCTCACCATGGGGAAATCTCAAGGCCTATTTGTGTGTAATGACTCTTGAAGGAAGAAAGCTCTGTAAACCATCCCTGACACTGTTGAAAAATCAGGAAACTTTAATTAAGGGAGCAAAAACAAAAAACCACCCGCAAGGCATTTTTGTACTTACTTTCACTAAGTGCAAAAACGAACTTCACAGGAATTTCATCCCACAGGAATTTCCAATATTTTAGTATTTGTTTCCGTTATGACTGGGGACAAAATGTTGAAATATCAAAGCATTTTCATAGGATGAAGTGTTCTGGGAAGCAGTGTTTTTTTACGTCATTTTGACGTGCTTCAGACTTGAACTTGCACCTGGCTGAGCTTCCTGGCTGTTCCTGTGCAAGTGCCTTGTGGTGCCAGGCTGCTTCTTTGACCAGCTCAGAACATCCAGGACTTCCCACCCAACATTCATCACCAGGTCCCACGGTACTACACAGAAATCCAAGAAGGCAGAAAGCAATAGTTCAGCACAGAATTCCTAATCCAGCCAATGGCTTGGTCTGTGTAGGAGAAGGGGCCATCAGATCTCCATCCTGTGCGGGCTGAGCATACGTAAATGCTTGACACAGCTGAGCCCAAATGTTTCATTTCAGCATTGTTGGCCTTGTTTATTTTTTAGCATAAATGATGGAGAATTTTTAGCCAGCTGTATCAGTTTATTGGTCTGTCAGCACTCCAGGGACATCCTCACCTCGAACTGCACAGCAGGACCATACCCCTGTTGACACAGATGGGCAGGAGAGTGGTGGCCAGTGTTGGGAATGTCTGTCCACATCAGCATGTCCTTGGCCTGGATCCATTCTGGGGGCTGGATCTGTCCATCTATTCCCTCCATCACCATCTTCAAGACATCAGGTTCTCCCACTGAATCTGTCCTCCTCTTGTGGTCATTTGTCCCAGCCCTGCCCCAAAAACTTCCTCTAGAGTTTTCTAGACGAAATCAAGGTCAGGGAGCACTGCAGCAAGTAGGGCCATCAGGAAGAAAGTCATCTTTGGAGGAAAGGGGAAAACCTCCTTCTCAACACAGAGCTGTAACAAAAATTCCCAGCAGTACAAGAGCCCTTGTGCCTTTTTCTGCTGGCCAGTCTCAGCATCAGGTTTTACCTCACCTGGCAGAAAAGGATGGTAGAACTGATTGTGAGCTTCATTTTTGAAACATGTCTGGCTAAAAGACTGCTATTGTACATTTTCCACTTCTGATATTTTCTCACATGTTGTTTTGTGCTCTCCAGCCATTGCCTTTCTGGGAATTCAGGTGATGTGTGGCTTTTGCAGGCATTTCTTTGCCTAACTTCATTTTTCCAGACATTTTTGGTATCAAGAAAAATAAGCCCCACTCCACACACACACTTTTTCTTTCAAACCTCAATTTCTCCTGGAGCAAGCGTGGATCAGCAGCTGGCCAGGACCACACACAGCTCTTCTAATATCCCAGCCTGATGAACAAGAAGGGGATGGAAGAGACAACCAGCACACTGTGCAAAAGGAAAGAGGTGAAATCCAGCCATCAAAAGAAATGGACTGTGAAGCCCTTGCTCAGATCAAAAAGCCTGTGAGCATTTAGTGACTCTTTTGATGGCATAAGGACAGAGGGACATGATCTGCATCCTAGAACTGTGCATGAGAGATCTCTCCAGGCATGAGCCCCATTTTGGGCAGGCTGGCTTGCCCATTGCTTTCTCTCAGATCCCTTGAAGGTCTCTCCATGGGCCAGAGTCTTGTGGGCTGACAGGGACAGAGGTGGGCACAAACACACTGTGCATGTTGTGGGCTTAATGAACAAAGAGAATTTGTCATGTGTTCCATCAGATCAAGATATGACAAATTTTAAGGTCCAGAGAGTGGAAGATTTTACTTCTGAAAAGACTGGGCAAGATGTCTGTTGGAGCAAGTATCAGCTGATATTGACTGGGAGGAAGCCTTTATCTCTCATAATACTATGCTAATTCAAACCAATTCAGATTTCCTCAGAGACTACAGTGGCAAGCTCAACCTGCTACAAGAACCAGGATTGTTCATAAGACCAGACTCATCTGACCAGACCTAAATCCTAGAAATAATGTAACCTGGTCAGAAAGCACCTGAATTATTGATGGGGAAGTTTACTGATGGTCCCACTGCTGTATCATCTGTCATTCAAATGTCTGATCCCAGTTCAGTCCAGGACTTCAGCCCTTTTGCTTGCCTCAGTGCCAAGAACCCCGAGTTCTCTGCGCTGGAAAAGCTGAAGCACATGGCTTGCTTTCTAGCCAAGCACCAAGGAAATCACAATTTTGCAACTTTACAGTAACCTTAATAATGCATAACTTAAATAAGATGGGACAGATCCTGACATTTTGCATCTTCAAATCCATCTGACAGCTGCCCAGTAGGAACTAATGAGGAGTCAGTCCATGTGAGGAATAATTTGCTGGTAAAAGAGAAATCAAATTCTACTTCTGACTCCTCACAGAAAATATACTTGTGGCATCAGAGCCAAGGGGTTTGTCTCAAAAAAACTCACCTCAGTTTATTTGAAGACGACACCAGAGAGTCAAATGATGCTTCTCAAAGTGTACAATTCCTCAGGACTGTAGGAATCAGAATTTCCAGATGCAAAATGCCATCACAGACTCCAAGAAAAAATGTCCAAACACACTTAGACAGGGACAACTGCATCCTGAGCCACCCTGTCTGCTGACTGCTGGCCCCAGCTTTAGGGGGGCTGTCCTTCAGTACCCACCCATGCAGAGAAGGGCACCATGCTGACAGATCAGGTAAAATCACTCTTGTGGTCTGCTCCCTAGCTACACTTCTTCAGGGTAATTTTACCTCTCACATTTTTTACTCTATCCATAACTAATTTGTTTTCTACACAGTTGTTTCCTATGTCTGCTCCTAGACCTGCCACCACTTCTCCTCCAATGATACTGAGCACCTTCTTTGATACTCCATGCTAAATTAATTCTTGCCCTGGAGACCTAAAGGGCACTAGAAAAAATATTTCCTCATTTTTTGGGGGGGATTGCCACTTTTCAGATGTGCTGGCTCCACCATTGTAGGAAAGGTGATTATGGAATGAGGAACACTTTATTTGCAGAGTTGCTTCTTCCTTCACAGGGAAGAAAGAACAGCATAGATGGGGGATGAATGGGGAGTCCTCACAGAAATGCTGCCTGATGGTTGAAGGTGGTACCAATACCTAAAAGCAGCAACTTGCACAGGTCAATGGCAGCATTTGTAAGAAAACTCTGTTTCCTGTCCTTTTATCACCTCTGGGTCCAGATCTGTAGGAGATGGCCACAGTATTACAGCCAGGCAGAACAGCACATTCTCTAATAAGTTTAAAAGTTGAACCCTTTCACTCAAATATCTCTTTATCCTTTATGTCTCCCTATATCATCTGCAAAACTGGAGGTCACTGTGCAACAGCACCTACTCACAGGTGGGTTCTCTCTCTCTGTATCTTCAATAACAAAAATTTAAAAAAATAAATTCCCAGCACAGGCACAGAAGCACCAGAACTAATTTTCCAACAGATGCAAAAGACCGTCAGCTAATGTAGGAAATTAAATGTTTAAGGAAATTATAGAATGAAAATATAAACTCTTGAGCAGGAGCCAAAAAATACAAATTCCATCATTTATCAAAAAAACCCTCCAAAATGGGCCTGAAACGGTGTGGGGAAAGCTGAATGAAAGGCTATATTCAGGCACAGCACTGTTTAGCTTACTTTTTGGACCTTTTCCCCTTATTGATGCTGTTGGGAGGCGCTCATTCCAAAACCTCTAATGCCGTCGTGTTCTGGGATGAGTTACTAAAAGCAACCATTCTTCCACATATGAAAACATTCGATTATTTGCATGTTCGGCGTCTTTAATGCCTCTTTTGTGCCTCTGTTTTTTTGTGGGGGGAGGCAGATGAGGGATCTTGAATTTCAGCAGTATTCTGATATAAACTTCCTCTGAGAGAGGGAAGGCAAAGAAGAAAAAGTTTTTGCAAGGCTGAAATAGAGTTGAGGCTGGCTGGCTTTCTCGATTTACTTGAAGGTTCTGATGGAGGTGTTATTCAGGACTTGTGCAGTGCTGCCAGCCCTGAAGTAAAGACTCAGCTCTAAAGCTGAAGCATTACCTAGCATTCCTTGAGCCATGTGACAAAAAATGCCCAATCTGAACCATCCCAAATTGTTGCTGCATTGGCACAAACCCCAGCACTGTGCACAGGACAGATGAAGGGCCCAGATGCTCCTCAAGCATCTCCACACAGAAAGGAGTGATAGTATGCAGTGCCAGGCATGTCTAGGCTGAAAACTTCCTGGCAAGCCACAGCAGTCAAGTCCAAACTCCTGTGTGGCCATCTTGGCTCTCTTTTGCATGGGCTAGAAGGTTACAGGAAAGCTGAAGGCACCTGGCCAGCCACAGACATGTTACCAGCATCAGGAAATACTCTAAATACTGCTCAACAGACCTGTGAAACTCATTGCTACAGGGCTTTACCAGCACTCTGGGAATAAACAGATCATGGCTTGCTCCTTAGCACACTGGATGACACCAAAACAGTCTGGTGCTGGGGACATCCCACCCTTCTGCAAATGCAGGTTAGATCTTGGTTAAAACTGCTGCTGAGCTGAGCTGTGCAGAGGGCTAAAAGCTCACAAATGGCCACTGGCCACAGCTCAGTGGAGAAGTAGTAATTCATTATACCATGATACTTCAACTCCTTGTGATTTTCTTCCCATACATAACAAACCTAGCAGGAATCCAAAAGAGAATGGCTTGCACTTATGGCTAACAAGATTAGCTAGTCACAAGAGCCAGTTTTAAACAAACAAAAAATAAGATGTTTGGACAAAATAAAATTCCTCAGAGTTTAAACCAGTGAATGGGGATTAGGAAGCTATTTCTCTGAAGTTCAGCTATTCCCAAACTCCTGAGCTGTGCTGTATCTCCTCCCAGAGCCTCCAGCCTGTGCCTAGGAAGTACTGGCATGGGCAAAGCACTATCCTGCTTCACCTCAGGCAGGCAGAGTCTGCAGGGGACAGCCAAAGGAGAATGCCCTGATGAATCCCACAGTGGTCCATGATTACTCCACAGTCTCTCTGCATCCCATTTTTGACAGGCCATTGTTTGGCACTGGAGCCAGGGATTTACCTGGAAAGGTGCTCCCGCAGCTCTGAGCCGCCCTGGTTTCCTCAGTCCCTCTGACTTTCCCATTTTACACTGCTTTTATTGGAGCTTTTATTATCGGTGAATAGAGCCCAGCTCCGCTTTCCTGGGACAGCAGCACCATCTAGAGCCTCCTCCGACATGTGCAATCCCCATTTGCCTGCGGGAACACCTTCCAGCCACGGCTGAGAAAAACAAGAGACAAAAATAATGTGCAGGTGTTAGGGTGGAAAAGAGAATGTGGCAGACTGAACAGCACCTCTGGGGCTAGTAAAGCTAATGCACAGTCATATACAGCTGGTGTGCTGCACTAAAAGCAGGGAGGTAGGCTTTGTACTGTTGGAGGCAACAGGGCTGTGATTTGTAGCTGTAATCTCGTTCTCAGGTAGCTCTGTTATGTATTTGGAAGAAAAAAAAGCTCTTCAGGGGTGTATGATCCTTGTATACTGCTTCCATGATGTAAAACAGGGGAAACAACTTGGGCAGAGCTGTAAAAGCAGCTGGTGACAGAGCCAGGGCTGCAGCCTGTAGCCACTGCTCACAATTTCCCAGCCAACAGTGGGGGGACATTGCTACTTTTCCAAAGGCAAACAAAGAGGGTCACTGCCTCCAGTGTGCTAAAAACACCCAGCCAGTTCAGATGGCAGTTCCTCCATGCACCTGGGCATGCAGCGGTGCTCTGCAGTGCTCCCAAGGGCCACTTAAGGAGACAATTTACATCCTGCTGCAGAACACCCTGGGAAATCACCAGTGGGAGAGAGCCAGAGAAACCCAGGTCTCTGGGCCATTCACTTAAGAGTTGGGCTCGATGATCCTTGTGGGTGCCTTCCAACTCAATATTCTGTGATTCTGTGAAATTCAATGGGAAGGGATTTGTAAGACAAAGCTCTGAGATAATGCTGGCAAGCAGAGCATGCCCCATGAGCACAGAGGAGAGCAAAAGTGAAAAAAACCCTTCATACCTCTATCTTCTGGTCTGGGGGAAACCCCTGCCTCATAACCCTTCACTTCAAATTCCCTGGGCTGGCCCCTGAAGGACTTAGATGGAGAGGGGACCCAGTACCCTGGGCATGAGTGGGATAGTGTGTCTGGAAATGCCATTTCCTCAAATCTGGGTTAGGCAGACACCGAGGTTTGCACAGGAAAGGACAGTCCTGCCTGGCCTCAGTGCTAAAGCCACCACTGAGGAGGTTACAGCAGCTGTACACATCTGCACTGCGGTACACACAGAAATGTGGGAGGAAGAGCTGGGTGCACCAAAAAAAAAAATAGGAACAAACTGTCCTAACCTATCCTCTCTGTTTTTGCAATAAATCTGTGTTTTGTTTTGCTGCTGCAGGAGCCATGGGACAGTGAACACAAGGGAACAGACAGATTTCTCCCCCTCCTGTGCAGAGAGCAGGACCTGCTGTACTGGCAGCAGCTGAGCCAGGCCCCAGCAGCATTTGTTAGACAGAGCTCCTGGAGAACAGATTGCACCTTGTGGCTACATCCATCCTAGAATCCTAGGTGGGAAAATACCCTGTCTACGCCCATGGGTGTCTTTGGCCTCCCACACCGGGGGGGAACTGGGGCACAACACAGCAGTGTGGGCCAGCAGGGTTTTCCAATAGGTAATGTGGGTGGAAACCTTTGTCTCTCCTGAGGAATTGTTTTAATCACTTTAGGGAAAGTGGCTGTATGCAGTAGGACACCACAGTTTTAGGTACCGAGGAGCAGCTACACACAAGTCCCAAAGCCACAACTGCAAAAATTTCTGTCAGGAGGGAGCAGAGATTTCCCAGGAGATGCTGAATTGCCAGGACCACGTGTCTTTGATCTTGTTCACTGCCTCGCTCTCTGAGTAACAAGGGACTGTATGGGAATAAATCAGCATATTAATGGGAATGCTAATTGCAGCTGAATCTGGGATGGACTAAAATATACACGTTCCTTTAAATTATGAATTCTACAATCCAGTTTGAACTGCACTTGGAACAGTTAGTGAGAGCAACTATTATTTTAAAGATCAACCATCCTTTCAGTGATTTTGATATTTAGATTAAAATAAAAATTCACCCAACAGGACAGATCCCCATTTCAACATCACAGCATAAACCAAACCACCTCACTTACAGTGCAGAGGCCACTCAAAGTAATTGAGGTCAGGATAGAGCCCAGTATTTGAAAGTGTGCCTTTTTAATAAGAGGCAGAAATACACTTCTATTCCCATTTCTCCCTGGCTGAACAATGCTGCAGGGATGTGTAATTGGCATTTCAATGCCTGTTTGCAGTGACCACATTCTTGAATGTCTGTAACTACAATTCCTACATATCATATATATAAATATATGCACAGATATATATATATATATGTGTATGTATGTCTGTGTGTATAGGCTGATTTCTTACCACTCCTCCCTGTGCAGAGGAGTCAGGGTGTTACCTGTTATTCCATTCCAATTTCCCCTGCCCAGGACAGCTTTACAATGGGGTTTAAACATCTTTAGCTCTTTTTTTTCTTTATAGGTGGCTTAATGAAGTCTAAAAGAACTGAAGCACTCCCTCACACCCACAAAGTTACACATGACCCTCAGCCTTGTCTTGCATCTGCTCCCACTGAAGCCAGAGAGAGCCAGTGTCAAAGCCCACTCCTTTGTGGGAGCCTGTCTCAGGAGGGGATGAGCTACAGGCCTAGTTATAAAGGTTAAATGTGCCTTACAGGACTCTCTTGAGGGCAAGAGGAGAGGTGAGAAACCACGTTCTGGATCTTCCCCACCTGATTCCAAGGTCTGCTCATTATCTGCCTCAGAATAAGTTCCCAGCCCCCACAGTGTCCTGCAGCAGTGAGTTCCAAACACCAAACCAGCACTTGTCACTCAGTCCTCTACTTTGTATGAATTATTCCCAGGCTTTGGTTATCTAATGTAGCCTAGTTGTCCAGTCTACCTTCTCTTTTCAGGCCATCCTCCTGCCAGGAGGTTTTTCCTCCCCTTTGTTTTATTTATGGTTATGGTCACCATTCTCCAGAGTGAGGGTGTATCCCACTGGAGACCACTCAAGCCATCTTAGTCCCATCTGCATTATGTCACTGTATGATATCAGAATCTGCATTAGCTGAGTATCAGCTGGACATACTTCCAGTGGCAGAGAAGCTGTGATAGCCATTGGAAATAATTTTAATTATTCACTATTTCCTATTTTTCTACTGTCTTTCCATTAAACCTTCTGTAGGGCCCAAAAGCACCTCATTCAGGTCATCTTCAGCCTTTGGCTGCCTGAGGTCTCAGTCCCAAGATCAGATGCCAACCTTATTGGCACAAGTGCAGCATCCAAAGCTACTCCCTGTGACCTCTCCAGAATGCCACTGCTAAGAGGCTCCTCCAAATCCCTCCTTCCCCCACCCACATATGGCAGTTTTTTCATGGCTTTCTGTGTTTGTCACAGACACTTCATACCTTCATCCACCCCAAAATGTTTGCCTGGAAATTAAGGCATTTGGCCAGTTTCCCCATTATAGCCTATTCTCATTTCTTTCTATGTCTTTGCTCAGGAGAAAGTGAATCTGTCTTGGGTGACAGCTCAAACCTGAAGATGATTAAATTGTGGCAAAGCCCAGAGCTTTTATAGCATCTCAATCTGGAAAACAGCTCTACTCCTAACAGAAAGGCTCAGAGACCAGGTCCAGGAATGCATACACTTCCTTCTATACTGAATTTAACTTATGGTGTGTTGTCATATATAGAACTGTTAAGTGGAGTGATTATCTTCTTTAAGGGTGAGCTGCAGTAACACTGGGATATGAAGAGGCTGCTGCACATGAACCACCAAAGTCAGATCTCTGCAGACCTTCTGCCCTGGGAGAGAGACAGGGAAATTATAGCGCTGCTGATGTCAATGTATGAAAATATATTGATTTCTGATTATTCTGAGTATCCTGATATTTCTGTTTATCTATGCATGCATATAAAAATTTGCCCTGCAGATTCACGTTATACAGGTATAGGCAGAGACTGTGTTTGTTTCTTTTGCAGAAACCTTGTGGCAGGCTGAAACACCCAGGTGGGACCAGAGTCCCCAAGGCCCCAGGGACAGTGGTCCTCGGTGACAGTGGTGCAGTCCCTGGCACACAGCCCCACAGGGATGTAAGAAGGAAAAGGCCAGAGAATAAGTGGTGCTGGGATGACTCTGGATTTACCACCACCAGCCTAACCTCCCTAAAGAACTCCTTGTGGGGATATTTCAGACAATTATAGAAGTCAGCCCTGCCTTACAGCATGGGAATGCAAAAATCAAAAGCTTTGAGTCCCCCTCAGCCCTTCTGGGGATTTGATCCATCCCATCCTAAAGAAGGATGCTGAGAAGGTTGAATCCCCCTCTGAAAATGCCTTTCCCTCCCCAGTGACCAGACAAAGGGCAAGACAACAAACTCATGTCAAGCACATATCCCCACTTTCAAAGAGCTACATCCATCAAGAGTAAACCCCCTCTCATCATCTGTGAGAGTGAAAGGACCCTCTAGAAGAGATGTCAGAGGAGAGGGAATATGCCCAATGTCCACATGAGTGGAGTGAGGACAAAAGCCCACAGAAGGTTTTCAGCACCAGGAAGGGTCTGCAGCTGTAAACCCCAGGCTCAGCTGTCCCCACTTGGCTGTGGGAAGATGCACACACCACTGCTAGAGTTTAGCAGGCGTCTCCATGCTTCAACTTCAGCATGGGCTGAAGCACATCTGGTATCTGAATATCAAATAAAAATTTCAGCTGCTAAAAAAAATTAAGAAGAAGGACTTCACCTCTGACCATGGCTTCACAAGCTTCTCCTGCCACAGGCACGGCTGGAGTGAGTGGCCAGTGGTTTAACTGGGCAGACATGCTGTAAAGTAAATACAAAAGGGGTCAAAAGTAAATAGTATGTTTTATAGCTGTTATACTTATTCTGTTGAGGTGTTTTGATACCAGATCCAGGGAGAAGAGGGTAGAAGTTCAATTCACTTAATGGGAACTGGCTCCAGTATAAGTATCCTTTCAAGATTTGTCAGGCACTGCTATCAAAGGGGATGGCAGGGTGGGTAAACACACCAGCTCTTTAGTCCTGCACATTTATGTTCAGTTTCACAGCCACACACTGATTCCAGCTCTCTCTAGATCAACATGCTCTTGGTGTGAGGCTTTGCTTCTCAAGCTGCAAACCCTGCAGTCAAGTGCACAAGTGAGGTTCTCAGCTCCTGACAAAGAGCATAAGCTCTCCACAATAAGAGATCACAATAGGGCAGAAACACTAAAAAAAATGCACAGTAAGGAAGAACACTGAGATTGGAAAAGGCCTCTAAGACCATCAAGTCAAACCAGTAACTTGATACTGCCAAGTCCACCACTAAGCCATGTCCCCAAGTGCCATATCAACACATTTTTTGGATGCTTCCAGGGACACTTTCAGGTGACTCCAATGCTTCCCTAGGCAGCCCATTTCAATGCTTGACCACCCTCCCAGTGAAGAAATATTTTCATAATACCCAGTCTAAACCTCCCCTAGCACAACTGGAGGCCATTTCAAACACTAACATGAAAAAATATTGTTATATAAGCCTTTGCTGCTGAAGCTTTCCTCATGACTGTTGGCATTTCTGCAATAGAGAGCACCAGGAATACAAACAGGTACCAATTTAATTTACTGCAAAAGCACAGCTTTTAACAAATGGAACTATGCAGCATACAAAAAACCTCAAAAGAGCTGAAGATCCTAAAAAATTTAGCCAGACTCAAGCCTACACAGCAAAGCACCATGGGATTTTAGTTCCATAGAAACCTTTACCAATAGAACCGAGTGCCTAAATTATAGCACAGGCCAAGAGAAATATGGCAAAAATATGTGAAAGTCAATGGAAATGCACTGTGAGTTGGAGGGCTCATTGGCTGCTCCCTAAGAAATGGTTTCTTGTGTTTTCAAACGTGCTAAAGAAGCAGCCAAAGAAAACCTGTGGGTTTTCATAAAGAAAACCAATGAGAGTAAATGTCTTTCCTTGGTGCTCTCACACAAGAATTTCAATTCAATGCCTTGGGATAAATTTTACACATCAGGTGTGTCCTTCACCCTTTGGCTGGCAGATGTCCAGCCAGGCTGCCCACAGGACAGACCCTCATGCCAGGTTGTGTCTAAACAATTCCTAGGTGAAGGTTTTAAAGAAGATGCTGCTGGGCACAGGAGCAATGGGTCTCTACTGAGCCATAAACTACTCACCCCAGTTCCTCTGCTCTCCTGGGCAGGTTCAGTGGAGGCATCACGGGCTATCCTGGAGCTGTGCAGACACTGATGGCCTTGCTGGCAGCTCTCACTCCACTCATGTGGACATTGGGCATTCCCTGACATCTCCCAGGTGCATCAGCCTATGTGTCTGCGAGATATAAAGATGTGGGGCAGAGCAGAGCTGCTCTGGAGCAGTGTTGACAACAAAGCAAACCAGTACCAGAGCTTCTGGGAGTGATGGATTTCTAGAGAAAAAACAAACCAAATAACTTTCAGACCAATGTGGAAGCAAGCAGTGTGTGTAATGGGCTGATGATGGGATAAAGAGGAGCAAACAAAAATGCAATGAATTTTACTGCCTCATTGTGATAAAAGCATGTGAATTGAAGCATTTGAGAATGATGGCCCCAGGAATGCAAAAGCTAAAGAGTCATTTGATGAACAATGGGACTCCATCAATAAAGGAAAAAACCACAATTATTTGGAGTTTAGTTTTTGTTGTTGGGGCTTAGGTTTTTGTGGGTTTTTTTCACGTGAAACCAAGGAATGGAGGACAGAATAGAGATTTCTGCTCCACAGCTGAGAACTTTGGCATCTGCATACAAACCAGGAAGCATGAATTCTTCCTGACTCAAGAGAGAGCTCTGTGGGACCCAAGATTTTCAGGAGGAATTACTGCAGGCAAAAGGCTAGACCTGTAAACAGGAAGGCCATCAGAAATGTCCAGGGAGAGGATGTGATCAACAAACACTGGAGCTGAGCAAGGACACAGCTTCAAGTGAAGGGAGGCTGGAAATAGAGAAATCATCTGTTGCAGGGCAGTGCAGGGATGTAGAAAAGTAAAAATGTACTTACCTATTAGACACCAGAGCAGGGGGAAAATGTTTTACTTCCCTAGCTAGTCCTACTTGCTAGAAGTCAGGCAAGGAAAAAGCAGATTTTGTGAGTCTTTGGAACCCTCCAGTACAATGGCAGCTGTTTGAGCAGGTCTCAAGGCTGGGTGGAATTAGACAGGATTAGAAGATTTTGCCCTCCAGTCCTCTCCCCTCCATGTAAAGATGCTTTTATTCCAGGACAGGATAAGTCAGGAGAGAGGCTGTCCTGAACTGTGGCTCTGAAAATGTGCTACCTCCCCCAAGGAGCAGAGCACAGCAGGACAGGCTGAGCTGTCCCTGGCATCCCAGGCACTGAGAGAAGAGCCTGCACCCTAAAGGAAATGTGAAGCACCTGAAGGCTGACAGCTCTCTGAACATTCTCAGAGGTAAATCTCAAAGAGGTGTCACAGAGACAGTCCAGACCCAGCTAAGGATGTGCTAAGCAGGAAGCCAGCCCTAAACTACAGAAACAGTGCCGAGCAACCAAGGGCCAGAGTGGGGAAAAGGCATAAGGACAGCACAGCCAGCAGCCCCCATGGACTCAGGTGTGGGTCAAACCCATGGATGGATCCAGTCCTTTGGCTCCGTGAATGTGGATCCATCATAACTCCTCACCATGCCAAACTCCAGTGGCAAGCCTGTCCAACATAAGTAGCCCAAAGTCCCAGGAGCTGCTCCTCAGGTCCCCTCCTCCCCTTTCCAGAGCTGTCTTCTCCAGAAGACCTCCCAGACCCACATTTCACAGCACACAAGCCCAGGTAGCAGTTTCCCAGGTGCCCCAGGCTGAGCAGGAGCACAGCTGTGCTTGTCCTGCAGCAGGAGCATGGCTGTGCCCGCACCATTTGCTCCTCATGGCACACGTCAGCCCCAGCACCGTGGCCCTGGCATTGCTCAGCCACTCGCTGGCAAACCTAAGGCAGCCCCAGGTTGGATGGCTCGGAGTATTTTAAGGCATATTCAGCTTTTATATTTGACAGTGGCTCGCTATGCACATTACAGTATAAAGGATTTTATTTGCTCCCATTGTTGCAATGTTTATTCCCCAAACTCTTTTAATAGTGGGTTTTTGACAAAGTGTTTCCCCAGCAGTGGGAATGACATACACAGCCCAAAGCAAACACTTGCAAGATAAACATCCTTCACATCCCAGGCTGGTCCTAACCCCTTGGAGCTTGCCATTACCTCCCTTGGAGCAATTCAGCACAACTTAATCAAAGTTAAAAATGATATTGTGTGATTTTATTTTTTGTACTTGTTCAGCGAGCTTTTATTGGCAGCTGCTGCCAGGACCTGGGACTCTGCCAAATTCCCTGGTTATATTGCTCCAGTGTGGACAAACAAAGAAGGCCTATTTAAAAGTCTCTTGGACACAAATAAGGTAAAAACAACAAAATAAAAAACAATGTGTAATTATTTGTTTCCTTTATGAAGGGCCTCCTTCAGAGTCCTTTGAAATTTACTCTGATTTCCACCTACTAAAGTCACCCAAGTGATTTATTTAATATTAATAGACATTCCTGAACCAGAATGTTACATCCAGAGGCACAAAATCCAGGAAAAAAAGTCAATCTACCTTTTCCTTTCATATTACACTTCCTGAGCCAAAATTCCAACTTTAGCTCCTTGCCTTTCCCAGTAACATTTGACATTTCTAAATACAACTCAAAAAACTTTTTAACTTTGTATTTAAATTATTTAAGTATCATTATATTAATTCAGAATTTTATAGTAATTAAATATTAAGGCCCCTGTCAACAACACATGCCTTTGGGAGCCTGGATTGATCTCCCCACCTCTGGCATTTCTGCATGAGTGCTGCCACTTTCTCACGTCCTTTTGCGGGTAATGAGCACTCACTCCTGTGAGTGACACTGTGGGTCCTGTCACCTTGTTACGGTCACTGCCATGGCACTGGCTCCTTCAGCAGTTAAAATGTCAGAAACACAAAGGCACTGCTGAATCCACAGCCTGAAATTCATCCCTTTGCACAGCACAGCCCCTCACCCCACATCCTCTACAAGAGGAAGGGGTGCAGAGAGAAGAGGAGAGAGGGAGAAGAGGGGAGAGGGATAGAGAGAGAGGAGAGAAAGAGAAAAGAGAGAAAAAAATATCTCCATTTGACAAGGCTATTTGGCAGTATTTTGGACCCAGAGTACCTCCTGTCAACAACACACACAATGTGCCTCTGAAAAAAACAGAGATGTACATGTAGTTCCTTGGCAATTGGAAATAATAGTCAATATACAGACAAACAGATTTTGGAGCATATGTTTTTGAACTCCCTAGAAACTGCTGTTTTTCCTTTTTTTTTTCCAGGTCACCTCCAATTTATTATGCAAAGGCAGTCACTTGCTAGTGTGCACAGTCCTGAGTCACAATAAAGAATAAGGAAAAAAACGCCCTCTCTACCAGCAGAAAAGTCTGACAGCAAAAGAGGGCTTAAAAAACAAGCTTCTTGTTTCTTCACCAGTGGTTTCAAAAAGGAGATTAGGGAGTAAATAAAACCCCTGTTTTGCTTCTCTCTCTCACTCAGCAAGTTTGTTTCTGAGAGAGCCTCTTAGAACTCATTTAAGTTCTAAGTTTGAAAATTTGAAGTCTAAGTAAAATTCAGGTCATTTGCAAGAATTTCTTGGTCTCTGGAAACATCTGAATTCCCACCTGTAATAGAAAGAAGGAGCTGAGGTGTCTGCCTTCTGTGCTAGACCATCTTCCCCACCTTGACTCCACCCAGGCTCAGCAGGTCCACCTACACCAGGGCTTGTGTTACCTGTGGACATCAGACAGCTCAGCCTGCTCCCACCTGGGAGCTGCCAGAAACTGCTTTTGCGCTTGGACACACTGCACTTTGGGCAGCCTCGGGGACATGGCACAAGGGCTGGAAACCCTTCCTGCTGCAATTCCACTTCCTCCACTCCTGGAGACAGAGACACCCCCATACCTGCAGTGTCTGTGCCAGGGACATGCGCCAGAACACACGTGGACTTGTTCTGTGCCTCATAAAGATGCTGCTGTCTTATTCTAGCAAGGTGGGTTTAATTCTCCTTACTTCTGTGCAAGATGTTGGCTCTTCATCGTTTTTGTCAGGATGGATGTGACTTGGACTAGGGTAGAGGGGAAGAATTGAGACTTCACCTCACAGAGCTCATTATTATTGAAATGTTGATTTCTGTTGGTGCTAACCCAGTCCCCCAAGTTTTGCAGTAGGAATAAAGCAAGTTGACAGTGCACAGTTTGACAGTCAAGTCAACTCCCTAACTCCTTCACACAGCCAGCTGCAGACGATGTGGATATTGTACTTTTACAATACTTTTACTCTGCCTTATCCTGATTGTCACAAATTCCCAGTTCAGATCCCTCTCTGCAATCTTGTGTGGACCTGGGTACATGCTGCTAATCCAGGGACCCACAACCCTGCCTGAGCCACATCAGAGAACCAGAACTCAAATTGGCCCATCCAGTTAATTTCTCCTGCTATCTTTATAATCTTTTAAAGCCCTTACCTTTATATTCTACTTACTGTTAATCAAACCAAACAAAAGCTGCAGTTAGTTTTGCTTGCAAGATTGGAATTGTAAATCTTTTATCCACGTCTTTAACATCTTCTGGATTTCACAGCCACAAATCACTGCAAAATCCAATTGAAAGATGCAGTCTGAAGTAATTACTTTGTTAGTTGCCAGGAGGATAAAGTTCCTATAAATAATATTCTTTACAATGCTGAGAAACTGAACATTACTGTGAGTACAGCAAGTAATTAAGCACACAGTAATGTCACACTTGGGTAGGCAGTACAGCCAGCCTTGTCTAGAGCAATCATCCTGCTTTGCTCCCTGTCCATCCATGCAAATCAGCTGAAAAACACCTGGCACACATGCAAAGTGCTTTCCTGTCAGTGGATCAGGAGTTCTGGTTAGCTGTGTGTGCTGGTTTTGGCTAGGATAGAGTAAATTTTCTTCATAGAATCTGCTATGGGGCCGTGTTTGGTGCTGGAAGCAGTGCTGATAACCCAGGGGTGTTTTTGTTATTGCTGAGCAGGACTCACACACAGCCAAGGCCTTTTCTGCTCCTCACCCCACTCCAGCAGCGAGGAGGCTGGGGGTGCACAAGGAGTTGGGAGGGGACACAGCTGGGGCAGCTGACCCCAAATGACCCAGGGATGTTCCATACCATATATATGGCATTATGCTCAGTACATAAAGCTGGGGGAAGGAGGAGGAAGGGGGGTTGTTTGGAGTGGTGGCGTTTGCCTTCCCAAGTCACCGCTAAGTGTGGTGGAGCCTGGCTGTCCTGGGGATGGCTGAACACCTGCCAGGGGAAGTGCTGAGTTATTCCTTGTTCTGCTTTGTTGCATGCACAGCTTTTGCTTTACCCATTTAAACCGGCAGTATCCCAGCCCATGAATTGTCTCACTTTCACTCTTCTGACCCCAAATCCACTGGAGAGGTGAGGGAACAGCTGTATAGGGCTAAGTAGCCAACTGGGGTTAAACATCACAGCAGGATTTCTGGGAGCTGGTGAGCCCCAGTGGGGCTGTGAGGGGCACTTCACATCCCTGGCAGTGCAGGGCATGGGGAGGCTGAGACCAGGCTGCCTGACAAGACCACTGCTATTTTGTAGTGGGACCTCTGAGATAGACTCATTATCACCTGCCTGTGAACCTCTCTCCTCTGGAACACACAAAGATTTTGGGATATCACTTATAGGGTCAAGAGCCTTGGCTACTTGCATTCAGGAGACAAATGGATCCTGACTAAAAATTTCACACCTTTTTTTGCAGAGGGCTTTGAAACTTTCTTCTTGTGCAAGGGGGGAATAGCCAATTCTCTGCAGCCAGGCTCATCCCCAGGGATCCCTAACACCAACACCAGAGACCAGCAGCTCCAGCTCTGATTACACTTGCTACAAGTGGCATCTTGCCCAGCCAGAATTGGGATAAAAATTAATAGATTTTAAAAACATGCTTAACTTCCTAGCAGACAGATGCATACATCATCTGCTCTTGATGTCCTAGGAAGCTTTGGTAAGCAAGGAGTGAAACCTACAGATATATGCATATACATACAGACAAATATGATGCCAGTATTTCCAGCTGCAGTTCTTTTCCTGACCAGGTTATCATAGATGCTTAGATTAGATCTAATCCTGGAAATCAGGATTAGGTACTCCTAACTCCAAAGGTCTTTGGGGGATTCATTTCTTTCCAGATGGGACTCTTCCTCTCTCAGGAGCCAGCCAAACACAGCCAGTGTTTACTCTTAAGCGTATACAGATACTTCCTAATTTATTTTTTTGTGTGTGTGTGGTCTGAATGGACATAATCTTCTAAATCCATACTGAGGCTGGCTCATGGTACATTCACACCTGGTACAGCTACTTATCAGTCATACACATTTCTCCATCACTTCATTCCACATCTCCAGCTGGTGTCACCACCAGCATCCTCCTTCTGCCTCCGAGCTCTGTCATTATCCAAGTGCTTTCCCAGGGCTCCTCAAATGGGTTTCATGGTAGAACAGGACAACAGCACTTGGAAGGATGAATTACAGACCCCTGCCAGACAAGCAGACTCCAGGCTGCACTTTGCATAATTGTCACTGCAGGGACCTCAGGCTCCAGAAGGAGGTTAATAACTCTCACTGCTTGTGAAGAGTCACTCCAAGCACTGAAATATCCGGAGCTGGAGTGATGGATTTGTCAGTACCAGCTGCTCCGGGCTCTGCAAAGGGATGCCCATGAGGTGCTTCTGCCTTGCTCAGGGTCCTAACAGCAGCCACACATTAAAAACTCTTTACTTAAAAACACTCATTTTACAGAAAACATGGAGCTGTTTCCACTTTTATTTTGAAACATCACATTTTTCTCATTATAAATATGTGATGTTTTACCACATGCTCTAATAACAGACACAGCTGCTACACTGCTTGTCACAGGTAATGCAAAAAGCACCCAAAATTTTTAGATCAGGTTTCTCTTTGGAAGGGGGAGTTATGAGCATCACCTACATTAAAGAGTTAAATCCACAGCAAATCTACCAGTCCTGCTGTCCCAGATTCCAGTGATACTAGATCTGGTCTGAAGACTTCAGATTTGAGACCCAGATATGAGTTCTATTGTTTGGAAACCAACTGCTGATCAAAACACTGTTTTGGAAATGATTTTTTTTATTTGCAGAAATCTCCATAGAAACTACAGCAGAGATTTTTCAAACAGATGTGATGCTTCATTGTTAATTAGTTCATCTATTGGAACAACAGCTTTCCTAGCATGAGATCTGTGCAGATAAAATTTGAAGTGCTAGCTCCAGGCTGCCCCTCAGATGGAAAATATTAGCAACACACTCAGTTTTTGGAACTGAAAACCTCAAGTGTGTGGTGTAAAAGGAGTAGACACTGTTAATCCCCAGACACCTCCAAGGAAAAGAGGTGCAGAGCACCAAAGTGGTCTGTCCAAGAGCATGTTACTACTCAGCCCTCAGATCCCTGTGCTCAAATTCACTTCATATCACCTAGGTCATTACACCCTGAAATTAACTAAACCCCATCTTTACTGCAACATCCAATAAACAACATTATTTACTGATATATGGATTATATGCTGTGGCTTTCTGCATCTAAATGCTGGGGGCCAGGGTGAATACCAGGAAAAAATCAGAGAAGCAGCAAGCAGATGATGCTATGATTGGGAAAACAAAGCAGTCATTGCATCCAAGTCTCCTCAGTTTAGGAGCCAGGCTGGATGTATTTTTAGAACAACATTTACCTTTCTTCCAACCCAAACATAGTTCTCCCATATAACACCAACAATGCCTTCAAACAGAACAGTGAAGCATGGTGCCATGATCACAAATAAAATTATCAGCTGTCAGGCACAGGCTCTTACAAAACTCCTCAGTGTAAGCCAGGGTAACACTTGTCACTTGCCTCCCAAGCACAGGCCAGTTGGCTTTGCTAATGGAAAGAAAGGAATGGTGTTTAAAATGCCAAGACACAGACAACCAATGGAACTTCTTGCATATTGAAATGTTGCATAACTAACTTTCCCAAAAATGTTCAGTTCCTGGATCTACCATCCATTGCTGGTTTGTTTCATTGTTTTTGTTTCTTTAATGCTACCTGTTAAATTGGAGACAAATCCCACACATGAAATGAATGGGAAACATTTGGATTTCCTCTGCACCTGGGTTTGACTGGCACCTTCCTGAGCTCCAGGAAGCACAGCCTGTTCATACTGACTGATATGGGCTGCTTGACCCCCAAAGCTTTCCAGTTAGCTTTGTTCTTTTTTTAGCTGGTGCATTCCCAAGAGGAAATAATGGATAACTAATTTGAAGAACTTAGGAAATGGGTTCATTGAATTTGACACACGCATTTACTTGTGTTGGGCGGGTGGTGATATTGGTTCTTGATTTAGAGAAAAAAATTATATGGCACTGGAGAGAAGGTATTAGAAAAAATGAAAAAGTAAAAAGTAAAGTAGTTGGCTGGGCTCCAGGATGCAATGTTGCTTAGCAAATTTTGAAAACAGAGAAAAAAGAAAAAAATTAAATGATTCATTAGCTAATTCAGTGTCATCCCGCACCATTTCCTCCAGAAGAGTCTGAAGCCCTGGCATTGTACAAAAGTTATCAAGTTTGGGGCTGAGGTGATACAGAAAATGGTATTGGAAGGGTGCAAAGATCTTCCCCACATAGTCTTGTGCTGCAAGTCTAAGTGGATTTAAAGAGGACAGTTTTTGTGTCCCAAGTGGCTCTTTCCTCAAGGCAAAGAAGCCAATCAACACCAGTGGGCACACTTGGTGCCACAACACATGTCAGCCCTGCTGAACAGCCACAGCTGCTTCTGGGCCACTGAGGCCCATCACACACACAGTCAGGCAAGCTGGTCCCCAGCTCCAGCAGCTCCTGTAGTGGTTTGCCCAAGGGAATGTCCTCTTACACACTCAGAACCAGGAGAGACTCCATGGAGATGAATAAAGTTACACCACAAACCTCTTGAGGACAGCAGAACTCCATTGTGAAACCCTCTCACACGGAGAGAGAAAAAAAAATAATCAGGGTTTGACACAGGTTCTGTCTGCAAATTACAAGAGAGACTTTCAAATGGCAAAGACATCACCAGCAAAAATCTGGTAGCAGGAGCTGAAAAGCAAATAGCTGATGTGAATTGCAGTTAATTTAATTTTACATACACTATCATCAAAAATCAGACAAAACTCATGAGGAATTTCCTTCCCCTTGACCAATACAAAGGATTTAGTTTGCCTGTATTAGATGTGCTGGAGAGGAAAAGAAATCTATAAGAAAGTAGATGCTGTGACTGATCCATTTGTCAAAGTCAAGCCACACAGATCTTTCAGAACCATAAAAGGATTAGTCATGTCATGATCTAATGACTTTTAAAGAAATGGAGACCTCCTCATACAGCCAAAGAAATTGCTGAAATTAAATGTTTTTACCATTTGTTTTCTAATGGAAAATTAGTACTAATTTCCCTTTTCTGCTTTATGTTATTCTTGTAGGCTTTTGTTCAGGTAATAAATCCATCCTCCAAACTGAATAAAAAAGGGAGACTGTTCATTATTTCTCTGATTTTCTTCTGTGTTTTAATTTTCACAAAAGGGAGGAGAAAGATACTTGCTTTGGAGCTGTAACTTGAAACCTAAGAAGTAAAGCTGTTTAGAAGTCCAGCTGAAGTCAGAGTTTGATTCAGCCCTTGCCTGGTCTTAATTTCACGCCAAGGTGACTCCTGAAATTCCCTCATGTCAAACTGTGACGTTTCTTTACGTACTCTGTGCTGTCAAAGCTTTACAATAGGACTGGAAAATTGGTCAACATGCAACCCACTAACTCTAGAATCAATCTGGAGAGATGCCCTGACTCCAAAGAGGTTTAAAGCCACAATGTCAGAACATGCAGGAAACTAAAGTCTGTGCTTGGACAATGATGAATGTTCTGCTGAAAATTTGTTTTGGTGGAACAGGAGTGAAAATGGCTGGGAAAAAGGTTCAGTACCTTTGCTCTACCTTAATCAGCTCTGAGATAAACCACATCCTTCCCAAGTACTTCAACTGGAAACAGGTTGTCTGGAGAAGAGGAAGTATCATCCTCTTTTGTACAGCACCTGAAAATTTTTCATATAAGTAATAAATAAAAGGCACCAAGTAGTATCACTTTTCCATCCTATAGCCTGCTTGCAGAACAGGCAGTTCACATCAGTAACTAAATGGCAATAATGCAAAAAACAAGACAGCATAATTCTTAGTAAGCAAACACTAACTAATCCTACTGAAACTCGCATATTTTCTACACAACAGCTCACACAAATTGACTAATATGTATTTAGGCACCTCCACTGTAAAGCTGAGTTCTGAGGGGACTGTCCAGCATTAGGATAGTCACAAGAACAATTCTTTAAATAAGGAAGGCAACACTTAAATGATGCTTTCAGCTAGGAATTACAAAATACCAAATTCTTATAGATTGTGTCAGTGTTAATTTGGAGGTACAGATTGCACCTGCAGAGAAAAATCATCCAGCCTTTCTGAGCATTTTAAAATAGAGGCCTTCCTTGCCCCCTAGCCTTCGGTAAGGACAATAGTTATCCAAGGTTATATCCAAGTTATCCACTGAGGTTAAGCCTCAGGGACTCATACATAGAAAAGTTGCTCACTCCTCCCTGCTCAGTGCCCTGGCATTTTATAGCCATCTCCATTCAAACATTGGTTTCCACGTACTGTCAGTTTTCTTGTAGGTACTGACACAAGCAGCAAACAAGAGAGCCCTGGGCAGATTTCCCATGGCAGGGGTCACAGATTACAGTAGGAATGTGGCAATTTCCAGTATTTAATATCAACAGGCAGTAACTGGACACACAAGGAGTGATTCTTAACGAAATTTTTCATATCATACAAGAATTTTCAGGCATCAACACAACCCTTGCACCTGTATCTGGCATGCTGGTCTCTACTGGTGTTTGTATTCACCTCCGTCAACACACTGGGGCTGGTGGTGTCTGTACAGCTCCTATATTCAATAAACAACAAAATACATTTTAAGTCTCTCCTCACGTCACCTAGCAAACTGGACCAGAGATATTCTGCATCAATAATAGAAAGCCAGGGGAAGAATACAAAGTCATTTTAGCCTGAAAAACACAAGAAGGAAAGGAAGAGCCCAGTGCTCCCTGATGCAGCAGTTTCCTAAAGGTGCACACAAGTGGTGTAATGCTTTAGCACCTGTAGCACAAGAACTCCAGAGAACATTGTCACTATTTACAGTTTACTATTTATCATACATTGTGCAGTTCTTTATCCATTCCAACAGAAATCCATAAAAACAATTGTCTTACAAGCATTAAGCACAACTCGAGAAGAGGGACAGCCTCCAGCATTGCAACGTGAAGCAGCACCCCATAAAGCCCCTATTTCAAAGGGCAGCAGCTACACCTTGTGGAAGTATTTAGGATTGCAGGTTTATCTCTAATAAATATCCCTTTATCCCTGAAACACTCTGCCCTTTGCTACCCCCTTTTTATGCACAGTGAACCTGTATAACACAGTGATCTATTGTAAAACAGCAGCTTCAACCAGTCACTGCTCTTTCCCCCAGACCAGTCTGGCTCATCACACCACAGCAATGATCCAATACCAGGGAGCAAAGCACAGCTCTGGCCTCTGGGATTGAAGGCTGAGCCCTTGCTAATTGTAGCCTAATAGCAGCAACTTCCATGCCAACCTCGTGTCTTGCCCAGAGAATCTGTGGATAACCCACCCTGGGAAGTGTTCAAGGCCAGGCTGGATGGGACTCCAAGCAACCTAGTCTCATGGTCCCTGCCCATGACAGGGGGGCTGGAATGAGAGGATCTTTGATGTCCCTTTCAAACCATTTTATTGCAAATCTAGTAAAAATCTGTTTCCATAACTAAGACATTTCTCAAATTAGACAAAGTATAAGATTTCTCACCAGTATGGTTGTCTATTTAAAAAGGAACATCCCAAGGGAATCCTACAACCTGAAGTTGAAGCAAAGGATAGTGAGTTTTGGTTTTGTACACTCTTCTACAGCTATTTCTTCTCTTCCATCTGCCACTTTCCTAAGCTACAAGTTAAAAAGTACAGCACAACTTCTACAAGAGCCAGGCATTTAATATCACTGCCACTGCTGTCACTCTCTCACATTAGTGCAGAAATCACAAAGAAAACCCCACAAATCACAAACCTGAAGCACATTGATTAACTGACTTTGATCTATAGGGTGCTCCTGCTACCTACACTGAGCAGTAGCTGCCTCACAGAGGAGCTGACTCTGTTCAAGGGATTGCTGTTCATTTTTCCACCTGCCCAGGCAGACTACATTGATTTAAGGGAAAGGCTCCAAGTGCAGCTCAGCACACTCAGCAACAACAGCCCTTCTGAAGAAGTGCATCTACAAGTCAAGGAAGTGAGGAAATAAACTCCCATGTAATTTTATAAATCTAAAGTTATAGCTTGCACTGAGACAATCCTGCTGCTGTCTGTCAGGTAATAACAGCTTATCCAAGATGTCAGCTATTGCCTAGGGCTGACTTCATCACAACCTGTGACCTGCAGCCCACAGCTCTCAAGACTCTCCATTACTGGCAGGACCAGGGAGATTGACTGAAGATTTTGTAGTCAAGTGTCAGACAGACTAATGACATGGAAAATCCCAGAGAAGGAGAGCAGCAATCAGTCCTGCCATTAAAACCTCTGCTTGGCTTAACTGCAAAAACAAAATCACTCCAGCTCATCTTAATAATAATAAAAAAACCCAAACCCACAAATCATAGCCAAAGTTTAGTTCCAAGTCTTTTTAAATTATTAAATACTTTATAGCATTTGTGCAGGCTCAGTTTTACTGCAGTCTTGTAACTTTGGAATGCCTTGATTTAAGTGCTAGAGCAGCAAGTGCAAAATAGAGACAATGCTCACAGCAACCTTCCCCAGCAAAGCCAGGTTAAGAGTATAGAGCTTTGGAGTTCTTACACAGGAAACAGACTGAAGGTACACCCATTAAAAGTTTTTCCTTTGAGCAATGTGTGAAAATGCTATCAAAGACATTGTTACTTACTGGAAACAGCCGTTGAACTTAAGTTAATAGATGTTTCCTAGAAAAGATACAGCCAATAATACAGAAGACAAATGTGAATCAAGAATTTTATTTTTTCCCCACATACATAAAAAGTGAGTGAACACACAAGTCAACAATTTAGAGAAAATAAACATATTTACAAGACAGTTAAGATATCAATTTTTTTCCATCTTCAAGATCAAGTCATCACAGATTTTCGTTAATTCATCATTTTCTTTAGTCTGTGGAAGAAAAAAAGCAAGTTTCAGGTATGTCCAAACTATGTTACAACCTTGTAGCGAGCTGAATTGCAGTAAGTCCTGTTTGCTAATAAATGCAACAGAAAGTCCATTTACATGATGGTGGCTCATGCAAATTTCATGTTAAGGACAGTCTACTATGCCAAAGGTCACAACATGGCCTCTTTAGGAGCCTCAGAAAATGAGCCAGAGTCCACTATACTGTTTCTCTTCTTCCACAGACATTCCCATAATACACGGAGACCAACTAATCCAGGGAAACAAGGCTTTTGGGACTCAGCCTTTGTAAGGTACACCAAAATTCAAGATACGGACAGTTTTAGATTTTAACCTTCACAAGACAGACTCTGTAAAATGATGCCTTGATACTTCTACTGACATGTGGCAATTTCCTGTTTGTAGAATTATTTAAAATCTTCTCACACAGGAGCCCAGATTTGTTTGGAAACGAACCTTGTGCTCCAAAAAAATCTGAACATAGAGGCAAGTCCTGACATGAGAGTTGTGCCTTATGTCTCAATGCCAATTTCCCAAAGCCTACCAGGACAGCAGCCATCCAAACTACCACAGTTAGCAAGGTTTCTCTAGCCCTGATACAAGGCAGCTCCTGACCTATTCTAAGGCAATAGCTTGAAGAGACTCACCCATGGCATTGTGACTGACCTTTTGCTCAAGGCTTTTCTCTAAAGACTGGATCCTCATCTGTTCTTTGCGCAGAGTGGCTTGAAGTGCTGCAGTCTCCGATTTTGCTTTGCTGCGAACCTGAGCAATTTCCTCATTGGCTCTGAAACAGGTGCAAGATGGTGTTTACATCCCCTCCAGACAGCATAGCAAAGCTCTCACAGAATCTCACTAGATGCTTGTACTTTGGATTAATCACCAAATGAAATATTTAATTTAAATTTAAGCCAAGTTTTGGCACTATTAAACCACATTCTGCAGCAACTGTGAAAACTATGTATGTCACTCCTGCTACCTGGCTTCTTGACATGGTACTTACTGCTTCAGCTTTTCCTCAGCATGTGCTTTGAGTGCCTGGTATCTCTGCTCCTCTTTCTTAATTCTAGCCAAGTAATCTTCTGCACATTTCTTCAGAACTTCTTCATTCTGTCCCAAAACCCCAAGAAGTTCAGTTAGCTGTTTAAGCTAGTAGATGGAACAGTCCCCCCACTTGAACAAATGGGTTATTTG
Organism: Pseudopodoces humilis; assembly: GCF_049639895.1. Taxonomy (NCBI): domain Eukaryota; kingdom Metazoa; phylum Chordata; class Aves; order Passeriformes; family Paridae; genus Pseudopodoces; species Pseudopodoces humilis. The sequence goes on along the minus strand of NC_142205.1, from coordinate 7,463,065 downwards.
ACTACACCTGAGTGATAGGACTGGCTGGAATAACAGGAACTACTATGAAATCCCACAGTCCTATATGGACTAAACTGCCTCCTTTCAACTACCTTAACTTTGCAAACATTTATTCACCATATTTCCTCCCAATACATTATTTAGTAGCAAACTCTACTAAAGAAGGTCACTAAAATAACAGTCACTATTTGGTTTTGTTTGTTTTGCTCCAATTTTTTTTTAAAATCAGCTTTGTATTAAGTTACAATTGTCACAAGAATAGCTAGAAATCCAACTTCTTCATAGAACCCGTGGAAAGATTCAGGCTTTGGACCCTGATGTAAACGAATCCAACACTAACAGCAAGAAAATTACCTTGGTAGTCACACTATGAACACATTTTATTTACTATTGTAGGAAGTTGGAACTGTTTGAAACAATTGCTAAGACTCTACTAATTGAAGATCTTGAATTAGTAACTGTGTTTCCTAACTGTGTTTATCTCTGTGCAAAGAAAAGGACCTCTGGATTTAAGGTGGAGATGGAAAGGACACAAGATGAAGGAAGCCTGACATGCTAGCAAAGAAGAAACTTAAGTTGTTACAGACACTATGCCTGTTTCTAAACCTTAGACTTACCATGAAAAGTCTAACGGGCTAGTTTTTGAGTTTTAGTAAACAGGAACATTAAAGGAAAACTGAATGAAAAAAATCTGAAGGTACTTCTTTTATGCACCAACCAAATCAATTTTTATGCATTTCATAGAATAAAAAACCATAGCTTATATTCCTCATTAGCTTCCTTCCTCTAGCCTCTGAAGAAGCTGCAGAACGAAGGCTTGACTTTAGCTTTAGAAAAACCCTGCAAGCATTTTAGTAGGGAGAACCTAATAACCTATTATTCTGACTTGTAATTGCACATCCTCTTGATTATCCATTAAATATGTAGAGGAAACAAACTGCTCTTATGCAGCAGTTGCCACATAAGAGTATCTCTAAGATTAACAAAAAAGATGTGTTGCAGCAAGAAACAGCTCACTTCTGTCTGAAGAAACTTTGACTTGAAGATGATATCTTCAAAAGCAGTCACTAAATACAACAAATTAGTAGTTTTTTATAATCTTTAAATAAACAACTTAGCACCTGGTTTTACAGGTAGTCCCTATACTATCTAATTAATGGCTACTCCAGAAAGTTCACCACTTCCTCACCACTAAATCTCCTTTATTTTGGAAGGATATTATTAACATTCAATCATCTTACTTTATGGTAGCCCTCTAATGCATCTTTCTGTTTTTCAAGTCGCTTGAAGAGCTCAGAGAAGGACTTCTCCATAGAGTTCAGATCTGAAATAGCCTGCTGTTTCTCTTCCATCAGCTTCTGTATTTCTTTCCTTGAGATTTCCTTCTGCTTCTGAGCATCCTCTAGAGAAAGTGGAGTTAACCCATGATAATTACTGCTTTAGCATAAGACCAGATCCATAGTACAGACACAACTCCCCCACCTTCAATTCTTCCCCTTACAAAGGTCTCATAACATAGCCTCACCTGTAAAGACACCACGTCTGTGCTTTTAAGAAGTCTTTGTATCTTTTTTATATGTTTCCTCACAACAAACACCATGACAATGCTTGCCAAAAGCATTTTTTCTCCTACGCTGTAGTCAAAATACTCCACTCAAGTTTACCCTAACAGGAGCCTTGAATGCTGTGATAGGAGCAAGGAATCCAAAAATATTTTTTATTAAACATACCCAACAGCTGGAAGATCTGGAGGAGACTGGGATAACAAGTCAGACTAGCACAGCAAACTTTCAGAAGAGGCTTGGGTTAGCACACCCGAGTTATGTTTCCCATGGCCTTAGAGGAGGAGCACAAAAGAGCTGGCAGAGATGTGCCTATTTCAGCTTTGAGCTAACAAAATGTAACTATATAACAAGAGCTTCACTGGATGTCTTTCCTAGTTTCGAAGCCACGAACTTGACTAAAGCAAAAGGCCAGATCTGTCCAGCAAGAACTTCTAGTGATACCTTGCCATTTAAATGATGTCAAATTATAAACAACTAAACACAAAGTGCTGACAACTGGATCTGCCAGTTATAATAAACTAACAGCTCACACTCCAGTGGAAAGTAATAAAAAGTTGTGTTCATGCTTGATTCAAAAAGTCATCATTACCTATTAAGTGATATCATATCTGTATGAATATGCATAAAATTGTTAGTCTACCTTGTCTTAAACCTTACACTTACCCTGGAAGCACTTGAAATGCTAATGTCAGAGATGAAAGACTACTAACTTCCTTTAGTAACTCTGGGCTAAGCATGCCCCAGCCCCCCAAGGCACTCAAAGTGTAAATATGGAACTTACCCACAATTTGTGTTATTGTCTGTTCAAATTCAGCAACTATTTTTCTAAAAACCATGAAAAAGAAAAATTGAATGCAAGTAAGAAAAAGCATCTGGAAAAACTAAGTAGCTATAAAAGTCAGGACAGATTCATACCCCATTTCCTTGTATTCCATGTGAAGCTTATCATACTTCTGACTCCATTTCTGAATCTCCAGCTCTTTCTCTTGAACCTTTGAGGGTGAAAAGGTAAGCTTTTACTTTTTGCAGAAAAATAGATAAAAGATTTAGTACTGGAAACAGTCTGAAGGGCAGCTACTTAATAGAGAGAAAAAAAATTAAGTTCTTATTCTTAATAGAATCAAAATTGTTTAATTACAAACTTGACTGAAATAAAGTTTAGATATTTTGCATATATGATTCCCAGCATATTGCCAGTATCTCTTCAAGTGGCAAAATCAGAGCCAACTCAGCCCAATCAACCTCTTGGCTACTCTTATTCAGTGTCTGTGTAAATAACTATAACTTCTGAGAGAACACAATGGGCCAAGGAACATTCTCTCAAGTGACATGAATTTCCCTCATCTACAGCACAAACAAAAAAAAGCACTCCACAAACCTGCTAATATTAACATGAGAGAACAAATACCAGAAGCCTGTTCAAGATCAAATTGCTATTTGCAGTAACTTATACTCAACACTAAATTAGGGAATGTGGAAGGGGGAAAATTAAAAGATGCCTCAATTAATTTGAGAATAATGATACCTATTTCATATCAGCTAAACTAAAGCAGAGCTTACAGTAACAAAATTAAGCAGCACAAATATTCTTTGCTAAACACTTTGTGCAAACTCCATAACAAAGACCTCAAGACAACGTTATGTTTAAAAACTAACAGAGCTGACTGCACTGTGGGAGGCCTTCAATGACAAGAGGCTGAAAATACATAGAATAACCTGGAATTTAAAGAAAAAGCTCATAATTACTGTTAGTTTTGTCACAAAATTACATAGTAACTATACTACACTGATTTTTCAATATTTATTTTAGAGCTATCTAATTTCAAATATATTGCAATATTTCAGGTGACAGGAAGCAGGACACTAGTGAAAAAAATGTACAAACTATTAAGAGAATTAGTAATACTTAAGCTAGAAAAAAAATTACAAAAGTAAAAGCATGTGAAGATAGAAACAAGTTAGAAACTTGCACTTGCAAGCTCAAAAAGGGTTCAGTAGACCCCAAAAAAGCAAGTGCTCCTAAGTGCTGCATTTCATCAGAAGGAAAAAAGTTTTCACTTTCCTCATATTCCTGAGTTGTTTCTCAGAAAAAAAAAAAAAAAAAATTTTGTCTGTTTTCCTTTCTGGTTGATATTTTAATTCCAGACCTTTTTATTTCAGTGACACAGTTGGAGTCATCCAGTCATACCTGCAACAATGTTTGCATGTTTAAAGTAGCTTTTTGCAACATCAAAGAGCAGCACTTTTAAGATATTGCAAGCTTTACCCCCTTGCTATTATAAAGATTCTTAGTTTTAGATCAATGCACTAAAAGCTGCCCCCTGTCAAAGCCACATTTACTTTCTTGTACTAGACAATATGCTGGGTGAAAGTCACCTCCTAAATGACAGAAAGTAAAAGTTATTCATAAAAAAGCCACTATCTCCGTACTCTAAAACAAAATAGTAACTTAAGCAGCAAATAATCATAGGTCATCCTTGTTTGGTGTCCCTAGTGTCACTGACTACAGTAGAGCAGTCAGGAAATTTGAAAACTCCAATTTTTGCTGAAGTAATACAATTAGCTTTAAGGACATTTATGCTTAAATACTCCTCTTACATTATTTAGTGTTTGTAAGGTTATATAGCTCAGAAGTCATAATGGATCAAGTACTCAAATTTTAGAAATGAGTGGATATAAATTCTTCTTCCCTCAGTCAGAAGATTGGCTTTTAAAGGCAATTTCTGTAATTACAGAACAGACTTAAAATCTTTCCAACTACTTCCCTCCTTCACTAACATCCTTCTTCTCTGGAGTGAGCTCCAGATCTCACCTTCACAGCTGAACAGACTATTATGCTTTCACATCCCACAAGAAAAGAATTCATCACAGCACTGAACTGGCACAAGAGTTTTAGCTTGTTTTAGGGAAATTACGTAAGTCACTCCCTTCCATGAATATGAAGATGTATTTCCTGCCTCTTGAAAAAGTATCCAGGTCACTGATATTAAGCCTAACCCATCTCATAACATGTGCCTTTTAAAAGTGACCAGATCTAAGGCAGAACCTGACTAATAATGAAGTTTGTCCTATTCCTTTAAGTGTTAGCTCTAAAGAGTCCTATACCTACAGCACCCATCAAGTCCACAGAAAGCTTTTCATAACAAGATACTTCTGTCAAGTATGATGAAAAAAACCTGTAAAGTAGAGATTTATCCAAGACAATCCAAAAAAAAAGGACCTTTCAAGGCTATGGCAAGTTCTGCTTCGGAAGGGCCCCCATACCTCTCTCTTGACCAGTTCAACAGCTGCATCCATGTCTTTTTGGCTGTATTTTAGCACATCTATAATAGCATCCACCGCAGTGTTTGTAGAAGTGGAAAAAGGGACTGGAGGAACATCACTACTCAGTGAGTCTGGAATTAGGGGAGCAGCATCCTGAAAAGAAAAATGCAAGGTTTCAACAGATTCCTACTGTCATACATTGACTAGGTGTACACATGTTATTTGATGCCAAGTCAACATATCTCACTTGAACACACAAGATACCTCCAGAACTTCATTAGCATAAAACTCTTACTTTGAAGTTGACCAGCTCTTAAGAAATACCTACAAGGTAGAAGCAGAACTGCTATCCACCAATTACAGCTATCAGAAACAAAGCAGATACCATGCTGCTCCACACAAGTGAAAGAGAGACTATTTCAGGATGAGCTGCTGTGGGCAGATCTGTTCAAACTATAAACCACAGCTGCAAAAGCATCCAGTTTAACCTAAGTGCTTTTCATCCCACCAATGCAATTACAATACAAAGCTTGCCTTTTGTAGCTTGACTTACATTTAAAAAAAGATTACTTGACTAGACCACTCTTAAAAACAGCTCAAATTCCCTCAGATCCTGTGCAATGGCATCAGTTTCCACAAAAAATACTTTTAATACTTAAGAAAATGTTCATCACAAAGTTCAACATTGATATAAATGAGTATCCAACCTGGTTTAAAACAGCAGTTTAAATAAACATTTATTACATTCTGCAATCCCTAAAGTATCTGCATAATTCTTAAATCCAGAACCTAGGCTATCCCTTTCCCAAACTATCAACATAAAAGCTGATAGCATTCCAGACACCCTTACAGAAGTTGTAAATGTTCCCAGAAGATCTAGTCCTTTTGGTTTTTCTTCACTCTGAAGACTCACTAGAGGCTTTCCAGCTTCCTCACACAAGTTACTTAAATCAGCAACAGGACTGAAAATGAACAAACATAACACCATTAAATTCAAGTACTGTCTTTATTTGCAAAGCTCTTGTACCAGCTCAGTCTGTCCAGCCAGGCCAGGGCAGTGATTGTCCCCCTGTACCCAGCACGGGTTAAGCCACACCTTGAATCCTGTGTTCAGTTTTAGGCATCTCACTATGAAGGACATTAAGGTGCTAGAGCATGTCCAGAGAAGGGCACAGAGCTGGGGAAGGGTCTGGAGCACAACTCTGATGAGAGACAACTGAGGGGGCTCAGCCTGGAGAAAAGAAGGCTCAGGGGACCTTCTCACTCTCTAAAGCAACCTGAGGGGAGTTTGTAATGATGTGGGAATTGGTCTCCCAAGGAACAAGTCTAGATGAAACAGCCTCAAATTTCACCAGGGGAGGCTTATATTGGACATTAGGTGAAGCTTCTTCACTGAAAGGGTTGTCAAGCATTGGAACAGGGAAGTCACCAGACCTGGAGGTATTTAAAAGATATGTGGATATGGTACTTGGGGATATGGTTCAGTGGTGGACTCCCCCAGTGCTGGGTTAACTGTTGAACTTGACAATCTGAAAGGTCTTTTCCAAGGTAAACAACTCTGATTTTCTATACTAAGTCAATACCTACCCAGGCTGAGATGGAGCTGTCATGATGCTCTCATTTGATTCAAAAGTACCACAAACTGGCTTTCTTGGACTGTCTCTCAACAGAGGGTCAAACTTCAAATACAGTGACTGTTTTCTCAAGGCCGATTCTTTGAACTGAAGGGAGACAGGCATAAAACTGGCAGATCTGTTGCTTCAGAGCACAATGCACACATCCCACCCACACACAAATAATCCTCTGAAGAGTGGGTGAGCCTATTCTTCAGTGGCCAGAGCACTGTTCTCAGGAGGAAAATTACATAAGAGAACTCTGTGCCCACATGCTTAAGTCCTTATGTAATATCAAGAGACCTCAATCTGCTCACGGACAGAACCAAAAGGGCAAACATTAATGAACTATTCCAAACCAGAAGAACACTGAGAAAAAAGCATAGTATTGTAAGCTGGAAAAGCAGTGTATGCCATTTTCTCTTTGCTCATAAAACAATAAGAACAAACACAGCATAACCAAAACAATTTTAATTCAGTGCATTCACTGTTCAGAGATACTCCTATTCTGGACCCAAGCAGAAGAAAGAATAACTAAGCTGAACAGATTAAAACATGACAAGCCCCACTTAGAGACAGATTTCTTAAAACTGGCCATAAAGCAAAAGAGCTTAGGAAAAATATTTTTGAAACAATGATCCTGCACTTTTAAAGCATTATGTTCTAGCAGTTTTGGCCAGAAGTGAAATATCATTCACCTCAGTTCCACTGCTATTAAAGAAAAATAGCACCTTTGCACACTGACAGACCTTAGGTTTTTAGCTGAACTGCTTATAACTACATTTCCTTGCACCATCACCCCTTACCCAGCCTTGTCATCATATTCTTTGGGAATAAATGACAATTTCTAAGGCCAATTCAAAGCAAAGTTAATTCATGAAAACATTTAAGGCTTGACACTTTCACCTTTGCTTTCTCCTCCACACTGCCAGGAAGGCAAACAAAATACTTAATGTCATACTTACTGATGAAGACCCAAACTGTTCCAGATAGTCTATGCCCATTCCAAAAACTGGAAAAGGAGGGAACAATACAATGAAGATGCAATACTGCCAAACTGTCCTACCACAGAGAGAAACAAATACATGTGTATAAAGCAAATAAATCCCTGCTCTCATTCTCATAACTTATAGCTCTTCATTTGTTCAAAATACTGTCTTTTTATCCAGACCTGAAAAAAGCAAGGATTTCTAAACTATGCAAACTTACAACTTCCATTTGTTTCCAAATACTTTTAAGAATATATAGGATTTAACATACAGCTGAAGAACTTCTGTTGTTCTATGGTTAAAGTGACAAGCACACTCAGATATTATTATACACAACGTCCCATGAAAGAGCAAGATTGTCAATCTCACCATTAAAATTAGCACACAGCTCAGATTATGAAGTTATAACCATTTCCCAATTCAGTGATTCCACTCCAATATGGAGGTAAGTGACAAACTGCACTGCAGTCAAACCATTTGCTCATCCTTCCACATAATGCTCCTACCAGGAATAACCCTTCCAAGTGTTAAGTCACAGCTGTATAAGAAGCTCTCAAAACAAGCATGCTTGTCAGGAAGATCATTCACACTGCAATATCACACTAGTGCTAAGGCCTGCAACAACCTACAAGACTCAAACACACACCTGTACAGCTCTCGAGCTCTCAATTTACAAAGTCTGCAACACCAGAAATAATTTTAAGGGAGCAAATTTTCAGCACAGAAACTGCCACTGAAACTCTAAAAAGACAGAATTTATGCTGGTACAGAAACTATCCCCACAGGCCACTGAATTCTAATAGCCAGCTTTTTGAATTTAGCTTAAACCAGAAGAAGTTAGAAATAGGCTTAGATACATTTCCCAGTACTGCTAGTCATTGTGGGTTCCGGAGTCCTTTCAGAAGGGCAGAAGGAGAGAAAAACTAGAACCCATAATAAAACTTAAGTAGAAATGTATATTCACATTATTGAAACAATACATTTTCTGTCTGTTTAAAAGAAATGCCCTTACCTTCTGATGATGGTCTGAAGAGCTCTTCAGGTTCAGCATTAGCTGTCTCAACCGCTGTTACTTCAATTCTGGGGGAACTAGGTTTAATTTCTTCTGCAGCCATTGACTTTTTTCTACTGTCAGTAGAAACCAAATTATCTTGAGAGGGGGCAACATTAGCTGGAGACATTTTAGATGGGCTCATTTGCTTCTCCTGATGAGAAAAACAAAATCCTTTTAATTGTTAAAATAATTATTTTAAAATGCAATGAAAATAATTTTAATGATCAAATTGGTTTGTCATAAACTAACTGGGCAGCCAATATAATAGAACAAGTAATCACAGGTATAAAAACTAAACTACCAACACTGAGCACAGCTCAGGAGTCACTTTTTTAGAGTCTACACCCTTATATACAATTCCTGATCAAAAAAGATACTAAATACCAAGGTACCAAATTGATGTTACTTTCAGAACACAGGACTGCACAGCTGACACTCCCTCTAGAGCTGCTGAAGATGCATAAACCCTAATTCTTAGACAAAATATCAAAAATAGGTTTCACAAGATTAAGTCATTAAGTCAGAACTCTGTTTTATGGAACAACTTGGCTGGCTATCCTTCCTATACCTTACCACTTCTCCTTTTCCTGGAAGTTCAGGTTCCACTTGAACTCCTGGTTTCTCTTCTTCAGTTTTTGACATGTCTTCTACCACATTCTGCTCAACAATTTCCCTAAAGAAAATAAACAAACAATAAAAGAGGAAAACAAAAAATCAGTATTTATGTCACACAGTTTGAATTCTGTACTACCAGATGAACAGAAGAAAAGAGATGAGAGAAGAGAGAAAAACTCTCTTATTTGAGAGTTTCTACTGCCACAGCACAGGAAGCTTTACAGAGGGTGGGGATGTAAATTTACTGTCTCACCTGGTGACAACTTATGTGACACAAAGCTCTCCCTCCATCAGAAGCAGTAAGTCAGAACAGCACCACTTATTCATATTCATTTAACACTGCTCTCTTATTTCCATTTTTAGGCTCATTGCTTTTTTTTAAGTTAAAGATAGGCTCTTTGTTTAATTAAGAACAGAATTACATTCAGTCCGTTCCTCTTTCCAAGGCAATGCTGTGATTATTGGTGTGAACTTCATTAGAGAAGTCCAATACTCTACTTGTGTTGTCAGCAGTAAGTAAACTTTTCACCTTGGTAAACAGTAACTGATCATGTTACACAGGGAGCAAAAGTGCAAACATTTCTGTCAAACAAACAATTTGTGCCAGTCTAGTTCTGGCAAGCACCTGACTGTCTATAGTAACATTAATAACTAGACTTTCTAGGAAAGGTAACAACATAGTCCATCCTCAAATAAAAAGCCTGTGCGCTGCCAAAAAACCAGACAGGTTTTTTTATTGGAGATAGCATTTAGATACCAAGAACATCCGGGGAAGAAACAGCACGTCAGTGTTTCGCAGGGAACAAAATTGCCTGATCCCTTCCCATGCTGCACCATGTGCAACACTGCTGCCTACTTCCCTGTTTTATTTAAAGACAGTAACAGTCACCTGATTCTCCACACTTTAATCTTGAAGGAGTTCAATTACTTGAACAATGCTCTTTCCATCTAAGCCTGTTCTCTCCCATTCTCCCAGACTTAAGAACACCTTTTGCCTAAAGCTAGTCATCTCAGGAGTTTCCCCAATTAAGGTCTTTGTTGTTGCAACATAATTGTGTTATAGATTACAACAGACTCTGCCAACCTGGGAGAGATGCAGTCTAAGAAGTAGGAATGGACTAGTCTGAGATACTGTCTAACTTCTCATGAATTCAAAGTGCTTCTGCATTCAGCTACAGATTCACTTACAGATTTTTGGGTTCTTCTTTCTCAAGAGTTTCACAGGTACTTGACCTGTTATCCTGCTCCACTGGAAGAGGTTCCCTTCTTGGTGAGGTACTCTCCTGTTCTTCTGGTAGGTGAGCTTTCTGAGAGCTGGGTTTAGAACACTTGGGTGAGGTTGAAATTTTAGAGCCTCCTCCAAATGGATTAAAGTTTGGATCATCAAGTTTGTCCCAGTCAAATTTATAAGATGCTTTAGGAAGAGGGATTTCATCTTCCACATTACTTTTATTTTGCACTTCAGTATTCTCCGGTTTCGTTTTGGTAATAGGAATTTTTTTGGAAGGTGGCTTAATTCCAGGTCTTTTACCTAGTTTCTTAGGAGGTGGTTTTCTAGCAGTGGTATTATCAAAGTCAAATTCCAGTTTTACTGATCCAGGCTTGGTGACATCAGGGTTTTCTGCAGGTTTCCCTTTGGAGACACCCAGCTCTTCATCAGGCTTTGACTCTCCTGCAGAGGCTTTTTCTGCTGCTGAAACATTCTGAAGCTTTGATTCTCTAGTTTTAAGAAAGTTACTTGCATCAGAACTGCTGGGACCTAAGTTGCCAGGTGACTGTACAGGTGTAGGTGCCTCTGCTAATACCACTGAATTATCAGTTTGGCTTGCATCTGTGGAAGCAGACTTCACACCCTGCTCAGAGTCACCAGTTGTTTGCTTAGGGGACAGCTTGGATTTGCTAGACTCCAGCTCGCTCAGTGCAGATTCTTTTTCAGAGATGAGAGCCTTGTCTTCACCTAAACAATCTGTAGTTGCTGTGGTTGAAGCAAAAGGAACTGCATCGTCCTGCACAAGAGAATCATTACTTTTTTCAATAGTTTTCTCAGGGCTGCTGGACACTTTTACAGGAGACTTTTGCAGATTTCCAGGAGAATGAGGCAACTGTACTGAACTTTGAAAAGGATTGATGTCATTTAAGTTATCAAAATCAAGACTGTAAGAACCTCGACTCCTCACTGGCATCTCATCATCTGGGTAAGGAGCCACGCTGACCTTCTCTGGCATTTGCGTATTGCTTGTTTCAGCTTCAGTCTTTTGTTGACATGTGCTGCATTTAAAAAAAAAAAAAGAAAGATGACATAGTAACTTTGCAGGCATAGTTTGAAATTACCTTTAGAAAGATTTGCAGAAGTAGCTTTGCATGGTCTTGTCACCTAAACAGTCAAGGCTTATGATCTCTGGTAGACATGAAACATAGGGAGATCAACCCTTGAAGTTAGTCAGTGTTCTTAAGCTACCTGTTCTACACAGCCTTGCCACATTATGCCAGTCATCCCTGGAGACTGCTCCACTCACCACAGCATTTGGACATTGCCATTTGGACACTGCTCTTTCGCTAGGCACCGAAACACATTGCTGAAACAGCAGCTCAAACACATGCACATCTTGCGGTACCATCTTCATGCAGATTCACCCGAGTCATGACAAACGAGTCTGGGACCAAACCAAGTCATGATTCAGGTACTCCCACACTAATTATTACTTTGTCTGGGCATTCTAGCAAATATTTTTCCCCCCACTGAAAGTATTCATCAGCATTTGATTTTCAAGGGCCTACACACAAAAAGAGAACCTGGATTTCAGGCACTCTGAATTCTGTACAACAGCAGATCTGAAGAGCAGAGTGATATACAACAAAACACTTCTCCAGTAAGAAAAAGATAAGGCTTTCTAGTAAAAGACACAGGTTAAACAGTTTGTGTACTCGTTCTCGCTGAGTACTCTACAAGTTATTGCTCTCCACTTTATTTCCCCAAACTCTACACAACTTCTGAAAGCTCAGCCTCAGACTACAGAGAGTTAAGCCATTACTTCCTGAAAGAGTATTTCCTCCCATTGTTTTCTCCCTCCATAAAGTTATTATTTCTATGTGCCATCCTTATCTGCTGCAGAACAGAACACGATTAAAAGCCACTCACTAAAAACTCCACTTTGATAAACTTGAAAGCAGAGGCGGGAGATAAGAGCTGAAGAAGTTCTTCTCACCCGGTTTGAGCGCCTCTTCCCGGCAATAGCTCAGCCCCAGGCTGCGACTACTCAGGTCCCTCCCACTCTGCTTCAGTGTTTAACCTAATAAATGCCAGTCAGGAGGGAGATACCTGCTTGGAAGGTCAATCACTTGTGACGAGTCAAAAGTGACCCGGTACAGCAACACGGAACCATTTCCATTATTTGTTACAAACAAATCCTCACATTTTAAAACTAGAAAGGACACGTTCAGTACAAGCAGCACAATGATACAATCATGCCCTAACTGAAATAATTCAGTGCTGATCCTTTAAACTCACTTGAACCCTATAAGTACTAAATCTTTGTTTATTTGTGCAAGCAATGAGTTTGGGGCATAAATACCATTACATTATTTAATTGTGGTGGTTAGTACAGAAATAGCTTTCTGAACTAGTTTGTACATGGAAATAAACAGTTGAAGCAAATTTATACACTTAAAGAACATTTAAGTGTTGCCACCTTTTCCACTTTCTCTCCCTCCCAACAACAAAAACAAGGATCAAATGAAAGTATTGGGTAGTTAAAAACAAACAAAAGGGTGTATTTGTTTGCAGAAGGCAAAACTAAGACCTGAGACTTCTTGCTGGTGGGATTACAGGTGTTAGATGTCGATAGTAGTTTAAAGGGGGGGGCTACAAGTCAGTAACAAAAATTTACATTTAATATTGTCACAAGACCCCCAAATTGAAACATTACAGATTTAATGCTCTTCTCCAAACAGCTACTATGAGCCACTTTGAGACTCAGGCTGCTAGACTATAGAGGCACATAAACATGTTTACACTTGTGACTGATGTTATATTCACTTTGTGTTGCTTGATTAAAGGAAATCTTAATACTCCCCAACTCAAGGTGTCAATTCAAGCTAACCCTTCAGAAGATTTATCTCTTTAGATTTATCTCTTTAGATTTTACTCCTCAAGATACAGCAGTACTTAACACATAAGATATTTTAAGGCTTAGCTTTAAGTCTTTAGCTTCAGAATAGTTTTACTCTCACACAAAAACCTTACATCAAACAAAGATTACAAAACTGTTTCTTACAGTATCTCTCCTCAAGGTATTTATCCATACCATAAGTTACCTTAATGAAATCAGTTACAGAGGAGTTAGAAATAAAGTTCAATAATTAATATTAAAATCAAAGTAAAATTTTCTTAAACGTAATAAGTTACCTTGAAAAAGTTCATGAATTGGTCAGTATTAATTTTGGTCTTCTTGCACATTTTACATCTTGTTATAGAATAGAAAATTATTTTTTAACTATACAGGTTTAAAATAGGCAAAGTTAACTTGAGCATGTCCCACATGGGTAACACAGCAAGCAGTGGATTCACTACTCACTCAGAATAAGAGAGTGCAACTAAAACATCATCTGCCACATCTTCACGGCAATCGTCAAGTGCAAAAGCAGTCTGAAGTTTATCTGTCATAGTAGGACTCAGGATTTTTCGAGTGTGAGGATCTCTTTGAGGAGTTTGAAAGGTTACCTTAAGAAAAGGGTGGGGAAAAAAAAAAAAAAAGGAAAAACATTAGCACGGTATTTTTCAAGCACCAAATAGCACATGCATTCAGTAGAAGAGATCATAGAAGGAGAAAAAATAAAAATAATACAAAACCAAAAGTTTACCTTCATCACTTTTCCCACACTTTTTGGTGGCAAGTTTTCTTTCTGGGACAGGCGAAGAATAGAAGGTCTCCCCGTAGGTTCCGGCGGCGCAAAGAAAAAGCCACAGTCTTCCACTGTTAAATCATCCTTAATGCTTCCTCCATTTTCTGCATTTTCTGCATTTAAAATCTGCAGACTCATTCTAGAACATCAACACACACAGCACCGCAGCATGAATGAGAGGGTGTGGTCAGCCAGATGCACTTCGAGATAATGGAAGAAGTTGGCAGCCTGGGATTGACTACCCAAGACTAACAGCTTCAAAGAAAGTTGGAAGCATTTCCTGGGAAGTCTTCACAGGGCCTTTCTCTGAGGTATCTAAAAGCAGCAGTGCAAAGCCCCGCTGTTTTTGGTAGGGGCTTGAGAAGCTAATTGTTGACATTATGCCTTCCACAGCTCACATTCTAGCCTTACTAATTAAGCTGCCTGTCTTTTAAAGGGAGCTCAATGTTTCCCCATTTCCAACCCCTTCAGCCAGTGAGGTATAGCCACATCTCTTGTAGCAGGGCATCTTAGCTAAGCAGCACAACTGCTTCTGCAAGGGGCAGATGAGACAGATGACAATCATCTGTTTACTCACATGGTTTCATTACTACATTGTACACCAGCAAACCACAGAAACAAATTTGGCTAGTTAGGGTGTGTTTGGGATCAGAGCCCTGAATCAAATTAGCCTTCTCCTGCACTGTCTGAGCATATGCTGCTCTTGTAAAGCACACAGTACTTAGGAATCCTTTGCAGCACAGACATCACTGGTATGTAAATCTGAGAAAAATCATCATTAGAAAGGTATTTCTGAAATATTGTTCTTATAATGGACATGCACAAGCTTTGGTAGATTGTTAAATACTGATCTAGTTATACTAGTGTGAAGAACTTGAAACTAAACCCTTGGCTGCAACTAAGATTAAGGATGAAAATAAATTAGAAAAAAAGTACAAAGCAGCCTTAAAATACACCAGGCAAGCCACCATGCTGTACGTACTTGAACTCTGCCTGCTTTTTATTCCCACTGGAGCCTCTGCTGTTCTTAAAAGTTAACACTAACACTCAGTGATGCACAGCTGCTTTTGAAAAAAAAAAGCAACAGACAGAAGGTAAGGCAAGGAAGATCTAAGCATAACCACTGTCTGTGAAGGATGACACGTGAGAAATGCAGTTATTTATCGGAAAAAATGCTATCAAAGCGATTTATTTCATAAGAGTTGATGTATTCTCTTTTATCATGTGCAAGATTACCAGTATCAAGTGAAGAGACACTGGCTTTCTGCAATGTGTAACCATTCTAAGTGATCTCAAATGCTTGATTTGACCAAACATGTCATGACCTTAGCCTATTTCTCCATCATATATTCAGGATTAATCTAGAAAATCAGCTGCGGAAGACTACATATGATTGTTTTCAGTGTCATACAGAGGTAACAAGAACATTTCGACTGAAAATTTTAAGTCATGTTTTCAATCTCCTTTCCCCTATGTATTTAAATTTCTGTACATAATCCTCTAAACATTTCTCCACTCCTACATTAATCCTTACAGGAAAATTTGTTTCATACTCTCCACAGAACTCAGCTGCTTTGTCTGCAAGCCTGACAGCAGCACTTTCAATCAGCAATGGAATGCAAACAATAGCTGCAGAAGCAATGGCATGCAAAGCACGCCATTATTAGCTATTTCTTCATTCCTTCTTTATTCATCATATTAATGCTTCAGGTTATTTTTTGTATTAAGTATTTTTACATTAATCACTTGTAGAACTTGAAGTGAACGTCATTGCTTTCCTTTATTGCAACCTAAAATTGAGTCAACAGATGAAGTGAATCTTTACAAACTTTATTTTTTACTGTAATTATTTTAGAAACAAGGCTAAGACACAGAAAAGTTTTCAACGCCTTCTAAAACAAGCTCCATAAGCCGGGGAAGTTTGTTTGGAGACTTTTTCAGCTTTGTCATTGAGCTACTTGCATATCCTTGCTAAATCAAATAAACTGACATCATATACATATACCACTTTACATATTAAATCTAAAAATCAAGTTTCTTTCTAGGATTGAAATATTAAAAGTAATTAATTTTATTTTAAAAATTTGCAGTCAAGATTTGATCTAAATTGTATTCCACAAGTTCATTAGCTAGTAGGTGTGATAAAGTAAAAGGGAAGCCTTATTCATATCTGTGTTTGAAGTGGTCAGCATCCAAGGCACACAAGTATTATGAAAGGCAGCAGGTTTTCTCACTATAGCACAACAAAGTTCAAGGCCAGATGGGGCTTGGAGCAACCTGGTCTATTGGAAGGTGTCCATGTCCCTGAGAGGGTTCCCTCCCTGTGAGGGAGGTTAGAACCAGATGATAGTCAAGGTCCCTTTCAACCCAAACTTTTCTATGGAGCTATCAAAGTTCACAAAAATTAAAATGCTCCTTGTTTTAGAAGAATAGTTATGTGGGCACATGCAGGAAGCCTGCCATTCTACAGTTAAGAATCAACATAAATTCAATGACATGACATCAGATAATTAATCCTCAGTCATCTATCATTTGTAAAGTGCTTCAAGCAACCTGTTGTTTAACAAATAATGGAACACAATATCCAAAATAACAACATGGTCTCAAATGTCTGAAAAGCCACTGAACATGCAGGGCAGAGATGGAATTTTTCTACTTAATTATCCTTCTGAACTCCTCCAGCAGCCGAGATGCAGAGCACTCACTCATGGCAAAGCATATTGGTACGTGCAGTGAATATTTCCATACAAACTAACACACAGCTGACTGATATATATTTATTTTCGTGCAAATATCTCACGTCAGAACAAATAAATACTCTCCCGAGAAGCAAGTCTATCCTAATCACCTTTTCCTGACTGCAAGGGAGGAGCAGCAAGGCCAGGGAGGGCTTTTCAGGAGTTCCATTCCTGCCCATCAAGGCACCGAGACGTGTTTTAAGTAAAAAAAAAAAAAAAAAAGAAAAAAAAAAAACCAAACAAACAAAAAAACACTCAAAGAAAAACCCGCAAAAACCCAACCACAAGCCTGCTCCAGTTCCTGACTCACCCCGGGTCACCCACCAACCCCATATCATCCTCAAAACACACAGAGATTCTCCCAAGACCCTCACCTCACCCCCGACTTCAGTGGGGCGGAGCACCTGAGCTCCTGCCATTACCCCCAAGCTCCTGCCTTCGCTTCGTCCTTAAACTGACAGAAATAACTCCCAAATATCTTAACCTGAAGCTCACAGAAGTGCCCCTGACACCCCAGACAAGGACACACCCCCGGTCCCACAGCACCCCAAGCACGAATTTCGCTAAAATCCCCAAGCATCACACCACCCCAAGCTTACTGCGGGGTCCTCAGTCCCCCCATCAAACTCAAACCACCTCAGGCTTAGAGGGGTCACCAAGCCTGCCCCCAAACTCACAGGGTAACCCCAGAGCTCCCCTACCCCAGTACTCCAGAGTCACAGAAAGGCCCTAAACCCTCCCCCAACCCCAAGCTCCCAGAGCGGTCCCCGAACGCTCCAATCTAATCAACAGGCCCCGACACAGCCCCTCCCAGTCCCACACTGCCTCAAGCTTACAGAGCCCGAACTTCTCTGAGCCTTACCCTCCCACCGCTCACAGAAGAGTCACCAAGCCCCCTGCAGCACCCAATCTCACAAAGGGATACCTAAACACTTCGCCCCAGCCTCTCACCGCCTTACAGCGGGGTCCCCAAGCCCCGCGTACCTGCCGGCAGTTCCCGGGACGAGCCCTCAGGGCGCTCAGCTGAGGCGGCGCACGCTACACCGACCACCGGCCGCAACCCCTGCGCCGCCGCCACACGATTTCAAACCCAACGGAAGCCCCGGCCCGCCAATGAGGGAGCGGAGCCCGGGGAGCGCCCGCCAATCAGAAGAGCGTCATGAGGGAGAGGGGCGGGGACAGCGCCACGCGCGACCGTTACGGCCTCCCAGTGCGCGCCCCCGCGCGGGGCAGAGCGGGCAATGCAGGCGCGGCTCCGCCCAGGACAAACTCCCCGGGCTGCACAAATGTCCCCGTGTCCCCGAGCACGGCCACCACAGCGGTGGCTGCCCTGTGCCTGGCAGCGCTCAGGGCCAGGCTGGATGGGGCTCTGAGAAACCTAGGCTAATGGAAGGTAACCCTGCCCATGAAAGGGGGTTGGAATGAGATGAGCTTTAAGGTTCTTTCCAACCCAAACGTTTCTATGATTCTACAGGCTCAGCTGTTCTGCTTCGACATGCTTTTGCATGAAATCACAGAAAGAAAACTTGCTGTTCCACAACCCGGTTTTTATTACTGAACTTCATAGTCCATTCAGCACATTAAAACAGTCCTTACTGATGAGTCACCAGACAGCAACAACGAAATGATTGTTAAAACAATGAACTCGTTAAAAAGGACATCTTTTAGAATGAAGTAAGATGCACAGAAAATCCATGCACGATTTTACTCAAGAGTCACTAAACCACCATGAATTCCCGATCTCCATCACAGCAGTTAACACACATCCATCTGCCAGCGTTAGGATGTCACACTCCACGGGTGACATTTACTATTGTCTTGGGTTTTCCATCAGCAGTAGTATATATAAAGCATCGCATGCTGCTTTCTTTGCCGTGTTTTTCCAGTTATAAAGTTATTCCACTTTCTCTAAAAGAAATAAATATGGAAGTTGTGGTTATAACAGGGTATGAGCAGGGGATTTCCTACATTTTGTAAGAAACAGCAAATCTTGCCACTAATATCTATTATTTGTACTTCAACAGTAACAACATATTCCAGCCAGGCCTCTCCCTTTAGTGGGTTCGGGGGTGTACGAAGATACATTGAATCATGCCTCCCTTTGAGGCATTTTAAGATCCTACATCCCTTATTAGAAAATATTAGAAAACACTACATAAAATGCACAAAGAGAAACAAGGAGAAGCTTTTTTCGACGCTTAAGTAAAACAGGCCTTTTCCCTGCTTCAGAAAGACGCTGCCTTCATCCAACAGAGCTCTTTTCCGTTCACAAAGAACTGGAATCGGTTCCTTCTGCCAGCCCTGTGGAGCATGACCTGGAGCGCGGACAATGTCGGAGGCCACGGGCAGGGGCTGCGCGTCCCGGCCGGGCTGGGCGGGGGTGCGGACGAGGCCCGGCTCAGGGCTGGGACGGGGACGCGACTCGGGGGTCGCGGCCGGGCGGGCACTGATGGGCGGAGGCGAGGGACGGGACGGCTGGAGGGGCGGAGATGGATGGAGGGGCGGGGACCATCAGTAAGAAGCGGCCCCGCCAGCCCGGCAGCGCCCGCGCCGCGCATCCGGGGGTGCGGCGGGAACTACCGCTGGAGCGGGGGGGAACTACCGCTGGAACATCCGGGGTTGCGCGGGGAACTACCGCTGGAACATCCGGGGCTAGGAGGGGAACTACTGCTGGAACATCCGGGGCTAGGCGGGGAGCTACCGCTGGGGCGGCGGGAAGCACCGCTCCCCGCTGGAGCATCCGCGGGTGCGGCGGGGACTACCGCTCCCGGGGACCCCGGCGCCCCACGGGGCGCAGCATGGAGAGCCCCGCGGTGACCTTCACGCTGGCCTACCTGGTGTTCGCCGTGTGCTTCGTGTTCCCGCCCGACGAGGTGCGCTCGGCGGGGCTGACGGTGCAGAGCCTGCTGTCCGGCTGGCTGGGCAGCGAGGACGCGGCCTTCGTGCAGTACCACCTGCGGCGCAGCACCGGCACGCTGCTGGCGCACTCCCTGCTGCCCCTGGGTGAGTAGCGCTCGGAATGAGCGCCCCGAGCTTTGTAACCAGCGCGCTGCACCGCAGCACATGCACTCACCGAGGAGCTGCAGTTAAAGTACGGACTGCGGAGTGAGATGCTGGAGAGCAGGGCAATGGAAAGGGACCCGGGGGCCCTGCTCAGTGGCAAGTTGAACTGAGCCAGCAGTGCCCTGGCAGCCAGGAGGGACATCCCTGTCCCGGGGACATCAGGCACAGCATCACAGCCGGGCAAGGCAGGGATTGTCCCGCTCTGCTCTGGGCTGGGGTGGCCTCACCTCCAGTGCTGGGGGCAACTTTGGGTGCCACAATAAAAGAAGAACATTGAGCTATTAGAGAGTGTCCAAAGGAGAGCAACAAAGATGGTGAAGGGCCTTGAGGAGAAGCCGTGTGAGGAGAGGCTGAGGGCACTTGGTCTGTTCAGCCTGGAGGGGACTGAGGGGAGACCTCAGTGCAGTTACAAATTCCTCAAGAGGGGAAGAGGAGGGACAGACACTGATCTCTTCTCTCTGGTGGCCGTGACAGGACCTGAGGGAATGACCTGAAGTTGAATATCCTCCCCTAAATCTCAGAGGAGATTTAGGTTGGATATTAGAAAAAGGTTCTTTCCCCAGGAGGGTGGTTGGGAACTGGAATAGGCTCCCCAGGGCAGGAGTCACAGCACTAAGCCTGATGGAGTTTGAGGATGCTCTCACACACATGGTGTGACTCTTGGGGTGTCCTGTGCAGGACTAAGTGTTGGACTTGATGATCCTTGTGAGTCTCTTCCAGCTCATCATCTTCTGTGATTTGTGATATAACCAAGGAATGCAAATCAGCTTCCTTTAGCCATATAATTCCACTAAAACTAAATGGCATCTTGCAGGTAATTTTTTTCAGCAACCAAATTCAGATCACTTTCCTTTAGGTATAAAATTCTGGTAAGAATCAGTGATGCCTAAGAATTTATCTCAGCTTGCATAATACAGGAGGCTTGAATTTGAAGTCATCCAGAAATACAGTACTTCTCTTGGAGGTGAGCTCACTAGTTAGGTAACCATATGATTCAGGGTATCTGTTTTTTCAGGTACTTAATTGTCTTCTGAAAGTAAGTTTTTTTTCCTTGCAGGTTATTACCTTGGTATGTGCTTTGCTGCACCTGAAAAACATCTTTGTTTTTTCTACCTGGCTTCAAAAGAGTGGAAAACTTTCTTCTTCTTCGCCGTTCTCCTCCCAGCAGTCACCAGTGCCCTGGCATATTACTGGTCACGGAAAGGCTGGAATAATCACCCGCTAGCCCGGACACTCGCTGTTCATGCTCTCCCGCAGTCGGGTTGGAGGGCAGTAGCTTCTTCCATCAACACAGAATTTAGGAGAATCGATAAATTCGCTACCGGAGCTCCAGGAGCGAGGGTGATCGTTACAGACACGTGGGTGATTAAAGTGACCACCTACTGTTTACATGTTGCCCAGCAGCAGGACATTCACCTGACGGTGACAGATTCCAGACAGCACGAGCTCACCCCAGACTCCAACGTCCCTGTGCAGTTCCTCACCATCCGAGTTGCCAGTGTTAATCCCTACATTAAGGCATTCGATATCAGGTAAAACAACTGCTAAACCTGTTATGTTACGTGTGTGCTGTTTGACGGTGCTGAGGGAGCACTTCTGTGCCCAACCTGGAGACTCCCTGGTCTCATCCCTTCCTTTCTGGTCCCTGCCTGCTGTGGTCAGGGCTTTTGTATGTGCAGTTCTGCCATGCAGTGCAGGTTGTTTAGAAAGCTTCATACACATGCAACACTGAATACAAAACGGATAAACAAAGGGATTGGCCTCTTTGATCCATTCTTAGGGAGAGGATTGTGCTGGATGTAAAAAGAAGTAGCTGGATAAAATTAGGTGAGAGATGGAGAACAGGAACGAAGGGTAGAATTTTTGATCTTTTAAATTTTGGGTGAGGAGAAATAGTTATTTGTCTAAAACTGTCTGTTGTTCATCCACAACTTTGGATTTTCCTTGTGCTTAAGGCTGATAATTTTGTCACTGCTCAGAAGAGTTCTCACTGAGCTATTGCAAGCCAACTGCCCCTGTAACAAGGAAAAAATTTTGGTCCTTTTCTGATTTATGTGTTCTCATAGCAGTAAATCATAACAATTGTGAATGTTAGGGCTTGTTTTGCAAGGGCCTATGCTGTTTATCTCAGCAGTCTCTGTGTAACCAGGCTAAAGTACAAGCAGAAACCTCTTTGTTGTATTATTAAGAATCATGTTAGTGCTCCTAAAACTATATTTGAAAAGGTATTTGACTGTCTTCTTGCTATAAATTTGTATGTCAGGAGCATTTATTAGGTAATTAAAAGGAGGCACATCACCAGACCTGTATGTGTGCAGTGGGGCAAGCATGAGGAAGGGAAAGAAGTGATTATGGTAGAAATCCAACTGAACAGAACTCAGAACAAGAGGTTGGTTAAGGTAAGCATGACAGTGCTAAGAAAAGAGACTTTTGTAGACCTGTGACCAAATTAGTATTAAACAACTAATGATTCTGCAAGCACTTCAATGCCAGAGTCGTAAAACTACATCCCCAGATGAGAAAATCGTGATTTGTTTGACAACTCCTTTTAGGGAAAAAAAGTCTTAAGCCCAAACTGCATTTTGTGACTAAACAGAATAGCATCAAGAACAGTGTTTAAAAGCTGTTTTAATAAGATGTCAGTAATAGTAAATCTCTGCTAGAATGTAGAATCATACAGGATCATTGTATATATCCGGAATCGGAATCGGAATCAAATACAGTGAGATGTTTCTGGAGGAAAAATGCTTCTGTGCAGGTGGGCCATGGTCCCCCTACATGTTCAGTGTGAGTTGTTCCTCTGTGTAAAAATGTCTCTGTGATTTGCATGGATAGCATCTGTTAAATGACATTATCCTGTAGCAGTAAAAACAATAGAGACCACTGAGAGCTAGAGCTAAGCCAGCCTTGCATTGTGCTGGTCTTTAGGAACTCAGTGAGTGATAGGAAAACGAGGACAGTTCTTCCCAGGACTTCTCCATGAAAGCGGTTTAATGAGTGGAAGCATTGAGCTGGAGAGTTCTGACACTACAGTTCAGAACTCTTATGGTAAAAAGGGATGACAACAGGGATGTGTCACTGTCATCTGTGTGAGGTCGCAGGTGCCACTTGCAGGCATCACTTTAATTTACAGAAGCAGCTTGTGTGAAACACAGCTTGCTGCAGCCTGAAATCAGCAGTGGTTTGTGACCTTTGTGGAATTTCTGGGATTATGTTATGATATAATCTAAAATTGTATCATAAAATTACAGAACCTGATAGATTGACACTTTTGCTACTTATATAGTACTATATCACCTTGTGGTGCCTGCTGCATGATACAACTAATTTCTCTTAACTAAACTCCTCAGGAGTTTATAATTGAGAATTTAAATATCATCGAAGTAAATAGGCATTAAAAAGGTGACAGAAATGGTGCAAACAGCACTTTGCAGTTAATGCATGATTTATGTACCTGTATTGCTTTTGTTCATGCTGATTACTTCAAAAGCTTTTATTTTTGTGTAATGTTTTACCTGATCTCTGACATACCCTGCTGGCAATCTGACACAGATATGAATGAGGACAGCATGTTCTGCTGACCAAGTTGTGCCAAAACAAATAGCTGAACAGCAGAAGAAAACAAGAAAACACAATGCTGTGTATTTATTCTGTCCAATAAGTACCAGCTTTTCTGTGGATTCGCTTCATTGATGTTAACCTCTGCAAAGTACTATCAAGGTATTTGGGTGGATAATCATGGTAACATTTTTCTCCATCTTTTCTTCTTCAGGTTGAACTCCACAGAGTATGGGGAGCTCCGGGAGAAGCTCCGTGCTCCTATCAGCAATGCAGCTAATGTTGTGATCCATCAAAGCCTTAGTGATTTATTTTTAGAAACCTTTACATCTCTGGTGGAAATAAACCAGACATACCATGTTCCAAGTACTCAGGTGAAACTTTCTATCCATGTGAGACTGTAACAATTATACTTTCAATACAGATGTGCCTGTGATTACTGTGTAAATGATAAATGTTTACCTAGGGCTATCTCAGGTGAATTACTAAGAGAATTTGTTGTTGTGAGGTTAACAAAAAGGTTTAATTAAAAATACGGATTAAATGACAAATTATTATTAAATTATTATGTTATTACTGCTTAATAATCCTCATTTAATAATTAAGCAGTATTCAGTCAGTAATTAAATGGTAAGTGAACAGCAGTTAAATACCCTATTACTCGTTACACTTCTAATAAATCAGCTAGCTTGCATTCAATATGTTTTACATCAAATATAAACTATTACTTACCTTGCTGTAGATAACAGATACCAAGTAAGGGATCTCTTGATCTCAAGAGGTCCTTTGAAAGGTCTCCTACCTACCTGAGGCTGCCCTGCAGGAGAGTTCCATGGGCTTGGGGGATGCGGTCCCTTACTTAGAGCGTGACTGGTGGTTAGAGTGTCCCTTGGTGTGGGTGTACAGCTGTAGGACTTACCGCTTCCTCTCGTTGGCCCCTGATAAGACATGGCCTAGATTCCTTAACTTCCTGAGAAGATGCAGCCAAGCACAATTTCTCAGGGTCTGCACAGCCAAGGCTGACTCCAGTCAGGCCTCCTGGTCAGTAATGCCAGAAACCCAAGTGCTCTTTGCTCATTCACGGTGATCCTTCCCTCACAAATGCTCACCTGTGTCAGTAAACTTATCATACACATAACTGGCTGCTGCTTCTGTTCCTGCTACAAGGAACACACTCTATTGTGAGCATTACAGTTTTGAGACATGAGAAATAACATAGTGAAATAAAGTCCCCTGTAATAATGTCTACAAAAATATTACATGAATGCATTTGGAAATGATGACATTGCACTTGCAGAAAGTTTATGGGGAGCCAGAGCCACAGCTGCTGTTGCTGTTCTTTAGGCAGTTTGCTCCAATACAGCTTGCTTTTCTAGACAGCCAGGTTTTGTTGGATCTTCTGCTGAAATAAACTAATGATTCTTAATTGGGGTTCGCTTTAGTTATTATGGCTATTATATGGTGTTAATTATAACAGCACAGAGTCCTACCTCCATTAATACTCACAGAGACCTGGTCATTATTCTACTTGTGCAGCAGTTGGAGGTGTGACTGGAGCACTGTCCAGTGTACCAGAGGGAACCAATTAAAGCAGTACTGGTGACCCTGCAGGGAGTCTGTGTCCAGTGGTTCAGCTGATGGAGTGAGGGGTATCTGTGGTAGTGTTGCACAGCTTATATAGTTTATGAACTAGCTAAAATAAAACTGGATCAGGTGTGTCTGCACATTATGTTGTATGTTCTGATGGCACTTCCAGCAAAAAGGGCTAGTCACAATAAATAGAAGATATTAAAGCTGATTTCTTGCAAAGCATTTAATTTGTGACACATTTAATTGTCAGCTGAACTTCTGAACTTGGGTTTGATATTGAGTGATAAATGACATCACTGATGATGATAAGGATGTCAAAAATACAACACTGAATTTTTTTGCTATTCTGAAGCTCCATTAATATGTTGAAAAAGTTAGTTATTCTTTCTATGCTAGAATTTTTCCTTCTTAAAAGCTAAGACCTAATATGACAAGTTAAAGCTGAGTGGCTTGTGTTCATCTGGATCTGCTCCACAGCCCAGCTGAGCAGACAGTTGAGCTGTCAAAGGAAGAGTCACTGGAGATGGGAACTAGAGACCACGGAGAGAGCTGGTTTTTGTTCCACCAGGAGCATTTTGAACAGATTCAGGTCTCTGTGCCTATTCAGTGTGTTGTCTTTTGAGCTTTGTCAAGTTCTTGAGCAGCTGGAAGACATATGGGAAATGCTAATTATTTTTTATTAATTGTAAAACACTTCATAGCAAGATGTTCCCATATGCATCTGCAAGTTCATGTGGCATAATTAACTGTGGGAAAAATCAGTTATTCCAGTTTTATCCAAGAAAAATAAAGTTTCTGGGCCCTCAGGATGAGCGTCCTTTGCTGAGTCCAGCCCTGGTTTCCTCATTTATGTCTTTTAGAAAGATGGAAGATAGGAACAGATGTTTGCTATTTTAGGTGGTAAGAACTGTTTGCTTGGTTTGTTTTCCTTCTTTTATACTAGTATGTTTTTTGAAAAATAGTTTGAATGACAAAGCTGGCTGCTTGCTTACCTTGCTGTGGCTGCTGGAAGCTCTTCAGAGAGTGAATGAATGTTTATTTTTCAGTCATTTTTGTTTAATCATTAGTCTCATGCAGCAGTTCTGGGTTTTCTGTTCAAAGAGAAGCTTTGCTGTCATTCATTACAGTGTTCTAATAAAACCATTTGATTTCCTCTGGTGGGGCAGTTCTGCCTTGATTATTCTGCCACAGATGATTTTCTAAAAGCCTTTGAAAAGCAGTAACAGGAGCCATTCTGTGCAGTTCACAATTCTGATGGTTTTTCTCCTCCCTCAGGAGCTGGAGCCATGCATAGGGTGTATGCAGACTATTGCCAACATCAAGCTCATCAAGAACTGCCAGGAGCCAAACGAGGGGGAATGCCAGCAGTGCTACTGCCGGCCCATGTGGTGCCTCACCTGCATGGGCAAGTGGTTTGCCAGCAGACAGGACCAGCAGCACCCAGAGACCTGGCTGTCGAGCCAAGTGCCTTGCCCGACTTGCCGAGCCAAATTTTGCATTCTAGATGTTTGCCTAATACGATGAGTAGTAACCTGGGTATGTTTTTACTTTTTTAATTTGACTATTTCATAATGGGTTTGGTTAAAGGCCTGCTAGATCTCTTTCTGAGACTTCATGTTCTACCAGGGTACAAACTCTAAAAGTTTCTTTTACAGTGTTGAAAACAGATGTAAATCTTTTCAGTTCCTTTCCACTTTTACCTGTAACTGTGGATTTTACTCACCTGATGTCAGCTTCTGGATTTTAATTTTGTTTAAACCCCTGTTTTCTTTTCTTACATTTTGGATGGAATAAGGTTATCCTTCTATATTTGCAGTACTGTTGTTTTTTCATGTTTTAACGTAGGTTAAATTCTTTACATTTTAAAATTTATCTTGGGTTTTGATTCTTTAATAAAGGGCTAACTGAGAAAATTGTTTTGATTAGACTTCATTGATGCTTTTGTTATTCTTTAATCCAGTTGTAAAGTTAAATTCTCAAAGTAATCTGACATGCCTCCGGTGTTTGTGAGCTTCTTAAAGACTGTGTTAGAGAAATAAGTTGTTAAAAATTCTTATGAACGTGAAAATAATAGGGTACAAAAATAGACATTTGTCTTTGTGATAGCTTCAGGTTATCATCAAGAGCTACATGCACATATATGGTCATTTCTAGAGAAGATCCTCTGTTTGCAGTAAAGAACACACCACTGCCTCCCACACAATCTTGATGCATTTCTTAAACAAGAGGATAGGGTTTAGAATAAGTTTTCTTACAGCATTTTGTGAAAACAAAACAACAAACCAACAGAAAAAAAAACCAAGTAATGCAAGTGGCTAGACTATTTACTGAACTTTTTTTTATTATTGTGATTTAGTGATTTAGTTTTGCATTTCCAGCTGTGTGTATGCTTTTCCACATCACTGACTTGTGGGTGGCCAGTGCTAGTAATCTGAGGTATATTATATACATGTGATGTCATTAAACTAAAGACAGTCTGTGGGTGGACTGTGTCAGTTTAAGTACTCCATAGGAGTGTATCATGTATAGCCCAAATTTCCCAGTGTGGTGCAGGTCAACAGGTCTTTCAGAACATGAGTCACACCTATATTATTTATTTCTCCAGCTGTAGTTCTGTAATTGCAGTGTTCCAGAAGATATTGGGGAAAATGTTATCTGTTGGTTTTTTTAGGTTAACATAATTTGTCAACCCAAAAAAGACTTTTTTCCAAGCAGGAGATATTTTTAATCCTTTACATGAATACTGTTTTTCTACCATGAGGTTTGGCATAGCTTGAAACCAAAATACAAAGTTATCATGTGATCTCTGCAGTGTGACTGTTTTTATTGTGTTGAAACTGGACCAAGTTGCCCAGAAAAGTGGCTGCCTCATTCTTGGAAGTTCTAAAAGGACTGAACAGGACTTTGAGCAACCTGATCTGGAAAGTGTCCTTACCCATGGCAGAGAGTTAGAACTGGATGATCTTTAAGGGCCTTTCCAACTCAAACCTTTCTCTAATATTGCTAAACTTGCTAAACTGCAGCTAAGCACCATTCCAGTCAGGACAAACCTTAGTAAGACTGAGGTTCTCAGTGCCATTTTTAAAGAAATGTTTGTTGACTTTGAGCTGTTTAAGGACTTGAGATATAAATACTCAAGCTTATACACAGATTACAAAACATTTTCTTCCAAAGACATACTGCAGGATTTCTTATTTGTGGTTTTTGAGGTTGGTGTTTTTTGTTTGGTTTTTTTGCTAGACAGCTTACCTGTTTAAAATGAACAGTTTTATTTGGATAGCCCTTAAGGAAAAGGCTTAATGAATATATGCAGTTATTCTTAAAACTCTCTGAAGAGCTCAATAAAAATACAGTAGATTCTTTGTAAGACTTCTGGTTTTAATTTTAAAGTTATGTTTACCAGGTAAAACTTTGTATGGTTGGAAATCGGTCTGGCTTATCTGTATGCAGTGTCTTACCTGAGAACATGAGAATAAATACAAATAGGGCTTAAATTCTCCTGAAGGTGTACATGGTAAGTCCTCCTTGGATGGATTTTCCTACCACAGCCTGAATGCAGAGGATTGCATAAATGGAGGAAGGTGTGTATGAAATCTCTGTAAGAACTTCAGGGGAAAAAATGGCCTCCAGATACTTTTTATCAGATGGGAAGGAGTGACACTGGATGTCATGAAATCAGCAGGGGCAATGACAAAAAATTTGTCTTTCCAAGGAAGCACTGGCATGTAGCAATGGTGTGTCCTATATAAAACATTTATTTAATTGTGACCTTGCTCAGATTTATTACCAAGCACCAGTAATAAAGAATCTATCACATTCCTATATCACATTCCTGTAGTAGAGGACCAATTGGAGTGCATCCAGAGGAGAGCCATGAAGACATTTAGAGGACTGGAGCACCTCTGCTATGGAGACAGGCTGAGAGAGCAAGAGGCATTCAGCCTGGAGAAGAGAAGGCTCCAGGGAGACCTTGCAGCACCTTCCAGTACCTAAAGGGTCTCTGAGAGAGCTGGAGAGGAACTTTTGACAAGGCCATGGCATGACAGGAGAAGGGAGAATGGCTTAAAACTGAAAGGGAATAGGTTCAGATTAGATAGAGGGGAAGAAATTCTTCACTCTGAGGGTGGTGAGGCACCAGGGTGGAGAGGCTGACCAGAGAAGCTGTGGATGTCCCAACCCTGGAAGCAATCCTGTTCAAGGCCAGGCTGGATGGGGCTGAGCATCCTGCTCTAGGGGAAGGTGTCCCTGCCCATGGCAGGAGTTTTAAGTAAAGGTCTTCAGCATCCCTTCCCACCCAAACTATTCTGTCATTTTATGAAACTGGCTAGCCTGCAGCTAAGTACCATTGCAGTCAGGATAACCTCAGTAAGACTAAAGTTCCGAGTGCCTTTCTTAAGAAATGTTTGTTGACTTTGAGCTATTTAAGGAGTTGAGATATAAATATTGGAGCAAGTTATCTTTAAGATCCTTTTCAAGCCAAACTGTTCTATGATTCCATTAATGGTATGAAATGTGGTACACATTCCTGTAGCGTGTATATTGAGGTGGCCACCAACCCCTCACGACGCTGACCCAAAACAAATCCTTGGCTATTGCATGAGGTACCACCGTGATGTGCGAGCTGGGTTTTCCCTGCATTTGCGAGCGGAGTGGGCTGGGCGATGCAGCCGGACGGAGATGGCGTGAGGGCACTGGTGCCCTCGGTGTGAGGCAAGCTGCGCCCGGTCCCTCAGAGGGGCGGAGGACACTTTACTCCAGTCGGACGGAGCAGCACTCCCGCAGGAACAGCACCGTCCCGGGCCTTCCCGGCCGCGGCCCCCCCCGGGCCGCGCCCGCCCTCCCCGCGGGAGGCCGGGCCGCGCCTGCGCTGCGCCCGGGCCGGGCCGGGCCGGGCCGGGGCCATGTTCGGCCGGGCCGGCGCCCGCCCCCGCCCTGTCGAGCGCGCCGCGCCCGCCGGGCGCAGCGGAGCCGGCCGGGCGGCGCAGGTGGGAGCGGCCGCGGGGGGACTGGGAACGGGGCGGGCAGCGCTGGGCGGGCGGGGATGCGGCGCTGTCTGTCCCGGGGCGGCTCCGGAGGCAGCTGCTGCCTGTGCCGCCCGTGCTTCTCCGGCGAGCATCCCCTTCTCACCCCCCGTGCAGGGGCTCCTTCGGCCTCCTCTGTCGGTGGCGACTGAAGGACCAGCAGCCCGGGCAGGGCGTGTGGGCTCGGCGGGACGCCCCAGCCCGGCTGGGAGTGCTGGGGCTTGGTATCAGGCTGGAGTGGGCGGGATGCAAAGCAAATACTGGAATGTTTCTAAAAGACGTAATTTTCATTTATCATTTCACCTTAGATTTTCAAACAGTGTCTACTTACGGCATGTGTTGTAGTATACCTAAGCCGGTTTTAAAAATGTTTCTTTCAAGTCGTTGAACCGAGTAATTGTTTAAGATGGTTAGGGAAGGGTTTTATCTGTTCATTGCCGTGGCGAAAACTGACCGGATTTGGAAGCAGACCTTTTTGCCTGAGTCTGTGATTCTGAGCAAGCTGTTTGCTGTCTGTTGTTGGTAACTTCGAGCCCTCTGGAAGCAGGAAACTCCCAAAGCCAGACAGGGTGGAGGAGGTAGGGAAAGAAAACACGGGTGGTTAACACGGGAGTAAAATACCAAAATTCTTTCCTTCTCCCTTGTTGAGCTAAGGGAGAGACCTGGCACGTACAGAGCAGTGTGTTTGCTGTTACACATACAAAACACGATATATTTACAGTGCAGAGGCTGCAGTACCTGATCGTTCTCTCTGGCAGGGGTGGCAGTGGATCTGCAGGTGTGGTCTTTAGCCCAGAAGCCCGGTCGGGTGTTAATAGATGCTACGATTGTGTTTTGTTTAGTAACCTGTCATTTAAGATGTCAAAGCTGTCAGAACCGAGGAGGAGAATGTAGAGAACTCAACCCTTAAGCAATCCCTGGCTGACTAGCCAGTGTGTCGTAAGCACTACAGTCTGCTCCTTGTCCCAGGCCTCCTTGTGAGGGCTCTGCAACCACATCTGGTCAAGAATTTCCTGTGTGAAAGTGTTTCCACATAAACATTTGACCTACTTCTCCTTAGTCATTGCGTGGAAGTGTAGTTTCTGGTCTTTTCTTTGAGTTTACTACTGGATGGGGCAGTAAATAAGTGTCAAATAATGCACTGCTGACAGAGCATGGTCTGTGGATGTTGGCACATGTCCACAAGTCCATAAATATTGATGGCAGTCTTCCGCACCATTCTTTTTGCAAAAAGAGTATTTTTTTTGTTACCTAAATATGAACTGTTTATTTGAAAATTTTGATATCTTAATTGTATTAGTCAAAGATATTTTCTCAGCAATTGCACCAACACCATTGTTAAGTACATGTTGCATGAGTAAGCTGATCTAAGTCACGTATCTGTATGCCAAATCAGATTGTCCATATTTGATTTTTATAGACCATGTTCAATGACTGCCAGTGACTTGATTTCAAGATGAAAATTCTTATTTTCTAGTTCGGTGCAACATCCATACCGCTGGCATCAAGAGCAGGAACACAGAAGCTGCAATGATTCACATTCTCTCATGGTTG
Source organism: Pseudopodoces humilis (assembly GCF_049639895.1). NCBI lineage: Eukaryota > Metazoa > Chordata > Aves > Passeriformes > Paridae > Pseudopodoces > Pseudopodoces humilis. The sequence continues at coordinate 7,431,539 of NC_142205.1, read as the reverse complement.
AGGAATATCAGTGTGGTCATTCAGACCACTGGTTGGAGAGGTAAGGAATAAGTGTAATTTTTTTTAAAATCTCCCCTTTGCTGCATTCTTCTTTAGGACTCCAAGAAAAGCTTGGACATGTTTAGGTTGAGTGTTTTCTTGTAATAGAGTAGCACAGAGTTAGGAGATGATACCTGCATCATGCCGAAAGAAGACCATCAAGTTTGTCTCATTGAAATACATGCCATAGTATTAGCAAGTATTCAAAATGAAAGGGTGAAAGGCTATGTACTGAAGTAGTAGTTTAAGCCCTGTATTGCTGAAGTCTTCAATATTTGTATAAAACTCCCAATAAAACCATTTGCTGTTATTTTCATACTTTCCTTATGCATCTTTATGTGTAAATGTGGGTAGACCATCTTTGTCTCTTCACAGTCCACCTGGTATATTCAGCTGTACTGCAGTTTTTAGTGAGCACCCTATATTTCCTACAGTCCCTTACTGAGGACAATTTGAGATGAGATAGAGTTTTATACTTAGGTAATTCTGTGAATATTTTGCTTGGTTTTTGGATAGTCTAGACTAAAGACCCAAGGTGGAGGAAGTGGTTGAGACTGGTATCTTAGAGTCTGATAGCAAGGGTGAAAAGTGGTTGAGATATGTTCAGAAAACTGAACAGAATGTAAGAGGAAATGTTTTACTGAGTGTACAGGAAAATATTTTTTTATGTAATTCATACATTTCTGAGTATTCCACTGTATGAAGGTGATTTTTATTTTTGATAGAATGTTTAATATTGCTTCATTAATGAATGAGTCTTTTGAAGAGTTTAGGAAAGGCCTTGTATTCAGAGTGTTTTCTATGTCTTTGATGTGGTCATAGTAAGTACTAACAGTAAGGCATGAATGTAAGACTTAAGTGGATGTACCAGCAGTGTTTTGTGTTTCTCTTTCGCTGAGTGGATATGTTCCTTTTCCATGTGGAATCTTTGTCCTGTGTTACAATGACGTTGTCAGCTTGGATGGTAATTTCATCTGTTGATGTGAAACCATTTAGGGAAAGTAAGACTGTCAGCGAAATCTGCTTCTGTATTACTTACATGACTTGCTAAATGTTGAGGCATGAAAATTAACAGAAGAGGGCAGGCTGAAGGTGACTCAGAACTGAGCTGGAGAAGTAACATGTCCGTAGTTTTACAGTTATAGAGATGGTTTTGTCCATTATTGCTGTTTCTGTTGATTAAATGTGTTGCAAGCAGCAAACATTCATGTTGAATTCCCATTATTTTCTAGCTCTACAACATCAGAACACTCTAAGCAGCTTTCCAATTGCCCCCGCTGGGAAGGTAGAATTGAAGAAGGCAAAACAATGAGGACATCAGATAAAAAAATGACAAAGTAGGTCTTGAACTATTATTGTTTCTTGTTGCATTGGTTTTAGCAATAACCATCTTTGGCTCCTTTACTGTGGAGGCTGGTGATTCAGCCAACAATGTAACCACTCTCACCTTAAGAAAAAGCCCTTAGGCTCCAGCTTGCCATGCTCCCCCTGGGGGAGAAAACCTAGCTGATAGCCTGCAGTTGTGATGAGCAAAAAGGAATTGCCCCCCCCAGCATGCCTTGTAGGCCATGGAAATTGTGTACTCCATGCGGATTCTATGTATCCCATTGGTCCTTCCCCTTTGCTCTGCCCCTGAACCCTCTGTGGACTAGTTCTGATCCTCCTGTATGAACCCCTGCTCCCTCTGACTTGCTGGCTCTTCATCCCTGGACACTTCTGAAGAAGGAGCTGAATAAAACCTCCCGAAGAATTCCGTATGAAGGCTCCGTCTCTTTCCTGCTGCGTCACCTGAAGAGCTGCATTCACTCAACAGCCCTTTTCAGGGCTCAGAGCTGTAATCACAGAGCAGCTGCAGACATGCCTGTGCCTCCAGGACATCCTTTTAAGGACACTTCTCTAGGAAGGTCTTGGCATTCTTACCATCACTGCCCACCACAGCAAGTAGCGCCCGAACAGGGACTGCAGCCAGTGGTTCCCTGGAGAAGCGTCTCCTGCAGCATTAGCTGCAGGAATTAAGTCACTCTCGGGTTTTGTCTCTTCCCTGAGGAGAACCCCTTGCGTTTTAGCAAGGGCTATCTGAAGGGTGACCGGGACCCTCCAAGCACCATCTGGGGATTGAAGGAGACTCCCTGAGGACCGGTCGATGGGTGACCATCCACCCAGCAGGTTTCTGTTCGCCCTGCGGGCTTTCCTTGCCCGAAGAAAAAATGTGAGTTTCATTGAATTAGCACTTTTTTGTTTTGCTGCTGAGTGTGGGAGAAGAGTGAGGATGGGCAACAAACTAAGTCGTCCAAAGCTCAGCCTTCCTCAAAGAGATGTTTATCTCCAAGTTGTGGGTGCCCTTGTTGCGAGGAAATTTAAGTTTTCTAAAGGTGAATTGAAATGTTTTGTTCATTGGGTTTTTAAGTATTTCCCAAATGCAACACAGGATTCCCTTTGTTTAAATTCTTTTTGGGATGCCGTGGGGTAAAAGTTGTACTTAGTTTTAGCAGATGGGGATCTTTTAGTTTCCAAGTTTTTATCTCTGTTCCATCTCATTGTTAAGACAGTGGTTGGCTTGGGGAATGTTTCAGGGAATGTGTTGGGAAAAGTTTCGGGTCCCCAGCTGAAATCCCCTTTCCCTCCTTCCTCTCCTCATGTTCCCAAACCCTCTTCCCCGCCTGAGGGGCAATCGGAAGGTGGTCATTCCCATATGGTGCAGGGCTGTTGGCAACTCCCTGACACCTCCCGAACTTCCCTCTACCCGCGCTAGCGAGGGCCCTGCTGCCCTGGACCTTTCCCTCAGCCTCCTTCCAATGCTCTTGTGCTGGCTTTCTCCTTCATCTAGTTTTGCTCCACAAAATGGCACAGGCAACATGGTCAACCCTGTCGTTGTATCTCCTTCTTGTCCAAGTTTTCCCACCCTCACTCCACAAAATGGCCACTTTCCCGCCTCTCCTCCACTTTTTCCTGTGCTTTCCATCACGCCTGGCTCCTCCTGTCCCCCTGCGTCGATGGATGTAACTGCCTTGGGACCCCCCCATTCCATCAGTATCACCCCCTCCATCCCTTCCAGCCTTGGCTCCTCCCCAGTGGTCCAACTCCCTCTCGGTTCCCACGCCACCAGGACTGGAAGCGGAAATGACAGTGACTGGAAGGAGGCCATATTGGCCTCCTCTTCCACCCATCACTTGGCAGCTCCAGTTGGCCTGAAAAAGCCCCATGCTGCTATCTGGAACCTTCCATCCTCCTCGGAGGATGAGAGCAGTGACGCTTCAGACTCCGATTCTCAGTCTGAAGATCACTGGGCCAAAGCCCGAAGGGAGGCCACCAGGGAGGGGGATTGGGAATTGGCTAGTAGGATCTCTGCCCAAAAGCTGGGAGCTGCTTCCCAACGGGGAGCTAAAAGAACTATGTAAGGCGGCAAAGGAACACAGGCAGGGATCACATTTCTTTAAGAATCTAGTAGAAGCTACCTTCTCTGTGCACACATTAGTGCTGCATGACATCAAAAACATTGAACTGCCTCATTTCCCCAGCAGAATATATGCTGTGGGAAAGGCACTGGAAGAAAAATCTAAAAACATTAGCTGACAGCTATGCCAAAGATGTAAATCAGCCCAACTTAACAACTGAGCAAATGGCCAGAGAAGGTAACTTTTTAAAACCCACTGATCAGGCCAGAGACCTGCCTGAAGCTGTTCTGCATGACGTTGCTGCTGCTGCCAAAACATCACTGTCCCTACATCTACCCCCACACAAAGTTTCACAACCATCAAGCAGGGATTCAATGAGAGTTTTATTAAATTTGTTGACAGACTAAAAGTTGTGCTGGAAAAACAGACTGAGAGCCCAGAAGGGCAGAAAGAAGTATTAAATAAAATGGCTATAGCTAATGCAAATGCCCAGTGCAAGGCAATTTTAAGAGCTCTTCCTTTTGACCCCGAACCCTCCATTGAACAAATGGTTGAAGCCTGCACCCGATACACATCATCAGAAAACACTGTGGTGCAGGCTGTGACTAAGGGGATTGTGGGTGGAGTGACTGGAGCATTTACAGCAGTAGCCAAGGACTTCCTAATAAATAATGTTTTAATTGCGGAAAGACTGGACATTTCTTTAAGGACTGTCACGACAAAATACATGAATTGACTACTGCAAGCACCATCCATGGCCACAACAATGCCTGCCATTCCAGCAGCGCCTGAGAAACTTCCAACAGTGCACAGAACAGCCCTTTACGATGACACGAAATCAGAAGCCATTCTTCCCTGCTCTACCATCCCAGAGCAGATGGGAGACCAGACACCAGCTCCAAGAGCTTGGCAATTGCCAGAGCGGTTCAGGTGGGAACCTGGTGCCAGCTGGTAAGCGACCTATCAATTAACTTAATTGATGAGTGCTTCCACAAGAGTCCACCTGGAAAATACGGACCAGAAGACAGTCCTTGGGACATTTTAATTATTGACATGTTCAACTCACCTGAACAAATTTATGTAATTCCTGAGGTGCAGACAATATACCCAGGGGACAAAATTTTTGTCTCCCTTATGTGCACTGATGCGCCATACTACTTATTCCAAGGAACACCAATTGCACAGGCCTTTTTACTGCCACCTGTTTGGAAGAGGTTTCCCTCAAGCCTACAGCCATGTGGATGCAGACTGTGGGTTCAAATAAACGCCGTATAGAGTGTGACCTGTTCTGCAGAGGGGAGAAGATCTGCTGCCCAGGCATGCTGGACACTGGAGCAGATGTTACCATCATTGCCTGTTTTGAGCAGCCAGAAAACTGGGAACTGCAGCCCGTGGCAAGGATGATCTCGGGGATTGGAGGTGTGGCACTTTCATATAGAAGAGAAATATTGTTGTAGAAGGTCTGGAGGGAAAAATGGTGACCATTCGACCATTTGTGGTGAGGGCACCAATTACCCTTTGGGGCAGGGACCTATTGTCCCAATGGGGGCCCTCTCTATCAGTCCCCAGTAGAGATTTTTAGTTGGGGCCGCTGTGGAGTGTGGAACATTCACCATTCCTCGACTCACCTGGAAACAAGGTCATCCAGTGTGGGTCAACCAGTGGCCCCTTTCCAACCAGAAATTGTGTGCTTTGGAAGCCCTCGTGGAAGAGCAACTCTCCAAGGACCACCATGTTGAGACCAATAGCCCTCGGAACTCCCCTGCTTTTGTTCTAAAAAAGCCTGGCAAAGACAGGAGGAGGCTCTTCCTTGACCTCAGAAAGATCAATGGGGTCATTGAGAGCATGGGTTCCCTGCAGCTCGGTTTGCCCTCACCATTGATGCTACCGTGGGATTGGAAACTTCATCATCGATACTAAAGACTGGTTCTTTAATATCCCACTCCATCTCCAGGACGCACCTGGATTTGCGTTCTCTGTCCCCTCCCCTAACAGACAAGGTCCTCTAAAATGGTACCACTGGCTTGTCCTCCCACAAGGGAAGAAGAATTCACCAATGACATGCCAGTGGTACATGGCACACATTATGTCCCCCATCAGGAACCTGCTCCCTGAGGCAGTCATCCTCCACTACATGGACAGTATTTTGGTCTGTGCTCCCACTGATGCTTACCTGGACATGACTTTAAAAAAAACATAAAAGCTACTGAAAGAGAAGGCTTTGAGATCTGGGAAGACAAGATCTGACAAGCCAACCCCTAGACCTACCTCGGACTTCAAATACGTGAGCAGACCATTGTGCCCCAGCAACTGATCATCTGGGACGACCTGAAGACCCTGCGGGACCTCAATCGACTCTGCTGATGCATCAACTGGATACGTCCCCTGCTGGGGATAACAATAGAGGACCTCAAACCACTTTTCAATCTCCTCTGAGGCAGTGAGGACCTGGACTCACCGCGTGCCCTCATGCCCGAGGCCTGAGGCTCCATCACCAAGGTCCAGGAGGCCCTGTCCTCTCGATAAACCCACCAGTATGAACCTAGCCTGCCCTTTAATATGGCCATTTTAGGTAAGGCCCCCTGTTTCATGGCCTTATCTTCCAATGGGAGGCTCACTCAAGGGACCCCCTAATCATCCTTGAGTGGGTGTTCCCCCATCACCAGTCGACTAAAACAATTACCACCACACAAGAATTAATGGCAGTATTGGTAAGGAAGGCCCGAGCTCGTCTCCGCTCTCATGCAGAGTGTGATTTCAATGCATTCACCTACCATTGGCCACTGTCGGGGATTTGGAGCATTTGCTCCAATTAAAGGAGTCTTCAGTTTGCCCTGGATAGCTACCCAGGCCACATTTCAATCCATTATCACAAACATAAATTGCTCAATTGAGCTATTAATTTAGTCCCCAAATATCCAAAGTAAAACCCTTCTCAAGGTTCTGACCATTTTTACTGACAGCTCAGGGTCTTCTCACAAGTCAGTAATGACCTGGAAGGATCCCAGGACACAGAGGTGGGAGTCTGACGTCCAAGTGGTAGAAGGGTCACCACAGCTTGCTGAGTTAGCAGCCGTTGTCAGAGCATTTGAGAAGTTTCAAGAGCCTATAAGTGTGGTCACTGATTCAGCAAATGTTGCAGGGCATGAGGGCAGAACATTCCTTATTAAAAGAAATCTCCAACCCAAATTTATACCAGATGCTTTCCAAACTGATTCATCTTATCTCCCACAGTAAGCATCCGTTTCATATAATGCATATGAGGTCACACACCAACCTCCCGGGTGCCATCGCGGAGGGAAGCAGGAGAGCAGACACACTGCCATGACAGCTGGGATGGTGAACGTGCCGGACATCTTTGCCCACACCTTTTTCTGCCAGAATGTCCCAGCCCTCATGTGCATGTTTCATCTTTCAAGAGATCAAGCAAGAACTATCATGGCCACCTGCCAGAACTGTCAGTCCTTTCACTGTCATCCTTAGGCTCTGGAGTCAACCCCAGAGGCCTCAACAGCTGCCAGGTTTGGCAAACAGATGTAACCCAGTTCCCGTCCTTTGGAAGAATTTGGAAGGTGTCAGTAGATACCTTCTCAGGAGCAGTGTTTGCCTCAGCCCATGTGGGAGAAGATGCAACACATATCATCAAGCATCTTCTGGCGTTTACCACCCTAGGAGTCCCCAAGGAAATAAAAACTGACAGTGGGCCTGCTTACACCTCCCTCAAATTAAATGCCTTTTCCAATCAGTGGGGGGTGAGGCACACCACAGGCATTCCACATAATCCCACAGGCCAGTCAATAGTGGAACGGACCCATGGTACCATCAAGCGAGTCCTTAGCAGTGGGGAGGGACAGAGACAATGTCTCCCACTGAGAGACTCCATAAAGCTCTCTATGTGATTTAATTTCCTAAACTGCTCATTTTCAGAGCCAACCCCAACCCCCTCCCCTCCATACCCTGGCACTTCTCAAATTTGGCCCAAGCTAAGCTGGACAAGAAGCTGCCAGTGCTGATTAAGGATCCTGAGACCGACAAATAGCAGGGCCTTTCCCACTGATTACCTGGGGGAGGGAATATGCCTGTGTGTCAGCTCCACCTGGCCCAAAATGTCTCCCAGGGAAATACATCAAACCTTATTTAGGACCAACAAACACTGCCCCTGACAAAAATATCAATAATTCCTCCAAGTCTACCACAGAACCACAGGATCAAATATCAACTGCCTGGAGATGGAAATGCTGTAAGACACAGCTTCTACAAAGACTACATCACCCCATCACCAGGTCCCAGACCAAACACAACACCTGAAACAACAATGCCAAAAGCTGGGCACATCCTAGCAAGTTTACTGCTACCCCCAGTTGTCCCCTGACCCTCACTTCCCTTTAGACTTACCTCCCCCATGCTTACCTTCCCACTACAGCCCTCTTCCCTCTTTACTAAACTTCCCAACACCACCTATACCTTCATTCTTTTAGTCTTATTAAGGAAAGGGAGGATGAAGAAGGGGGATGAAGAGTAGAGGGGAAATTCAAAGGGTATGAAGATATTCCCTTCCCTTCCCACAAAGGTCTAATAATGTATGTTTATACCCCCAACAGAAGCTCTTTTCCCAGCCAAAGATCAAAAACACCTATCTTAACACCCACCTCACCACCACCAGGATGATCATCTGGATGCTCCTGATGGCTTAGCATGTCCTTGGCTGGATGGTCAGCCAACCCAACCATAACGTGTGGGTCACTCTGGCCAGGAGCCTCCAGCAGAACAATATGTGCCTGCCCATGGGCTCCGTCCATAACTCACTACAGTCATGTCTGCTGGGGATTCCCCTCAGGCCCAGTGAACACCCCTTTGTGGGGAGATGGCCCAACCCAATGAGAGCACTATGGAGGGATGGAACTGGTGGATAGAGAAATTTCCTAAGGCACCGGAGGAACCTAGAGAATTAGACTTGTTGGAGTCATCCAAAGCCATTTTTTGCTTTAACTTTTATTTCCTTAACCCTTCAGATACACTAAGGATGTAACCCCAACCAAAAAAATTTACGATTCAGCCGAGTGGTGCAACTACACAGTTGAGACATCACTTGACTCCTCCAGTTCTGTCTTTCCCAGAGTGCTCCCTCCGGCTGTGTTTCTTCTCTGTGGAGACAGGGCCTGGGGTGGAGTTCCCTCATGTCTCAGAGGAGGTCCCTGCATTTTTGGCCAACTTAGCACCCTCACTCCAAACATCACACTGTTACAAGATTGGAGACAGAAAAACAAATTGGCACGCCAAAAATGTACTCTCACCGGATCTGATGAAAATTGTGATTCTAAATTTACTGATTGGCCAAAGAATTAATGGGTCTCAGTGCCCATCTTCCTCCTGTGGGTGGCCGCTGCAGAAGGCCTGGGCAAAATTTCGCATTTGGGGTGTTGGCTTACTAAACAGGCCAACAGAACATCTAAGGCACTCAGCACCCTCGTCAAAGATGAAGAGATGACCAGACACGCCACCTTGCAAAAAGCATGCAACGATTGACTGTCTCCTGTTAGTCCATGGACTCAGCTGACAGAACTTTGAGGGCTTCTGCTGCTTTTTCCTGTCAGACCACAGCCAGTCCGTATCCAGGAGCATCCAGATGCTCAAAGAAAATGCCAAAGAGCTTCAGATGGAGAAAGACACCAAGTGGTTTATGAATTGCTTTAGACATTATAGACTGAGAGGCTGGGTTGTCTCTTCCCTTAATAATGTGTTGTACATTTTTTTGGTTATTGTGTTTATGTTTTCATGTTTTTACATTTCTTAAAAAAAGCTATAGGGGAGGCATTCTTAATTAATAAAGAAGGAGGGAGTTGTGGAGACTGGTAATTCAGCCAACAATGTAACCTCTCTCCCTGGAGAAAAAGCCCTAAGGCTCCGGCTTGCCCTGGGGGAGAAACCCTAGCTGATAGCTTACAGTTGTGATGAGCAAAAGGGAGTTGTCCCTCCAGCACAGGCCATGCAAATTTTGTGTACCGCATGCAGATTCTATGTATCCTATTAGTCTTTCCCCTTTACTCTGCCCCTGAACCCTCTGTGGACTGATCCTGATCCTCCTGTATGAACCCCTGCTCCCTCTGACTTGCTGGCTCTTCATCCCTGGACACCTCTGAAGAAGGAGCTGAATAAAACCTCCTGAAGAATTTCGTATGAAGGCTCCGTCTCTTTCCTGCTGCGTCACCTGAAGAGCTGCATTCACTCAACAGCCCTTTTCAGGGCTCAGAGCTGTAATCACAGAGCAGCTGCAGACATGCCTGTGCCTCCAGGACATCCTTTTAGGGACACTTCTCTAGGAAGGTTGTGGCACTCTTACCATAACTGCCAGCTGTGACACTTTATCTGCATTAATGAAGATTTGAAACCACAGACAGGCTGTTTCATGTCAGGCCTCAAGAAAGACTTATGGAGGGAGTAGCACTGAGAAAATTTATCTCAAAAGCTACTTCAGTGTGTTTATTTGATATTCAGATTTGATTAGCACAGCTTTCATTTCTGTGAACTACTGAGGCAAAATTTGTGCTCGCTGTCTTATCAGTAAGAATACAGGACAGTTCTAGAATGTGTGTTCATCTAACTTCTTATAAAGCTATTAAGGTTCTTTTTAACTTAATTCTTACTTTCCTTTTCAAGTTCTGTTTCAAGCAACACTGGTAATCCACAGGAAAGGGAAACTGATGAAGTGGTCCTGAGGAGGAGACAGAAACAGATCAATTTTGGAAAGAATACCCTTGCATATGACAGATACATTAAAGAAGTCCCAAAGTAAGTGGCACTGTGTTACAGATTTCCAAGTGTACTCTTATTTCTTCCTGGTGGGTGGGTGGTTGTGGATGTGTGTTTGCGTAGAATAGCACACAGCCTTAGTTCTCTTCAAATGCTTCCTGAGGTTTTTATTGCTGAGTGTGATATTATGTGATGTGTGATATCTCTGGGTAATTTGAGTCAGCTGTCCCAGCACTTTTCCCTCTCAACTTAGTGTCCACTCTCACCTTAGTGTCTGTGGGGCGGAGAAAGGAGAATGCCTTGAAGCTGTGCAAGCACTGTTCAGTAATGCCCAAAAATCAGTGTGGTTATCAGCACTGTTTCAGCAATCAGTGCAAAACACAGCACTACAGGGACTGCTGTGGGGGCAGGTAACTCCGTCTTCAACAGGCTCAGTGCAGTGCTAAATAAAAGAAGCTGGAATTTGTCAATTGCAAAAGTAAAGTGGAAGGAGTTGGAGGTTAGGATAATGTTGAAGCAGTATGAGTTATGCTTCTGTTTTGTCTTTGTTCATGGGCAATAAGGATCAGCTTTTGGCAGCTGTCAGAGTGCTGGACTGGATGAGCCTCCAGTCTGACTCAGCACATTAGTTGTTGCTCTTGTGATCTATTTTTGATAATGTCTTATACACATTTCTGTGAAGTGTTTAAAAATATAAACATTTTATTCATTAGACCACCAATGCTTGTGTGACCCTGACAGGCTAAGGATTCTTTTTAAGGAAAAAGCTCCTTATGTTCTGAAACATTAAATGTTACTGTGTATTGACAGGAACCAGCGAATTCCGGGAGTTCACCCTAGAACTCCCAACAAGTTTAAGAAGTACAGCCGTAGGTCCTGGGACCGGCAGATCAAGCTGTGGAAGATAGCCCTGCATGCCTGGGATCCTCCTGCTGAAGAAACCTGGGATCTGCAGCCCGTGTATGTTACATGGGTGAATTAAGTCAGAGCTTAAGAGATTTAAGGAGGGTTCTGTAGTTCATTTAGAGCATTTCTGACTGGGAGAAAAAAGATCCGACTCAAAAATGGGAGTCTTCTTGAATTCATTGTTTTCCACTGGAATTCTCAGTCTCCAAGACATTCCAGTTATTTAGTCCAAGTTAATGTGCAGTCAGGTGTTATGGGGAGAAAGGCATTTGTTCTGCCTGCAGCAGTACATTCCCTCCCGCTTTGTATTTGCACTGGTGGGCACAAGGTAACATTACGGTTCCCAAAAGCGAGAGACAAAAGCAGAAATTTGGCAATTACTGGTCCTTGACTTTGATAACTTTCCCTCTTTCCTTTTCCTGATGTCAGTGGAACCACAGGTCTCCTAGAGTGACAATATGTTAGAGGATTTGAGATGTTTAGGAAGATGAGAGAGATTTCTGTGCTCTCTGTAGGATGGTGGCAACTGTGTTCAAGAAGGAAATATTTTTGTTTTCACAGCTCTGAATTTCTGTAACAGGGCTGGCTCTGCTGCTTAATGCCACCTCATGCTTTACAAGATTTGGACTAGTAAATTGGGAAAAGAGTGAATGGAATTCTCTTAGTTGTTTACATAGTTTTACCTGAGTTGTAATTGACCAGTGGTAGATGTGGACCTGATTTTCTGCAAGAGTTTCCAGCCTGTCAGTGGCTGTTCCAAGGGAAAGTCTCTTGAGAACATTTCTCACTCAAGGATAATTTTTGTAAATAACTTGTAGTTCTCAAAACAATATTGTACAGCTGTGATGAGTGTGTTTTCGCTTGTTCCACCAAAGGGACAAGAGGGGTGTTGTTCCCTTTACCAGTCATGTTAAACCTGTATCATAAGACCCTATAAAGGAGCTGAATGTTCTGAAATAAGCCCTTCAGATGATCCTCTTTCTACCTGTTGCATTAAATCCACACTCCTTATTTCGTGTCCAACAGCGAAAGGTAGAAGTTGCAGTTTTTACACCATTTGGGTGTCATATGAGATGAACTGTTAATTATTGCTGCAGCTTAACTGTTTTCAGTTTGGAGCAGAAAACCATATCAGTAGTTTTTGAAAGCTTTTCTTTTTCCTCCTGTGTTTAGCAGTACAGAACCTTCAGGTAGTTCCCAGGAACGGTTCTGCAAAGATGAGGATGTTTCTGGCTCCTTTGTGTTTGACAAAAAGCAGAAGAGAAATGAGTGTGAAGATGAATGTAGACAGACTGCCTACTACACACCTGAGAGGTATGAGAGGAAACTTCTGTGCTTAACTTAGGGAAAGAATTCAGTACATGTCAGTGCTGTCAGGTTGTTGTAGGAAATGTTTAGTGTGGAAGGGCAGTTCATACTCAGCTTTGGAGTTTGACACTTTTGCTGTTGATCGCAATCCATCGATGGTACAGAGCACTGAATATGGAAAAAGAAAACAGCATTGAGGAATTACATGATTTAGCAGAAGGAAATGCAGTGTTTTTTTAGCTTCACAGTTTATACAGTGGAGTACTGAGGTTTCTTTAACCACTGCTAGAATGTTCTGAAAGTAGGGGAGCTTTTTCAGAAGCAGGAGTCCCCATCTTAGTCATATTGTGCCTGTCTGCTGAACAGCAGGGAGACTGACTGTGACATGCACTTCCCTGTTTACTGAAATATCTTGTCCTTGGGGGAACGTGTGTGGAGCTCAAAATGGTTTGGCTTCCAAAATGTGAGCGCTTTGCTCAGTGTTCCTCTGTGTGACTGAAGAATCATAGCTCAAAAGAAAACTTCCTCTGTAGCATGTGCTATTATTTAGCAGAACACTGCTAAATGTTTAAACATAGGTGAAAAATGTTATGTGTCTAAAATCTATTTTTGCAGTTCCTGTTCTCCCGATTCTTCTCCAGTATGGAAACGCAGAAAAATAAACAATTCTGACTCCTCTGTGGTTTCAGAGAGCAAAAGCCATTATCTTCAGATGTACCAAACACTGGAAAGGTATGAAATGATTCTCCATGTGGGAATTCTTTGATATTATGAACTGGCTTCAGGAATATGACTGGTATTTTCCCCTCCCTTTGTTAATAGCTTTAATTTTATCTAAATGTGTGCCAATTAATGAGGAAGGGAAATCATGTTGGAATAACTGTGCTGTATGATAGCAAATATTTACAGTGCTCCATTGCAAAGTGTCAGAAGACACAGCACAGGTTGTATTTTGTGTGTGTAGATTTAGGCAACACTAAGGGTTTTGGCAGTTTAGTAGACATTTCACACTAACCTTAGTAAAAATGTTCATACAAGTATGGTTTCTTCTCTCTTCTTAGTCCCCCTCTGAAAAATTAATAGGAAATGTGTTACCACAGTGCATGGATTCAGACATTTTCATTTTCTTTCCAGCCTCACTGACTTAGGACATCAGGGGGCTTATTCAAAGTGCTCAGATTGGGAAGCCTTTGGTGAAAAAGATGAATTAATGACAGTACAACAAAGCATAGAAATAACAACGTGAGTACCCCAGTGATTATGTTGTTGTTTCTGTTTATTGCTTATGCTGTAAAGATGTCCTTTTCTGTTCTTTTTAATCTTTTCCTTCACTGGTTACTACTACTTTTTTTTTTATAATTATTTTTGCCTTCTTCCATTTCCTCCAGCACATGGCATGGTTGTTATTTCTGTTCTTTGAGTTGGCTTTTTCCTGTCTGACTCTCCATCTCTTGCTTTCTGCTGTCTCTGCCATCCCAGGTGATGCTGGAAAATGATGAGCCCCTTTCATACTCTGTCTTGTGGAAAGAATTGGAAGTTTGCCTCTCACTTCTTTGGTCTAAGAGCTGGAAGCTTCCTCTCTATCTCTCCAGAGATTAAGTTGTTTTGTAGTGACAACAGTGATAGTTGTTTCTTTTTATGCAGTGACCCGATTGCAGCCAGTTGTTCTTCAGGATGGAACACTCCAAATCAGAAGCTATCCAGCTTCTTTCTGCCTGACAGCAAGCCCTGCAGAGATGCAGACTGCAGGCTGGAGAGGTATGAAATGCTGCTCATCAGTTGGGGATTCATGCCTATAGTTTGACAGTTATGGAGCTGGTTTTGTCCATTATTGCTGTTTCTGTTGATTAAATGTGTTACAAGCAGCAAACTTTCATGTTGAATTCCCATTTGTTTCTAGCTCTACAACATCAGAACACTCTAAGCCGCTTTCCAGTTGCCCCAGCTGGGAAGGTACAATTGAAGAAGACAAAACAATGAGGACATCAAACAAAAATATGACTGAGTAGGTCTTGAACTATTACTGCTTTTTGTTGCATTGGTTTTAACAATAATGATCTGATGATCTTTGACTCCTTTACATGCATTAATGAAGATTTGAAACCACAGACAGGCTGTTTCATGTCAAGCCTCAAGAAAGACTTATGGAGGGAGTAGCACTGAGAAAATTTATCTCAAAAGCTACTTCATTGTATTTTTTTGATACTCAGATTTGATTAGCACAGCTTTCACTTCTGTGAACTACTGAGGCAAAAGTTATGCTCGCTGTCTTATCAGTAAGAATACAGGACAGTTCTAGAATGTGTGTTCATCTAACTTCTTATAAAGCTATTAAGGTTCTTTTTAACTTAATTCTTACTTTCCTTTTCAAGTTCTGTTTCAAGCAACACTGGTAATCCACAGGAAAGGGAAACTGATGAAGTGGTCCTGAGGAGGAGACAGAAACAGATCAATTTTGGAAAGAATACCCTTGCATATGACAGATACATTAAAGAAGTCCCAAAGTAAGTGGCACTGTGTTACAGATTTCCAAGTGTACTCTTATTTCTTCCTGGTGGGTGTGTGGTTGTGGATGTGTGTTTGCGTAGAATAGCACACAGCCTTAGTTCTCTTCAAATGCTTCCTGAGGTTTTTATTGCTGAGTGTGATATTATGTGATGTGTGGTATCTCTGGGTAATTTGAGTCAGCTGTCCCAGCACTTTTCCCTCTCAACTTAGTGTCCACTCTCACCTTAGTGTCTGTGGGGCGGAGAAAGGAGAATGCCTTGAAGCTGTGCAAGCACTGTTCAGTAATGCCCAAAAATCAGTGTGGTTATCAGCACTGTTTCAGCAATCAGTGCAAAACACAGCACTACAGGGACTGCTGTGGGGGCAGGTAACTCCGTCTTCAACAGGCTCAGTGCAGTGCTAAATAAAAGAAGCTGGAATTTGTCAATTGCAAAAGTAAAGTGGAAGGAGTTGGAGGTTAGGATAATGTTGAAGCAGTATGAGTTATGCTTCTGTTTTGTCTTTGTTCATGGGCAATAAGGATCAGCTTTTGGCAGCTGTCAGAGTGCTGGACTGGATGAGCCTCCAGTCTGACTCAGCACATTAGTTGTTGCTCTTGTGATCTATTTTTGATAATGTCTTATACACATTTCTGTGAAGTGTTTAAAAATATAAACATTTTATTCATTAGACCACCAATGCTTGTGTGACCCTGACAGGCTAAGGATTCTTTTTAAGGAAAAAGCTCCTTATGTTCTGAAACATTAAATGTTACTGTGTATTGACAGGAACCAGCGAATTCCGGGAGTTCACCCTAGAACTCCCAACAAGTTTAAGAAGTACAGCCGTAGGTCCTGGGACCGGCAGATCAAGCTGTGGAAGATAGCCCTGCATGCCTGGGATCCTCCTGCTGAAGAAACCTGGGATCTGCAGCCCGTGTATGTTACATGGGTGAATTAAGTCAGAGCTTAAGAGATTTAAGGAGGGTTCTGTAGTTCATTTAGAGCATTTCTGACTGGGAGAAAAAAGATCCGACTCAAAAATGGGAGTCTTCTTGAATTCATTGTTTTCCACTGGAATTCTCAGTCTCCAAGACATTCCAGTTATTTAGTCCAAGTTAATGTGCAGTCAGGTGTTATGGGGAGAAAGGCATTTGTTCTGCCTGCAGCAGTACATTCCCTCCCGCTTTGTATTTGCACTGGTGGGCACAAGGTAACATTACGGTTCCCAAAAGCGAGAGACAAAAGCAGAAATTTGGCAATTACTGGTCCTTGACTTTGATAACTTTCCCTCTTTCCTTTTCCTGATGTCAGTGGAACCACAGGTCTCCTAGAGTGACAATATGTTAGAGGATTTGAGATGTTTAGGAAGATGAGAGAGAGATTTCTGTGCTCTCTGTAGGATGGTGGCAACTGTGTCCAAGAAGGAAATATTTTTGTTTTCACAGCTCTGAATTTCTGTAACAGGGCTGGCTCTGCTGCTTAATGCCACCTCATGCTTTACAAGATTTGGACTAGTAAATTGGGAAAAGAGTGAATGGAATTCTTAGCTGTTTAAATAGTTTTACCTGAGTTGTAATTGACCTGTGGTAGAAGTTGCAGTTTTTACACCATTTGGGTATCATGTTAGATGAACTGTTAATTATTGCTGCAGCTTAACTGTTTTCAGTTTGGAAAAGTAAACTGTATTTTTTGAAAGCTTTTTTTTTTCCTCCTATGTTTAGCAGTACAGAACCTTCAGGTAGTTCCCAGGAACGGTTCTGCAAAGATGAGGATGTTTCTGGCTCCTTTGTGTTTGACAAAAAGCAGAAGAGAAATGAGTGTGAAGATGAATGTAGACAGACTGCCTACTACACACCTGAGAGGTATGAGAGGAAACTTCTGTGCTTAACTTAGGGAAAGAATTCAGTACATGTCAGTGCTGTCAGGTTGTTGTAGGAAATGTTTAGTGTGGAAGGGCAGTTCATACTCAGCTTTGGAGTTTGACACTTTTGCTGTTGATCGCAATCCATCGATGGTACAGAGCACTGAATATGGAAAAAGAAAACAGCATTGAGGAATTACATGATTTAGCAGAAGGAAATGCAGTGTTTTTTTAGCTTCACAGTTTATACAGTGGAGTACTGAGGTTTCTTTAACCACTGCTGGAATGTTCTGAAAGTAGGGGAGCTTTTTCAGAAGCAGGAGTCCCCATCTTAGTCATATTGTGCCTGTCTGCTGAACAGCAGGGAGACTGACTGTGACATGCACTTCCCTGTTTACTGAAATATCTTGTCCTTGGGGGAACGTGTGTGGAGCTCAAAATGGTTTGGCTTCCAAAATGTGAGCGCTTTGCTCAGTGTTCCTCTGTGTGACTGAAGAATCATAGCTCAAAAGAAAACTTCCTCTGTAGCATGTGCTATTATTTAGCAGAACACTGCTAAATGTTTAAACATAGGTGAAAAATGTTATGTGTCTAAAATCTATTTTTGCAGTTCCTGTTCTCCCGATTCTTCTCCAGTATGGAAACGCAGAAAAATAAACAATTCTGACTCCTCTGTGGTTTCAGAGAGCAAAAGCCATTATCTTCAGATGTACCAAACACTGGAAAGGTATGAAATGATTCTCCATGTGGGAATTCTTTGATATTATGAACTGGCTTCAGGAATATGACTGGTATTTTCCCCTCCCTTTGTTAATAGCTTTAATTTTATCTAAATGTGTGCCAATTAATGAGGAAGGGAAATCATGTTGGAATAACTGTGCTGTATGATAGCAAATATTTACAGTGCTCCATTGCAAAGTGTCAGAAGACACAGCACAGGTTGTATTTTGTGTGTGTAGATTTAGGCAACACTAAGGGTTTTGGCAGTTTAGTAGACATTTCACACTAACCTTAGTAAAAATGTTCATACAAGTATGGTTTCTTCTCTCTTCTTAGTCCCCCTCTGAAAAATTAATAGGAAATGTGTTACCACAGTGCATGGATTCAGACATTTTCATTTTCTTTCCAGCCTCACTGACTTAGGACATCAGGGGGCTTATTCAAAGTGCTCAGATTGGGAAGCCTTTGGTGAAAAAGATGAATTAATGACAGTACAACAAAGCATAGAAATAACAACGTGAGTACCCCAGTGATTATGTTGTTGTTTCTGTTTATTGCTTATGCTGTAAAGATGTCCTTTTCTGTTCTTTTTAATCTTTTCCTTCACTGGTTACTACTACTTTTTTTTTTATAATTATTTTTGCCTTCTTCCATTTCCTCCAGCACATGGCATGGTTGTTATTTCTGTTCTTTGAGTTGGCTTTTTCCTGTCTGACTCTCCATCTCTTGCTTTCTGCTGTCTCTGCCATCCCAGGTAATGCTGGAAAATGATGAGCCCCTTTCATACTCTGTCTTGTGGAAAGAATTGGAAGTTTGCCTCTCACTTCTTTGGTCTAAGAGCTGGAAGCTTCCTCTCTGTCTCTCCAGAGATTAAGTTGTTTTGTAGTGACAACAGTGATGGTTGTTTCTTTTTATGCAGTGACCCGATTGCAGCCAGTTGTTCTCCAGGATGGAACACTCCAAATCAGAAGCTATCCAGCTTCTTTCTGCCTGACAGCAAGCCCTGCAGAGATGCAGACTGCAGGCTGGAGAGGTATCAAATACTGCTCATCAGTTGGGTTTCAGGGATATTTTTTGCATGTTATTTTAGCAGCTTAGTTGCTTTTTGCTGTAATTCAATCAAAGCATTTATTATAAACATTTGATTTTTAATTTGTATTTAGTTAGTTTTACTATTTGTTTTTGAGATGTGTTGATACCTATGTTTAAACATAGAAATTACATAGAAATACAGGACATCTAAATTATATGAATATGTAATATTTATTTGTTGTGTGGTAAAATTCTGTCCTTCCGTTTTCATGTTACAGTCTGTGTTAATTTAAATGGATTGTAACTGTATTTAGTATTGAAAAGTTACCATAGTAAAGCCACTTAGTCTCTGTGTTCTGGTTTTATTTTTTGTAGGCTTAAACTTTGTAGCAGTTTACTGGAAGGACATCAGTCAGAATACCCTAACAGAGGGTGGGAAAGTGCAAATGCTGAAGATACAATATTGAGGAGAAAAATCTAAATAACAAGGTGAGTTTGTGCTGTTCTGTTTAAGTAGCCCATCGACAGTATCATTCTACAGAATCCAGCTGTTAAATCAGTTTATGTTTTATTTTATTAGTGTTTTATCCCATCCTCTTGCACTTAATACAGCATCTTAACTTAAAACATCTTATGCTTCAGACCCACTTAATTGAAATTGCTACCTGCCAGCCAGAAAATGTGTTTTTATCTCTCAAATTAAAAGTGCCAGGTTTTTTAAGTATTTCAGTAGCACCTTTTCTGCCTCTTAATGTTTTTGTGATGAAGTCATGATTTAGCATTTGCAGCAGTCGATTTTATTGAAAATTTTCTCTTGGACTGTAGATTCCCATGTGCTTTAATAGGATGGGTGGGATTCTGAGTCAAACAGATTTTATTAGCAGTTAGTCTTTTGTGTAGTTAGATTGTCTTTGATCTGCATTTGATGCAGGCTCGGAAACATGGACTAGGATATAAATGTCTGTTAAACAGTGATCTTTGAATATTTTGCCTTTTAAAACTCATTAAGAATATGGCCAAAGTAGTTCTACACTTATATTTTGAATTATAGCAATGTAAGGAAAAGGCAGCTAGAGCTTTTAAAAAATTATGCTGATGGCATTTTTCTTTTTACTTTATTGATTTTTAATTTAAATTCTTTGAGCATGAATAAGATTTAACATGCATTCACTTTTCTAAAGAGCTAATTCAATATTTGAAAATATGTAGTTTCTCTTTGTATATAGAAGTATTGAAGAAGGAAATTCTCCTGTGACAGAAAAAGACTTGAAGAATAGGGATGTAGTCTGAGATCAGCAGATCGAGTCTTGGAAAACTGGTGCTGTCATGCAGGATCTGCACTGAAAGAGGAAGAGATTTACAGTCAGCATATGTGCAATCAACATAAAGTGAAATTATTCAGGTAAAAGAAGCATCTCTGCATCACAGTTAAGGGGTTTTCTGGTTTCCACATAGTTGATATTTAGCTTTTTTGCAGCAGTCTTTGTTGTAAATAGGGCTGTATTAAGGAGTGTATATATTCAGTGGGCTTGTAATCACTTGTTCTAAATGACAGAAAAGTTCTGTTAGATGTAGAATGTACAAAGTGAATTAAGCACCTTCTCTGTGGAGCAACACGTTGGTTTTCTGGGATGGAAAGGTCAGTATTTAGAACAACATTGCTTTTAATCTTGTCTTTTAGGTGTGATGAGCTCTAACTCTTAAGCGTCAGGAACTTTATCTGTGGATGTTTAATCTTGCTTGAAAACCAGATTGTGGTTTACATGGTGGAATTCCACACTATGTTCCCTTTTGCTAAAAGAAAATTTCTTAAACAGGAATAAATGTGAATGTATCTCATTGCTTTCTAGGGAAAAACCTTAGTCAATAGGATATTTAAGATATGGCAGAAATTTGTTAATTAGGATTGAGATAAAAGACTGTTTTATGAATTAATAATGACATTTAGATGAAAAAGAACAAGAGGTTGGGAAAAATAGGCTCAGCTGCTTCTTTTTCTCTCTGACAAATACTCTAGGAATGTAGGGTATCTAGTAATGTATTTTTTCAGTGATTTATGTTCTCAAAATGTTCATACTAGCTGTAACACTTTTTTTAGTATGGACAATATAGGTTTCTCCTTTATACTGCACTGTAAGTTCACCAAAGGCAGTGCTTTGTTCCATTTATTGCTACTGTGACACTACAGCTTAAAAGAGGAAATATTTTGCTGTTAATGCCTGGAAATAGCACATTTATAAAATGCTGTTACATGCTTTTTTGTTTAGGTTTCTCCAGATCTTTATAAGGATAGATTGTTTTCTGCAAGCTGTGCCTCAAGTGTAAAATTTCAGATTTCATGAAGTCTGTGCTTCAATGACAATGGATGTTCCTTAAAGCTTTTGTGAGGACATTCCCGCTGTGCCTGCATTGGCAGGTGACATGTGCTTTATATTTCAAAGACTGCTTCAGTTTATGGATCCTGGCATCATTCCCTCTGGAGATCTTGTTCCTCAGAGTGTGCTGATGTTTCACCAGTGAATTGGTCCAGTGTCAAATCAGACTGAAGAATGCAACCTCTCCAACCAAGGAACCTCCTCTGCTCCACTGGACCAGAATTGGACACCCAGCCTGAAGAACTGCTTCAAAAGAATGTAGATAATTTCAGCCTTCTCCAGTCATTAATGACAAGCTGTTAATAACTTTTGGATTGGGTGATCACCCATTTGGCCTACTTATTGTTCTCTGAGATGTATTAAGCTGGCATTTAAGACAGGTGAGAGAAGTGAAAGGAAAGGTAGATGGTTTGTCAAAATCAGATCCTTTTCTTGAAGGGGCTGAGTGACTGTTTTTTTTGGATTTTGCTTTTACATGTGTTGCAGCCTGACCCAAAGAGCCAGTCTACAGTAAAAGAGTAGAAGAGGATGCATTCAGTGCCTGTTGTTCCTACAACTATTGGGGATGAATAGCAGTATTTGCAGGTGTGGAGTTGCTCTTATCCAGGCTAAGGGTTGTGATGGTATTGGGATAGGCTCTCCTTTTTTTTACTCTGCTAGCGCTGTATGCAGAGCAGAAGTTTGAAGTGAGAGCTGTTGCTACAGTGGTTTAGATTAAATTTGTGTGCCAGTTATAAGAATTTTACAGCTCTTGTGTAGCATGGACTGAGATACCAATGTCTGCTAGAGCTGGGAGTTGTCTCTGCAGGAGTTTGGTTTTGCTTTCTGTTGCTGTGGGGCTGGCAGTATCCAGGGCCAAGAGCCCATTGTGCTGCTGATTTGGAAGCTGCTTCCCCAGAAACTACTCTCACTCCCAAAATGTTATTTCCAGGCATGCTCAGGCATTTTTCTCAGCACAAGGGTGTATCAGTCACGCACCACAGAGCGCCGAGCGTGTGTGTACAAGGGACACATCTGTACAGCACTTTTCTAAGAGGTAATATTTAGAACCTTATTATTCCAGTCTGCATGTTTCCTTGTGATTTATGATGATTGTAAATAAGGGAATGTGTTACATTTTTGGCAATTTGCCTTTATGCAGAAGAATTAAAGACTTTAAATTTAAAAATCCTTGTTAGTCTGCTTTTGCAGTTGTGTTGTCAATTTGATTATAAAAGGAATATGTAGGTTCAGTAGTCCTTTATTGTTTGTTTTAGGGTGTTTTGTTTGGTTTGGGTAGTGATTGTGGATTTTTAGCCCATGCTAAAGGGAAAAAGAGGAGTCTTCAGAGATTAAAATTATGGCAGTTTACAATGTTTTGTCCACCCCCTCAGTTTGTTCAGGGCATTGTAACTTAGTGGAAGGGAGCAGCTGAAGTCCCAGCACCCATTCTGCCATGGAAAGGTGTCCTGCTGGAGAAGATGGAACTGCTAGGTGAGAGTAATTGGCTGTCGAGAAATACTTCAACTCATCTTAAGAATTTGATGAGTATTAAGAGTCCTTAAGCTTTTACTTATGATTGACAGGGCCTGCAGTGGATTTTGGGAGACATCTGCAGGATTTGTAATTCAGCAATTACAATTCAGTCCTTAAAAGATCTTTCTATTTCTTGAAGATACTAGACTAGACATAGCATAACCAATCTGCCTGTGGCAGTTAAACTTTGGGCAGATTTATTCCCTAATCCAGATTTTGTTGAACATAGCTTGAACAAGCTGTGGTAGCACAAGGGAAGGAATGAAACAGCAGATGAAGTTTGAGGTCTACTAAAGTCATTTCATGCAGTGCTGCCGCTGGATGTAGAATCATCCTGTGTTCTAATTAGTAACCTCATTAGTCTAAACAGAACAGTCAAAACTGGAATGCAGCCTGTCCATGTACTTGTTTACCTACCCAAGGCTGTCTGACACAGAGTTTACAACTGAGGTAAGTGAAACAGAAGTCTGGCGCTCCACCTCCAGTTCTTCCTTTAATTTTACCCAACTTAATTAAATCTCCTCTGCATAAATCTGTGCTCAGTTTGTAATTAAGCCAAAATGTACCCTGAACTTCAGCAGACAGGTTTCAGTTTCAACCTAGAAGTGGCAAGTATCTTCTATTGGCATGCTGCCACTGAGAGAATCTCCTTACAGATGATACATTATCTGTGTTTCTGGAAACCATCCTTCACTGCCAGTCCTGAAATGCCACGGGTTTTGTGTGTACTTTGTTTTGTTTGTAAACTCCTATGGGGTCACAGCTGAGGAAATCTCCTCTCCTTAAATTCCCACCATGGTGTGAAACTACTTTTCTGAAGGATTTTTGTTGCTGTCAAGGACAGAAAGATGCAGTGCAGCTGTAATCCCTGAGCTGTGTCCCAGCAGATAGTTCTGCTGGAAAAACTGAATTTAATTTGTGTATAGTGTTGTGCTAAAAGTACTGTGAGCTGCCAGGCTGTAGCTGTCCTCTGTCTGCCTTGCTTGGCTGTGTTCAGGTAAACATGCTGTTCTAGCTTAAGTCAGAGCCAGGCTGAAGGGAAGGAAGTTTGTTTGTGCATGTTTTGAACCTCTGCTGAACTTCAAGCATGACCTTGGTTCAAGAACACAGATCTGTTTTCCAGAATAGTGTGTGTGGGAAAGGAGAGGTGGTGCCAGCAAAGCACACTTTATGTAAGAACGTGGATGCTCATGCAGATGCTACACGAGAGTTTGTACAAAATTTACTATAGTAAGGCCAGGCAACAGGAATGGGGTTTTCAAAGTAAATCCCTTCATGAATGCTGAAGAGTATCTATTTAAAAAAAGAAGAAATCAAAACCAAACACCACTTGTTATTGTGTACTCAGAAAGTTTCTCCAAAACCATTGCTGCACTTCAATAGTTGCCTTTGTGTTTTAAGCTGATTAGAAAAAGCCACCAAACAAATTTTTGTTTGCTACTTCTGCCATCTGTTTTACCAGACGTGATACTTGGGGACACTTAGCAGTGCCTCGTTAATAATGGTTGTATTTGATGGTCTTAGAGGGCTCTTCCAACCTTACTGAACCTGTTTTTGTAAGGCTTTTTCAACCTTAGTAATCCTGCGATTGTAAGGCTGACATCTCTCTGAAGTGTCCCACCAATCTTGAGGCTGCAAATGTATTATTGTTTAAAGCTGTTTCTGTTCTGCTGGAGTTCTTCAGGTTGTTTCTAAATTACTGTTCTAAAATGTGTGTGCCCCATAGCACGGACAGGATCTCACTATGCATGCATGTGCAAGTAAAAACCTCAGAAAGGCCCAAGAACCTAAAGGCATAGCCTCCTCGTGTCATTACCCAACCTTCTTCACTGTAGATACGGAATTTAATGCCATGTCATTGTGAACTTAAGTGGTAACCGTCTGGGCTGGGGTTTGAGCTGGGGCTTGAAATATCCTGTGCGCTTTATCGACTGTAGAGCTGTGCCGAGGAACCGTCATCCTTAATATTTAAATCGCGGGAATTTGTGTTTTTCTTTTTGTTTGGGATGGGGTTTTTTTTCCCGCTTCACGTGAGTCCCGCCGCAACCGCGCGCCAAAACCGCGCGCCGCCGCGCTCGATTCTCCCGCCAACACGCCCCGGGGGCGGGGCCGGGGGAGCGGGCTGAGCCATTACCTCGGCGGGGGGGTGGGGAATGTGTGTGAACGTTTAAGGGCGCTGCACTTTCGCGCTCGTCCCCCCCCTCCGCACCTGTCCCGGTGGAGGCGCCCCGCGGGGAGGCGGAGCGGGCGGTGTCGCTCAGCGCCGGCGGGAGATGCGAAGGGGCTGAGCGGGAAGGCGGCAGCGCTCTCTCGGCTCTGCCTCGCCGGCTGCCAATCCCACCGCCCTGCTCTCCTTCACTGCCCGCCTCATCCCCGTGCGCCCGGCTCTGCCTCCAGCCCTCCCTCCCGAGGATACCCCGCGCCATGTCCTTCCGCCAGAGGAGCCCGCACGGCAGCTCGAAGAGCAGGTAGGGCCGCCGGGCCGAGGCGGGGGGTGGTGGCGGCGCCGGGCCCCGTGTCCCGCGGCCCTCGCTCCCTGCCATCCGCAGGCGCAGTTCTCTGAGGGGGTGTGGGGGGGCAGAGCCCCCTCAGAGGGCTCGCGGCGAGTGGCGTCGCCTCTCTGCGTTGGTGGGGGTGAAATCGGTAAATAACCGCGGGCCCTGAAGGAGGTTAAAGCGCTAAAGCCCAGCTGGGTGCTCGTGTGTCGCTTGTCCCCAGCCCGCAGCACCCCCCGCGCTGGGCCCAGGCACGGAAGCGCGGCGCCGATGGGAAGCGGCGGAGGCAGAACGAGCCCGAATCTTCCGTGTTTGAGGCAAACGAGCCCAGGCCTGAGGACAGCCGGCTGGACAGGTGAGCAGTGGTGACAATAGCAGCGACTCCCTGCTCTTTTGTTCACCAGTAGCTGTTGAACTGACCCTTCTACTCAGTTTTCCAAGCCCTGCCCGTTTATCAATCGCTCATCAGCTGCTAATAGCTGGTCTTAAAGGAGGGAAAAGGATTGAGCGCGGTGCTCTTATCTTAGAGTCAGTTCTTAAGAGTCAACATTTTTCATTCTTAATTCTTAAAATGTGTTCTTGAAAATTTATGTCCTATTTCATGCTGGTTTACTGCCATTTATCAGAACCAATACTTTTTTTGTAAATACAAGCTGTACAAATTGTGGGACAACTAAAGAAATTACAAAAATTCAATTCTTAGAAATCATATTTTATGTTTCTGAAGGGAGTACAGACCACCCTGAGAAGTTGTGTTATATTTCATCACAGGGGGATCCAGCTTTGAGGTCACCCCATAATGGTGCCTTCCCTGTTTCCCAGCACAACTAGACTTAAGTATATATTTTTCCCCATCACATTTGCAGTCTGAGCTCTTCATGCCATGCTCTCTTTTGTCCCTTTGATCTGTGGATGGGAGTTGTGGGCACAGTCCAGCTGATTAAATCAAGGTTTCTAATCTGAAACAGTGTAGGTTCTGCCCACCCATTTTCCTTTCCTGACAATAAGCACAGAACACGTTGGTCAGTGGTTCACGTTAGACTCTTAAAGTAATTCCAGGAAGCATGGTCGAACAGCAGTCAAAAGGATGAAACTTTACAGATAGTTTCAATGTAAATAATCAACACTTGTGTGTCTTCCAGTATTGTGCAGGCATACTTCCTGGTTTCAGTTTGGGTTGACCTCTGACTGAAATTGTTCTCTTTCTCTGCCAAAACTACTTTTTGTTTATGCCAATCCAACCATGTCAAATTAAAATTCTCAAAAGTAAAGAAGAGCAGGATGGAGGCTGGGTCATCTTGATAATCACAGCACAGGTGCAGAATCAAGCAAGTATAAAAAAGTACATCACAGGGTTGAGGAAAAAGCTCAGGAGTTGGGACTAACTTGGATTCTGCTGTTTGTTCTCTACCACGGGAGACCAGTAACTGTAGTTAACAAGTGCCTGTATTCTCTGCAAATCTAGAAATTGGTATAAGCAAAAGTTAAAAATCCTTGGAGCTTGAACAGATCTTTGCAGAGGGACCTGTACTATTTGCTATGGATTTTTAATTTTGCCAAGTTGGTAACTGGGTTTCATCTAAAAAGAACTTTTAGTTTGAATTTGACAAAATGTTCAAAGTTGTGCAAACCAATGTGGGAACAGGGAGGGAGCTGGAGCTGGTTTCAGTGCAAATGGATCTAATTCCCTGACTCCAAGGGACATGTTTGCACAGAATCCTGCAGTCTCCAGAGCATTTCCAGATCTACTGAAAAAGCTCTGCTCTGTAAGATACTGTTTTGAGTTTTACTTTGGGAAAATTGATCATCAGGAAGACAGATGGGGGGAACATTGAATAATCTGAATGCATGCAGCAATAGGTGGTTGGAAAAGGATATGAGCTTATTCCCCTGCAAGTGTCTGAACCTGCTTGTGATGCTAATGGCTGCAGTAAAGTTGTTAAACCAGTTTGCAAAGTCATAGCAAATCTCAGTTTCCTAGCTAAAACAGGATATTTTTGTGCCTTTGCCTTCTCTATTAGGCATATATTTATGTGGAGCAACTCCTGGTGCTAACATGTAATTTTAATTAATTAGCTTTGCAACTTAATTTTGTGTTCCAGTTTTTATCTCTTATATAGCTAATGAGTCTGCAGTTATGGAAGAATAAATAATTACTAAGTCATTTAGTGGAGTAAAAATAAGTGAGTAAATGAATAAAGTTGATATTTCATGTACCATTTTCTGAAGAACATGAGCTGGAAGTTACTGAAAGCATGGGCTGGGTTATCAAGCTGCAGTGATATGTTTCTATAGATACCTTCATAAACTTTAAGAAAACCCAACACAAGCCACACAGCCTCAAGGTGGAACTCACAACTGATGCTTAATATTACAGTGATAAAACTTGAATAGAACACAAGTTTTTCATGGCCATTTTGAGTACTGTAAATAACTATGTTTAAGGGATCAAGCTGTGAGTAGGGGAGGTAAATATAATAAGCCAAATTTTTAACACAGAGCCTTAATTTGTTTTTCTTTCTAGTTTTACAACACCAGAAGGTCCTGGACCCCTTCCCCGATGTTTAGACTGGGGAACTGCAGTGGAAGAAGATGAAATGAGGACCAATGTTAACAAAGAAATTGCAAGGTACCCCTGGATGTTTAAGATCAAGTGGTGAAAGGAAAGGAAATGGAAGTTGTCTTATAGGATCTGTTTCAACTTGTATTTTTAACTTCACCATTGTAGTAACATCTTGCCAACCTAAGCCTCTTTGCTTCTTTTAGATCAACTTTGGGTTAAGTCATGGAGGAATATCATGGGATACTCTCTGGAGATTGGATGTGTATCCCTAAATATCTCCCTTTTGGAAGCAACTTTTCCTGCATCTCTTAGATTGAAAGTCTTACTGATGACTTCTTTTTGTATTATTGCTACAAGAAGTTGCATTAGGAAAATGAAGTCCTTGTTTTTTTCTTGTTTTTTTTTAATGGAAAACTGAAATGTCCATTTCATAGCAAAAAGGCTTTTGCAGTATCTGGGGTGCTGCTGCTTTTCTGAGAAGTTAATTCAACTGTGAGCTGTAACATTGCAGCCTTCATATTCCTCTTTGTGTATATAATTTCTTAAAACTGTTTTGAATTCTTACAGACACAGAAGAAAGCTCCTGATAAATGAATTTTCAAGAGAAAGGAAGTCCTCCTCAGGAAGGTAGGTTAAATTTCTAGCTTAGCTGAGGAAAATCTTGAAAGTATAATTTTCATTGTAAAATGTTGTTTCTTAAAACAGTTTAAAATACTTCATCTCAAGTCTCTTCCAACACCATGGTTTAGTAACACCCTGACCATTTGTTTGAAAATTTTTAGCATGTTTATTTATCACCTTTTACAAGTGGGTTTGTTTGAGTTTTGTTCTGAGTGGGTTTGTTCTGGTTTTCTAGTAGTTCCAAACCTATCATGTTTTTTTCTTCTTCAGTTCCGACTCAAAGGAGTCCATGGTGACAGCAGAACTTGAGACAGATGAGGTGGTTTTGATGAGAAGACAAAAACAGATAAACTATGGAAAAAACACAATTGCATATGATAGATACATTAAAGAAGTTCCTAGGTAAGCTGCTTGACTTTCTAGAAAACTAAATGTCCACCTGCAAATCATACCTGTTCTTTTTAAGTACATTAATGTACTAAACTTGGTATCCAATACACATTCAAATAGAAGGCATCTACAAATTAAACTTTTAAGACATTTTTGAACTGGTAGATCACACTAGTAATCAACTGAGATGTGGTTTGAGGTTTTATTTTAATGAGTCAGTATATAAGAAATACCTCATGCTGCTGAAATGGAAATGAAAGTTCTTTTGGATGTGCTTGTCAATTAGAGGAAATGAAACTGCTTTTTGCAGTCAGATTTCTCATGAGTTAACTACAAGACAAAATGGGCTACAATTGCAACTGAGCTTGGAATGTGGTTTACAGACCTTTGAATGATAATTATTATTATCATTATTATTATTTCATTTGACTTGAAGTCAGAAAAACCAAGAAGTTGGTATGGAGCTGGCAAACCTTTGTGTGAGTGCTGGAATTGCACATTGGTTTTTCACATAAATAATACCATCAGTTAACATTTAGAGCTATGTTCTGTATGTGAATAAAGCACTGATGAATTTTTCATGTCTAATGTCTGAACAGATGCCATCGTATACCAGGAGTTCATCCCAGAACTCCAAACAAATTTAAGAAGTACAGTCGTAGGTCATGGGACCAGCAAATTAAACTGTGGAAAGTTGCACTGCATTCCTGGGATCCTCCAACTGAAGGAGGATGTGATCTGCAGGAAATGTATGTACGGAGTATTCAAGATGCTTTTATAGAAATTATGGTGTGAAGTCTCATGTTTAAGAAATAAACACCACTCCCAGCATAGTTTTTTTAGACAAGTCAGTGAGTGCTGAATGTTTTCACTAATTATTTACCCACAGTTAATGCTGTTCAGTTCCTTCTCAATCAAAATATCCAATTGCTTCCTGGTTCATGCCCAATGTCCTTGGAAGGGCATACATACATATCCCTCACTTTTTTAATGGTGAAAGCAGAGCCAGTTCTGCACTGCTCTACAAAACAATCACCACACTATTGACATGAGCCAGTTCTTTCAGAGCAGTCTTCAAATTATCTGGTAGGAGCGGTGCTGGAGAGTTCTCACTAATGGCAGATTTCCTGAATATTGAGCTTGGACCAATCCCCCATGTACAAGAACCTGCCTCACCCTTCTCACCTGCTAGTTCAAGAACAATGGTATAAAAGATTTCTTGACCAGAGAGGGAGGATTGTGAACATATCCCAAGATACCACCAAGCTCAAAGCATGGTCACAAGTGTTCATAGTCCAGGCTCTACAAGATGTAGTGTGATACCCTAATTATTTTCCTCTGTAGAAAGCAGTACAGTTGATCAGCAACATGTGACATAAAACTGGCACTAGAGAATGAAGGGGACAAAGAGAGCTTAATTGCTCAGCAAGCAGTTCTATGTTAATAAAATAGTGCTTTTCCTTAATGGAATGCTGATTTTAAAACTAGTGCAAAGCAATAGGATTTCAAAGCAAAGCTTCATTTTAGCTTCCCTTTACTTGCCATCAGTGTGAGTGGAGTTGGTACTTCATCCACAGCCCTGCTGTGTGCATTGGTGTTGAAATACTACCTTCAGATGCTGAGGTCTAGGTCTGTGTATAATAGATATTAAATCTTTGCAAAACAGATGAATACCTTGTCTGAGGAAAAAATAATCCTTCCTCTCCTGTAACATTTGCACTGAGGCATTGCTTGAGCACTGTTTTTTTGTCTTTAACAAGTTGCAGTATTCAGTCTCAAGACATTTAATTCAGTCCTTGGCTATTTTGGCAATATCCTTTGGCTATTTAGCCCTTTGCTATATTTCTGCAGTTCTGTCTGTCCTCCCCAGTTTACCACCGCTGTCCCTTGTGATTTCTCTAGGTCTCTTTGCTCTCCTTTGGCCACTGTTTTTTCAGAACTGCACAACAACATGCATCTTAACACTAAAAGATCAATTTGTTTTACACTGTATTCTTCTAAATAATTTTACAGTTGTCCTGTTGTCCTTGGTGAGATGGAGACAGAATCTGTTGGAAGCAATTCTACTGAATCTCAAAGAAGCTGTCAGGATAATGATGTAAGCATATCTGTCATTTGCGTAAATATTTGTTGATAATTGGTTCATTGCTTAGAATGGTATCCAGAGTAGCCTGAATACCTCATAGATCCCATCATCTACTTTGTTTAGGGACTGTTTATAAAGCTGAGCAATCTTGAAATTCAGGTATTTTCCAGCTATAGCCATTATCTGTCTGTAGTCTTTGGTTTAGAAAATTAGAACTGAAATTATCATCTCAAAAATATCCCATTTTTTTCATAGCCTACAAAAGAAAATCTATTTGTTGAAAGCAAATCAGTTATGAACTGTAATGTACAGTTGAAATATGACTTTAGATTGCAATATCAAATGTTAAAATAGGGTAGAATTTCCTTGTCACACAGAAATAGGCTCCTTTTATGTCCTGAAAGCACTTGGTATATTAAATCTGTATGGTGTTTTAATGTTTTCATATATAGGTCCCTAGAGCTCTTGCAAGGTATCTTCAAATGTGCTTGGATGGGCAGAAGCCTGCATCTCTTTAATCTTAAGACTAGCATTAAGTTTTTACGGCATTTGTTAGCATTTGTTCTAAGGTGGTCTAAATGAATTACAGAAGTTAATTGAATTCCCTGTACTAATAACCTCTACTTAACTAGTAATTACTAATTGCCTTTCTTTTCCAGGATACCTGTTCTGGCACTCCCACCAAAGTTAGACATGTTGACTATCAAGCAGAAGGAGAATTTGACTTGGAAGTGTGTTTGAGTGAGCCACTGAAAGAATTTGATACTGTGAGTTAAATAGTCCTGTGCAAACTGTTTAAGAGAGAGTTTCTTTTAAATTTGCAAGGTTAGCTTGATCCATAACCTGTTAATAGTAAGAAAGCTTAAGCAAAGTTGAAGATTGTCTCAAAGCTGTGATTGGTCTAGATATTCTCCAGACCAGAATTATGTAAAATTGCAATTAAGTTGTGTGACTTCTTGTTAACTTTTAATTTATGTATATCAGATTTTTTTTATAAAACTTTTTAATAGAAAAACTAGCCAAAGGCAGTGCTATCCTTTAGTAATGATAAATAGCACAGCAAGATCTTACCAATTTCCCCCCACTCCCTCCCCCACTGTAAACATGATTTTAGTCCACCTGCAGATCAAGAGCCAAATAGGGAGATTTTTTTTTTGTTACCTTGTTTCTACATCTGGCTCTTGTAGAACACCTGACCTAAGTAATGCACCAGGTGCTGAACCATGTGGCTGATTCATACTAGTAAACCCATCTACTGCAAGATTACTGTAAGATCAACTACCTTACCTTGAAAAACCATTCTTTTGCAAAACTGTTTCAGAAAAAATTGGTAATTTAATACCCTCAAGAAATTGGAAGTCAGCATGGTAAAATCTATGCAATAATATTTTGGGTTTTTTAGAAGCAGTAGCCTTAACTTGAAATTTGTAAATTGTCACTTATTAATGCAGTCAAGAAAACAGTGTCCAGGGATAGAGCTTGATTCTTTCAGTTCTCTGGTTTTAAATGTAAAACTGTTGTAAATGTTAACAACTATACAGATTTTCTGCTGAGAGCAGTTCATGTTTCTGTTGCTTTTGCGTGGGATGTTGCTGGAAAATAAACAGAACTGCGTTTACTTTCATATATGACTCTTCATTTCCTGCTAGCAGTGCTCTGTAGATAATAAAAAGCAGGGAAACACTGAAAGCCAAGTGTCTGATATTGGTACTAAGCCAGAATATATCTGTGTTAGCACCATCCTGTGACTTTGAGGAGACCTTAAAATCTATTTACTTGGCCACCAGAGTCAATTTGAGACAATTTAGTTTAGTAGATGTCCATTAGCTGGTTGCCAAGTTCTGTTCTCTAGGAAAAACTGTTAGAAGATCTGGGTGAACACTTCAATCTGCTTTACTAACAGGACATCTTTTACAGTTACCTCACCTGGTTTTATCTCTTAAAATGGAATTTCTGGGTGTTGATGTTATGCCCCTTAAACTCATGGGCTCAAGGTAGTATCTTAGCTAGTAAAATTGCTTACAGCTGTCTAATTTGTTAGGCACTTTTGAAGTCAGGTCGCTTGATATGATGAGGAAACTTTCAAGAGGAAGCAGTGGCATTGGGATAAGGTTGGTGCTAAGCTCTGATGTTAAGGGGACAGCCTTCCTAACATGTATTTTTTCCAGAGAAGGCAACAAAATGGTAGTTGCTTTCAACATGGACTGAGCACCCTCTGTTCTTCCCACATTGCTTTTCTCACGTCACATTTTCTGGCTACAACTGTTCCTGTTTGTTCTTAAGTATTTTTGGTGTGTCAGCCTATACCTAAGTATCAGAACTTCGAGTAGGATTGGTTTTTTTTAAAGAAGTTTTCCTATCCTACTGTAGCTACCCAAACAGGTTGGATCAGTGGGATATTCAGGAGATTGTTTAGAGGCTTCTGAGGGGTAAGGTTACTTACACCTGGTTTTGAAATAAGGAAGCACATGGGTTAAGACAATTTTTAGAGCACAAATGCAGGCTGGGGTATGAACAGATGGAGAGCTGCCCTGAGGGGAAGGACTTGGGGATGTTGGTGGGTGGATGAGAAACTTGAAGTGACTCAGCCATGTGCACTCAGCTCAGAAAACCAGTTGTGTCCTGAGCTGCACCAGGAACAGCATGAGCACCAGGGCAGGGGAGGGGAGTCTGCCCCTCTGTTCTGCTTTTGTGAGACCCCCACCTTGAGTGCTGCATCCAGCTCTGGGGTGGAATGTGGGGACAACATTAGGAAGAACACAAATCCCTAGGCAGTGTTCAGGCAAACAACTGGGATGCATTTCTCTGTTATAATGGAACACACAACAAATAATTCTCCTTTGGCAAATGTCTTGAAATGCTTTTAAATTTCTGCAGAGTAACTTCTCAGTTCATAACCTGGCATATAATTTGAGATTAATCCAACTAACCTGCCTACTACTCAGACAAGGTTCTCAGCACAGGCCTTGGGATATGACCCTCCTGCATTGCCTGTGCCCTGCCCCTGAGCTGTGCCCTCCTGTACATGACCCTGCCCTTCTGAGATGGGTGTTGCTTCTCACTGTGCTCACTCACTCTTCCATTTCTGCTCTATCCTGTCACCTTTCAGTGTGCTCTGTCACTTCTACTTCAGACTGTAAGGTTCTATGTCACTGTTTCTTGGGGTTTTTTTTGGCTAGTTTATCCCTTGTTTTCTTTTCCTGTGGTGTGCTCCAGCTTGCTTACAGATCTTAATTCTGTTGATCTCATTAAAAGCAATCTGAGCTGCTGTTCAGCTTTCAGTTCTGCACAGCACACTCACCCAGGAAGGAACCAGGTGGGTATGATCCAGACTAGAAATGTAACTGTGTTCAGTAGCTGTTTGTGAAACAGGCTCAGATTTGTTACTTTTTTCTGAAGGAGCTGGCCATCCACTGTAACGTCTTTACTACAACACTTCCCCTATGTCTCAGTTACTTAGATCAATTAGTTTTTATGGTTGGTACTTAGCATTCAGTTTGATGTTTTTCCAAAGGTACTGAACACCAAATTGGAAAAAAACCTGAGCTTTTTGTGATAGAGTTAAGCCCTCTAGTGGTTAAATATGGGCTAACCCCATCCATTTAGGGCAGTATCTGGTAATAGAGGAATCTTATGGAAAAACAATATTCATATGTTCAGTTGTGCATAGTTGCATGCAGTAGAGTTAGCTTCAGATGGAGAACAAGCAAGTACTGTTGCTAAATTTTAGCCTTATTAGGTTAAATTCCTCTAAAAATAAAACTGAGCAGGTTGCTCTGTAGGCAGGAGAACCTGTCAACCCTGCTTTTTATAGACCTCTGCCTTCTGGTTTGTGTTTCTCTTACTCCCTTCACACCAAGCCCTGTCCCCTTTCCGCATCCTCGTGCCATGCCTGGCTGACAGCAGTTGTGGCTGTGGCTAATTTAAAGCTCCATCTGTTTTGGCTGGGCCATTGGTACACGTGTGTGGGTAAGGCGGCAAGCAGAACATTGAAGAGCTGAGTTGTCCCAACTTGTCCTTCACTTGGGCATTAATTGGATCTTCCTTCATTAGTCAGCTGTTGTCACATAAACCATAAGGGAACATATTTACCTTTCTGTCCAGTACCTGGACAGCCAGTTCAAAAATTAGAAGTGACAGGACAGATATTTTGGAAAAGACTTGCCAGTACAACAATTTGATGCTCTTAGGAAGCCAAGCTAAAACCAGCTTTCTTCCACAAATCCGTTTTTAAGTCCAAAATACCATTCAAACAACTTTCTGTTCATGCAAGTATTTACTGAAGTTATTTTCAGGATTATCTGTTTTATTGTGCTCCTAATGTAAATAAGAACATATGGAGAGCAACTACATCTGCTTGAGGATGGATCTGTGGAAACCTGGGGGATCAGGCATTTCTTTATCAAAACTGGGCTAGTAAAAGCCCCCTTTTAAAAGAATTTTGATGTTCTTAGAAGTTCTTGCTCTTCTGTTTTCTTCTGTTTGGTTTCCCATAATGTGAGAAGATTGGCTGCTAGCTATTGAATACCTTAGTATTCAATATTTGTGCTTCCTGACAACTAGGGATAAATTTGCCAAAATATTATATAAATAGTTAAGAGATTGAAATTACTTTGTGAAGTGTCAAAAATCCATTTTACTTTCAAGGAAAACAATGTTGTTACAATGTAATATATACACTTTGGTTAGATAAAATGGTAATGCTGAGCAGAATTTACTCCAGTTGTGCACTGTTTAGTTTTGTGGCACCTGGGTAATCCCTGAACACAAAGCGTGCAAGGAACTGAGATTTAGCATCTGCCACTGCTGGCCTCCACTGTATTTTTTGATTACCAGTCCTGTTCACTCTGAGCTTGTCACTTCTCTCTTGGATTGTGTTCAAGCACAAGAGAAAACTAATTTATCCAAAAAATGCTGATTTATACACTCAAGAAATAACTTCACTTTGAGTGTAAATTTGGAACTTTTGTGGGTTAAAGTGGGGTGCAGCTGTCTGTGTTGGGACCTTTCTATTTATCTGTCTATTGAGAAAGTTTCTGGGAGGTACAGGAGTGGCTCTAATTATTAGCAAAAACAACATTCCCTTTTGTGTTTCTTTAGAAAGGGGTTATTCCATTTCTGCTGAGAAATACTTTGTTTTCAAAAATATGAGTGCCATATAGAGATGAAGATTTGGGCCTGCTCTTTCATTCCACTTTCATGTGCTGGAATCAAAGATACTTTGGAGCACTGCAGAGGGCAGTAAAAGTGCATGTTTAATTACAGGCACACAAAAGGGAGCTCTGAGTTGCTTTACATTTGTTGTAAAAGCCAGGAATCTAATTATACTTACTGATTCTGACCTCAGGAGCAACCCGTAGTCCCAATAAAGCCCCTTCAAGTCTGTCATCTTTCACTGTTCTTTCCATTTCCAGTTTCACTTGATCTTAAGCCCATTATTACAAGGCATGGAAGATAATAGTAACTTAAAGCAGACAGAGGAAAAATGGACTTCAGGGGGGAAAAAAAGTCCTCCTGACAGACAGTACGAGCCTGCCTGCATTTAAAATCCTTAGTGATCTACAGTGCAAGTATCTGAAAATGCTTATTTAAGTTGTTTGAACTTCACTTTTGTGAAGAACAGAAAACTGTTTTTTCCTGAGGAGTTGAGATTTCCCAGGGAAAATTAATTTCAGGATTTTAGCCACAGCTGACTGGTTTCAGAATATTCCTGGACACTGAATCCCATATTCCTTGACCTGTGTTAGAAAGTGTTTGTCTCATACACCTACCAAGGCCCTCACTGCTCTGAAAGTACTGCTGTCTGAGCTAAAATCACACCTTGTAGCTGGAGTGTTGGATGTGAAATCGTAGCAGGGAATTAGCAGCAACTGAAAGGGACACGTTGGTGAGGTTACCATGTGTGTGCATAGAGGAAAGAACACCAGAAGAAGGAATAGAGAGTCAGCCCCACCTAGAGACTGTTCATAGCCTGAGTAGCTGAATATTGTGTTGCAAGGATATGACAAAGCTAGAATTGATAGGTATATCAGGAATAAAATGTTTTGGTGGGTCCCTGCACTGGAGCACTTATCTTGAAATAAAAAAGACAAAAAATTAAGCCAGCCAGGCTTATCTGGAAGCAGACTCATGCTTCAATATGCTGCTAGAATTTCTGGAACAGTGTATTCCAATGATAAGACTAGTAAGAAATGTGCAGTATTGATTAACAGAGTGGCTGATAGTGCTTAGAAGAATTTGATACTAAGTCTAGTGACCTGTCAACTTACCAAAATAATAAATTACTATTTTTTTGACATTTGAGAATAAAACTCCTTCTCATTCTTACTGGAGAAACTAAACTGGCAGCAACAATCTTGATACTAGATCATATGTAAGGCACAGAGGTGAGGCTTTACCTGATCCTTAATCTATTTTTAATGGATTCTGGCCATTCTTTAGAATACTTTAGAATGTAAAAAAACATTGTTTGGTCATGTTCTCTTCCCAATAGTAAATTTAGATAATGAAATTATTAGAATTAAAATTTATTTATATATATTTATAAAAAACATTTTAAAAATCTTGTGAATTGCTGACAGAAGTGCTTCCAGTATGAGTGGATCCCATTATTTCTCTGAATTATAATAATTCTATAGACTAAGTGAGACCTGGTGCAGTTTTACTGTTGGGAACTAAAGGGATGGATGGATGGATGGATGGATGGATGGATGGATGGATGGATGGATGGATGGATGGATGGGGAGGAATTGCAGGTTTTGCGAATCATAATCCAGTCTGGTTGAAGTAGTTGTGTTCAAGCAGATGGTGAGCTCCTCAGAAAGTGTCTACAACTGGGCAGGGACAAGCTTCTCATGGTGAAAAAAATATCTACAGACAAAACTTCTGTTTTAAATGAAAAAAGCAAAACTGTCAGTGGGGAAGTTGAATCCAGATCCTTGATGTGCCTGTTGTGGGAAGGCAGCTACACCAGGGACTCACTTCCCTGCAGGCTCTTAGCTGGGGACCAGGGTCTCTTCATGGTCAGAAAATACTCCCAAAGAACCTGCCTGTAAAAACATCACAAAGTCTATGTTTTTGCATCAGTTAATAAATTACTTCTGCCAAGATATTCCCCTAAAAAAACCTCCACAGCAAATCTGAGATGAATTTTCATGTTCTGATTTGAAGAGGTAAAGTAGATTTGGGTAGCATGGAAGAAGATAACATTTTGTGTGCCAGCACAAATCTGTTTCACTGGATCCACAGTTAGTTAGGCTGTTTGCTGGAATTCAGCATAAAGAGGTTTGTTTGTTTTTTATATTAATGCAGTATTTTAAGATGTTATGAAAACTCATGTCTGTAAGAACACCAAGAAAATGTGACTTCTTTCACTGAAGAATGTGGTTTTTCTTGCTTTTATAGCCTTTCTTGGTTTGGCTGTGATGCATTCATAAGGGAACAATACCAGCAACTTTGAAAAAATGTGTTTTACAAATTAAAATGAGTATAGATGAGGGGGAAAAAACCCACGTTCTTGCTGGTCAAATAAGTATGTCTGACTTAACAACAAAGTAGAGCCCCTGCATGAACTTTGTTGTAAATCAACTAATAGTATATTAAAGCTAAGAACAGTATTTTGCTTTCAGAATCTTGCTGCTGTGAGTTCTGCTTTTTATGAGGATGCAGATGAAAAAGGGATGATCCCTTTAAGAGTTTGATAGGTTAAGTCACGAAATTCATATCTCACACACCAGGCAAAAAAATATACCAACAACTGCTGGGAAAATGACAACTGCAGTGTCTGATCGCTTGTCAAATCAATGAGGCTTTTCTCTCCTTTTGGTGAGAATTTATTTGCAGGGGTTGGTGAGCTGAGAAAATAAGATTCCTGACCTAATGGTCACCCCCATTGGTATCTCATTGTGGAAAATACTCTCTGCTGCAGTCCATTCAAGTGATTGGCAATGACAGCTTGGATGGATATTGTCAGTTGACAGGGCTTTGCACTCTCTCTGTTTTAAAAATGATGCGAAAGATCCCTTCCTCAGCATGCTGTGCCACAACTTGGGTTTATGAATGAATGGATGAATGCATGCTTCTCTCCTGTCATCTGCAACAACAGCAAAAAAAAAATATTCCAATCCCATCTCTGAAATGATATGCTAAGTAAATTCACACACATGCATTTAACACGCAAATGGTGCCCGAAGGCAAGCTGAGCTAGCCCTTCCAAACACTGGGGCTGTATTTTTTTTGTAGTCATTAGGAATTTCATGGAAAATGTGAAACTGCCCATTTGATATGGAAAATCTCCATGAAAAATGTGAAATTCCAGTGTTTCCAGCAAGGTTTTGCTGACAGCTCATGCATGGAGAATAGCCTGAAAGCCATGCATGCAATTAAGGGATCCATATAGGCGAGCTGGAGAGAACAACACAGGCAGTGGGGGATGTGGCCTTTGCTAGGGCCAGCTGGTGTCTGCTCCTGGACTCTCTGAGGGCACCAGACCATTGAGAGAAGTGGGGTGAAAGGGGAAAAAAGAAAACACAGAAGCTTCAGAGAAAACGAACCAAGTCTCTCGGAGAAAATCCCAGAGCTCCTAGGTAACACTGTTCCTCCCTGCACCCCCCCTCTTCAGGATGCTCTGAGATGCAGCTCGGAGTGTGACACAAGTTTCTTGTTTTCACAGACATGAGAGTAACCATGCAAATATCAGAGGTGCTGGGGAGCTCAGCCAGGGAGCCAGATGCTGGGCTGCAAAGATGAGGATGAATGGTTTGGGGGGGGGACAGCGTCCAGTTTGTGCTCCATAATCATGGCCGGCCACTGCTTGTCTGCAGTTGAGGAGATGCTTCTGCATCCTCTCCTTTCTTTGCTCTTTCTGAATGGTTTAGCCCTTCTGATGCCTTTTCCTGGTCTTAAAAATTGAGAGCCAGACATGGTTAAAGGATAAGGAGTTTTTACCTCGGTATTTTAATAAGAATCCTTAGTGGTGCACCACGTCGCCAAGGTGGGATGCACCACAATGCACACACACAATAGATCACCTATATGATTTATAGACCTTAAAAAGTAGCATATCTAACAAGGATGCCCCAATGGGAGGCCTGGATGAATGACCTGATATTCTCCAATTTGAGGAATTTCCCCCTGGATGGGCCAAATCTCTAGTTTAGAGGATGTATTCTAGAGAGGACCTTGGTTTCCCAAGATAGCATAGGGTTTTCTGGCCTCCTACTATGAGGGCTTGAGGATGTTTGGTCTCCTGGCCTGACAAAATACTAGGACTATGCTAAGATATCAGACTTAAAGAATTACAAGTATCCTTGCTAAGAATACTGAGGATACATAAAAGTTACATAAAAGGTGTATAAAAGAAAAGGAAAAAAACATTTTGGCATCACTTCCAGGAAAGGCTCAGCTGCACTATTTATTCTGGAAGAGAGATTGAAAAGCTTTCATGTTTGTTGTTGAATGTGCAGGGTAAAACAGAATTTCAACCCTCCCCTGCCTCCCCCTGCTGCTGCAATAAAACCACAGAACGCTGCAGGTGCTGACTCCTTGCCTTGTCTGTGGTCATTTATCTGCTGTCCAGTGACACCAGCCCAGTGCTGCAGCACTATGTCACCTCAGCTCCTGATTTAACCAAGATTAGAGGAAAATGACTGGGTGGTTTGCAAGCTGGGCACTGCAGGGTCGAGCAAGGCAAGGCTGGAGTGCAGAAACTGCCTTGCAGCGTTGTTCTGTTCTGAAGACATCCCCTGTGAAGTCACTCTGTGCCATTGCTCCTGTCTGATGGGGCAGGTGTGTGACAGAGCAAACTCCTGAGGAGGTCCCTGCTCCATGCAAAAGCCTGGGGTAGAGGTGTTGAAGTTATCAGGGGTCTGCGCTCTTGGAGGAGCCACATGGATCTGGAGCAGGGCTGCGTTACCCACCTGCACTGCTGATGCTGCTGGATCACCCTGAGCTGGCTCTGCTCCGTGCTCCTTGTGCCCTGGAGAGCAGGATTCATGGCACCATGTAAAGGAGTTGGGAATGAACCAGGAAGCTACTTGCCTTGCAAGAGATTCCAAGGCCCAAACTCATTGTTCTCATCTGGCTGCTATTCCAATTTTCTCACAAAGCAAATCGGGTTCATTTGTGCCATTCTGTTTGTACTGGTTAGGAAATATTTCTGGTATGCCATGCTTGGGAGAGAAGGTGGGAGACGGGGTCATAAGGAAGGGGAAAACGAAGCATCAGTTGTTGTTCTTTGGGAATTTTGAACTGAGATCTGCTATGCAGGCAGGAGAGGTTGACTTGAGAAGAACCTGGCCATGGAAACATGATTTCTAATTAATAAAGGACAGGAAAACTATGCAGTTTCTGAAATACAGCAAAATCATCTCAGTTGCTCTCTCACAGCTGCACCATCAAAGGAATTACATTTAAATGTTTTGTTTGGACTCTTCCCCCTTTCCCCCTCCCCTCCCAAATCCCTGAGCACTCACTCCCACGCACACAGAATATATAAACCATGCAGCAAGGATACGAGGGTCCTGGTGCCTGAGCTTTGCAATTGCAGAGAGGAAGGTAAGAAGCTTTTGCTGTACTCCAGGTCACTTCTTGTAATTGGAACAAATTGTTAACTCATTGACTTAACCAACTTTTTCCAGAAAAACTTGGGCATCCCGTGCAGCAGCAGTGCTTTGTTTGTAAAGGTCTGTTTGCTTTACCAGCAGCCTGCAGTCCAGGGAAAATGGAAGTAAAGGGGAACTCCTTGTTAGACCCCCTTTGGCTGGGGCTGCAGCACAGCTGATAGCCTTGCTCTGTCTTTTGGGGAGCCATCTGCTTCCACCTCTTCTGGTTCTCAGCACTGTTTTAGTTTAAAGAGGGTGTCTTGCGTGGCCTGAGGACAGTGATGTGAGAGGGGAGAGCACTCTGCAACATGAGGACAGGAATTACAAGACCTACCAGGTGTTTCTAGTAAAAGAGAATTATGTGCAATGGAGAAGATGCTGGCTGCTGGAAAGGTCCTTGGGGAAGAAAGTAAATCCAGACATCCCCTTCTCACAGCAGTATCCCAGTTAACACACTTGCCCTGTGACGCTGCCAGTTTGCAAGTGATATAACGTGGCATGTCTGGCCAGTTCATGCATTGCCTAGCAGGGAGCAACATGCCTTTATTAATGTCAAATTCCTCACATTTTGGAAGGTAAGCATTTGTTTGATCACCATGGATATGCAGGGCTGTGGTTAACTGTGGATTTGGCTCAAATTGTAGGTATTGTCAGGGATTTGACATATAAAAGCTGTGGAGTAAGGTGGTGGCTTAAATAGGAGTCAGCTGGGTCTTTATCCAGGGTTTGGCTGTGGATTAGCGCATC
This sequence comes from Pseudopodoces humilis, assembly GCF_049639895.1. NCBI lineage: Eukaryota > Metazoa > Chordata > Aves > Passeriformes > Paridae > Pseudopodoces > Pseudopodoces humilis. Next base: position 7,389,646 of record NC_142205.1, on the reverse strand, counting down.
TCATCAGCTGAGTGTTTTATATTGATAAACAACCCAGTGCTGTTTTGTACTTTTTTCTCATTTTGCTTGCAGAAGTTAAACTATCTTTAAAAGGCAAAAACCCAGCTCCATAGTTCTGTAATATTAACATTACTTAAATACCTGATTGCTCCTCTTCTGTACAGAAAAGGCAGAATTGTACCAAGCATGACCAAATGATGCAAATAAGTGTATTTCCCTTCATCACTTACATGTGCACAACTGGAATAGCCCCATACAACACCAGTCTGGTATAAAGATTCTTTCACTCTTTAGATAAAAATAATTGTTCACAGAATAAGTCACGTTCTGTGACAGAGCCTAGATTCTTCTATAAAAAAACACACTTTTGCTGTTGCTGCAATAGCAACAGCCACAAATAGATCTATCCAGAACCAGTTGCACCAGCCAAGCCTCTTTCCCTTGATTAGTGGGCAGAATGTGGGTGAAATGATAAGAAGTGCATGGCAAATTGAAATAAAAATGATGCATTGTTCTGTATTTCCAAGGCTTGACTTTCTGCACATGTGACCTTCGTGCCGTCATCTTTTCAGGGGAAAAATATTCTCATTCCCTCAAAATGCTGGTGGTCACTCAACCATGGTGAATGTACTTGAATCTTAAGATTTACGATCACAATCCTGTTATCTGCAGTGTCAGGATGATTATTCCAGCAGTCCTGTGGAATCAACCTAAAAATTGTTGGACGAGAAAATTATTTATCAGAAATTACACCAAGAAGATGATTGGTTCTGAATTTGAAACAGACATAGTTATTTGCAGCTGCTCTGGCTGCCCCTTCTCTAATCTCTCCCCTGCTGTCCAAACAAGATGAGATACAGGTTCTTGTTTTGTCAGCACGTGACTGGAAGAAACTTTTTATATTTGCACTTTCTTTATTTTACAGCTGTGAGTATGCAATAGCTGCACCATATATTAAATGCAAATTAAATATATTTTATGTTTTGTGTCCAAGGATTTAATCAATTGTATTGGGGTGGGCATATTTAATGAAGCAGACATGAAATACAGAGGGGTCTCTTGTGACTAGAAATCTGAAGTATCTCTTTGCCATGCAAAGCTTGCCACTGCCTGAGTTCTGATCTTTAACCAAACAAAAGGCAAACCCACAAGACAACTACACTCCTGTTTCACTGTAATTTCTTAAAGCCTCTGTCAACTTTCTGCAGCACTTTCTCAGAAAATAAAAACTGGTCTTCAGACCAATGGAGTATGAAGAGCTATGATTTTCCTGGCAATAGGAGGATCACTTTTATACTTTGAAAAGTAGTTTTATTAAGATTCCTTCTCTAAGCACCCTCTCCCCTCAACTATGCCTAGACATCATATTAGAAATCAGCTTAACATCTGTACAAATTTGACCAAGGCAGCAAGTTCTACAGACTTAAAGAACTGAAAGGTACTCGTATCCCAGTGCTTTTAGATAACTGGTCTGATAGGAGACCTGCAGTAAATGGAAACCTCCCACTGATTTCACATGGCTCCCAGATTAGGGATTTGGGAAGGCCACAAACACCACCTGTGACAGAAGTAATTCATCTGGTGTTATGCCAGATTTTCTGCCTCTGTCTGACTTCTCATTCTTTGCTATTTGTGTTAACTGTGCTGGGCTGCTTTTCTTGGGGACTTACTGAGTATGGTTTCTGAACACAGGGCTTCACCAGGCACCCACCTGGCCCATCTGGGGGCTGAGATTTTAATTCTTACATACAATTGCATCTACGGTTGTGATTTGATTTACTTTAGCATCTCCCATGAAGATCCAGGGACAAAGTGAGGATGGCTGTGATGCACCTCACAGCAATTGTCAGCAGACTTCTGGGAAACTCTGTGAGATCTATGGGCACTTGCTCCTTCATCCTTGACAGTTATCTTGGATTGTGAAAGAAGTGCAGCAGAGCAGACTCCTCCTCTGTCCATGTTGCACAGACACTCAGGACTGTGCTGTGCTGAAGTTCAGAGCCACTTGAAAACTGTTTACATAAGTCACAACCCAACAGAATTTACAGCCTGTTACTTGCTCTTGCATTCTTATGGTCTTCACTGATCCTTCTAATCTGGCTATAATTTACAGCCACATCTGTTTTGGGGAGTGGGGTGGAAGAGGTGAGTCCAATTCAACAGCTGCAACAAGGTCTAAGTAATGCCCAACATCATTTAAGGTTGGAGGAGACCTCAAGACAACCACACGGGCCTGCTATTTTTGTACCGTCACGTGCAGTTGTCAGACCCCTCTTTGGGCCAAATAATGGGTACATCAGCCAATTGGTTCAGCTCAGTGAAGGTCACAAAAAAATCCACAGTCTGTGCAAAAATGGGGGAGCAGGAAGCTGAGACTGCACTGGAGATGTACCAGAGATCTTCAGGAGCGGTGGAGGTGTGCCCAAAGGCAGAAGTTGTGTTATTGCAGAAGCAGAGAGAACAACAGGTCATGGGGAGGGAAAATCTCACTCTTCTTCTGTCTGCTTCCAGCTGTGCTCTCCCTTCCTGTCCTTGGGCCAGCTCTGGCACACATTGAATCAACTGGCTGAGCAGGCAGAAAAGCACACAGGGAATAAAAGAGGCATTTGCATCTTGAAGGGATCTGAATGAGTGCAGCAAAGGTGGGTATGAGGGAGGGGTGGGGACAAAGACAGAGCTGTACCCTCAGTCCGTGCAAGGGGAAGGTCCTGCAGCATGGACAAAGCCAAGGAGAGAGCAGATGAGTGAAACCAAGGGAGCACACACCATCACTTTGACCAGAGATGTGAGGACCAGGCTGAGAACATGAAGGCAGCACACAGGCAGTGTCCTGTCTGTGCTGGGTGCTGGAACAGAAAACAATGACAGCACTACATGCTGAGATTTCTCTGGTACACTATCCCACTTTCCAGCTATCCATGGCTTAAAGGCTTCCTGAGTTAGACATCATGCTTTTGTGTTTCGTTGCCCTTGGCATGCCTTGCTCCTGGAAATTTATTTTTCATGTCTTTGAACCCGTGAAAGCTTTGGCATGATAATTGATAAAAGATCCTTGGATGAAAAGAACCACAGTGATATAAAAACAGATCTTGCAGGATTTCTCCAGTATGATGAAAAATTCAAAAATTCATGTAAACAACATGAATATTTTTCCTTGAATGTATATATATATATATATATATATATATATATATATAAATCAAAACAAATCCAAAAATATTCAAGGACTAGTAACATCTATATAACTTTCGCAAAATCATTCCTCTGTTTTTCTCTTCACTGAAATAATGAGGATTTTGTTATATTTATGCTGCCCCTACATGGCCTAAGAGGTTTTGCCCATATTAACAGTGACTCTGTCTCTCTTACTTCCTTGAGCACTCGCAGTGATGGAAATTTAGGAGCTGTGGCTGCTGCTAGAGGTGTAGGTACATGGTGTGGTGCTACAGGTGTAGCTTTGAAGTGCCAGGACCAGCCAGCAGCCACCTACACCCTGATTCCCAGCGCTAACTGATGCAGGGGAAACCCAAATGATATCATCACCACCAGCAAAACTTCCAGTAACTTCCCAAGCCCCAGAGCCAAGACACCTCAGTGTGACCCACTCAGCAAGGAGGTGCTCAGAAGCTTTCTCTAGGCTTCCAGTGTCCCACTTGCACTTTCCTGACAGAAAATCATCTGTGTTGCCCCATGGAATTGTACTGCACCAGTTGGCACCATTTTCCAGACACACAGGTCTCTTAATATTTTCTTTTTGCCTTCTCTCCTCAGGAAAAGTGAACAACTGGGTAATAGCCAGGTGAATTTACTAGCTGTGTGACTTTGGAACATCAGAGAAGCTGGCTTCAGAAGAGAAATTTCTGCTGCATTTTAATTGAATAATTCAGTATAAATTGACAAGGACTTAAATCCACCAGATCAAACCTTCACCCTACTGAAAAGACAGATTAGATCAGGTTGTTTGGTGTCTTGTATGGTTTAGTTTTGATTATCTCCATGGATGGAGATACCACCATCTCTCTGGCCTCCTGTTTAACTGCTCCGATCATTAAGTAACTTTTTAATACAGATTGGAATTTTGCTGATGGAGATTGGTTCTGCTGCCTCTCATCTTCCCCCTAGGCACACCTGAGAGGAGTCTGGCTTCATGTTCTTCCTAGTCCTCATTCAATACTGACAACAGGTGATTTAGTCCTTTCCACTTGCTGAAAAGAGGGCAGAACTGTGAAGCAAAAATGTTCCAATCCCATCCCTCTCCTCTTTTCATTTTGGGCTTGTTTTCACTGAATAGTGATTTTCTGTGTGACTTTGGGGTGGTGTTCTTGCAATTATTTAATTTCTTGGCTCACACTGACATTGCACTTTTTTCAGGTGACCTACACTTTACCTAGCTTCTTATATAGCCCCTGATAACCATGGTATGAAAACACCAGTGTGGCTTTATTACCACCTGCAGGGACACTGGCCAAAAAGTGAAGACCTGCAACAGAGCCCCTGGGTTAGGTGAGAGGTGTGACACCCCCACAACACAGCCCAGCTCAAGGCTCATGGCCCAGGGTGTATGTTGGAGGCTCATGACGATTTTTTTTGATGGTTCCAATCTCTGATGAATGTCTGAGCTTGTCCCTGCAGGGAGTGAGGAGCAGAACTCTGCCAGTGAGAACTTCCTGGCGTGATTTGCATTGCTCTGTTCCATGTGTTCTGTAAAACCAGAGCAAACCTGTCCATGGGCACTCCTCACTTTGGTTTAGTTTCTCACCAGATTAAAGGAAACCGATCAGAGCCTGGGTTTAACAGGAGAGCATCCCCCCCTCTGCTTGCTCCGGGGTTTGTATTAGTTTAATGAATTGGTTTAAATTAACATCTACTTGAATGGGTGCAACTCTTTCATGTAGATGAGCCCTGAGGCTACAAGATAAACAAGAGATGAGGTGAGAAGATCTTTAAATTATTCACAGCCCAGCAGAAACCCCTATGAATGGATTGAGTGCTATTTTTGTCTTTATTCTCCTACCTTTTAAAAGATATCATAAAACAGCTGGAATAACTCTTAGCAGAAAGCCAGGGCCAGGGAGTGGGTGGAGAAGAATGCCAGAAGGTTATGGGTGCAACTTTTGGAGCTTGTACCTGTTGAGTGCCTCATCCCAAACAAAGCCAGAGGAGCTGCCAGAGAGCTACACATGTGCAGCACATGAATGGGTAAAAAGAGGAAACGCAGGGAGAGGCTGCAGGGCTAAATCCCAATCCCATTTAAAGTCAGTGGCAGAGCTTCACTGACTAAGATTGGCCCTCAGCCCTGATTTCATTTGTTCTGAGGGTTTGCTTGTGCAATTGTTAATCTGTGCTGATGAGCAATAATTGCTACAGGAAGGGAAAAGTAAAGAGGAGGCAGCACAAAAGCCATGGAGTTTATCCTGACCCTGCCTGGACTCGGCATTTCACTGCATGGTTTCACTCTGTGCATTGCTGGAGGGGAGCATCCTCCCTTTGCCAATGCCACATCAAAGTGCAGTGTGTGGTGCAGGATTTCAGCATCCCAGGGTTGCAGACAGTAACAGCCTGAGCTGCCTGTGAAATGAGCTGGGATATGGGACTGCAGCCGGACAAAGGCCCACGTTCCTTCTGGAGATATCTGGGGAAATGTAAAACCTAATCAGTCATACAGGGGGATTCAGGAAACTCTTGCTGTAATGAATGTGACAGTGTGACGGTCACATGTGGGTTTTACACATCAGTGCTTCCCCAAGAATGTGGTTGACATCATCCCAGTGGGTGTAACAGGAGCCCAGCTGTCATTGACAGGGGTCAGATGTAGTCTGGTGGTCAGGGATGATCCTCCTGTGTGAGATTGTCCTCTAACTCCATCATCTAGCTGGGTTTCTCCATCTCTGGCTGTGGTGGACCACTGGCACAAATTCCATGGCCTGGGAGGCAGCACAGGACAACAGCAGCTGTTTCCCACTTTCAAATCTCCATCCCATGTGTGGAGGAGCTGGCAAGCACCCATCTTTTATGAATGCCTGAGACTGCATAACTTCTAATCTTGGATATCTGGTGCATTTTCTTCTCCCTATCTTCCCTTCCTCCCTCCAGCCAGCCAGCCTCAACATCTGGAGCTGAGTTGGGAAGATTACCAGCGAGCAAAGGCTTGAGATTGCTCTAAACCAGACCAATGAGCAGAGACTGTACTGGTGCTTCCCCTTTTCTCAGAAATGGTCTAGTCTCTAATGGGACTCCTTGTCCAGCCTTTATTTTCAAACTGGAATGAAAATATCAGTATTGCTTTAATTTGCATTAATAATCTTAGCATCTGAAAGACTGGGCAGAACTTCTGTAAATGTTAGTTCAAAGTGTGTTTTCAGACTTTTGGTTCTTCAGATAAACACCCAAACCAGGTTTTTTTCATGTTCTCTCTCTCATTTCAAGCATTGAAAGTATAATAAATATACAACAAATAAAATAGAAAATATAATTTCAAACTGACTCTTTATTAAACCTAAAACCTTCTGATTTACTCAGAAGAGATCTGCCCACTAAAGCATTTATCTTTTCATTTTGTATCACAGAGTTTAACAACTATTACTAAACAACAGTACAGAAGTGTGCCAGGGTTTAAAAAATTAAGTTTTAACATAGGAATTACTTGAAATCTTTACAATCTAGTATTTATTTTCTTTATTTCTGTGGTATAACTGTCCTATAACACTTCAGAGTCCCAGGCCTGGTGTTTCAGAGCTGACAGAGAGGATGCTGCACTTGGTTTATTTGGTTTATTTGGTTTATTTGGTTTACTTGGAAGTATTAAGGATGTAGAGGAGTGGAGAAAAGACCTGTTGATGATATTTCTGGGTAAATGAGAGGGCAGGGCTGTAGGGACACTTAGAAAGTAGAAAAGTAAGACAGAATGGGCTTCCAGTAGCTATGGAGGGCAGAGCAAGGAGGAAGATGACAGTCATTTGGAAAACTGCAAGCTGGAAAAACAGTGAAGTGCTGGATGCAGCTCCTGGACATCCTTACAGGGGCTGACAGCTTTTTAACAAATGGGAAATGTGCTTTTCTCATTGAATGTTTTTCACTTCCACCTCCTCCTGCTCTTGTGCAATAGGAATTGTTTTGCACTGAATGCACTGACCAAAAGTAAGGACTTTTCCTGGATGTATTGTTTAAACCTTGTGATTTGGGCCTTTCTTACTCTTCTTACTCCTAAGGTATTTACCCTAGTAAGGCTGACCCACTCAGTGAAATTGTCCTTTTATTATATGCAATAGAGCATTTTCAGAGAAACTTCAATAATTCCTAGTTTTAAGGAAAAAAACCCTAGAGCTCAGTTTGCCAAGGTGTACTTAGCTTCCATTTGTTCTCCAAAGTGTTGTTTCCCTCTTTGTGCATCTCTTTCAAACCTGAGCTAATCCATGAAAGGCTCATCTGTGTCTCTGTGCTTTACAGTCAAACATTCCAGTGGCCAGTGTTGCCTTCAGTCAGATGAGATGTCATTTTCCTCTGCAGTAGCTGGAAAATGCAAATCAAAACGGGAGGACCTAGAACTCCTGTGGTCTTCTGCTTTGATTGAAGTCTGAGTGTTTTTTCAGCTTTTATTCCTTTACACACTTTTCCTTGCCTTGTTACAGCTGAGGGGCAAAGGCAATGCAATGCCCAAGTATATACAAAGGAACTGGTGTGACAGAGATAAAGGGTACAATCCATCTCTAGATGGATCCATCTCTGGATGCATGAGGAATGTCCCTCACACAGTAATCACATGAGGCATTAGTATGCTAATGGCTCTCTGTCATTAAGTAGCAGCATTATAAAATTATTTTTTCTTTACTTTTCTGTTCATCCAAGACTACTTTTGTGCCATTATCAGCCATTCCTATCAATCTTCTAACCTCCCTGTTCTCTCTGCTTCAACAAACAGAAGAGACCAAGCCTTACTCTGTATTTTTTAGTGTTTCAGATTCAGAGTTAAACTCATAACAGAGCTTATAGTTTAAGACTTTGCCCCTGGTGAGTCCTAAGAGGTGAAAATGTTCCTTTCTGTGGTGACACCTATGTCTGCTAAAGAGCAGATGTTGTTTTCACTCTCAAAGAAAAGTGGCACAGCCAGTTAGGTACAAAAGGTCTGTGGTGCTGTGGTTTGCCCATGTGTGGCCTTTAGGACTAAGACACAAATTGTCCAAAAATCTCTGCCTGTGCTGTATCCCACGCAGATGGCTTTTCACAGTATGAAACTGCAGGTGTGTATGTGTGGTGAGCCCTGGTGTGCAGCATGACGAGGGGCCAGACATCCCTGGGGACAGAAAGCCTGCTCAGCCAGTGCTGGAGGAGCATGGAGGGAGCCAGAGCTGGCTCTGTACTATCCATATTGCCTTTTAGGAATGCCTGCTATTCCCCAAGCCATGCCAGGCATTCTCTGGAAAGGTACTGATGGGCACAGGCCACAGCTTTATGATGAAAGGCACTGCCAGTTTAGCAGGGTGCACAGTTAATAGTCCAGAGCTTAAGTTTGCTTTGGTTCTGGAATTAAACACACCTGATCTATCTTCAGTAGAGATGATAGTTATTCTCCGTGTTGTGATTTTGGCTTGTTTTCATCACATGTAATGTTTTGTTAGTGGTACAGACTGACCCAGAGCACACAGTGAAACTGCTCATCACAGGTATTGTGACATTTCTGTGGTCAGCTTGTGATGAAAGAGAGGTTTGATGGAGGGATTTTTTCAGGCTTGCTAAACACCTCCAACTGCTCAAAAAAACTGCTGAAGTTGTAGGGAATGGCAGTTCTGAGTAATGGGCCTGAAGAAATTATTGTTAAGCATTTTGCTGTGCAGGGGAAGAAAAAGGGAGGGGATGGGAAAAGTGAGATAAGGTTTGTCATTCAAACGAAACACAGAATAGCCTCACCTTAAATCTTTAAATCTGCATCAATTATAATGCCTCGTTCACTTGCAAATTTCATTTTAAGATAAAGAATCATGGCTGGTTTGTTTGCCATTCCTATAGCCAGAGACAAGCTTCACTTATTCCCCTTTTATTTTCAATGACTAAGATTGAAAGAACTAAATTACATTTCCTCCCCACTATGGAAACCTGATGAACCAGTGTGAACCTGCACCTGAGAAGCCCCGGAACGCCAAGGATTTGGCCACACAGATCGGACAGTTGGATGCTTAATTGTGTTCTGGGCACAAAGCCTGCTTGAATGTGCGTCTTTATTAAGTGCATGGGAGGCCAGCACAAAAAATTAGACCCCATAAAGGTGCAGAAGGAGGAGAGTGGTGCAGAGGCTTTGCAGTGCCTGTCTCTACTGTGCTAGAGAGCACCAAGCTGCCCATGTCAGAAGCCCTCTGAAAATTGTACCCTGAGCGTCAGCTGGGAGCTCAAAAGACACAAAGATTTGCTGCAGGTGCTGTTAGAGACCTGAATTAGCAGTTAGTAATGGAGCTAAGGCTCCATAAATAAGGCTGGTGCCAGGAGCAAAAGCAGAGCCAGACCTTAGGGAAAGAGAACCAGACTGGATGTGAGAAGCAGAGCACAGGCAGAGCAGTACAAGTAGCTGAAGTGTGCTGGGAGCACATACACCCTACAATGGAGATGATCCTTCAGTAAAAAGGTTCACCCAGAGATGGAGGTGGAAACTGAATTTTGGTCTAGACAGCGAAGTAAAGAACAAGGACTCGCTGGCATAACTGGATAAGTTCAGGAAGTGCAAATTTTGTCAGATAAAAGGGCCACGATTTTTCAATTTGCTAAAGGATTAAATTAACAGTATATTATCCACTCCAGGTCTGTGTTTGCACTTTCCCAGGCTTTGCAAAAGTAGATTGTACTTTTCAGTACAAAAGTCCCTTTTGCTGTATGGGAGCCTCCTTAATCTATGTATCCTTGCATGAATTGCTGTGGATGTCTGTAGCTGGAGCAAGATCTGTGCCTCCCAGACAAAATAGCCCCTTGTGTCTGCCCCCTCCTACCACCTTGGCCACTTGGTGAAGACACATTATAGTGCTGGCACACAGATGCTTGTGCTTGCGTCATGAACAAGCATAGTGTGGTACAAACAGACATGTTAATATTTTGAGTTTCGGGACCTTTTCTATCACCCCCTCATTATATGTCCTAGTCGCAGCCCAGCTGAAGCACAAAAAGCCAGTATAGTTAGTGTCCAATATATCTTACGGTGCTCACTCAGGATTTGTAACTCGGGGCTGTCCTTGGACTCTAAATCAGGACATGAGTGAAGTGTATTGAATGATCCCATTAATATAAATAGCGCTAAAGTTAAAAGCAGGGCTCCGTGAAAGGACTTTTGATACACTGGCTGCCGTCGCCCTCGAGTCAGCAGGTGGCATTATAGAACAATCGGGAATGCCCAAACCTTGGCCGCTTCCCGCCCGCAGCCCCAGACCTGAGCCCACGGGGGAATGAGCATGAAACCCGCCTGTTCAGCACAGCTGAAGCCGCACAATGAGCACTTGCCAATTAGGGCCGGGGCTATTGTCTGCGAAAGGTCAAGTGCTGGCCTTGCTGAAATCTTTCAACACCGGCTCCAGAGCGATTGGGACTTAATATATTTTATACAGCTGAAAACTTGCTTGGCCCTACGCAGGGCAGAGCCAGCCTTTCCTCTGCCCTTCCCCCGTATTCCCCAGGCCGGCAATACGTGCTGGGAAACCTCAGCGAGGGAGGAACCTGGCTTTTTAATCTGCTACCACCTCCCTCCCTGTAGGTATTGTGGAAGAATTGAGTTGTTGGCAGGGCCGTGGAAAGGAGGTGGTTTGGCAACGTAGGCCAGGGGAGGGTGTTTGGGACTGGGTTTGTTTTACCATCTCCCAAGAGATTTTCTTTATAGCTCTGGTGGTACATGTTTTTACAGCTTACTACTTTTAGTATCTGTCACTTGAAAAGAATAGATGGTCTAGATACATGGGGGAAAAAAAATGTGCAAGCAGCAACAGGTAACCAACAAAAAGAAAACTTTCCCATGAAATACCCAAGTGATACAGATGTTGCAGGGTGCTTAAGGAACCACGGGTTAAGGAAAGACTCAGTGCTTCTGGCTAGCTTTTGGGTCCAGAGGCCGCAGATGAGAGCCTTCAAGCTCCCTTGGGTCGGATGCCAGATGATCCATTAGCCCAATGGCCATGCCAAGACGTGGTACCTTCCAGCAGCTGTAGCTGGCAAGGGTCTCTTCCCAGACTCCAAACCAGAAATGGGAACTCCATGAGTGCCTTTAGCCCCAGTGCTGTAATTAGCTGCTGCATGGACGAGCATTGCCTGCTGGGCTTCCTGGTGACACAGGGGTTTCTGTGCGCACAGAGGCAGAGGTGAGTACCCTCCCTCAATTCCCAGTGGACGATGAACTCCTGGTGTTACTCCTTTTGCCCCTTCACTTGGGGACAGCCCTTATTAAAGCAGATGGTGGCTTTGATTTCCAGGCCACAGTGATTAGTGACTGTGCTGTCCCCACGGGCTCTGGGCTACAGTGTCCCCTTGGGGGTGTGAGTTCAACTTTTAAACCCCTGCACAGGAGCTGACCTTTGTTTCCACCAGTGGCACAATTAGGATGGACTCAGGGTGGTCCTGGGGAGAACATCAGCCTCCCTGTAATTGCTGGTGACCACAACCACAAGCCGGCGTTGGACATGGCCCACATTCTTGTGTTGTGACCACTGTGCTGTGTGACTTTGTGAGGACATTTTCCAGTGGGCATTGGCCTGGAGCCAGGCTACAGCCCGAGTTACTGGTTAAACCCATAGTTTTAATGTGCTAATCCCAGAGTTTGAGCTACATGTACTGTGTGTCTGTGTGTGTGTGGTCCTGAAAACTCACCAGTCTACTTGCAAATTAAAAAAAACCCGAAAACACTATAATATTTGCCCATTTGTTGCCATGGCGATGAAGGAGTGTGGAACAAAAGAAAGATATTCCGGTTGCCCCCGGGCCTGTGAACAAGCAGAATCAGAGAGAGTGGGTGAGAATGTGCTGTTAATTGTAACCAGAAATGCAGTAGGTCAGCCACCATCACTGCAAAGTGTTCTTCAAACCTCCTTTCATGTCCCAAAAAGACATCCTGTAAAAGCCGGTGAAAGCACTGACAGCGGGACTTCCATTGTACCAGGCGGGACTTGGCCCATAAATTAAGCAAACTGAAAACCCAGTCTTGCTCCCTCCAGGTATTCGTTTTCCTCAGTCTATCGATAACCTGGCAGGAGCAGATCTTGAACCAAATGTTATCTCGGCGCTGCCGGGACTTGCCGGCAGCTGCGGGGGGAAGGCAGCGCCGCTGACTCGCGGAGATAACAGGTGGAATGCAACAGGCGCTGCTTTTGTCTGCCATAACTTGCACTTCAAGCTCTCGGATGCTGCCGGGCCCTTTGCTGTCCCTGCCTGCAGACTTTCCTGCCATGCATGCAAAAGAAATCCGAGGCATTTCACAACTTCCAAGTTCTGACAGCATTGAGAAAAATGCATAAAACCCCAATAAAGCCCCTTCCCCCATGCATTTGTTGTGCTAAGGAGGCACGTCGCTGTTTCTTGGGTACAGAACATGGGCTCAGAAATTAACTCTAATTGTTGGTTCTCATTCTGTACGTGCACAACATTTGGCATGAAAAGTGTCTGCATCTTCTGTAAATCCCTCTTCAATTATGTGGAAGTGTTGTGCTTAATTTAAACCATGGCTGCTCCCACCAAGCTTAAAAATAAAATAACATAAAAACAGAACCACCCAAATCAGTCATAGTATCTTGGTCATGTTTATGTTATATATATGTAGCTAAGTTTGCTCCTATATAGATGGAAACCTGAAGCCCACTCTCAGAGCCACCTAGCTTGTAAAGTTTCAAGAGGCTGTTGGATCCATGTGTAGTTGTTCTTCTGAGAAATTATTTTCCTGTCTCAAACTACATTCTTCTATTTGCAAGAACCCAGAAGGTAATTCAACCTTCAGACCAATTCCACAACCACAAAAAAAGCCAGTACTCTTGATTCATTGCCATAAGGATGTCCAGGCACAGTATTTTCAGAGGCAGTATTACATAGCTCTTGCTAGGTAAAATGGATTTTTCAGAAGTTAAAGAGCAGTGCTTTAAAAATGTCCCAGATTAAACGCAGTCTTATTGACGTAGTTTTAAACACAAAGTTGGTCCATATAAAGATCACAGTATCTGGCTTACAGTCATCAGAGATGGAAAAATACCTATCAGACAAAGCTGTACGAGGGCAGAATCTGGTTCCTCCTAAAAGAGGGCTGGGTCTCATCTTTCATTATTCTTTCTTCCATTAACTTGATCTTTGATCTCAGTTCCTGTTAGAAATATCTGTAAACAGTGATGAAGTCCTAGGCCATTAACCAGATGTTTAACATTGTGAGAAGATCCTTGCCTCTAATAGACTATCTGACAAAGAAGACAGCTACAAGAGCAATCAATAACAATAACAATAACTACAACAATAACAATAATAATAATATTCTTCAGGAAAGAAGACACAGCATTTTCATTTTCTGAAGGATCTGTCTGTCACTTTGAAGCAAACCAGGCTGCTGGAAATGTGGTTCACATTTCAGAATCATTCCTTTCAGAATCATCAGGCTCAAGCATCCAAGCCAAGCTAATTTTTTAGTTTAACAAATATGAGCATTCAGTTCAACTATATTAATTGGGTACTCAATCCACCACCAAGTTCTTGACCAAAAAGAGAATTGAAGAACAGTTATTACAGAAACTGACCTTGTAATAGGGCATTGCAATTATTTTAGTTTAGACTTGGTCAATACAGGGTTCAAACCCCGGAAGCTTCCAGCCCCACACAGGTGACCTGCTGGGAGCTCCTGGAGCATGGCTAGTGCTGTGCAAAGACTGTGTTTTCAAGGACAGCTGCCTGGAAAGCCTTCCCAGAAAAGATCTGCCGTAGCCCAGGCTGATGTTGTTCAGGGAAAGCTGCAAAGTGCATTTTTAAATTCATAAAGTCTCCCCCTGACCTAAGTGATACATAAACCCACATTGGCAGTGCTCTTCACTGAGGAAGGGAGCAAGGCAAAAAGCCAACAGTTTTACTTTAGGTTTTTATAGCCCAGTAATTTTGTACAGCATGGTAGGCAATATATAATGGAAAGGTGTGTGGAACCATCAGGTTAGAGAATTAAATTCTATGTATTATATAGCCATGACTTATAAGTTATGGCTGAGGTATTATTTAGTCCCATTCACAATCCTGAGCATTTAGAAGTTAAAGCCCATCATGGCAAAAATGAAGCAGAGAAGGAGATCTGCTTTAAATGTACTCCTAATTACTGCTAGAGAGCTTTTATGAAGAACAGACCACAGCACTTCCTATTGTTTTACATTTTGTCTTGTTTTAGAGTCTCAAGAGTGATGTCATAACAGGGGGAAACTTGTCATGGACACACATTAAACCCTGGACACAAGGAGAAGATCTTTGATAACATATTCAGTGCATAGATGGGTAATTCAATAAGGGGAGAAAATGCTGAATTAAAGACATTTTTAAAGTTACTTGTATGCATGTCTCAGAAATTCTACCTCTGTTCAGAGGCATATGCTGAACTGCAATCAAATTACTACGTCCAGCTCTGCAATTTCAATCATTTATCCCATTTATAGGGGTCTTTTTGTCTTCAATTAGGCAAAATGTGAGCCCAACAGGAAATTAAGCAACTAAGCAAAATCAGGAAATTCACTCAAGTGGCTTAGTCAGTGGAATGCCACTGCTATCTTCAAACTAAAACTCCAAAGAGGTTGAACTGCAGTTGGATTTATTTTCAAAGTGGCTAATTTGCTTTTAATTTGTACAAGGTTAGTAACCAGGAAAAAAATACATTGCTCTCATGAAGCTTGCCTTTAATTATTTTCACAGAAGGCCTCAGCATACAGACATACATAATGAGTTTAAAAATATAAAAATATCAGAACATCTATTTTAATGACAAAGTTTGAGATGCTTATTTTAAATAAGTACCTGCTGTCTTTAGAACATTAAAAAAGAACTGAAACAGAAAAAAATACGTTCAAAGATTACACTTGGTCCTCAAAACACATATTTGATGAAAGCTCTTGGGGTGGGGAGAGAGGAATTCTTTTAGCTGTTTACAGTGCCTCCCTGCATTTGGGATCTACAGATCTGTATGCAAAGTATTTTAAGTGATTTTTCTGGGAGGACAAGCTACATATTTTGCTTCACAGAAAACACTTCACTGCCCTGAACCCTCAAAACAATTTCTTGCTTGCAAATTACCATTATTACTTATCTGCCCAAAGTACCTAGGAACTCCTGTGATGGTCCAGGTCCCTGTTGCACTGGACAGTGCACCAACACAGAATATGTGTATAATCCTTGCCAAGAGCACACAGAAGCCAAGAGGTGTCTTTTCATAGTTTAAAAAGAAGACAGAGGTACCATGGCTGATCTTTATTATAATTCCGGTGGTCCTCATAGTGTTGATCTATTGCAGTTTGAAATCAGACATTTTCTTGTGATTTTAAATAATTATTGCTGCTTACACAGCAATGCACTGCACTTGTCTTTGATTTAAACTAAGCTATGAGATGCTTCATTAGCTTCAAGAGGAAACCATGGAGCCTCTCCCTGTGGTAACAGGTTTGGATCTGGAGGGTTTCACTGCTGCTTTCTGAGCCCAGTGCCTGTGTCACACTCCTCCTGCTCAGTTCTTCTTTCTGGGCAGCCTTTGCTGGATTTGTAACAACTCCTGTTTGGTATTCAAATAACAGCTATAATTAAATCTTCTGCCTTTAGCCAACAGTATCAGAGATAAGGGAGGAAAAAAGAATAGATTTATACTAGGCATAAGGGAGAAAGTTTTTATGATGAGGCTGTTGAAGCACTGGCACAGGTTACCCAGAGGGGGATGCCCCATCCCTGGATACATTCAAGGCCAGGGGGGCTGGAGCTCTGAGCAACCTGATCAAGTTGAAGACGTCCCTGATCATTGCAGGGGGGTTGAACTTGACGGCCTTTAGAGGTCTCTTCCAACCCAAGCCATTCTGTGTTCTGTGATAACACACAGCCACTGTTGCGTGTCATCTGTGCCTGTCTGTGCATATCTGTACACGATGTAACAGATTTAAAACCAGTTGGGCAACTTCAACTGAATTTGGTAGAGATTTAGAGACCTTCTGGAGATTGTGCAAAATTCATGGAAATACCCAACTGAATAGAAAACACCCCACAAATATTTCTGCTGAAAATAAGGCCTCTTAATCAGCTCCTGTCTGGTCTTAGACAACAGAGAACAAAGAAAAAAAAAAAACAAATTTGTGAGGCTTTCTTCTACCTCAAGTACAGAAGAAGTTTCAGCCAGGACTTGCATCTTAGTCAGTCAGCCTTGAAACAACTTCAAAAGACACCAAGTTTCATTAAAACAGATTCTAAAATGTACTAGTTCCAATAGTATCTCCTCCTTTCTTCAGAAATATCCTAGATGTTTCATAGTTCAAAACACAGAACAGCTTATAGGGGTGTTTGGAGGTGATGGGGAAACCCCTCTTTCTACAGGACTGATGGATGTCTCCTGCCCCTTTGCACAGGGTTGATTTGGGGTCAGGAAGACATTTCCCTCCCAGTCAGGGAAGAAGGGACATGAAGATTCATTTGTCTTTTTTTATCCCTTTCCTCTACAGCCAGCGGCCTGGCTGACCTCCTGAATCATTCAGGTCATCATAAAAAAGCCTCAGGTCATGGTGATCACTCTTGTTTTCTGCTTGTGAAACACAGGTTACTCTCCTGAGAATGAAAACACTTTAGTTTAATTGAAACCTTTGGGCTTAATATATGAGTACCTTTGTTAAATGTAAAGCCCTGAGGTAAGTAGAGGTCACAGTGGTGTAGTTCAGAGTGTCTGGGGGGCTCGAGAGGCAGAACAGCCTTTGCTTTAGTGAAGGGTAGGCACAAGAGGCTGTGAAGGGCTTTGAATTAAAAGATGGGGGGTTTGTGGCTGATACAACTAAAATAGAGCACAAAACCAGAACCACCAGAGTTAGGAGGAGGCTCATGTGGCTAAAGGACATGGCTAGACAGCCACTGCAGCAGTAGTGAGTGGGTCTGGATGGGATGAGATTGTGTTAGTTGAGAGGAAAACAGAGAAAATGAAAAGTCTTGTTTGAGCCACAGTGGGCTCTATCTCTCACTTATGTGTCAGGGACTGGATTTCTCACAGGCTGTGATTTCAGCTGGAGCAGAGAAGGCAGGTAAGGGAGTATGAGTAGAAACGTGGTGTTTGAACAGCTTTCTGCATGATCCAGAAATAAAATATGTAAGAGAAAACCCTTCAATACTTGAATACGCCCTGTGATTAGTACGCACAATTCTATGTGAATGTTTCATGGTTAAAATCTTTGGTACATATCACTCTGCTTGGCTGAAACACAAGAAAAATTCTTCCCTATATTGCTGTTTTGATTTAAGGATGAAAATAGTCCCTGCTTTATCTAACCATAGTCAATTTAGGAATGAGATGAAGTGACATACAGATATTATTGGCTTGCAATCACTTTGTTCCCCAGTGAAGTTTCACATTTGAAAGATCTTTGTTTCCAGAGAGATGGTAAAAGATGTTAAGGCCTGACACTGTGACACTGCACTTCTACCACTTCACAGCCAAGTTCGAGGCAGAATAAAAGAAAATAATATGTATGCAGATATAAACAATTCTAACACTAACAAAATATTTATCCAGTGTGTTTCCACAGGGAAATTAATTTGCTAATTGCTCTCTCAAATTCCTGGGTAAGTAAAAGCAGAAAACGACCAGAACATTGCTAACTACCATCTTCTTGAAACAAAAACCAAAACAAACAGATTTTATAATGTACTAGTTCCAATACTATCTTCTCCTTTCTTCAGAAATATCCTAGATGTCTCATAGTTCAAAACACAGAACAGTTGTTTAGTTGCACAACAACAATAAAAAACACCCCCACAAAAAAACCCAAAAAAACAAAAAAAAAACCCCAAAATTAAGAAAAAACAACCAAAACCAGCCCAAACCAAACAAAAAACCCCCAACCTCAGCCCATAAAAAATGAGAAGCAAATGAAATGGCTCATACAGAAATTCTATATTAAGGATGGTGAACCATAACAAGTATGATATGTTGTACAGAGCAGGCTTTAAGTAACAGGGCTTATTAATCAAATTTAATTTATTTGTTAGTTGTATGTCTTCCCTATGCCTTGTATTGGAAATCACTGGAGGAGTTTGAAGGAGCTCTGTAAGCCCTGTCCTGGCAGAAAAACTGCAAACCTGAGAACTTCAGCAGTAGGATGCACATTCCTGATGCACCTGTGCTGCCCCTGGCTTTTTCAAGGAGACACAAACTGGGGAAAAGTTCTGGGCTGAGAAAAAGCTCAGTCAAGAGATGAACAAGCCATTTGGAAAAGCAGACAAGTGTTGGAAAGTCCAGGAAGTAAGTGCTGTATACAACAAAAAGAACAAGGCACTTGGAAACGTATGTAGCAAGGACTAGAAACTTGAGCAGGCAAAAGATTCTTCGGCTGAACTCTTAGTGGTTTAGAGTTCTCAGGAGTGGGGCTGTTCCTCAGGGTCTGCAGTGAAAAGCTGCACAGTGCTGTACTGGCTCAGCACATGGCGCTTGATTTGCCCTTTTTGAAATCCAGTGGCTAGTTCATCCCCTGGAAAAAGAAGTATATTCTGGCTAGTTGGTTCAATTTAAGAAGAAACAGGCAAGAGTGCAGCTGGAGTTACAGGTAATGGAGGTGAAAGGCTGGGTGTAGGAAAAGTCAGCTGTGTGCAGGGGGCACAGGATGGAGTCACCCTTCCATGAAATCCAATAAAAACTGATCTGGTCATGATTAACTCAATGTTTTCAAAATCCTTTTAAGAGTTCACAAGGAACACAATATCTAGCCAGCTCACAGTGGTGTGTGAGGGACTCCTGACTCTAATATCCTTGGATGTCAGTCCTCTGTTTGTTTCAGATTTTGATGCTGAACACTGCTCTGCTTCTCAGTTCCAGCTTATTTATTTAGTATTCTTATCACTTTATCTCATTTTTAGCAAGCTTGTGAATGTAAGTAAGGAAAAATACCTTATACAATAACTTCATCTATTTGAGCAGTCTGAGCAAGGTCTACATTAAGCCCACCAATTGATACATATAATTAGTGGCAGAACTTCCTCTTGTGCCCAGAACCTGTGAAACTGCTCAACAGAGAGAATGGAGAAGTGTGAAAAGCAGCTTTGATGGGGCTCAGCCATGCTCAAACATCCCCTCAAAACAGGAAGAACATCACAGTCAACTCAATACCCAAGCACTGTGTCCTGTACCTGCTCTGTGTCAGACTCCAGAGTCAGCCCAGTGTCTTTCTTCACCCCTTGCATGGGAATTCCCTGGGCTGGGAGAATCCGCATTGCCCTCTTGCTTCTCAGGGGAAGTGCAAAGTGACCCAGAGGGAAACAGGATCTGTGAAGGATTTTATTTGATCTGGACTCTTTCTGACAGGCCTTCATAAATGTATCTTTTAAAAACAGAGGCCCCTTTGCCACGATATATATTTTATGGGGAAGCAGATGAATGACCAACGGTGATTGCTAAAAGAAGTGAGATAGCATGATTTGGGGTAAATTTACCTGAGACTTGCTATTCCAACTGAGAACTGCTATCCCAACCTCCTTGTCTTGCTCCTGTAATTCACTGTTAAAAGAGTACTGTATGCAGTAAAGACACTGTTTTGTCATACTAATGTTGACCTAATCAGTGTCCACAGCAAAACACTTTGCAATCAGTTAGAAATAGTGTTGGAAACGCTCATCTGACCTTTACAAGCAGTTGTGCACATTACAGAGTGTCTGAACTACTTTTGCACTTCATGACCTTACATCAAATAGCTGCTGGGCTCCTTGTCTACAAACAGTATGAAAATAATAACCAAAAAAGAGCTGAGTTGCACAGTCTCCTCGGCTTCCCTTCCTGATCTTAGGTGGTAATTTGTCTAGATATGCAGCAGCTTAGTTGTAACACACACCCATAGCATTCAGGTCTAGCCATTGTTTTCGCCCGAGAAGCAACGCCAGAGTGTCACTCATGTCTATCTGCCATGCTCTAAGGAGGGGAAAATATTCCATTTCTTGAATACCTGGATCCATGACCTGGATGTGGAGACAGCAGGTTAGAGGAGCTGCTATTTCTTTATGAAACATGGGGGTCAAGATGGACCAAACTCATCCTGTAGTGAAGACTTCCATATTCTTAATGCAGCAGTTTAGGTGCATAAAATAATGCTCAGAAGGACATTTTAGAGAAGCCATGCCATCCATTGGTTCCCTAGGTGAAAACTGTCTCTTGAGATTCATTCTGATTGCACCTATTTCAGCTTGTGCTTTATTGCAAAGACAACTTTTTGTCTCTCTTTAGTTTGCTTTCTTTCCCCTCTCTGTTTTTTCCCTTTCTTTTTAATTTAGAAACCTGCCTACATTTGTGTCTCACTGTTTTGTTGGAAACAGATGGCCCTTCCTGAAGACACACAGTTGAGTGAACAGACACGGACCACTTTACCATGTGGTAGCATGTTTGTAATTAGATATTTAAAGTGCTAGACAATTACTATCGAACCTTGTCATGAGGGAAATTTAGGTCTGTGTTTACCAAGATCTGAATTCTGAATTATAAACTGGATCCCTGCCAGGGCTTTACTCGTGGGTATAAGATGAAGGAAGACTCTGGTTGAATACTGAGTGACATTGATTAAAGCTACCACCTGCCCCGTCTCAGACATGATCACACACTCCTCTCTCCCACCCTGTCCTGTAGTTTTTGTTGACCATTGTTTGTGGTTTCCCTATCTGATAAGTTTTGGGACCATAGGAGGTACCACCTCTGTAACATCTCTAGTTAAAGGCTCATCTTCCAAAGTGGTTTTGGACTACAGAGAGGTAAAAGCAGTTCCATCCCAAAAGAAGTCAGTGTAGAGCCATTGTCACATTGGGAAAAAAGCAGGTAAAGTTGGAGAGGAGAATGGAAAGTGATAAATCAAGGGAGAAATTTTAGGGGAGTATTACAAAAGAAGAGAAAGTAGTTCAGGGATTTATCTAATGCAGAAGATAGTTCAATTCCTGCAAAGTTTTGCCGTGGAAATACCCAGGCTGTGGAAGCTGAGAGCAGCAGCACTGGCTGCTGGGGAAGTGCAGCTGTGCCCCTTTCACGTGCCTCCCCCAACGCTGCAGCCACAGCTGTGACTGAACAGTTGCAATCAAGAAACTTCAATTTCAGATACAGGAAGTTCACTCTGGTTTTACCCTGCTTGAAACAGAAATAGTATAGGAGTCTGGAGGAAAGAATCATGGAAACACAAATGTTTGCAAACTATGAAAGTGGTTAAAGTCATAGGTAAAGGAAAACCAGTTTTACGTCAAAATCTCACACCTGAGCTGCTCTGCTCCAGTGGAATATTTAAAATGGCTGCGAAAGACAAATTATATCATGACTTCATTTAAAAAAACAAACAGAAAAAATAGTTAGTTCTAAATTTGGATAAGGATTTAGCAATGAAATGCTTCAGGGATAACTTGTTTTCAATGGGGAATTCTGCGAACAAAAACTGATTACAGCCAAATCCCTGGCAAGGATACGGACAGGATCATGGAATCAGATGAACTAAAATTTCCCATGCACTACAATCCACAATAAGGCCAGGAGCAAAATGAGCACAATCACAATGCATTTCAAGAGCCAGGACTGAGCAATGGGAGAAAGCTGTGTACTTTCTTCTGTATACCTGTAATCTCTTGCAAGATCTTTCTGAAGAGAGGTATGTGTTGATCTTACAGAGAACTAGAACACTGATTTAAATATTCATTGTATAATCAAGGAAGGAATCTTCGAAAACTATGTGAAAAAAGTACTGTGGGGTTGTACAGAGTGCAAAAGATGGGAGGACAGTGATGAAGACCAGCAGTAACACCTGGTAATGTTCTTTAAAATAAAATTTGGTTTAATTTATTGGTCTCTTAAAGTTCAAATTTGAAAGTAAGCTAGCCAAAGTAAGCATTTCCCAGGAACATAATTTTGGTTTGGAGTCTGCATTGTAACATTAACTCTGGTATCTCTTGCAGCATTGTCCTGTAATTCAAAAAAATCCCACAGGGAAATAAGGTAAATTCAGCTGAAAAACTCATAGGTCGAAGGACATGTGAGTGAAATACAACTCCATGTGCAAGGTTGCAGAAGGCTGAAACAACAGATGGTTGTCACAGGGACGAGAAGAGCTTGATAACAGTTACCATGAATAAGAAATACCTGCACGGCAGTAATGTTAGGCCTGTGGGCAGCAGTAAATCAGGGTTTGGTTTCTCATGACGTTAAGGATTATGCACCCACATAAAGAAGCCTCTGCCCTGACAAGTGCACGGTGTAATTGTTGTCCAAACACATCCCACTTCCTCGCTCCGGCTGACTCACGGCCGCCTCTGAGAAACTCCCATCGGAACGGTTCCTGTGGGGCGAGCAGCAGATGTTGGGCGGCTTTCTGCCCTGCATTTCGGGGGCGATGAGGAGCTGCCGGCGGGTGTGCCTGGGAGCAGGGATCGGGCAAGCAGAGGGCAGTGTAAGCACACGGACACAGCGCCGGGAGCGCCGGCTCCAGGGAGGGAACGCGAGCGGCTCGGGCCGGGGGCTCTGCGAGCAGCCTCGGGTGTCCCGCCGCGCCTCGGCCTGCTTGTGAAAGGCAAACATCATGACTTCATTATTATTTAAAATAAATAAATAAATAAATAAAATTAATAGTTCAAAATTTGGATAGGATTTAGCATTTCATTGCTCCAGGGGATAACTTGTTTTCAATGGGGAATTCTGCGAACAAAAACCGATTACAAGGATGGAGCCAAATCCCTGCCAAGGATATGGACAAGGATCGTGGAAGCAGATAAAGTACAATTTCCCATGCGCCAGAATCCACAACTGGGCCAGGAGCAAAATGAGCACAGGCAGAAAGGGTGCCAAGAGCGAAAAGGAGTAAGAGAAATCGTAAGTAGAGGAAGAGGAAGAGAAGGAAGAAGAGGAAGAAGATGAGAAGGAAGATGAGGAAAAGGATGAGGAGGAGGAGAGTGCGCATCCCCCTTGCGGCTCCATCCGGGCATGCGATGACGTCATCACCCTCGCGCGCGCAGCGCGTATTCCCCTCCGCGCGCCCCTCGCCCCTCCGCACGCGCGCTGCCCAGCCAATGACAGCGGCGCGACGCCGCAAGGCCTCCTGGGGGTTGTAGTCCAACGCGCGCTCCCCACCCCACCCGGCACCACAGCTGCGCGTCCCTGCCGCGACCGGGGTAGCGCCCGCCCCCCGCCCCTTTGTGGGCGGGGCCGGACCGCGCCGCCGGCCAATGGCAGAGCGGGTCAAGGTTCGGCCGGCGGGCGGCGCGGCCAATGGGCGCGGGCGGGCGGTGGAGGGGGCGTGGCCGGCGGTGTTTTGTTCGGTTGCCATTGAGCAGCCCGGTCCATACGCGCGGGGGAGGCGGCACGGCCGCTCAGGTACCAGCGGCTGCTGTGGGGAGGGCACGGGGTGGGGGGGGGCAATGAGCGTGGCCGGCAGGTAACAACAGTCGTGCGGCTAACAGGTAACAGCCGTGTAGGCAACAGCCGGACAGGTAATAACAGCCCTGCAAGCAGCAGCCGACAGGCAACAGCCCCGCTGTCGGCCCGCAGGCAGTGCAGGGCAGAGGGGAGGCGGCCCGGCCATCCTCGGACCCCTTCGCGGAGCCCGGGAGGGGCCGTGCGCACGGCGCAGCTCCGGGCGGGCGGGGCAGCGAGCGCGGCCCGGGGGACCCTGCGGGGCGGCGGTGTCACCCCGAGGCTGCGCTTCCCCGCAGTGGCACCTCCTGTTGCCGCAGGGCTGCAGGCTGCTCATCCCTCCGGTTACCTCGGCAGATAGGTAAAGCGGTGTGGATCTTGTGCGTTTTGTTGTTATTGTCCGTGCTCGGCCCGGGCCGCGCTCCCCCCGCACCGCCGGGGCTGCAGCCATGCGCCCGCTGGGACCTGGAGGCGGCCGCCCCGCCGGGAGGCAGAAAATCCGTAACCCCCAAAAATGAAGTTATTAGCGTTAATAGGCGCTGCTGGGGCGGGATCCGGGCCGGCTGCGCGGCGCTGCCGTGTCTCCCAGGGGCCTGGCCTGGCCCGGCCGTGCGGGGAAGGGAAGGTGCCCGGCCGCGGCGGGGCTCGGACATTCCTTTGTGCCGCTGCCCTGCAAACACATGTCTGCAGGCACGTACCCGGCGATTTTGAGGCGATTCCCCCCTGTCTGGCACAAGGATAGAGTTACCTCGGTGGAGGTCCCCGTTTTTCCACAATAGCTGCCTTCCATAATGATTCCTGGGTGGAAACGGTGGCTATTTTCTTCTTTTCCCCTCCCCTCAGCAATAGAAAGTTGATTTCTAGTTTATGGCCCCGAAGTGTAAGGACCAGTTGGGCTCAGTGGGCGAGTGAATGGGTTCTTTGTGTTATCCCAGCTTTTCTAAGGGCAATAACATGGCTTTGTTCTTGTTATTTGGCTTATTAAATGTCTTCTGGCCTGCAGGAAGGCTGGATAGAAATGTGTGGTTGAAGTTCTGGGTGCTATTTCAGGAGGTCGTTTTAGGTCCTATGAGATAGAGCAGTCACCCGCTGTGGAGGCTTCTCAAGATTGATGTTCAGGGATCTGAACTCCTGGGGTTGGGATGGAAAAGTTCAGGCGTTTTCCTCTTTAGGGAAGGATATCCCCATCCCAGTATCCAAAAGCTTTAGAGCAGCACCTCAGCTTTGGGGTTGCAGGGTTGAGAGGGACTGGGTGATTCTGTGAGTGCCAGGCCCTCTGCCTGGGGATGTTGGTCGAACCCATTTTCTGGTTCGCTGTGCCTACATTAAAATTAGGTCCTGGAACAGCTCTTAGAGCCTTTACTGTTGCATTGCCTCCCGTTCCTTTGCCTGACTGATAGCAAATATTTTTGTCAGAAAAAAATTGCCGTTTTTGGCAAGAACCAGTAAGTTTGTATCTCTTGTGGCAAGCTCAAATGTTTCTGGGTGTGTTTTAATTGTGAATGGTCTGCTTGCTTCTAGTCGGGTTTATGAAATGTGGAGCACAAGGTTTGCTGAATAGCAGAAACTTTCCTGATGAAGCATGTTACTTGATCTGGTTTTATTGGAGGTGCAGTGTACTTGTTCAAGCCCGAAGAGCTTGTATCCTTACAGTTATTGAGCTTTCAAAAATGCCTGGAGGAATTGTGCTTAGAGGCAGGAGACTAAAGCATACATTTTAAGTAGCTCTGCATAAGCTGGTGGAACTCTGAATTAGAAAATGGGCTCACTCTTCACTCATTTTGGACTTCCGCGAAATACTTTTCATGTTAACATGTCTGCTATGTTTAATAAGACCTATTTTTTTGCATCAGTAGCAAGATGCTACTCTTCATCATAAGGAAGTAAACGCTGCCTGTTAGACACAATCTCAAAATAGTGATCTACAAGATCAGCCCCAAGATGATATGGTACCCTTTTGGGATGTTCCTGTGGTAATCTGGCAGTCCTCTAGCGGCCTTTACCTGCCAGTGCATAACCCGCAGTTATTGTCTCTTTAACTGGAGAATTAAAGTTGGTTAAATAATTGTAAAGGGATATTTTAAGTTCAGGATGGTTAAACTTCCCTACTTCCTTTCAAAAAAGCTGTTTTTCTACAGGGTAGTATGATTCAGAAGAATGAGGAGGCTGAAAGAAGAAATATTTATATTTGCAACCATTGTGTTAAACTTTGGAAGTTTAGTAGAGGTGTAAAACTATATTTATGAAAATATGGTGGGCAGATAGACTGAAAGCCTGACTGTACTGAGAAGACTGCAATTTATTGCATGGATTGCTTTATTTAAAACAAAACCTTGAAAGATTTATTCTTTCCTTTAGGAATTCCTTGAGAGTCTGGTAGCCATTACTGTGGCTCCCTTTTTTTAGTTCCTTCTTTTCCCTTCTCTGTGCTTTCTCCCCCTTCCTCTGTTGCCTCCCCCCAATCTACATTCCTTTGTGTTAGCAGTGATGATGGCAGTTCTAGTCACCTCCTGTGGTTTGATAGATTATTCCCTTTAGAATCATGGTGTACTTAAAACTTTCCAAACACAATTCTTTCCTTGCTCCTCCACTTTTTTGATGCTGGCTTTGAGTTTTGTTCTAAAAATTTGTCATCTGTGGTTCTGCTTTGAGTTGTCTTAAAAGCTAAGAAGTATCCTTAAGCCTTTAGTGGAAAATATTAGTATTTATGTTATGATTTACATTTTTTTTTGTGTATGTTGATGGTCATAATATAAACAGAAATTTTGTATTTTGGCAACAGGGAGCTTCTGTCTCCCCTGCAAGCTCGCAAGTTCTGTGCTTGCTTTTTAGACAAAACTTTGTTTGCTTTCAACTGTAATTTTTATTGTTGTGAAATAAACTTCTTGGACTTTGATTACTGCATTCTTGAGATCTGGTAGTCACGTAAGAACAATCTTGCAGGTACTCTGTTTCAAAAAGCAATAGACTCCTGTCCACTGTGGAATTATTTGCAACATTTACTTTAGATGTTGTAAGTAACAACCTTACTGGGGGGACTGAAACTACTCACAAATCCCTGTGGAGGGCTTTATGAGCCCTCCTGAAGGAAGGGTTAATCAGCACAAGGAAGCCCTGTTCAATTCTGGGGAAGAAGTTCATGGCTAGAAATACAGGTACTTGAAGTCAGTGCAGTGTCTGATACTTTCTTGGTAGGAAAATTTTAATCTCTTGACTCTATACACCTGTGAGGGAGCTCTTTACATGGACAATGTGCTTTTTGGTTTCCATGAAGTTTGTGTCCTTAACAAGATCTTAGCACTGAAGTGCTGCAATCCAGTGGTCTTTAAAAAAAAAAAAAACACAACAGCCTCCACTTTGTTGGTTTCTCTTAACTGTAAACACACTGTTAGGGCAATTGAGACAGTCATATTTTCAGAAAATGGTTTTCTTTAAGGATTTTCTTCTCACTCAAGAGGAGGCCTTTCAAAAAAAAAAAGGTGTGTCGTATTTTTAACTCTTTTCTAGGCTGCTCAACAATTTTTTTATGATCCAGTTGGATATTTTGGCACTGTTAGGTATAGAGAAACCTGAAATCAAGGTAACTGTCAACTATTAACATAGCCCTTTCTACATTTGGTGCTGTTTTGGCTTTTTTGGTTGTTACGGGGAATAATATCATTAGCAAGCTGGCAAGAAGCTGCTCAGCTAACTGCTAATGCTTTGCAGTGGGTGTAAGTAACTTCTGAAGGCCATGTTTCTGCTAATTTTTAGGTTGAGGGGAGGAAGTAGGCAGGGTTGTTACTAAATACATTATCTGGGTTATGGCTCTCAGTTTACTGACAGCACTGTTTTTTAAGCAAGTGTCGAATATTATGCTTTAAGGTAATAGGAAATGTTTCAATTAGGATATTTAATGAGTTATGAAAACAAAACTAATATAATTGGCTTTCTTCTGTTTGAACTTGAGTATATTCTGGTAGAATGCAGTTTTGCGTTTTGGGTGTTGACAGTGAGATCAAGGGTTCTGATCACCTGATGGTCACATCATTGCCCTGAACATGAAATGACAACATTGCTTTAAGTTCCTGTGAGAATTAAACTGTAGGAAAGCATTGGGGGGAATTGTCAGTGATCAGGCCCAGAGCTTGGGACATCCAGTGTCAGTGATGGCAACTGCTCTTCAGTGTGTCTGGGTCTGTCTGTGCAGATAGAGCCAAGGGTGTGAAATCAAACTGTATTTTGCCTGGAGCTTTCATTAGAAGTGTCATTTGCAAAACTGACGCTGTGTACCAAGGCCTACACATCATTGTGGGGAGGGCATTTGAGCTGCAAGAAAGCTGTTTCTGCATTTGCTGAGCTTCAAAATTAGAGCACCCAGCTGGTACAGGAAATAGTTGAAGAAATAACTGCAGCACAACTGTCTATACCTTTACTTTTGTGCTTTAGCCTGAGGTATATGATACTGGAAGACAGGATCTGAATTCCATTTTTTTAAAGGATTACCTGTTTCTCCTTAAGACTCCCCTCATCCAGCCAACCTAGGCAACCAACTTACTGTTTATTTGTTAATTCAGTTTTCTTGGGTTATGCAAGATCACATTTTTAACTTGCCCAGTTCTACATTAAAGTGAAGGTATTAAAAATCAAGGAAAACGTGTACTGTCCTAATAAGACCTCATATAACAAGGCTGTGGCTTTTCTTCTACTGTCACCTCCCCTTGAGCCATTAATAGGAATAATAGAAACTTCTGTTGGTGTTATATTAACTTTAAGTCCCTAATTTGCATCACAAATAACATTGTGAACAGCATTAATGCCTTCCAGGGGTTTGGGAGGTTTTTTAATTTGTAGGGTAAATGTATTTTTTAACCTAATTGGGCAGTTCAGAATATTATTGCAGCATGTTTAATTTTTGTTCTGCACAGCTTGTGTTGATGTCAGTGGATTTAAATCATTCCTTCAGTGCTGTGCACATGTGTTACGTTTCACCTTCTTAATTGTGGCTTTAGATTTTGGTGTTCACCTCATACAGTTACTACTAGACGCTGTATGATATTTTTGTTCTTTATTCTACCCTCAAAAGTTTCTTTAGAATGAAAATTCTTCTTTTAAGGGTTCCTATCCCTTTAACTCTCCCTGCTATCCCAAAGAAAAATGCGCTTCTCTGCCTTCCTTCAAGGTTTCTGTTGATCTGACCTCCTTTGGTTTTAGAGGGATGAAAGCTTATCGTGTTTAAGGAAGGGGGCAAGTGACAAAAGCTGCGTGTCATTTGGCTCTGTCAAACCCTGTGGCCTTATCAGCTTCCACTGTCCAAAAGTAATATGCAGAATATGGAAGAGGTTAAAGTTTGGAGCCTTAGGTGTGATGTAGGTTATGAAACAGAATTCTGAGAACATAGTTGAGGCAGGATGATGGGTCTGGATATGGGGTTCTGCCTTCTGCAGCTCAGCATTTCTTAGTCAAGATGTAAATGGCCATTGAGGTCACAGGTTTTTTTTGTATCACATTATCTTTTCATAATGTCAGAAACTTCTGATCTAAGGACTGTTTGAGGGTGTGTTTTATTGATTTTTTTTAAGTGCTGGTCTCTGTTTAGATTCCTGAGACCTATTTGTATGTTTGTACTGTGTTTTTGATGAACTGACAGTTAAAATTGAAATCCTAGTTTTTTTAAAAAAGGAACCTCTTTGTCCAATTATCCCAGTGTGATAGTAGTGGCAAATAATTCATTGCTATCTGTTGGACTGGAGAGTAGTGGTGTGTGAGCATGCCTCAAGACTACTGCTGTGCTTCAGAGTGTAATTTGATGCAGTATTTAGTAAATGAGAGGAGAGAGGGGTAATGAAAACAGCATTCAAGAACTACTTACATGAATTGACTAAAGTACAGCATGTATTTCTTGTAGGGGGAAGGAGGAAAGGAATAAGTACCCAGCACTTCATCTTTTCATTTCTTAAAAGTGATGAAATGAAACAACAGAGTTGAACCTTTATGAATTTGAGAAGTGTGAGTAACTTGGAGGCTAAACTGAAGTGCTGCTGCCTGTTGTAAGAGGCTACCAAAGGTTAAGAGATAGCAGGGGTGTCGCTGGTTTGGAGGTTGTGCTGGTATTGGAACATGAGCCAGCATGTTCCAGTGCCATCCTGGTACTTGGCCTGTTCCCTTCTCAGGATGCATGAGCTTCCCCTTGAGCTTGGCTCATATCACATATGTGCCTACTGACTTCATCCTTTTCTTCCATTAGCACCCCATCCTGACCAGACCTTTCTGGTTTAGTATTTGGATAAGAGATTGCTGAACTGCAGGAGGGTAAGGTGGACTCTGCTGCTGCTCTTCTGTTTTCATGCTTCACAAATCAGCGGAATGTCATTTAATAAAGCGGGAAAGTACCTGGATAAATACTTGTAGTACTAAACTATTACAGAGGATGAAAAAGGATAGTACTTTGTCTTGTTTTATGCTTTTTAGGTGGCCTATTTTATGCTTGAGCTCTTAAGAGTTAATTCCTCTTTAATAACTTGTGATTTTGCAGTTTAAATGTGAGCTCTGGCTGTAACTAACGCTCTTTGCTTCAACTCCCCATCTGTAAAATGCTGCGTATCTTAATTTTTGTTTTGGAGTATTTGGCTGCTGCTTGCAGCTTTTTCCATCCTCAGGAAGTCCTAACCCAGCCTGAGGCGGTGGGTGTAAAAGGTGCAGGCACATGTTTGTGTGACAGTGCCTTGACACCACATCAGTGAAAGCCATTACATCACCCTGCTGGGTTGTTGGAAGGCAAAGCACGCCTGTCTTTCTGAGGTAATAGGCTTCTGGCTTCTCTTGGTCAGAAGAAAGATGCAGCAAGATACTGCAATATTGCTGAAACTTTCATGCTGCCACAGGAGGGGATTGGAGGGGTTTTATTTCTGTGTGAAAAAAGTGTAGGGCAGGTGTGACTTTTTTTGGTAATAATAAAATAACCTGATTATGCAAATCCTGAAGTTTTAATTTAAAAAATCTGAAAAATAACTTCTAGTTCATTGAAACTCAAAAAACATTGTAGGAGGATAAGCAAAAACAGGGGTTTGAAACTAAATTTATCATTAAAAAAAAAAGTAGGGCTGTGAAAGGTGTAGGCTGGTTGTGAGTCTCCTGCCCCATACTGGTATTACACATCTAATGTGATTCATAACAGAAGCCTGAGTAGCTCTTCTTTCTACTTAGTCCAGTGCTTTGCTTTCCTCAGTACTAAAACTTGTTCTGAATATGAAATCAGACATCTTTCTTACTATGGGTCAAGCTTATTGCCTAATTCCCTGGACATAAGGGACAGCTATTCCTTCCCCTTTAGTAAGTAATCTTTCAAAAATATTTGAACTGTTTTTTGCAATGTTCTCGTTTCCTTGTGTCTTGCCCTCCACCCTTGTGATACTTTTGTCCTAAATAAAACTGGTGTATTCAGGTCTTCCTGAGAGGTCATGTTTTCTTCAGTTCTGATTGTTCCTGTTTTTATCTCAAGTTAGTTCACGTTGGTCTTCAAGTGTGGTGCTCAGAACCCAAGTTTGAACTGCAACTGAGACTTTGTGCTGAGTGGAGTGAAAAAATGGCTTCATGTACCCTGGAGCTGATATTCCTGTTTATGCTTCCCCATGCACTGGACTTTTTTACACCAGCTTAGCACTCATTTCAGGGTCAGCCTGTTGATCCCATCTAGCTCACAGCTTTCTTCTGAAGAACTTGCCTTCCTGTTTGTTCATTTAATCCTGCCTGAGTGTGCCTTTCAGAACTCACTTGTATCCTATTACTTGCAGAACAGTTTTCCAACTTGTCAAAGTTATGCAGGATTTTAAGGCTGTCTTGCAGTCCTTCCTGCTGTTCTCCTACATATAACAAGCCTCCTCTGCCAGCAGCAGATCACGGGAAGCACAGAAATGGAACTGAGCTGGGTTCCTGCTCCGTGTGTTCTCCCACGCACCACTGGCAACTGCTCTTCGGCTGTGATTGCTCCCCAAGGACTGCCTTTGCTTACCTCCCAGCAGCACAAGTCTGTAAAATTTAGGTGTGTGAGCTCACAGGCTCCTTCCTGTCCCTAAACCATGTTACACTGATGTCCCAGTGAACCAGCTGGGTGCTGCACACCTCTAGTGCTCACAAAAGGTTCCCACTCTTCCCAGAGGTTCTACTGAAATATGGGGGAATTGGAGACTGCTTGCATTAATTTTGATCTTTCTCTTAATGCTGTCATAGAATGAAGACAGGCCTAACTTCAAACTGATGTCCAGACCTGTTTTTGTTTGGTTGTTTTGTTTTAAGAAAGCCCCAGCCATCTTCTGTTTCTGTCTGTATTTAAATATATCACATAACAGCCTAAATCTAGTACCTTGCAAATAATTCCAGGTGCTACAGAGTGACTGAAGTCATCTGTAGTTAGAGATCTTTGAAGCTGTCCATTCTTGAGATGAAATTGCTCTTTCATTGCAAGCTGTGTGTCAAAGGATAAGCTCTACTTGGAACAGCTTTTCTTTAGAGTATTTTTCTTGGATTTGTTTTTGTAAGTATTTTTTGACATCTCTATAGGTGCAATTTTCTCTGTTTGAAATCTTAGTTCTCATATTATCTCCCCCTGTTGAACTCAATGCACATAATGAATCCTGTGCTGCATAGAAATGGATTTCTGTGAGCCCTGTCTCTGTTGGGGTTTGACACAGTTCTGTAAGTGCTATTTGTTTTTTTTTTTTTCTCCAGCACCTCTTCCTCTAAATTTTCTATACCTCTCTGCCATTCAGTAATTCCCTTAGACTTACTCTTATCATTGCCTTACAGTCCCTGCATGTGTAGCAGTTTCTCATCACACAGATGTATTTGAGCGTAGTTAAAAGTTTTATTGTGCCTGGCTGCAAGCTGGAATAATTAATCTTCCAACCATTCTTTCCATTCCTAAGGAGATGGACAGATATGCTTTGAAACCATGCTGCAGTATTGAGCAGAGGTTTACAAAGTCTGATGGTCCTTTGCTAAAGATATTGAATGTTTGTTAGATGGGATTACCTCAGTGACCACTCTGAACCCAGAAAATATTACCAGAACAGTAAGGTGGCATCACCTGGTGTTGGGAATTTAAAGGCAATGTGGATGGTGAAATTTGTGCTGAGTGTACTTTAGGTTAATAGTTGTTTGTATGTATTACAGACCTTAAAAAGGATTATGGGGGAGCTACGTTCAGAAAAGCTCTTTCAAGGTGTGTTCGTGCTTGTGGCAGGTTTTTCTGTATAAAGTGTGATACTCCAATTTTAGTAACATAGTTGACTGCAAAATGCGATGTATCCTCGAGATTAAATTTTACAGTCCTGTTAAAAATACGGTCTTAAACTTTAGAACTAGTTTGGAGGAACCTTCCCTTTGTCCTTTTCTTGCTGGAGCACAAGCTGATCAAATAATACCAAACCTATTTCTGAGCTCTAAGCTAGCTGTGTTGAGCTGAGCCAAACTGCAATGAAGTAAATGCCTGTTGCACCTGCAGAAAAGGCTGCAGCTGTCAGAAGCTTGTTTATCACTTCAGTACTTCTTGAGTCCAGGTGCTCAGCCAGTGACTTCCCCTAACACAGTCATTTGTTTCAGATCTTCAGCAGAAAAGATGCTACTGCTTTATGCAGATTATAATGTGCTTAACCTTTGCATGTGTGAAGATGCCAGGAACCCAGATGTAATTTCAGAGGCTTACTGTAGGGGAAGCTTTGATGGAGTACACTTTTTGTCAGCATTGAAAGATCATTGGAAAGACCACATCTCTCTTACTGTTGACTTCATCAGATAAATCTTCACTGTTTTGTGCTTCAGCTTGGTTACCAAAGTTGATCTTGTCAGAATACTCTTATCTGTAAAGGTAACTGCCCAAGTGGGAGGTCCCATTTCCCTTCCAAATACTCTTGGTCCTGTCCTCCTTTGCACAGCTGCTGTCTGTGAATATTATGTGCTAGACTTGCCAAGTGACTTACCTGCTGCTGTTCAAAGCTGATAAATTTCTGTCCCAGTCAGGAAGGATTAAAAGTGAAGGCCTTTGTCAACACTCATTTTTTTTTTCTCCTGGCATTTTTGTGATCAAATAAAATTCAGGTAGTGTTCACGCAGTACACAGAAAATACTGAGCTTTTCCATCAAGCAAAGGTGATCTTCCAGTATTTTAAGAAAAAACAATCAAACTAATGTAGCTAAAATAGTTCACTTTTTTTTGCTTCTTTGCCATAGTGTAACTTTGTCTCATGAAATTTCATTACTTGATGTAATTGTTACAAATGTTTTTTCTGAAGCCTACTGCAATGTGTGCCCCCTGGTTTGTGTCTTGACCTCTAACGCAGCATTTCCTGAATCCAGGTGTTCAGTGTGCTGCTCAAGGCTGACTGCATAGAAACAAAGTAGTTATCTGGCTTTTCAAATAGTCCAGTGAACTAGTAAGAGCTGCATAGCTCACCTGATTTTTATTGAAGTACCTTTAATAGGTCTGGCAAGAGGGATGTCCCCAGTGACACTTGAAGTAATGTCTGAATTGAATGCTGAAAGCACACACAGTATTGATGTGTACTGCCTTTGTCTTTGTATTTCATTCCATTATTTTAATGGGCTTTAATTTGTGGTCTGCTCATACTTGGGTCATTTGTGGACTGAGAGCTTGCATGTAGAGCAGACTATATGCAGTGCCGATCCCTTCAGAGACTTCACCATTCAAAAGCTTGTGGTATGTGCAAAACAGAAGTTGGAAACCAGCTATTAAGTTGATAGGAACCATAGTTTAGCAAAGTAAAGAGCAACAACAACGAACTCTTCAAACAACCACTCAGTTTTGCTATTTCCAGTGTGATACCAAGACCTCTTTATTTAAAAGAAAGTTTTTGCTATTTGAAAGCTGTTTGGTACTTGGGTTTTATTTTCTGGATTCTAATGGATCTGGTAACTAGATGGGTGTTGTAGAGCTTGTGATCTTCATCTGCCACCTCTTGAGGTGGCATCTCCTGCCACGTGAATTAAGGTTTCTTCAGTGGCAAATTGCAGATGGTGAGCCACGATAGAGAATAAGTTTTGGCTATGAGGTGGAACTTGGTTGTCAGCTATACACCATATTTCATATCTGTTCAATGCATTTCCATGCTCTTTCCACAAAGATAAATGTAGCAGCAAGCTTTAACTACTTTATGCAAGCCTGCATAGAATTTTACTGTTGTGTAAACTTTCTGTAATTTGCCTTCTTTATACTTTAAAGTTTTACATGAGAATATGTAAACAGTGTACTTGTGAGCTGCTAAAGTAAAGGGTACACACACCCATATGCTCATTCAGTATAGTTGCACAGTGATCTTCTGCAGAGTTCCAATTTTGAGATAGACACTTTTCTTAAACTGTGAAATTGGGTGTAATACTTCGTCATGAGAGAAATATTACTCATAGTATGAAAAATAAGTACAGTGAGGCTTGATGAAATGTGCTTCATGTTGCTGTAAGCATTGAGATGTATGGATATTTACAGAATACTGCTCAGAACTTGAGTTCTAAATTTAGTACTATCTGCAGTTCACCAGCTGTACTATTTACTGAAAAATATTTGGACTACCATAGGTTCCTCATTTTTAATTTCCATAGTTGTATGCAAACTAATGAAGGGAGACTTGGCTGTGTGCAGATTATATAGCTCATTAGATCCCTGAAATGCCATGAAGTAGCATCTTAACATAAGTGTTTTTCACCTGGCCTGAGGCCTCTAGCAAGAACATTTCACACTTGGGATCATGAAAACAAACCTACTAGATGGGCTTTTTATTTTCAACAAGCCAACCAGATGTCTGAAACTCCTCAGAATGAACCTGAAGGCAAACAGGAGGAGGTTTATTAGCTGTGTGTGTTTTGGGAGCAGGATGTATGGAAGAGATTTGTATAATCCCTCAGCTCCAAGCCCATAGGCTTTGGTAATAGAACAGTACTTCAGTGCTGGTATTATTCCATTCTATCATAGGGAAGCAGGATGTGCGTGGGGTAATCATTGTTGTCACTGCTGTACAAATTAAGGGTCAGTACTATTTTTTTTTCAGCCCTTGGTATTTTTAAAGTATGCATATGTGCCTGTTTTACTTCTCAGTTTTAAGGGCAAGCACTAAGAGAAAGCAGGTGACACTACTCATTAATTCTCTTTTTTTTCCCCTGGCTTTTCTAAGTGGTAGAGAGAAGCAAATATCTTGGTAGTAGGGCCAGTTGATCTATTTTTTCCATTCTTCAAGCCTTGGAATAAAAAAAACCAACAACCTCATGGGTCTTGTATAGTCTGGATCACTTGCTTTAGTGAAAGTCTGGTGGATTTCTCCAGACACTAATATCAGTATAGATTAGTATTCAAGTCTGAATTTTGTATCTTACTGGAGGCTTATTCTAGGAAGTAAATACTTTCATTGGTTTTAAATAGCATATTTATAAAAGCAGTATGTGGAGGTGAAAGTAATTTGTGTAGGACCTGAGCTTTTAGCAATATACACTGAAAGCTACAGTAAAAAAGTGGTGATTGCCCACTAGGTTCTGTTCTGAATTGCTTAAACAGGCAATAGCTCTTGGTTTGAGTAGTGTAGTCTTGAAATAATGACTGTTAGCTCATTTAGTTCATAATTAGAGCAAAAGCCAAGGGCTTGGTGTTCGTGTGTTCAAGCCTCTGTAGATCAGGCTTCTGTTCCTCACCATCACATCATAGCCTGGGGCTTTCTGCAGACAGGATGAGGAGAAAGAGTCCAAATCTCACATTGCAGGGAGATGACTGCTCATAGGCTAGCACTGATGGCTCATTCACATGGAACTCCAAACAGAGTAGATGTAAATATTCTTCAGCAAAATTAATGAAATCCTTGCTGTCATTGTGGTGAATTATTTTAGGAAAGAGTGTAAGTAACTTAAGCATCTTGGAACAGCATCTCTGTACACCATCAGACACAAGACACAGCTCCTCCGTTGTCCTGTCTGACAAAGATACTTCAAAAGATGCAGGATGACTTGTCTGTGATATGAGTATTTGGTCTTTGTCAGGTCTGAAAGACAGGTTTAAACCCGGGAGACTGATTTCTTACTGATATGAGTAGGCAATAAAAAATGCTTTAACCTCTGGCTGAATTGAATTCTTAGCCCTAGTTTTCTGTAATGATATATTCCCTGCTTTAATTAGGTATGACCTGGAAAAAGTCTCTTGAGCTTACTTCACTGCTTCTGTTGCTTTGAGAAGTGCACTTTATAAACTGTGACAAAGGTTTAACATTGCCTATCTCCACCCTTCTTTTTCTTTTCTGGAAGGAGAGTCATCTTTTTTTTAAAACTAAACCAAAACCACTGATAGTAACTTGGGAAGTAGAAGAGAGTATCTTTATTACAGACAACAGTTCATACTGTAAAATATTTTGGTTCAAATTCAAAATGTATTAAATTAATGTAGGTCTTTGTTTCATATGTGTTCCTCTGCCAAACTGGGTAAATTGTACATCCAAGGATGGAAAACCATACCATGAGAGTATGATGTATATCCTTTAGGTATAAAGGTATATCCTTTAACCTCTTCCCAGCATATCACCTGTCTTTTATAAGTAAAGTGGAATTGAAAGGCTGTGTGTGATGGTTGAGGCTTCACTTCCTTCTCATGCAGGAAGAGATCCTGGATCTGAAGTGTGGGAGATGGAGTAGAAGTGAAGTGTGCAGGATGCAGCTTTTAGTAGCAGTTTGTTTTGTCTCAGCTGCCTCAGTGACCAGTTGGTCTTAGTGATGATGCTTTAGTATCAAAACAGTGAAATTCTGGGCTCAGGAGTGATTTTCTGCATTTGGGGTGAGTGGACCTAATATTTATTCTCATCTATCTCTGGAGGCATTAGCAACCCAAACCCTAATTTTTACCCTTAGAGTGGTGATCTGTAGTCCTGCCTTGCACATTAAGTGATGCATGTTCTTCAGCAGAGTTTTGAGCTCTTGATGTTCCTGGCGCTTTCAGAACCTGTGGAATATCTGAAATTTGTCTCCACTGGCCATTAGCTGATGTGGAGGATGTCTTCTAGCCTGTTTTTCTTGTCCTTTTTTTGAGCTTTGTGCTGGAGTTGTCAACCTGAATCATGCTTCAATATCTCGTAATATTGAAGTTTCCTTCTAATAAAAACTGGCTTATGAAAGTGCTGCATGGAGAAAGTGGGAGGTTCTGTAACTCATGAAATTGGTCTTCAGTCCTTGTAGAGAAAAATCTAAATTGCAAATGTTGAAATTGTGTTCTTTGGTTTGTTCAGAGTTCTGGAATGTGTTGAGTGTGGTGTTAAGGCTTTATTTTGTCTCATCTGAACTCTTCAGGGAGAACAACTACAATTTAAACAGAATTTTGTAGATGGTTGTGAACTGGTTTCTACAGAATACAAACTAGGATTATAAACACTCTTCTCTTTGTCCCTTTTGGTCAGAAACTGTTTTTCTAATGCACTGTTAAAAATTTCTTTGTAAAGAACCTCAGAAAATAAAGGGGTGCTAGTTAATGGCATTGAGAGGAGTCCTGAAGTATAATATGTTTGAAATAGAGGTGTCCCCTTATAGTACCAGTCCCCCAAAATGCTGATTGATGACTTTGTAGCTGTAGGAAACTTTCTAATTAAAACTGTTTGGTTTTTTTTTTCCCCCTTAATGTGGCATTTTGGAAGGTTTGCAGAATAGCCACACTGCAGATTAGTGCTGGAAAGGATAGAGTCCAAATAATTATCTTTTAAGTGCTTGCTATCAACAACTTTTCTGGGCTGAAAGTTATTAATAATAGAATTATGTTGTAAGGAATGCTTAGCCTCTCTGTGAACTTCTTAGCACTGTAGTAAATAATACATATTTTTAGGAAAAGAATGTTCTCTTCCCTTTTGGAAGTTGGAATTCTGCATTGCAGGAAACTAGACATTTTATAGCTTTTTGTCAGATGGCATAAAGTATTAGTTTAGCAGTAGGTGATCTTCCAACTTAGTGTTGCTTCAAGGATAAGTGGGATGGGACAGACAATGCTCTGTTAAAACTTAATCAGTTTTGTGTGATGTTTCAATTTTGAAGTGCTTCTTGGATGCTGCAGAAAGTGCCAGGAGGCAAAAAATCACATCACCTTTCATCTAGAGTCTAGTAGCAAAATCATCTACATCTGGAGTTAGTACTGCTGGAGTGATTAGCTCCTTTGGCTTGCTGAAGCAGAGATAATATTTTAAAGGACCTACTTATCCAAATTGGAATTTTGACTCCAGCTAATCCTTTTCTTCTGCTGGGAGCAAGCTAAGTGCTTGTATGGGATTGTTGCTAATAAAAGTTCCATGTAGCACTCGGAGCAAAGGGTAGGAAACAATGTGAAGTAACAGAGGAAACAAACCTTTGTGTTCTCACAGGTCATTTTAATGCTATAGGCAGAAAAATAATGGAATAGTGATCACTAAGAAACATTTGTGTTATGGGGAAATAATCTAAAAATCTTGTGATCTCTTCTTTATCCAAGATAGAACTCCCAGAAACAGAAGAAATTGTTAGAAGTGTTTCAAACAAATGTAAATTTTCCCATTGAGATGAGCTGTTGCTGGAACATTTTGTCCTGCAGGATGCAGAGGAGGAGGAGGGAGTGGGTTGGAAATGAGTCTGGCTGCATTACTTTCTTAGAGCCAAGGAGAGATTTTTTTTTTGTGTTGGTTTTGTGTTCTTCATCAGGACTCTTCATCTCTTTGAAAGTAGCTTGTCAAGCTGAATGAGCCTCTGACATCCTTTAATTGACTGGGAGGTTGGATAATCTGTATTTTTAGTAGTCTTCCCAAAAAAAGACACTAGTGATGTCACTGAGAAGATACAGAATTCGTGACATGAGCACTTCTGTTCTGTCTCCACTGTTAATTTTGGTACAGATTTTACAAGTCATTACTACTTGCAGCTAAACTTTTGAAGAAATAAAACCCTCTCTCCTTTAGTAGTACTATAGAGATATAATAATGAATCTTTACTTTTCCCAGCCTTCAGAATGAATAGAAAAGAACTTTAAATCAGAGATAGTGGTGATACTGATTCCATCATAGCTCGTTCTCCAGCTTTGGGGAATGTTAGCTTTGGCTTGCATTTTAAGTTTGATTTTTATATTCCATTTATTCCTTTTGAGTTGTCTACCTTTCAGCAACAAAAAAATAGCTTCTCTTCCTCCTCAGCTCTCACCTCTGCCCCCCAGCTCAAGGAGATCGTAGGAAGATTATCTCTCCCAGGAAAGAGACTGAGTAACATCTTTTGTTGTATGTGTTTATCTTGGAGGTCTCAGCTTGCTTACTATCCCACCTAATCAGGCTCCACAAAGGATGGTGTGTTAAGGGAAAGATGGCCATGATCTTGTAGGACTCCATCCAGCTTGGAGCTCCAGGGCCTATTGTTATTAGTCAAGGCTTGGAGGATATTCCTGTTTGAACTGGCAGCGCCTGGCTCTGCTGCTCCCTGCAGAGGCTTGGTGACAGCAGAGGTGTGTTACCTGTGGGCTCTGTGGAGACTGGGGCAGGACTGCATTGTGCCAAGATCTCTGCCATGAGGCAGCTGAAAACGTGCAAATTCAGCAGCATCCTCATTGCCCTAACAAGGATGGTCAAATGTTTCATATTACTGAAAATCCTGAGTATGAAGTGCTGAGCCGTTTGAGAGGAATTCAGCCTGATAAGCATAAAGAGTACGATAAGGAGAGACTGAAAAATAAAGTTGGCTGCTTCTAACCAGCTCTAGAAAAACAGCATGATGGAGAAAGTACATAAAGTAAACAGCTTACTCTACTGTGAATGTGGATCCATTAAATACATAGCATAGCAGAGAGTCTTGAAATAAACTAAATGCTCAAAAATAGGAAAATTAAGTGAGGAGCCCTTCCTCTAGGAGGTACTGATACATTATATATTGTAAATACATAGTAACAAAGATTTAAAATGACCACAGCCGAGTGAAGTCATTCTGAAGAATCTCTCATCTTCTGGCAGCCAATGTTAATTAGCAAAGATGAGGGAAACAATTCCTTATAGAGTATCCATAGCTCAGCCAGAGTGAACCAGGAGTTTGGTCACTGAGTTAATGTGCTGAGGCTGCAGGGAGGATTTCAGATCCCTTTGAGCTGGTAAGTTTGACCAGTCAAAGGCGTACAAATTGGGAAAGGAAGATGAGAGCAAAACACGTTCAAACCGTGCTTCAGGAGGAGATGCCTAATTTCTAATTAAAGAAGCTGCGTGGCTCAGTGTAGGAAATGCTGATGTCAACTGGCTTTCTTGTGTGGTGAATTTTTTTTTTTTTTCTGATGCTGTAGTTGGGCAGGTACTTGGACAAGCAGTGTCAGCATCCCACAATGTGCCCACACAAGCATTTGTGTCCAGTTCATGGCAAACCAGGCTGGGGAGCTGATCCAGCTGGAAAACAACATTTCCCAGAAACAAAAGGAAGTGTTTTGGTTTCATCCAGCTATAAAAATTCCTTGATCTAATTCTCTGTGATGAGCAGAAACACTTGTGCTGGCACACTGCTGTGGGCCACAAATAGCCAGAGAAGAGAATGTGTTGGCAGTTGTGATGGCAGCTGAGGTACATCAAACTGCAGCCTAGAAATGGCTTTCAGTGGTAGGAGTGTGATGGTGACATTTTGACCACTTAAATGTTCATTGTGTCATCCTTAACAAGGACTGCCCAGTAAGAACAGATTTCTAGTGTAAAACAGTTAATAGCAATGTACTGATCAAGAACATTAAAAAAAGGTGAGAAGGGAGTTCACTTGTAAAGTGTGCTTCTGGTCTGAGCTACAGCTTGTGGTATCAGGGTTGTGCTTCATATTGAGAAGTGGAATCGTGATGGGGAGCAGATAGATGAAGGCTTTTTGGGCTAACAGCACCTTTTCATCCCTGCCCCATACTTAAAAATAAAATATTTGTCAATGGAGCATGTCCCCATTTGAGAAATTATTGTAAGTGTGAGCTGCTAAAATGAAACTTTTTGGGGAGGTTTTCCACACTGCTTTGTGTTTCAGAACTGATTGGGCTCCATGCTGTCAGAAAGGGCCTGAATGGATGCAGTGCCCGAAAATTCCTTTCACTTGCTGGCAGGGTTTATGAATGTGGATAAGAACAATTCAGCATGATTCTGAAAGTGCTATGCTTCTGCGATTTCATTTGCTTTCCCTTTATCCTTTGATTCAATTGGTTCATTAACTAAAGTCTAATGTCATTCTGTCTACTCTCTCCTTGTTTTAGCTTGTATTAAGCTGTCTTAAAATTGAAGTGAAACATTTGAAGATTTGAAGTACTAAGCAAAATATAACTATAATTAACTGATTAACGATCAGCTTTTCTCCCATCTTTGATAGTTTTATTGGATTTTGATTTTTTTTTCCTTGAGGGACATAAAAGCCCACAAATTCTTCTATGGCTCTTCCAAATAGAAGTGAGTTCATGTGCTGAACTTTTCAGCTGGATCTTAGTAGTAGCCCCTTACTACTGGAAACATTCATCCTTAACAAAGACCTGAAAGTCTTTGCACCAGTTATGAAGCCCGTTCAGTATGTTTTCAATCTGTAAAGCAACAACACCTGACCTCCACTCAGCCTTTCTTGTGACTTCTATTCTGGATTTCCAGATTTACTTTAAACTCCACCAGGTTTAAAAGGGATGCAGCAATGTTTGATTGTGCTGCTCTAGGTGCTGCTGTGTTCACACATTCTTGCCATCAAACTTGGCTTCAGTATTTCATGAACCACACTTTGTTTTGACTGCTCACACTGAATAGTGTATGTCTCACCTTTACCAGTGAGTGCATAAACTTGAGGGGTTTTAATATTTGACCTGGTGTAATTTCAGAACAAGATGTAAACATTTAAAGTTGTGTGCTTTCCTGAAAGATAGGACACATGAAGAAAAAGCAGACCAGTTGAATTTCCAGCTATCTGGGTAGCATTATTTGTGGTGGAAGAGTATTTCTAAGTATTCTATCTTGCAGAAAAAAAAAAAATAAATATATATAAGAAC
The DNA here is from genome assembly GCF_049639895.1 of Pseudopodoces humilis. Taxonomy (NCBI): domain Eukaryota; kingdom Metazoa; phylum Chordata; class Aves; order Passeriformes; family Paridae; genus Pseudopodoces; species Pseudopodoces humilis. The sequence continues at coordinate 7,347,101 of NC_142205.1, read as the reverse complement.
AAGGCCAAAAGTTGGGCAGAAATACTGCTTTTATGGGACAGCTCTCAGGCTGAGGGAGGCTGGTGTGTAGCAGACTCTGAAGGTGAAATACTGCATGGTTAGCATATGAAAATCATATTTGAGGATGTACTTAAAGGCAACAGGTTTAAAAGATAGTCTAACATCACCATTATTATAATTACTATTAATACCTTAGTTTTAAGTGGGTTTAACTTGACTCATAGCCTCAAGTTGCTTTATTTCCCTTGCTACTACTGGTTATTTAAACAGCTAATTAGTAGTGCGGAAGAAGCAATATTTTTAAGGAACACTACTTGAAAATAATTTCCTGCTTTTTTTTTTGAAACTGTATATGTTAAAACTAGAGAATGTAAGTAATTTGGAAACGCATCTATGAAGATCTCTTCCCACTTTATATTCCATAAATGAATATGCTTGTCCAACTTAAATCATCACGAGTGGTTAATGCAGGTCACTAGAGAGAAAGAAAATATGTGGAGGATGTTTAGGATAAAAAGAGGTAGCTGATGAACCTAGTACTTTTGATTTAGATGACTACTTACAGAATAAAGATATCAAAGCTGCTGTCTGTGATACTTTTATGTATATAGGAATCTGTCCTGGTTACCAGATCTGGTGTTTGTTGACAGGTAACAATTATGTAACCTTTAAAGAAAAAGCTGAAAAAAACACAGGGCAAATATTAAAAGTAGCTGTGGGTTTGGGAAGTAGGTGTAGTATTTATTACCCTATTACTGCTTCACTTTTCTTTTTAAGACGGGATTAGTGATTAAAAAAATATAATAGCTTTACTGAATGCTTTAATATGCCAAATAGTGTTAAACATACAGAACAGTATGGTGGGTAAGTGCCTGTGTCATATGCTGTTTTCATATTCTTGGCTTAGGCTTCAGTAGTTTAAATGAGGGAAAGCTTTCCTTCTGCCTTGGATTAAATTCCTAGGTAAAATAATACTCTGATCTTCACCATTAATAAATCTCATCTCCTTTCTAAAATTTTAGTCAGTGAAACCTCAAATAGGAGTATTCTTTCATGAATAGAGATGTGTGATCTGAAATGCCAGGCCATCAGCATTGGTCACAAAGTGATATATTTGTGTGAAGGAATAGTCCAAATTAGAGTTATTACAGTACTAATTACAATATATGCAAGAGTTTTTCTGACTTTTTTCCTTTTTTCGAATCCAATTTTACAGGAAACCAGACATGATACATTGACAGTATTTGGAAATCAACTTTGGCAGTAAGATGGAAGCATAAATCTCAAGATTCTAAACTGACACCGAAATGGCTCATGAGTATTAAAAGAAGAGACTGAAGAGCCTCCAATACTTGTGTGAGCAGTGGAAAAGGAACAACTACCATGGTAACACTAATAACTGAAAAGCTGCAGAACCAGAGCTTGGATGATCTGACCTGTAAAACATACAATATTAATCTGGTAAGGATCTATCAAAACAACATGAATTAAATGTGAAATGCCAAGTTAACTCACAACTGCATAACAAATTTAAGAATGCCTATCAGCCAGAATTCAGCTGTTTAAGTTAGAACTGTTTTGCAAGGTTGGGTGAGAGTTGTAAGGGGAAGAAAGTGTCTTCAGTGTTTAGTCTGTTTGAAGTGATGCTTTTTTACTTTAATGATCTTGTTAACCTTGCTACATCATTTTAAACAGCAAAAAGCCAGTTCTCTTCATTAAATAGTGTTCTAATAACTGAAAAGGATTATCCAAGCTTCTCAGGATTCCTTTTTTGCTAGGAAAATGTGCATGTATTTGTATGGATTGATATCTTTATATCTGGCTAGAGTATTTACTTATAAAAATCTCTGACTACCATGTAGGTAACTGTCAGCACTGGGCAGAAGGAGAACAGTTCATCAAGTAAATACAGTTAAACTAAAATTCAGGTTACTACCAAACTTATTGATGCTAGTAAGGTGGATCTTTGCTTTTTCAATGTCTCAGATGCTTGGTGCTCTGAAAAACTTTGTAGTTTATAGTGTTACTCTTGCTGGTTTAATCTCTGGGTACAGTGTGTGGTTCAAGCATGCAATTCAGGCATGAAGGAATCTATTCTCTTCACGTGTGTCTTGTGAATGAAATATCTACTCCAGAGTGAGTAATGCGGAACAGTCTCTTGTTAGTTTTAGGTGCCTACCTGAGAACCCCAAAACTATGTTCTGTACGGAATGCACTAATTTTATTTTACTGACTTAAATTACAGTGGCACCCTTCTGTAGGTCAAGCTTTAATGTTCCAGTGAGACACAAAAAACTTAATTTGACTAAATGTCAAGGTGTTGTTCAATTCTAGTGCTTTTACTTTTTAAAATAATGAAATGTTGGACCTGAACTATGTCAGTAATTTTAAAATTCTGTGTTGTATATTATTTAAACAACTGAACTGCTTCCTTATTTATTTCACAAGCCCAAAGCAGGTGAAGCATCCCTTGAATTGTGGTGGAGTTTTTGTACAAGCACCTGCAATTCTTATGTATACAATTCCTTGTCCAGTAAGGATATCTTACAGTAGACATTAATCAAGCAATTTTATTTTCAAAACTGTAGCAGGTCCTTTTAGAGTTCTTCCAATAACTGATTTTACTTTTATTTCACCTTCCCCTTAAATATATGCTGTTGTTGAAAGGCAGATTTAAGGTGTTGAAATGATGTTAACCCTCAGGATAAGTGCATACTTGGCTTGCATTTATTTTGTCTGGTTTGATGAAGCACTTGGGGCATGCAGTTTGTAGGAGAATCTGCTGTATCTGTGAACTGGCAAAGTAATCATTTGTAACTAAACTCTGGGGCCCAATTGTGAGCCAATGATGACTTACAACCAGTAGCAGTGGTTAGTTAGGAACATGTAGCAGCACCTTGTAATTTCTAGTCTTTTTACCAATAGTCACTGTAGGTTTTGGACCATAGACCTCTGATAGCAGAGAAGGACATATCAGTGCTTTTACACTGTGTGGAGTCTGTACAGGAGTGTGTTGGCATGCTGTAATGTGTTGCAGATTGGTTGTTTTTTATTCCTGTCCTTATCTGGACTTACAATAAAGCATGAAAAAGAATAAGTGGAGCGGAAAATGGCACATGATGTCTCATCAGTTGTTTCGTCCTTGCCCTTCTCCTGTTCCTCTCCTCCTTTTATCTGTCAAGTAATTGGTTTTGTAAGTGCTTTAGTTCTTGCAGAAAATAGGTTCTGAGGACAGGAACAGGTTCTGTTTGTACACAATGGCACCCTGAAAAAATGTGGAAATTGCGTAGTGAGTGTGTGGAAATAGAGCAGCAAGTGTGAATAAAAGTGTGCAAGTAGGTTGCTCCCTACTAAAAAAGATTCATGCAAGCAGATAATGACTTCCTGACTAAAATGTGAATTTGAGATAATAAAAAGTGTGCTTTTTCCACTGGTGAAGGCAATTGCTAAATCTCGCTAAGAGAAAAAGACTGCTGGTGATGGTCTGGTATCACTGCTAGCACATTCAGGCTTTTTGACAAGAAGTTTAAATTAATGCTGTAGTTTCTTCTAATAGCAGCAGCAGTTTGGAGCAATTCTGAAGTGATCTTGCCTGCACCTTTTGTGCACTTGTGCTGGCACAAGGTTCTGTGACACCGTGTGGTGTACCTCATTGTGAGCTGGTTGAGGATTAAGACCAACTTCTCTTGCCTGAGTTAATGTAGTTAAACCTTATCAGTTTTGTGATACCTTTGCAGTGCATCTGCACAAGCGTCTTGGCACAAGTAGATAAAATAGCTGGGCAAAAGCTATTCTGTAATACAGCTCATGAATGAGGGTTATAAAAGAAAAAAGATTAGCTCTTTCAAAGCTATTTACTGTGCAGCCAAACTGTGCATAAAGACAACATGTAAAGGACGTAGTACACTTCCATTTGTGTGAGCTGCGTGGTGACCAAGTACCTCTCTTTTATGTTGTAAAATACTGGCTGCAGCTTTTTAGTGCTCTGTTAAATGACATGCTAATTTTCCAAGCTGGTGTAATTCAGCCAGTGCGCAGCTCATTTGTATTGTACAGCCTTGTCCTGCACCTGCCTTAAGGAAAATGACTGAGTGACCTGCTGTAGAAGCAGGGAGGTTGTCCCAAGCTTTTGTCCTCAATTTGGGTCGTGTCTCTGGTTGCTCAACTCTACCTCACAGAAGAGAAGTTCCTTGAGCACATTGTGGCTTTCATGGGTTGATGGTAGCACTAAATCAAATAGTTGGTCTCTATTTCTTTGAACTCTCAGAACTTTCATAGAGCTCAGAAGTCTTGGATTTTTCTGTATATTCTGACTAAACTTGTACCCTTTTCATATTCCTGCATAGAATCTCATGTTGGTTTGTGTAGTTACAGCATGTGAGCTGTAAGACTTCAAGGTGTGATACTAAGAAGGAAACAAGCACTGCCGGTCAAGGGCTAGTGAAAGGAACAAGTATAATTTTAAAAGCCCTTCCAGGCATGTGGGGTTTCGTTATTTTTAATTTCTGAGACTTATTTGTGTTGAAAGATGTAGAATTAGACTGACTTCCTCAGAGGAAAAGCCACTGGTCAGACTACTTAACTTAATCCCTTCTTTACATCCTGAGAAAAGGTCAAAGTGTTCCTCCTCACTATTTCATATCCAGTCATATTTGGAGGATATTTGGTAGAGAAACAGAGGTCTGGCATGGCCTGTTCAAACTGAGTCACATCTGTATTAATTAGTATTTGAATTATAAACAATGGCTTCCCTGTGGTTTGGAAAGGATGCTGATAAATTGGAGGAACTCAAATATACTTGGAAACTAGAAAAAAATGCCTTGAAATTAAAGCCATTAATATTAAATGTATGAAGATGAAGTTGTCATTCTGAGAATAATGAGGAGGGATAGCACAGGCTGTGAAGTATTTAATGCAGTACATTGGAGTGCAGAAGAATAGCCAGAATTATTTTTGTTACAGTTGGCTTCTGCTAGCAAAGAACACTTAAAATTAGTGATGTAAATTATAATTCGTTGTCAGCCTCACTTGCATGGCTCTTCCACTTTCTCAGTTCAGACTAGATGTCTTTGAGGGAGTATTTTAATGAAAGAACAGCTGTTAAGATTCAGAAAACCAACTGAAACTTGCAGCACTGTCCTAAACGTTGTACCACATGCTTCCTTTCCTTTTGAACATAGTATCTCCAGCTGCACAAAAGAGATTCTATTTGTGAACAAGTATTTCAAAGTAGAGCCACTTCTTGGCATGAAATTAACATTTCTAACCTCAGGTGAAACTTGTAGTTCCATTGTTTTGCATGTCTATCTTAAAATATGCCATTATTTCCCTGATAAATTCTCCAGAGGCATGAGATCTTGGTGGATGTTTTAACATCTATTCAAAAAGCAGTAGTTGCAAGATGGATGTTTCCTCTTCAGGAAAATGACTCTGTTGAATAATTTGGCCTTATTCTAAGGAAGGTTTCCTTCACACAGAGGGTAGCAGACTTCCCTGTCAAGGTTCCTAGCGATTACAAGCTCTTTTTAAGCATAATCACAAAATACTCATTGAGGAAGCTTCAGGTAGATCGCAGCACAAAGGGAATGAGTGGGGGAGAGTGGAGTGTGGCCAGCCCAGGAGAGCTGATAAACTGGTTCAGTGCCCTGTTACACTAATATCTAGTGGGACTTGTGCCATGTGCTGTATAGATTAAAAAAATCTTCTATAAGGAATTTACAGCCTGACAGGGTCTTCTCAAGTTTGGGCTTCCAGAGGTGGTTAAAATACACCAACAGACACTGTTTCCAAGTGTTTTAGTTTCAGCTATGGAAAGCCAAGCCTATATTGTGAAGGAGATGTGTTACTTACTGTCCTCTTAATCCCTTAGCCCTTATTTCAGTGCCTTGAGCTTTTGCTGGAAGTAGTGGCGCTCACTCTCCCTGTCAGCATGTGATGTCACATGTCATGCTCTTATGGTTTTTGGTCTGAATCTCCAAAGAATTAGAAATTAATTTTTTTGTGACTTAGCAGGATTCTGTATAAACAATCCCAAGTTGCAGAGGAAATACGTCTGCTTTGTCATGGAAGTGAGCACTGACTTCTCCAGAACCTGGTCAGAAGTAGCTGTAAGGACAAGGTTACTGAGTTAGAGAACATTGCAGTTCTCTGGAGGACAGATAGTGTGTGTGAATGTGATCCTGCTTTTTCCACAGACCCCCTGAAAATCAGTTTCAGTGCTTTGCAGCTGTCAAAGGTAAAGTAGTTTAGTCTTTACCTGATGGACAAGGCTTTTGAAGGTGGTAAAAGTACAGGTAATCAAAGAACTTGAACATTCATGAAGAGAACCTTGTTAAAGATGCCATTTGGTTGAAAACTGTAAAAATTAAGTATCAACTGCCACAAAGGATTGCCCTTGATACTATTTTCCTTATAAGCATTAAATATCTTGGCCTGTGTGAATAGTCTTTGAAACATCCCTAGCTATTATGTTCATATTAACTCATCTTGCTGCCCTTTCCATTTGGCTCAGGCTAAATCAGCTGTTTTTTGACACAGAATTTTGTTACAAAAACACATTTTCTGTAGCTACTGTCTGATAGTTGAATAGGTTGTCATTGCCTTTCATTTGGGGAACACTGGAAAGGAAGAATTTGTTGGAAGAACTTATCTTTAAGTCTCTAATTTGTCCATTTCTCCTTCAGGGACAGCTGAAATGTAACTACTGTTACCTAAATGTGTTCCTGTGTTTCACATGCAGCTGGTACCTGATTAAAGTAAACGGTGGAAACTGGCTTTTCAAATGTGAATTCTGTAGAACTGGCAAGTTGCAGACTTCAAATAGTTTGAATTGTACAAATTAACAGCAGATCCAATGGAGATATAAAATTGTGGTTCTGCTGTTTACTTTGAGCCTCTTTAAAAGGAGGTTATAAATGCATCTAGATGGATTTGCAAAGTAAAAATTGAATGGTTTGGCTCATATGCAGATGCTGATAAAAAAATAAGATTAAAAATTTCATTACTGTCATATCCTTTCATCTGTTCTGTTATTTCTTACCTGTGGAACAATAACACCAAGGGAATATTACCACAGCGCAGTGTTTGTCTCTTTGGGGCTCAAGGATATAAAGTTGTCACTAGTACTCTGTGCTGCTATACAAAGAAAAAAAGAAAAGGCTTTGTAGCCCAAGGATGTTTGTTTAAAAATTGACTTTGTATCTGGAAAGGAAGTGTATGTACAATGCTATCTTCTTTGGCTATACACAAAGAACAATGTTCACATAAAGTGTGTTGCTGTTTTTAAAAGCAATCTTCCTCTCCATCCTGAGGTGGTGGTGGGGGAGTGAATAATGACCCTTGGGCTGATGGAGCTATGAGCCACTTATTTATAGCTCCTTTATAGGAGGCTGGATTGCAAGCTCTGTGCTTTGTCTGAGAAATCTAGACCATTAAGAATGCCTTTGTAGTAATATTTTTTAGGTAAATTAGTTACAAACTTGTCTTACTTTGTAGATCCTACTGATGAGGCTTAATTGAAGGCCTTTACACACAAACCTTGCTTTTAAGCATGGCTATTATGTTGTTTCCCACCAATAAGCTGAGATTTAAAAAGCAGTCAGTCTGCTAAAGATGTTTTGATGATAGGAAGGATTTTTTCCAATGGCTTTTCTACTTTGAAGAAACAAAAAAAATTCACTGCATTGATAATAAGAAAATGTAAATGCTAATAAAGCCTGATTGGAACAGTATTCATGGTGGTGAACTTCAAGATCTTGTATATTTAATTTAGATAAAGCTATTCCTGTTCCTTAGTTGAAGATGAAGTGTTTTGCCTTCTAGCCTTAAGATTGAAAATGGAAACCCAACTGCCAGATTGTAATTTCCTCTCTGCTGAAATGAGAATTGGATCAAAGCTTTTTCATTAAGGATGAATTATCACTCTTAATTTTCTAGTTCATTCACATGGGCTGATGTTGTAACTCTTGAAACAGTTTGATACTTAGCAATATATTAGAAAACATAACAAATAATTAGGTGCCAGATCAGCTGTTCAGGAATTTCTTCAAGTTACATTGGAAAACCCCATCTTTTAAAGGTGTTGTTAAGTGCACATATAGAAAAACTAAAACCTGCATGCAGTTTCCTTGAAGTGAATGCTGACTCTTTCTACAGTTAAAACTTCTTTTTTTTCTGATTGATTTCAGTACTCATCTGAGAAGCTGAACAAAAGTGGCAGCTTGTTCCCTTTCGAAATCAATGGTAAGTTCTTCAGAAACCTTAGCTGTGTTTTACTGAGGTAATTGGTATAGCAAGCAGCCTTTCTTTTGTAAATAAGGTGAGGGGGATGGAGCATGCTGCTGTAGAGCCTGCTGGTTTAAGCTGGTCTTTGAACAATACTGGGAAGAGCTGGTTGTTAGTTTTGTACTTGTGATCTGCTTTGCATAGTAAAAAGCCCCTGTAAAACTTTTTTTCTGTTCGATTTCTGCCTTGGTGTGTACAGAGGCACACTAATGCTGTTTTTCATGTTAAACATCTTCAGATTCCTCAACTGGTAGAAATCTTTGTACATCTTATTATATTCTTGCCACATGGACCATCCAGTATGATGCAAACCTTGCCAGTGCCTGCACAGAAGTGTTATTTGCTTTTATTCCCCCTTGGTCCTATTAGAATAAGTTTTGTCTTGCAAAAACAAAAGTTCCAGTTACTGATATGTAAACTTTGTACTGCCTTATTAAAGGGTGGACTTGAAATTTTGCATGTTATGTTTTCTCTGAGCATAGAGGACTCTTATTTGCTCGGTGGGATTCCTCATAAAATGTGAATCTTAGTTTGTGAGAGGTTTCAAAAGGCAAATGGTGCTTTGTCTTAAATAGCATTAGCAACTAGGCAGGTATCCTGGTGGGTGTCTGTTACAGACCACCCAACCAGGATGAAGAGAGGCAGACAAAATATTCTTTTAGCAGCTGGGAGAAGCCTCACAATTGCTAGTCCGTGTTGTTGTGGGGGACTTGAACTTACCAGATGTCTGCTGGAAATACAGTACAGCAGAGAGAGCGCGGTCTAGTTGGTTCCTGGACTGTGTGGAAGAAAACTCCCTGATGTGTGAACTCAGTGAGGGGAGATACTCTGCTGGAGCAGCTGGTTTTGAACAGGGAAGGACTGGTGGTGATGTGGTGGTCAGAGGCTGCCTTGGGTACAGCGACTGGGGGTTGGATCCTTGGAGAAGGAAGGAGGCAGGGATTAGGAGAACTGCCACCTTGAACTTCTGGAGGGCAGACTTCAGCCTGTGCAGGAGGCTGGTTGGCAGCTGGGAGGCAGTCCTAAAGGACAAAGGAGTCCAGGAAGGCTGGATGAGCTTTAAGAAGGAAATGTTAAAGGTGCAGAAGCAGGCTATCTATGCTATGTGCTGAAAGATGAGCCAATGGGGAAGAACATTGGCCTGATTGAACAGAGAGCTTTGGCTGGAGCTCAAGGCTAAAAAAAAAAAAAAAACCAAACCAGGAGAGCTGACCTTTGGAGGGAGAGGAAGGCAACTCAGGAGGACTACAAGGATGTTGTCAGGCTATGCAGGGAGAAAATTAGAAGGGCCAGAGTCCAACAAGAACGTAATCTGACTACTGCCATAAAACACAATAAAAAATGTTTGTATAAATACATCGGCAACAAAAGGAGCGCTAAGGCGAATCTCCATCCTTTACTGGGTGCAAGGAGGAATATAGGGACCTAGGATGATGAAAAGCTGAGGTGCTTAATGCCTTCTTTGCCAGTCTTTAACAGTAAGACCAGTTCTCTGGGTACTCAGCCCCTTGAGGTAGAAGATGGGAATGGGGAGCAGAATGAAGCCCCCATAATCCAAGGAAAAATGGTCAGAGATCTGGTGCATCACTTAGACACACACAGGTCTGTGGGGCTGGGTGGGATCCACCCTAGAGGACTGAGGGAGTTCATGGATGGGCTCACTGAGACACTCTCCATCATTTACCAGTAGTCCTGGCCCCTGGGGAGGTCCCAGGGGACTGGAGGCTACCAAATGTGACACCCATCCACCAGAAGGGCCTGAAGGAGGATCTGGGAGTTTACAGGCCTGTAAGTCTGGGCTTTATGAAAGGCAGGTCCTGCTTGACCAACCTGATCCCCTTTTCTAACAAGGTGACCTGTCTTGTGCATGAAGGAAGGATTTTTTCCAAATAACAGGTGACAGGGCAAGAGGAAACGGCCTCAAATTTTGTACCAGCAGAGGCCTAGATTGGATGTTAGGAAAAATTTCTTCACTGGAAGGGTTGTCAAGTATTGAAACTGGCTGCCCAGGGCATTGGTGGAGTCACCATCCCTGTAGGTATTAACAAGGCATGTAGATGTGGCACTTGAGACACGGTTTAGTGGTAGACTTGGCAGAGCTAAGTTAATGGTCGGACTCTGGTCTTAGAGCTGTTTTCAGACTAGATAATTTGGTACTTCTGCCATGTAAACAATTAAAATACAGCTTTTTTTTTTTTTTCTATATTAAGCTTTTAAATAAGCCTCCTAGCCTGGGAGAAAGCTTCCTAAGAATTTTAAAAAATCAGGTGAGTCCCAGTTAGGAAATTGTCCTACAGTAGATGCTAGGAGTTTCAAACATTAGCTGGATCCCATTGTGTTGGCTCTTTCACTTGCATTGAATTATGGATGGTCCCTGCCTTGAAGAGCTTGCATGCTTAAGGCAAAGCACAGTATGTGGTTGTACCCATCTGAAAGAATGGAGGAGGAAGGACAGAGGAATTCTAATAAAACATGTTTGAATAGGCCAGCTGTCTGCACAGCTAAATGATTTTGAGACAATAGGGTGTTCTTTAAATAAGATCCAAATAAACAGGATAATCCATGACATACTTTGGGCATGGAACATGTACAACTATTTGGGTTTGCAACTTTTAAAGCTACTCAGCAAATCTTTTAGCTGTTGATTACTCTAAAACTTTAGTTTAGATAGTATACCATAAGAATATACTAGTATTCAGTGTTTAGGCTCTCTCTAGGCTCTTAAAATAGGTATATGGGAAAAAAATGGGTATTTTAAATGTTCTTTCTTTAAAGCCAGGATAAGTGAAACTTATTTGGCTAATTGGTTTAAATTAGCAAATTTTCTAACCAAGCATGAAGCACTGTTAGCTGGCCAACAGTTTTTCTGCTTTTCAATTTGCAAATCCAAAGTCTGCTGTAGTTCTTCTTACACTTCATTGTATAATGCAGAGGAACAGCTGTAAAATGTGCAGAATGTTCTCAAAGAAATGCTTCACAAAAGAGTGAGAGGCTGCGCTGGCAGACTGCTTTTAACCCAGCGTTGCCACTTCAGATGAGAAGTTGTGCACTATGTCTGCATTCACAGTAAAACTTGCAGGAGGTTCTTAAGGGATACTTTATGCATTAAATTAAGATTTGCATTTCTTTCTTATATTCAGAGTGTAAGGGGGGAAGGCAGCAGTCTTCAGTCTGATTTAACTTTATTCTAATTTAAAGCTTTTCAGAGCAGAGAATATGAACACCCTTTGCAAGTTTTCTTTAATAAGGTGTTCTTAATAGAAAAGCATAAGAGTTAAATGAAGAAACAGTAGTCTGAAGTGGTTATCCTGCTCTTGCATAAAAAAATAAAAAAGTTCCCTGATGGCTTCTCACATTGTTAATCTGTTTTGGTTGTACCTGAGGTTCACTGTTACACGATTTATTTGTGGTATGTGCTGTGCACTAGGAAACTGTCCCTGTTGCTCACTAAAAAAAAAATTGTAATTATTCAGAATAAAGGAAAAAGTATTAACAAGGTACATATATACTGGAATGCCTGGACTGGTTCCTGATCAAATACTTTGGTCTTTGTGTTTTTTGAATTTTCTGCTTTTTTCTTTAGCATGGAATTTTGCTTAAGAGCTGGGTATTTATGGCTCATCCTTCTAAAGATGATTTTGATGGCTTTACATTAAACTAGGTTTAAAACAAATTGTTCTTTCCCTTTTCATCTTTTACCTGTATCTTTTTCTGCTTTCAGAAGACAGTCCCTGGAAAGCTTTAAATGGGAGTTACCCAATCCAGCCTGACACAACCAGGAATTCAGCTTACCCTTTCCCAGTGTGCCCGTTCAGCACCAGCGCTGCCAGCAATGGCAGTCTGCCGTGGCAGCAGGAATCCTCCAACACGTCCATGGTGTCAGGATGGATAAGCGAGCTAAACCTGAATGAAAACTCGGGTCAGCCCCTGGCACCACCCACCAAGCGCCACTGCAGGTCCCTGTCGGAGCCGGACGAGCTGGCTCGCTGCCGGTCACCCTGGAAGCCCGGCAGCTCCAAGGTTTGGACTCCTGTGTCAAAGAGACGCTGTAACAGCGGCGGCAGCGCTACCTTGCAGCGCTGCAACAGCCATGGAAGTGCCACCTTGCAGAGAAGCACAAGCATCAGCCTGCCACAAAACATCCTGTCCCTAAACAACGTCTTCACCATCACCAGCTTCAACACCTCTCCAGTACCCAGACCTTCCTCTGCCAGCAGCGGGTTTGTGGACAGCAGCGAGGGCAGCACGAGCTCCAGCACCCGCTGGAATTCCGGAGGCCCTTGTGACTTTAACCCAAGGCGCCGCCTCTCCCTCTCCCAGGAGCACATCACCGAGACAGGAAATCTCTTGCCTTCAGCCAACAGCACTCCCACCTCCACACCCGAGCTCAGCCGGCGGCAGGGCCTGCTGAGGTGCCGCTCGCAGCCCTGCGTCCTGAACGAAAAGAAAAGCCGGCTGAAGCGCAGACGGGAGGAGGATGTACGATGGAACAGGCCATCGTTAGACTTTTTTAAAATGACACGGGTGAGATTTTACTTTCCTCAGTGTGGGAAGGCAGCTCTTGCAGAAAGGCTGTTCCTAGATCAGCGGCACTAATTTGTAGTTGTTGCAGATTTGCTTGTGCCCTGTATCTATCACCTTTGGCAGGAGAACAGGTTGCTTGTGCTGAACCTTAATGCAGCTTATATTCTACCTGTAAAACCCAGTTCTTGAAGTCCATTCTACTTGATACAGAATGCTGAGAGAGCTGAAAAAATGCATAAAGCAGAGGCCACAGAAAATGGGCTTGCTTTTTGAAAAGCAAGAAAGCCATGGGGAATGGAGTGGACATGGTAGCAAGAAATTTATACCCACTGCGTACCCAAATGCGATGATTTGAGTAATCTTGGTGCAAATCTGTTTGATTAAGCCTCCCAATAGTTTGAGTAATTTTATAATGCTAAATAAGAGCAAGCAAACCCCTGTATAAATGGATTAACTAAAGAAGCTGCTAATAAGCAGTTGGAAAGTGATAGCATTCTAATATGGCAACTCCAGGTGCTCCAGCTCAATGGAGGGGTGTTTTACTCCAGAATTTTATTCAGAATTCTACTTTCCCTCTCATGAGAGTAGAGGTGCTGATTTAAGAACTAGAAAACTTCAGTTTGTGCCTATACTTTGCACGTAATACAAGTGCATACAATACAGCTAATTTTTTTTTTTTGAGCTTCTTTGTCCACAGAGTTGAGTGCTACAGTTAAAAATGTAAAACTGAATCTAAAATTATAGTCAGAGAACACTTTGTGCTTGTGAATATAACTCTACTGCTTTCAGTAGATATCAGACTTGGAAGGCTTGTGTGGTGGATCTATCATGACTAGTGGTAGTGAGGCAGTTTGCAAAAACTGCAGTGAAATTGTGAGGAAGGGACATAGTTGTGGACCAGTGTCCCTGTATGTGATGCACCGTGCAGAAGAAAAGCTGAATAGGCAACAGTGTTGGCTAAAACATGCAGTTTGTGGTACCCCAGTTATTAGTAGGCTTTACATCAAAATACATGGGGAAAAATACCAGTAAAATAGGTACTGGAACTGTCTGATGCTAACTAATTTATATCCACTTGACTGAAAGTCTCTACTATGACAACTTACCTTTCCCTTGTACTTTTGTGAAACAACTTCCCTATATCTTAAAGTATTTTCCTCTTTAAAAATACAGCATTTTTAGTGAAGCTGTGGGGATAGAACAATCAGTTTATTACTGACAAGGTTGGTAATGGTTCTGTTCTAGGTATGACTAGACAGTGTTCTAAGTTTTGGCTAAGATGCAAGTTTACTGGTTAGCTAATCAGCTCTTACCTGTTTCTGTGTTAATCACTGCTGGGATTAGTTTTCTAATCTAGACCAGAAGTATTATTGGATTTGCCTTTCAACTGCCTGTGTGGTCTCATGACGGTTTCTTAATGTAAAATTTAAAACCTGCCCCTTTTTTGGCTGGTCTCGATGTTTGCATTCTTCAGGCTCTGGAGGTGAGGTGCAATATTTCAGACTACTGAATGGCTTCAGTTGCTCAGGTCTTAATGCCTTTTAAATAATCTATACAGCAGTGTATATGGAGAAAACCTGTTACAACCCATGTCTACAGGAAGTTTTTTGGCTGTTTAGATTTGCTGCAGAATTGTATATGACACTAATATTTAGCCAGTCTTAAATATTTTTTCCCCGTAAGACTATTCTGAAGAGATGATTTCATGAGGAGTAGTTTATTCTGCAATGTCAAGGCATAATGTTTTCTTTCCATGTATTTCAGTAGAATCTTCCTCTTAAGATACTACTGTGTATTTAGTCAAAGGCACAAACTATAGCTTGGAAATGCATCAATTTCCAACCATGCTAAACTTTAATGAAAACATTTATTTAAAAACTAGGCAAGTACTAGAAACATTTGAAGTAAAAATTGAATTAAGTCTAAGAAATATCAGGTTATTTTAGATGTCAGCTTGCTTACCCAAGTTATCATTAGAAGGCTTCCTATCTTACCTTCTCTGCATGCCCCAAGTCCTGGCAGATGTATATGCTTTGGAACTTATATTGTGGTCTTAAGCAAAATTACTGCTGTGCAAAATATCATGAGCTAATACTAGAGAAGGCTTGTTTTGAAGTGTTATACAAGGTGTCCTATATCTGCTTAGAGCTCAGTGAAGATCAGGGCTACCATTAGGGAGAGTTCAGTAAGACCTTCCTTTCATGTATCTTGATGGCTCCTTATTGTTTCCAAAAATACTTTTTCTGTGATTTCAAATTCACTTCCAAGTCAGTTTATGAAAGACCTCTGTTGAAAGCAAGCACTTTTAAGGATTTTTGTTTTAAGCTTTACTGCAAATATTTTGATGTTCTCAAATCTTCCTAAAAAGCTCAATTTACTAAGTAGTTGCTCAAAAGCAGGTCAGCAGTTAGATAATAGTTCTTGTGGAGAACTTAACATGGGTCAAATGATTTATGATAGATCTGAAGGTGATATATTAGAACCACAGCTGCTTGAAGGTGAAAGTTTTGGGGCTGCAGACATTTCTGCCAATGCTCTGGTGTCCTGAGAGGTTGACACAAAGACATGCTGAAGTTGCAGAAAGCTTCTCAGCATGGAATTCTCTCAAATCAGTGTTTATCAGCACTAAATGATATATTTACGTTAGCTTGAAGCGAGGGCTGTTGTATCTGAATGAAGATCTTGAATAACTGTGGTCAGGTGAAACTTAGGAGGCAGAAGGGGATGAAAAGTCTTTTTTGGCTTGATGTGTTTTATTTTGTTGTTTTTGTTTTGATGTTGGTTGTTTGTTTTGGGCTTTTTTTTCATTAGTGAACTGGTTTTTTTTGCTAGTTGAGTTCTGAAAGCATACTTGTTGGTTGCTGCTGTAGTCCCTAATAATTTGATAAATACTAGTGTTAGAAAAATCAAAAGTCTGATTCTGAAAACAAAGTTCCTATTGTCTTTGCTTTTTAAGTTCAGAATTCATTGATGAGAAAATTCAGATTATTAATTTGTGTGGCTGTTCTTAACTTGTCCTTGTTCATGGCTTGCTCCTTCCACTGTTGCATCTTTAATATTCTGATTTATGCCTTTATTTAGAAGAGGTAAAGAAGTTGGGCTGCTCTGAATATTGTAAACTGTTTATTTCTATGTACTTTGACTTTGTTTTATTCTTCCACAGACCTTCACACTTCACTGCACTCCCCCTCTGGTTTAGGTTTTCATACCTTCTTGGGAAGGAATATGCCATATCTTCAATTCTTATGGAAAATGCCACATTAATATCCAGTAAAGTGAGTGATTCATGTATGTAGAAAGAGATTCAAGTGTTCAAGCAGATTGCTGTACACCCCTGCTTAGCTCTCATAGAGTGCTAAATTCTGGAAGGATCTTTTTTTGGACTAGAAGCTGAAAATACCAACTTGTGAAACATCAGACCTTCTAGGACATGAAGACAGCTGTAAAAACAAGTGGAAGAGACTGTAGGAAAAGATAACAAAATACGATAGCAATTTTCAGCCCCTGAAGGCTCAGAATGACTTTCTCCATTCAGTTCTGTGTGCAAGAAGAGCTGTAGGAGCTGTAGCACAGCAGAACGGGGTGTCTGTGAGCGTTTGTTGACCATCACCCCGATCCGGAGCCGGCTGCAGTGAGCGGTGTCAGCCTCCCCCCATGGCCCAGACATCCCGGCACCCTGGTGTTTGGAGATGGCAGAGAGCCTCCCTGGGCTTGTGCTCTCCTGCAGCAAACCCGCTCTGTCTCAGAGCCTGACACAGAATGAGTCAAGGTGGTGTTTAGACTGCTAGCTGCAGTATGAGGAGAGAAATGTTTCTTTACTGAAGTGGAAACTGCTGAGTTTTTTCCAGTGTTCTGCTTCGTGAGTTATGTCAGTTGATCCTGAGGTGCGACAAGGAAAGAGCAGCCAAGAGGTTGCACATGTTTTTTGGTGTGTAAGCAAGTTTTGCTGTGACAGTGAGATTTAATTCTGTTTTAGATCAAACAAAACACTGTAGTTTGAAGTATTTCTGGTGTTCAACATTCTTGTCTTACTCCTCCCCCACTGTGGTGGCATGAGGTTCCAGAAAGTAACAATCCTGGTATCATACTTAAAAATCCCAAGCTACTTGTGTTTTCTGTGAAGTGGTGCTTGGTCTGTTTAAATAGTTAATACCAAATACCTGGCTTTATTCACCTAAGTAATAGTTTCAACTGTTGAATCCTGGGGCATATCATGCATTAATTAACATAAGACCAATAAGACAACACAATGAAGAGTTTTAAGGGCCTCTAAGTAGTCAAATAACTCAGGGACTGAAGTTGTAATTTCCTAGCACCAGGTACTTCTTTTCTTAGAAATGCTTTAAAGTCATCTGGATTTTATACTACTGGATTTTCTTGGTACTGAGAGAGAGCCTAAGTGCCACACCAGGTCAGGCCAAAGCTGCAGCTGGCACCCTGCCCAGCCAGAACAGCTGCTTTGAGGGATGCAGGAACAATGAATGTGCAATGTGATACTTCCTCCAGCATGGCCTGGCTCCAGCCAGTGTGCATCTTGGGGGCTTCAGAGTGTGCTTCAGTGGTTCAAACTCTGGCCACTATTGGTAGAGCTATTTTCTGTTGACAGTCAGCTTTTTTAACCCCATGTCTTGGACCTCCACCGTGTTACACAAGAGTTCAATTTTTGTAAACACTTCTTCATCACCTGCAACACCTGAATGCTTGATTTAGTCTTTCTTGAAGTTTCAGCTCTTCAATAAGCAGAACACTTGGATAACTTTGATCCTTAAAGTAAATTGAGCTAAAATTGTTTTATGATTATTGCCTTTATGCTGCAGATAACAGTGATGTAATGGCTTTATATAGTAATGAGGGTTTCTCACAGGGCGAGTGTGAATAAATAAGTCAAATATGTCAACTTTGGCCAAAACAGCAAAACTAGTATCACTTAGATGTGAGAATAAGCAGAAGGGCTAGATGGTAGTGATTCCCACAGCAGTTTAAAAACATACAAAGCTGAGGTGAATGTTGGGGGTGGATATGTGTCCCTGAAGGTTGGGAAGAGGAGGCACTACTTAATAAAGGGCAGAGCACATCAGCAGTGTTGCAACTGAACTTGGGTCAGGTGGCTGCTGCTTTTATTACAGAGACTTTCCTGGTAACTCCTGGTCTCTATTGTGCAATCTCTGCATCCACTTACTTGTTTCACTTTGTGTGGGCCAGTTTGTAGAAGCCAGTGTGAATAGATACAAGGGTGAGCTATAATACCAATTATTTTATTTAGGTACATAAGTCAGGGCAACAAAATGTGTGGTTGCAGTCTGAAAACTACCAGGCAATGGCTGCTTTTTGCCCTTTTGAGGTTAACTGTAATGGTTAGTATGGGGACAGGTTTATGAATTAGCCATACTGTGACCTTACTAAGCTTAAGCCTTGAGCAAAGTAAATGTTGAAGCTTTCTTCCTGATTCTTTGAATTTTTGTTGTGATTAGTGTAGTGCAGGAGCTGCTCCCTTTTGTCAATCTCTCTCCCAGGTTGCTGTTTTAGCATGTGCAAGATAAAAGAAGTCATATCAAGTCCCTCACTAAGCTCACAGGCTGCCTGCCCTGTGAGTCAGGGCTGCACTGGCTAAAGTAGGTTAAGTGCTGGCTCATGAAGTTCATTCAAATTGTGCTCTATAAATAGTAAGCATGTTGCTTTAAATAGCTTGAGATGCTTATGTAAAGTTTGTGTCTCGTAGCCTCTTGTCTAAATGGGAACAAACAGGTTATTTAGGGTAGATGTAATTTCTGCTTGTGGAGTCAGCAAAGGCTGTTCTGTGCCCTGCCCACGAGTGCAGTGTGATTTGGGGGAGGTCTTTAATACGATTGCAGCACGTAATCACTCACACTCTTGTGATTCGCTTGCAAGATGTACTGCAGCATCTCTGGGTCACAATGTAGGTCTGGTTTTTCTACCTGTGCATGACATGTTGCAATTCAGTGGTGCATTGATGGTGCAGCAATGCTCAGATAAAATAGGTGAGTAGAGGTCCTTGCCCTGTATGTAGGTATCTTGTGCTGCAGGGCACCCTCAATGCCCTTGGGTTTTGGAATATGGTTTGTGGAAAATACAATACAGATGAGTAATGTGTACAGAAGGATTGGGATCAATTAAATGGTAGCAAATGTAGATGTATAATACTAGTTAGTAGTTTCCCTTTAAGACCAAAAAGAACAGCTATGAATGAGACAATTGAGCCAGGAACAGAATTTTAGTTTTTTTTAAAATTTAATACCTATTACCACGGAAGCCTTTAACTAAACATTTGAAAAATAGGACTAATCCTAGCCTATCTTTACTTTGAAAAACACTTCAGGGACTTTTTTAGCTTTTTTTTTTTTTCTCCCTGTGGTGGTAATTTCTGTAAGTGATCATAAAACAAGAAAGCAAAAGATAACATGATTTGTATTTCAAATATCAACACTGTATCAAAATTGCCCAGCTAAGTAAACCAGTGGTTTAAATCCATTTTGTGTAATTCTAGGCATAAACATAACTTATAGCTGGAAATAAATTGTGAGCAGTGGACCTCAAGGAAAATTTTTGTACTCTGCCCATGCAGCATCACCCTATGTGCAAGAGGCTAAAGACTTCAATATTTCTTCAATATTTAAGACTAATCTTGTCCTGGAGGACAATTG
Organism: Pseudopodoces humilis; assembly: GCF_049639895.1. NCBI lineage: Eukaryota > Metazoa > Chordata > Aves > Passeriformes > Paridae > Pseudopodoces > Pseudopodoces humilis. The sequence continues at coordinate 7,327,632 of NC_142205.1, read as the reverse complement.
TCTGAATGAAAATGAGTACAGTAAGATATTTGCAGGTTGTCTAAGCTTCTGTAGAGTTAAGATAAACTCCTGCTATACCTGCAGGATTTTGAACAATGAAATATAAGTCAGCATCAATCTGCTAGAGGCTGGTAAAGCTGTATTTGTTCGATGCAGATCAATTAAGAGACCAGAGAATTGCTAAGATCAGGAAGAAGTTATCTTTGGAGAGGAACAGGTTATGTGGAAGATAGAAGCAGTTTCTTGAGATGCCTCCTCCTGTGGCATTGACTTGTTGAGCAAACTTCAGTGATGGCCAGTGGCAATCCCAGCACTACTGTCACTGCTGGAAGAGCACAGGTGTTCCTATTCTGCACCTCTGTGCAACAGATGTCTAATAAATTTACAGATATTTTGACTTGGACTGTATGTTAAATTTGCCTCTCTGAAGTTAAGCAATATGCATCTGCTATGTAGTGTGATTAAACCTCCCATATTCTCAAATTAAATAAAAATAATGTACAGTTGAATCACATTTTGCTGTAACTATTTATGTTTGGCTATCAATCTGTAAAAAGCATTTGTGGAAATCATGGCTGAGGAAAGATGTCTTAAATCATCCTGTCTCATTCTCTGTTGATGCATGATTACTTCCCACAATATATTTTTCTAGTATTTTGTCCACTGTAGCCTTTTAAATGCCTCCAGGGATGTGGTTTCCTTAGCAGATAAAAAGAATCTTTTGTGGGAAGCAGAGGCAGTTTTGCCTGAGCTATAAAAATTATTCAGACTCACTTAAGATAGTGTCATGTAGTTTTGGATCTCTTTCCTACTGTCATGGTAGTATTTCATGGAAATAGTCTTCCTGGTCCTCTAGTTAATAAAAACATGTCGTATGTCTTAGTCTCCATCTGAAAGCAACTTCTACAGGAGCAAGAGGAGGAATAGCAGATATTAAATGTGGTACCTAGTGCCTGGGAGCCTGTATCCAGCTATACTTTTCTGCTTTGTGAAAAATTTATAAATGACTGCTTTCTTGGTCAGGAAATATTTTTCTTCATGAGTTGGAGAATAACACATGAGCAGGATATTTGAGGGAGCTCTGAGAAGTAATAGCCAGGGATGAGAGCTTCTTGTAGACCTTCAAGGACTTCAGTAGCTCCAGCTGAGGTGTTCAGCTAAATCTCCATTTCCAGTCAAATATTTAGACTATTCCTTTCCCTAATAGTTAGGTCTCTTAATTTAAACCTCTTCAAAATACTCCAGTAGAACAGGTTAATGAAATTAATATTTTGTTGAAAGTGAACCTTTTTCAGTAATCTTAAGCTTTATTTACCCTACTTTGTAAGCTGTTATACAGATGCTACTTCCTATGTTGAAGTACTTATGTTAGAAATACTCAACTCCTGGTTTCAAAACTAAAAAAAATTCTTTAACATGTATTGCATCAGAATAAAAAGCCTCTAAGTGGGCTTAAGCTCTAGATATTTAAAAGAAACCCAAAACAACCTCCCCATCACAACTTTGTTTTATGCCGTTACAAATCAGTATAGCTTTCTTGTAAACTTCTTAATCATATGTAGCAGCTAGTGTTTGTCTCTTGCTGTGTCCATTGTTTGAGCAGGAACTTGTTTAAATAACAGTAGTATCTTCAGGGGCATATGGAACTATTTTTGGAATATGCATTTGTAGCATAAGTAGTTGGCTTAAGCTTAAAGACAGCTTTTTAACCTTGTCAAAAATCTGTATTTTCCACTGGGCGTTATGTTACTATCTGACAATCAGTTTTGAGTTGAATTTTGTCATTTCAGGCATAGTTGTATGGCTCTTTCATCCTTCCAATCCTAAATAGATGAACTGCACATCTGTTGTGTGAAAGTAACGTAGGAGGTCTCTAAATTTTTCTATTTCAAGAGTGACTTTGTTAACATCAGTTAAAAGGCTTATCTATAATTACACAGTTCCTATTAACACTGTGGTGTTGCAAAACTGATGTTCATTTTCCATCCCTTCCCAGATGGTTTTTAATGTGAAGCATGCGAAAATCTTTATTTTTAAAACTGGGTATTATGCTTAATAACTAGCAAAGGAAAGTAGCAAAATTAAGCTTTAATTTTAAAAATAAGTTCAGGCACTGTACCAGGTGAAAACAGAAGTGTTGAAAACAAAGAGCTGAGAATTTTCACCAAAATGTGTGTAGCAGCAGTGCCTGAGGATGACACTTGTGCCACGACTGACTTTACAGGGCCTTTGGGGAGCAAACATTAGGAGCCTTCTCTGCACTGGGGAGGTGCAGAGACTCAAGTGTGGTTTTTAGTTCTTTAATGTGTTGTGATGAATTTTTGTAGAAGTGAAAAGAACAGTCTCTTAAAATGAAGAATGGCATCAAATACATTTTTTCAGAAGGAGGCAAACACTGTATATAAACCTGTCAACATCGGCCTGTAAAAAAGGCAGGACAGGTCATAACTTAATTTGACAATGGATCTTGTAGGGCTTAAGATCCCAGATGGTGTCAATGGTGTAGAGCTACTGACCTGACTTGTCTGAGCTTTTCATGTAAAACTTGTGGGCTCTATATCCAAGTAACATGTAGCTCAGCTCAAAGTGGATTTAATTGCCAGAGACACTGCCCTGTGGAATTCACTTTCCTTTTGAGGAGTCTATGTGAACCTTTATGGCTGCAGTATATGTATAGATGATGTAAGCTCTAAGGGCTGCCTGGCAGAGCAGTGCCAGCTTAAGAGTTACTGTAGTTATTGCAAGAGAGAGATGTGGGAGACTAGCAGCAGACTGGGGTGATGAGTTTGGGTCCTCTGTGCTTGATTGTATAGCATCAATTAAACTGAGAGGGATGCTTGAATTTCCAAGATTTTCAGTATTTTCTATTTTCCTTAATAAAAAAAAAATTGTTTTGCTCAAGTAGAAGCATCTCTGATAGCAATTAATGTTTGCTCTATCAATTTCTTGAACTTAACAGTTCAGATAATTCTGCAATTCAATGAAGCTAGAGAAAAAGGTATGTGTAGTTAAATATGAAATGAGATGTTGAAACTACTGCTTCTCAACTTCTTCCCAGTTATTTTTGACTCTGGGAGTCTAATTAAGACTCCCCCTGCCCCATCCAATAAAGTGTTTATTGAGAACTTGAATTAATTTTTTTCTGGTAAGTTCTGTAGGTGGAAAAAAAGTAACTTAAACTGTATCCTTTTTTGTTCTGCATTTCAGGCCCTGCTTCATCACTGGATGCTTTACTTTCCTTGTGTTTTACATATATGAAGATGTGCTGTGAAACACTTCACGACCTCTATTGTGTAATTTTAAGTTTGGGTTCTCCAACTACTTGAATTTTTGTTGTTTAAGGATGTCCTTAAGCAAATGGCAGTATGCAAGGCACTGGTATAAAGCATTGTCTTCCCTGAAGCTGTGCTTTTCCTGTGGTCACTCTGCAGCATGTTAATGTCGTGCATGCTTTGAAATTATGGAGGGTTTGGTTATAGAAACCACTTTAGCATTTGTTTTTCCCTTCCTTGCTCCCCTCCCCTTGCCACCCCTGTGGTTTGAGTTTTGTATGAGGAGGACTCAGAGGAAGGGAAGCTGAATTCCTTTTCCTTGTTTTCGTCTTTCAAATACAATGGTGATTACAATGTCTGTATGAAACAGGCATTATATTTTGGTAATAATGTTTTGTCTCAAAGCAAGTGAGTCATCTTCTGACTACCAGGCTTCAGAATATGACAGTCCTTAAGAACTTTCCATATGAGGAAGCAATAACAGATTTGTGGGATGGCTAATGAATCATGGATAATTAGTGTCCTGGTCCTGCTAAACTTTAGCATCTGACAGGTATTTTTACTTTTTGTGGGGTGGTTTACAGAAACATTCTCTACCCAGTTTATAATTTGATCTAATATGTGAAACCTTTAAATGCCAACTTTTTATGTCATGGTACAAAAATTATATTGAATTGATATCACAAAAACAATAGAATTGATCTCACAGGATTACCTTCCAGACCTTTTTTATTTGCTTAGTTCTTGTGAGTATATTTTAGGGCATCACAGATTAAGCTATAATCTATTAAAAATGAAACTGTAGTCTATTAAAGAGCAATTATTGTTATAGTGAGGGGGACAAGTGATATATTTTGTATTATATTATTGGTGTGCATGTAGTATGAAGCATCTAGCTCCATACTGATTTAGATGAGAAGGATCCTTGATATATCAAAGACTATGTATTTTTAGCTTAGTTCAAAGTACTACAAATAATTACTTCAGTAAGCCAGAAGTTTCCAGTTACCAGTATTTGGCTTCTTCTGAGAGTAGCCTGGGGCATTTAATCATGAGAGCTCACACTTGTGGGAGAGTCCTGCCATTGCATTTGGTATCTGCTGAACATGAGTGGTCTCCAAATCCCTGCTATTTTAGTGTATCTGCTGTTGTTCATATATAGCTGTGTGCCTGCTACAAAACTAATGAAATTCCTTTGATAATTGATGATTTTTGACACTAGAGCTGTTAGTCTTTGTACCTTGTCCAAGGAACAGCCATTTTTGAGAAGGAAGGCCTTTCAAAATAGGTGTTGTAGAACAAGAAAGATTTTCCTAAGAGCTCCAGGGCACATTTGAGGCTTCTTGTATAGTCTGACTTATGGTGAGCAGCTGTTCATATTGATGACATATCCTTCAGGCAGGACCAGCAGGTCCTGTCTCAATACCTTCAGCTTCTACCAGTCCTGAATTCAAGCATGCTTTTAATTTTTCCAGTCCTGTTTTAGTAAATAGGCCCAGTTGACTGAGACTTGATTTACTCTGGTACCAGTGTAAGTACCTGAGGATTAATCTGCAGTTTGCCAAGTTGTTGGAGATAATGCTTAAATTAGAGAGTTAAATTTGATGCTTTTACCTCTTCCTGCCATGAACAAGATGAGTATCTAGGTAGTTTAAAAGAAGGGGAGGGAAGGGGGTTGGGAATTGCTGTCAATTTAGGGCTCTGTTTCAGGTGCATCTGAATTTGGATAATCCAGATCTTGTGTGAGTCCCCCTTCATTATGATGAAAAAGATCCTTTACTTATAGCTGTAATTTCTAATTAATGGAGTCCTTAATTTGTTAGAAAAAAACTTATTAGATTGAGCAGTGTTAGAGGGGGAGCATTTTTTTCCAGTCCTGCTCCTTAAAATGATCTTGCTGTCATGAACAGATTTAAGTTTCCTGTGCTGAAACATAACTGATAACTACATTCCAAACCGGAGTTATACAGGTCATAAAGTTTGTCAAGAAGTGGCCTTGTGGGTTTTTCTAACCACAGCAGAATATTTTCTTGACGTAGTTATTTTTCAAAGACAGATGACTGTTTTTCTTACCTTGGACATTGTTGCCTGAAGGGGTTAGTCTGATGGTTTGACACAGGGTTTGGAGAACCTCTAGTCTCTGCCTCTGATACTGTTGAATTTGGATGCTATTCTGCACAGCTGTGCTCTTTGGAAAAAAAGAGTAAGGTTCTTGAACTTGAAAAGCTCCTTCAGTAACAGGCCTTGAAAAAGGAAACCTTTGCACATAAGGCGTTTTCCTCTAGGATGAATCTTGCATGGTACGAACCTAAAGTATGGAACTGTTCTACTGGGAGTCAATATTTTTTTTTTACATGGCATTTAAGCATCTTTACAAATTGCATGCCTGTGTTTACTGGGAATTAGCAACCCAGCATGATGTCTGTTGGCTAATTTCACATGGTCTAAAAACCCTTTTTCCCCTAAATATTGCCAACTTCTTTCCCTGTTACTGTGTCTGTGTGTTCCTGCATGTGCTTATGTTTTATAAGGATGTTATGGACTACTGCTTGCTGCTGTAAGCTCTCTCTTTTGGAGGGAGGAAGCAGAACTGAGTGTTGGAAGCAGGAGTAGTTCTTTCTCTATTACTGTGTGAGAACAGGACATGTGCAGAATTAAGTAGTTTACACAGCTACTCCTCAGGTTCTGCTTCATGTACATTGCTGTTCTGCAAGTTCCTTTGGCTTTGCTCTGAGTTATTTCTGCAGCTCTGCTGCTTTCTTTTTTTCAAGTTCTTTGGTCTGGTGTCAAAATCCTGTTTAGATCCTTGTAGAGAATAACTTTCTAGAAAACCAGCTGTCCTTTCTGGTGCTGAGCATCACTAAGTCCTGTTCCACTTTCATTATGGCAGTAAGGAATTTTCTATTACTCGTAGCAGAAAAATCCAGTGGAACTGAGATTTCTGATCCTCTTGTGTGGTGGCATGACCCACAGTTAGTCCTATAAATACACTGGGCTATTCTTAGGCTACTGTAGAAGCTGTCTTATACAAAACATTCCCTGACTAGGTAGGCTTGGGATCTAGTGACCCTGATGTTAGCTGGATTTTGTAGCCGTGGCATATCTGAGAACCGGGGCTGTGAATATCCTGCAGTATCTGTGAAGCCCTGTGAACATCTCCCCATCCTCTCTTTGCTCCCAGACACACAGGACATTCTTCTGCTAATGTGATCAACTCTTTTTATGGCTTGTACTTGTATTTTTTTTTTTAGTGAATCTGCTTCTGCAATCAGTGACTGTGGTTTTCAATCTTTAACGTTACCATATTAAATTGAAACCCACTTAGCATAATTCTGACTTTTTATGTTTTAATTCATATTCTGAAAAAATATGAAGACCTCTGGGGAACCATGAGACAAATTGCACGTGTGGCAGTCAGCAGCTAGAGGATGGTGGCAGAAGGGTGAAAACTTCCCAACTGTCTGTTCCCAAGCAGAATTTGGGGATTTCTTTCTTTTTTTTTTCATTGCCACTGTCAGCAGTTTGATAGTCTGGAAGTTAGTGCCTTAAAGCTGTTGGTTAAAAAAAGCATGCTAGTGTACTTCAGGAGGGGATGCCAGAGTTTGAGGGGGAAGGAAGGAATGTCCTCTGCAACCTTTTTGGTGTATGCTCTATGAATAGCTCTCAAAGCCTGTCTCTTCCAATTATTAATTCCCTGAGCAGCACTATTTGTAAAGCTTATGTTCTTGAGATGGCCTTTGGTTTCAAATGTCTATTTAGGCATAAATACTATTTTTTTCTTCAGGTATGAGTCTACTGATACATGCTGGATCTTCTGCTTTAGGAGTTCCTTATGCACCTGTGAAATAACTTCAGTTAAGATTCCTGTTCTCCTGAGTAGTGATGAAACCAGCTGCCAGTTGCACAAAGCAAAAATCAATATACTGCCAGGTTCACCACAAGTAACAGCAGCAATATGAGGTGTTTCTCTGTCCTACAGTAACTTGTGGGAGTAGCAGGAACTGTGACCTAAATAGGAAGGAGATTCAAACTAGTGCTACAACATATTGTCTGCAGTGTAACAAGTGACAGGTTTGGGACACTTTGAGTTTCTCCTCTGTTTATCTAAAAACAAAACAAAACAACCTTTTTTGCTTTGATATCTTACAGGAGATGTTGCAAGCAGTGCTGCTTGGCTGATTTAGCTGCTGTCATACTGCAGGGTGGTTTTTTCTTCTCTTGTGGTGAAGTCTTTCCCCTGCTGTGAAACAGACTTCATCATGTCTTCCATGGGGGATCATTTGATCTGTATGCATTCAGACTGAGGGTCAAGTCCAGTTTTGTAATGGTAATATGGTTTGTAATGCATATTAGTGGTTTTACCTTTGGGTTACAGCAGAAATGACTTGGTCCTTGAAGTTCATGTTTGGAAACTGTAAACTAAAGGATTACAGAGAGGAAATGAAGGAGGGGCAGGATGTTGAAATGCATTTTTAGTGAACAGTCGTATTTGTAATAACCTCTAATCTGTAAGAACAAACCTCAGTGGAGCTGTTAGTGAACTGTGAGTGCTGCTGTTCACTCCCTTTGCTTTAAACCTCCTTCCCCTTCTACACGTCAATTCCAAAGCAGTTATATTTAAATTCTTTAATGTGACTCATACCTACTTCGAGTTTTTTTCTTCTCTCCATCTGAGAAGGTTTTGTGTACACAGAGTAAGGCTACTTTCACCCTTCACTGGCTAGCTTGTGGTCAAAATATTTTTCTGTGATCTATTTAAATGTGTCCTGAGATTTATGATAAATTCGTTCTTGTGTAACACTCCCCACCCTGCTAGTTTCTCTTCCTTAACCTTCTTTAGGCTTACGTACTCTGGAGGCATCAATTTCCAAGAAGTGCTAACCGTCAGATGTATAGCCAAGCTGAAGCCTCCTGTTGAAAGAGATTACACAGGTTCCTGTGCTTCAATAGCCTATAAAAATCAAGTGAATATTGCACAAGTTGCTGTGGTTTGGTTTGTTTTACTTTTAGGATTAGAACATGAGCAGCATGTAACACTGATTTTTATTGGAGCTGAATTTTATTGTTCATTCCCAATATGGTTGGTTTCTGTTAGAAAGCTGCCATGAAGAAGATTGTGAGTGATTTCTTAATCTTTTCTTCATGGCTGATCATATCAGGTGTCCTTATCAAGTGTTTGTGCCCTGGAGCTGGTACTTCAGCTCTGCTTTCCAGCTGATTCCCCTTCAGAGTGCCTGCTTAGAGAAAGTTACTGCTGATTGTCTCTTTTGCCATGCTAAGTAAACCAGGCTCTGCTGAAGCAGACTGTGGGCATTGCCTACCTCTGACTGCTTTTTTTTTCTGTTTGCTTTTATTCTCTCTCCTTTTACGGCTGTTTTGTGTTGGTGACTGCAGTCACTTGTTTTTCTTGTCCTGCTCTGACCCTTCGAACTGATTAATTCCTTGTGATGCAGTTGGATGGTGTGACCTTGTGCTTTTCTATAAATGTGCCCATGATATCATTTCAATCAAGTTCATGAATATTCCAGCCTTCTCTTATGTGGCTGATGTCACTCGGCTTTAACTCATGAAGTATGTTAATATAACTCTTTGGGGCATATTTTTCCCATTTTTAAGCAGTCTTCAGATGCATTGTCACAAAGATGTATTGCCACCTCCTTCTTTGAGCAGTTGTTTTGTGTGTTGGTTGGATTTCTGCTCTATATCAGTATTGCTGCCCTGTGTCTTGCAGAACTCAGCAGTGATGATTTAGCTGGTCATGGAGGACAGCATTAGGGTTGGGAGCAGGTTTGTGTGCCACACCTGAGAAAAACATACCCCTGCTCTGAAGTACATGAAACTAGAAGAGATGCAGTTCTTAAGTTCTTAGAAAACTATCTGATCATGATGAAGAAACAATTATTCTCTAATTATTCTCTTCTGGACTTGTCTTTCTGTGTATTCTTAATTTTTTTTTTTTTTTTAGGCAGTGCAACTTTGTTGCTGTTAGGGCCTTTAGTACAGACTGTAACTTGACTTTTTATTCCAAGTGCTGTGTCATAGCATGGTTTTGAATAACGCACCCTTTTCCTTTTGGGACGAGGTGTAACTTCCAAGGCTAGTTGTGTCATGCTGCTGTTCTGGGCTCCCTTGGACTGAAGTCTGGTCACTCAGCTCCCTTGCCTGTCTTACTTGTGGAAAACTTTTTTAACCTGCTTTGATTATGTTTGTAAGGATAAGTAGAATATGGCATTAATTGCTGAATAGGGTGTGTGATCTCCTCAGCTCTGAGGGCATGAAGATATTCCAGGGCAGAGTTTTTTCTCTGGAACTGTGTTCTGGTTTAAGGTCTGTTTGGATGGTAGAAAGTGGGTTTGTGCAATAAAACCAAACTAGTAACTCAGCTACAGTTCAGAGGCTTTTGAAAACTTTCTCAAGTCTCCACCCAAGAAACTTCCTGTGAGATCAGTGCACACAAGAAGATAAGAAAGTACTAGGTTTAAACTGGATTAGTGGAGAAGACTCATCTTCTGTGGGGTTTTTGATGTTCAAAAAGACTTCTTAAATTCACTGTGGTGTATAAACATGTTAGGGAAAATAACTTGCTTCAAACTTGTATCTGTAAGACTCCTTGAGTGTAATGACTGCTGGGGATTTTCAGTGAAGGAAGAAAATTGGCTTACAACAAATGCAGCTGCAATCCTGATGTGAAATGAGCTTTTGTTGCAAAAATTACAAGGGTGAGCACTTGCGTAGGGAGAATTTCCATTTTGAAATGAGAATGGTTTAAGTTCGCAAAAAGCAAGAAGAATCTTGTCTGTTTTTGAAGAATTACCCAGGAATAGACAGTGTCAAGAAGTCTCTAAAATCTGGGGACTTTTTTCATATGGCTGAAGGGAGAGAGCAACAGGAAGGTCACTCAGTGCTGGTAGGCAGTTCTTTGGTGTGGATTTTGAGTGTTTCTGGAATCTCTGTGGGGATTTACCAGGATTCAAGTGGTCAGGTGTATGAGGTTTTTACTGTGCATTTTGAAGAAAAGGATTAAAGAGTTTTTGTTAAATGAAAAAATTATTTATGGCAGAAGTTAGTACAGTAACTTTCTGGTGAGTCTAAAGAAAATCAAGATTATATGAGACTAAATATCTTTGAAATCTTTCTAGTTTCTTCATATCCAGATGTTTTGAATTGTCCAACTTTCTATGCAAGCAGAGATTGAAAAATGAATTATTTTAACATGCTTTTCTTTAGGTCCTGCGGGCTTTGGTTTTCTTAGTTTTTGAATAATTCTCAAAAAGTTATTAACTTTATATAAATTATTCATTTATGTGTAGTAGAAGGAGCTGGTTTCACATTTGCTCTTGACATTATTAAGATTGAAAGTGGCAGTTTGGAGTGAAAAACTGCTTGTATTTGGGCAACACAGGATGGAGTTAGGACTCATGTTGTTTTAATATCAAAGGTGTTGCGGCCTTTTTTTGTAGGTGATTTGCTGTTGTCATGGTTATAGTTTCTCTGCACTGTTCCCAGTGTTGGAGATCCCACCAGAGATTTTGAGGTTGCTTTGCCACGTGAGCACATCTGCTGTGTTGTGTATCTGACTTTCAGGAAAATACTTTCATCAGACATCACCTGTCTGGTTTAAAAATGCAGTTAAATAGTTCAAGTAAATATTTGCATTAGCTGGGAAATAAAGTGGCACCTTGGAGATTAGGTCTGTTGTAATAATGAAATGATAGAGAACAAAATGCAGCTCCTGAATAGGAGTTCTTAACTGAAGTGCAGTACGAGATAATCAGGAATTAAATAAAATTTCTAGTGCAAGTCATCAACTGGATAAGTAGTAGATAGATCCCTTTGTGTTAGGCTTAATTTTGCTACATCAAAAAAGTATTTTGCTGACAGGGTGTTTTTGATAAACCTGTAGTGGCTAAAGTGCTCTGACTTCAACACTAAAATGGCAGGAATGTGAAGAGCTTGCTTAGCCCAAACCTTTTGGAGTGCAAGCTGCAGCACCCTGTGTGAAACAGAAGCCTGGGTAGTTTTCCATTAGTTGTTCTTGTTGCAGTACTGGTGTGACACACTTCATCCGCCCAACAGCCTTTTTTAAGAATCTTGAACTTGCAGTAGTTAAAAAATAACTTGGTTCATTCAGTGCTTTGTGAAATGACTGTTCCATCGATCTGGATGTTTGCTTAACAGCATTTCCATTTTAACTGTCTTCCTATGCTTTTGAGAAAATAGCAAATGCATCCTCAGTTCTTAAATGAAACTGTTTCTGCTTGCTTCCAGTACTGCTGAGCAGCCAACAGTGTACTGATAACTCAGTTATTGATGTGGCAACCTCGTAAACTTCAGCCAAGTGACTAAGTACTCAAATACTCAGATATAGAAGCTGGTAAACTGATGTCACCTAAAACAATTTCAACAAACTTATTTTGAACATGAAGCATCTCCAGCTCAAAAATGTTTTCATGATGTGTTTCAGTTGGGTAAAATATCTAATTATATTTTGAAGGCCTATTGAAAATTTTTAATATTCACTATTTGTAGTACCCCAGTGTTCCAGGTATCATTGCATTGCATAGTCTGCCTTGATTAGAAATATTTAAGTGTTGCAATTGTACTTGCAGATTTTTTTGTATGTAACTATTTCATTTTGAAAAGCACAAGATGTGCTAGTGCAATAGGAGAACAACATCTTGTGGAAAGGGAAGGAGAAGTGGTAGATCTCACTCTTGGGTAGATGCATTAGAACCAAGGCCTGGCTCAGTGTCACTTTTGGGGTCACTGGTGCCTGCTGTGGGTCGAGAATCTGCCTTCCTTCCACCATACCCAGGAAGGCTGCAATACCACACTAACATTTCTAGCTCCCTACTGAAGAAACTGCCTTCCCTCAGCCAAACCTGAATAGTAAAACCAGAAGGCATGTAGCCTATGTGGTCCTTTTTCTCGTGCAAGAGGTAGATTAGTTTGGCACAACTCAAAAATTGTGATTGCTTGGGCCTGTAGAGGTTTTACAAATGTGGAGTTTAAAAGAGCCTTTAAGACCAGAGGTTGAGTAATTTAAACTCCGCAGAGATACTGTACTTCTGGGGAAGTGTTTTGCATATTCCCAGTGTTCTTCAGGTGTGGCTTTTGATACTTTTTTCCTTTCCTAGTTATATTTTAACTATTTCATCTTTCAGTTCTGTTTTACGTTGATCAGCATGTGCTTTGCCAGTCTTCTAGACTAATTCACATTACCAGTAAAGAGCAGGAGAACTTTGTGGTCTTGGCAGTATTGGAACAAGAATACTGTGGTATAAATTGCTTAGCAGGACTGAAAGTTTTCTGAACTTCAGCTAATCCTGGGTAACTGCATTTCAGCCCATGTTGAAGTTTGTCCCTTTTAAAATGTGTGTTGCAGAAGGGTATTTAAGTTTGAAGTGGTTGGTTAAAATAAGTGATATGAAGTAGTGTTATGATGTAAAATAGTATGAAAGATCGTAAAACACATATGACAGGTGCTTGTGGCTTAACTGTCATGTCCTATTTTGTAGGGCTTCAAGGTTACTTGTAACTGCTGTAGTGTGTGCTGAGAGTGGCAGAAATCAGATGTGCTTGAAGCACAGTCCACATGGAGCCTCACTGAAATTCTTCATTAGTCCACAAAACCAAAATTGATCCAGAGGCTGAGTCTCTTGATGTGCTCCAAACCCCTCAAATATAAACTTAATGTGGGGGTTTTTTTTAGCTTCTCTCCTTTTAGCATTTAATTAGTTTACTTTTGCATAACTGCTTGCCTAGCAGGTTTGGTTTTTGGTTTTGTTTTTGTTTTAGAATGTTATTCATCATACTTGTTTTGAGGCTACTTTCCTGAATCAAAATACGTACTTGAAGGTTTCACGGATTCAGAGTGAATGTACTGTCCTGAAGGGCTCAGTGCACAGGCCATTTTGTTGAGCATTTAATATTATTTTGGTTGTGTAACTCTTGTAACTTGAGCCTGTGTTACTATAGAACCAAAAATTTTTTTAAGTTGAATTTCCAAGGCTTGTTAAAATTGCATGTCCCAGAGCAATAAACTTGCATTTTCCAATTTTGCAAAGCTGACATAGTTGGCACAGTAAGGTGTGTTTTCAGGGCATGCAAGTGTGCATTTGGGTTGGTAAATGGCCCTTAAGCTTGTTAAATAGAAGTACTTTGTCAGGTGAGTAGGAAAGTAATAATGGAATTTAATATGAACAAAAGCACTTTGCAGTGGAGTGTTTCACTTCCAGACTTACAATTAAGTATATATATGCTCCGTGTTGAAAAATACTGTTCTCTGGTATCCATATTCTAAAAGAACTGAATTCTTTCTGCTCTCCTAGGGAGAGGACACCTCATGGAGAGTTTGAATAACCATAAGAAGAAATGAGAATTTTCTCTTTTCTGTTACTGAGCCTAAGGTCCTTTAACAGCAGAAAGCATGGACCTTGAATAGTTAGGTAGTAATTAATAATCTTGAATGGCTTCAGTTCTGGAAAGAATTTAATTGATTGCCATCTTTTGAGGCACCAATAAAATCTTTGAGATCTAAACTGTCTGGTTGTTTTAATCTCCTTTTGACAAAACCCTGGTTTAAACTCAGGTTATTTTACCTCTCTTCTGTGGTGGTTGAGCTCTGCAGGAGGTGTCCTCTCCCTGCAAGAATGGGCAGCAGAAAGAATTCTGTTTTAAGGGAAACGGGTCCTCAGGTCAATGGAGCCCCCTGCATGTCAAGTGTAGTGTTTTTGTTGCATCTTGTAGTGATACAGTTTGATTCAAAAATAATTAGATTAAACTTTAGGGTGTGGTTAATCTGGTAAATACATTATTCTGTTTGATGGGGGTAGGAGGAACCCTTTGTAAAGCATACTTGCAATGCCTGAAGTATGTATCCTCTTCTTAAATCTTAACAACTAAAGAGTCAGATTCCCACCTTTATCTTGAGTCAAGTGTAACACAAGCTCATTCAGATGGCCTCCAGACATTTGTGGTGGACATAAGCCAGCATGTGCTTGTGTAAAAACAGCAATTGTAGAAAATGGTGAACTGTTGGATATTGTCAGGGAATTTTGTATACATGTCATGATAAAATGTTTCTACTAGGAGGAACAAGGGTGATACCACTCCAAATGAGGAATTATTATCACTGAATTAGTTAATGTTAGTGACCTTGTAGGCTAGTATTGATACTTTTATTCTGACTAGTGTCAGGAGATAAAGATTTGTTTGTGTCTGCTTACAGAGCACATACACAACTCATTTATATCTTAAAAGGCCTTTCTGTACTTTTTTCACTGTGCTCTGCCATTGGAGACCTTGACATGGAAACATGTTGCTGAGTAATGATTATCATGAGGACTGAAGTAATACTGTTCAAAATGCTAAGTGGTAAGAAACTTACTGAGGTTTAAAAAATATATTTATTGTATGAATTTTTTAAAAAGTCACATTTTGTTCAAACTACCTCAGTGCTTTTGGAGCATTATTTTTAAATTTGGAAGTTCAAGATAGTAAAGATCAGACTTCACTTACAGATTATTAGCTACTTAAGTAGGATAAGATACCAATCTCTTAATGGTTCATGGTTTTTTGCCAATATATAATTTGATACAGTTAGAACCAGCTGTAGATCAATTTCACATAGGCTTGTGAAAGTGTTGGCATGTGGATCCCAGGTCCCTTAGTTATTGGGGTAGAGGGGAGAGATCCTAGAATGGACTAGGGTATAAATGGAGTTTGTACAGATTCTTCTGACTTGCTACAGTTCCTTTCACTGGCACCCAGCCACCCCTCAAATGGGTATGGACTGGAGAGTTAATCACAAAGCCCTTTCTTTGTGATCACTGATGGACACTGAAGGACAGATGATTGTTGTCCTTCCAGAGCCATCTGGTGTGTAAGAGAAGGCTGGATGGGCAGATCCTAGTGAGCCTGATCCTGAATCTTTCTGCCATTATTTTCTGCAGTTGCTTTCTGAGACTGTGATTCATCTATCCCTATAGTCCTGTCTGAATGCAGAATCATGCTAGATATATATGTACTAGCTAGTAAGGTGTTAGCTTTGTAAAAGGAATCAGGTAGGTTACACTTTCCAGATCTTCACAAAAGTGTATGTTTATGTGCAAACAAGTGAGCATCCTTGCCCCCATAAAAGTTGGATGCTTTGCTATAAGGTTTGCAACAAGCTGCATTTTTGAAGAGTTCCAGATCCTCTGATTATATTCCTGGTTAATCACCAGTATTAGTTTGCTCTTATGTTGTAATATATTTGCAGGTTATGCAACAGCCTTAGGGAATTGAACTACAAGTTGTAATCTTAGTCTTACTCTTAAACATAGTTGGCAATAAATCTTAAATTTATTGCGACAGTTACTGTATGTGCTGGCTTTTGTCCATGTGCTTTGTGTGGCCACTCAAAGTACTGCAGACAGATTCTGTCCTTTGAACAGCTTTTATTGAGCTCTCTCAGTTGAGGCAGACTGTCCTTTGAGAGGCGTCCTCTCCAAGCAGCATAGATTTGGAGCTTTTTCCCCTAGAGAGGGACAGACTACTTGTCACATCAGTGGGGAGCTTTGGCAGATGGGACACTGTGGTTGCTGCTGGGGCTTGTGGAGCTGCTTCTCACCAGGAACAGACTTCACCATCCTGGCTGTGATCCTGGGAATGGCCTGTCTGTGTGTTGTGCTGCCAAGGAACCTTTCCATGTACCTGGCAGGTTGTTGTAAGTGCTGCGTCCTGTTTCCTCCATTTAAAAAAACCCCCCCAAAAAAACCAAAAACCAGTGAAGTGGAAGGAAACATCCCAGGGGCTGCTGGGTGGGCAGCACTGTTATATTTCCTTCACACTGAAATTATTGTTGCGTAATGCCATTGCCAAATGAATATTCTATTAATCATATTGATTGCTTGAAAGTTTCAAAGCCCTCAAGACTTTATTGGAGCCCATTATAGTCTCTGTATGTGTCTGTTGTGCGTTTGTAGAATTTAATTTTGACCTATGTACTACATGCTGGGAGTTATTTTGGTTTTCTGCTGCATGCAGTCTGTTTCCTAGGAATGCTTGACGTGTGCTGCAAGGCTAGGAAACCAGTTTGCAACCCTTATTGCTGCTGCCCTTTGTAACAAGTAAGAATTCTGTGAACTCATATTTTACGTGAGTTTTCTGCCTTGCTCTACACTAAAATTTCTTAATCTGACACAGTTAACAGTAAAACTTTTAAATATTTGTGCTACTGTTCAGGTAAAAACAAAACATTTGTGAGCCAGGAGGGTAAGATGAATATATTGTTGCTATCAAGTACATTTCTCAGAACTTAATTAGCATGAAGTACCCAAAGCCTTGCTTCTCTGAGTTCAAGGAACCAGCAATCCCTTCATTCTGTCCCTTGTCATGCTGCAGCCACTGGTGTTGTGTCACATACTAAAAGCAGAATATCAGTGTAAACTCAAAGAGGTAATTTGAGGTTTGGGGGAGCTTTTGAGTGGGTAACAGCTGCAGCTTGAAACTCATCTCTGAAACAAGGTGCTTGCAGCAGCTGCTTATGATTTGTTTCCCCTCTAACAGCAGCCTGCCCTGGCAGAAAGTACTTGTGACAAAAAAAAAAAAATAAAATCTATGTGTTTAATGAGGGTGAAACTTGGCAACTATGTCCCAGAAAAGCACTGCCAGGAGTTGTGAACCACTTTTCAGATGGCTTAATGCAGTTAATGATCAGTTGTTTCTTTCCAGATAGTAACCTCCTTTGTGTGAAACACATTGCCCTGTACATTAAAAAAATCTGCTCAGTTCTGTGAAGACAACATATAGTGTTACATCAGCCCAAGACTGTCCTTAGTCAGCAGGTTTGATTTCCAGAACATGATTAGGAGCATTGCTGCACAATAAACATTTCAAGTGATCCTAACTTGTGCTTTGGTTTAGACTCTGTGGATTCTTTTAAATGGGCAAGGAAGAGGGAGCTGGGTAAAAGTATGTTCTTGCCTAAGCAAGGGAACAAACTAGAAAAACAGATGGTGCTAAAAATAGTCTATTACTGAGGTCTAAATATGGCTCTGTGATTCCCCCCACCCCTTATAAATAATGCAGCTATAAATCCTGCTAGGTATCAATAAGTATTGAATTAACTCCAAACTGCTGAGTGTTACAGAACCTTTTGGCAGTTTTCCAAGCTTGGTGTTGCCCTTCATTCACAGGATCAACATTTAATTCCTTAACAGGGGAAACCTGAAGAATTCATCCTCTTTGAATGGAAACAGACGCAGGGAGCTTGAATGAGTAGCTACAGGCTCAGGCATCCCATTGCAATGGAAGGGGAGCCGTGCTTGATGAGTTTCTGCTAGGTTGCAGCCAGGATGAATCTCTTCCTTTCTTTTCTGCAACGCATGAACAATCAAAGGCTCCTTTTTTATCTATTGTTGCCATGGAGGGCGTCCATTTAAAGTTCAAATTCCAGCAGGCTTGGGAAGAAGGAAAGGAGATAGGAGTAGGCTGGGCTGGGAGATGATAGGCAAGCATCAAAAGTGAGCTGAAGACAAGCCAGCACTTTGTCCTGTGACAGGACAGACCATGCTGGGGGTACTTGGTTTTGAATGGATGCCTGGAAGTTTTTTGGAGCAGAGAATGAAACGCTGCTGAGGTAGCAGGCACAGAGAGCATCTGGCGTTTTGCTTTCTTTGCCTCAGCAGAGTGGGTCACAATGTGAAATTAGGCCCAAAATGGCATTTAATGAAGTGAGTCCTTGTGCTGGAGGTTCCCTGTGCTCTGACAGTGAGGGAGTATAAGCCCTGAGGAGAGTGAAGAAAAGGAAATATCATTAAGGATGGAGGTTTTCCCCCTCTTTTGTGAATGGATTCTGTAACAAATGTCTTGCAGATAGCCAGAGCTGCTCATCGCTGTGTTGCTTTGCCATACCTGCAATCAGCACTGCCTGTGTGTTTACGGTACTTTCCTGTGAGCAACGTGCTGAGGAGAAGAGGAGGCAGTGAAATATCTGCTGCAGAGTTGCTTTTCCTTTCTTGCAAGTTCCTGTATGTACAATAAGTATTCATTGCTGAAAGAGCTAATGAGTACCAGACCAGCTGCATTTGACATTATGAGAAAAGAAAGGAGCCATCTATTGACTCACATGCCAGGTTTCAGCCAGCTGTGGGTATTTCTTTTTTAATTATTACTTATCCCACCAGAAAATTGGATAATGCTAAAATTATTGGTGATGTTGTTTGGAAAACGATACTGAGTTAAGAGCTATGGTTCAGTGTTAAACTTATAGTTAATGTGCCTAAGGGTTTAAAGAGAGGTGAGAGCTCTTTTCTCAGGTTTTACCATCTGGGTTTTGGCAGGTGGCAGGGGATTAAGTTGTTTTTTTCCTCTGCTCTCAATTGCAAGAGGTGATGGCTAGCAGAAGTGTTGCGTAGTGTCTTATCATTGATACGGGAACTTTTTTCCAGAATTTTTTGGCAAAAAATAAAATCCCAGTGTAATCTTCTGAAATTTATTGGAAAAGTTGTACATCTTTGAATTTAACTCTGGGTAATTCAGGGAGAGGGTTCTTTAAATATTCAGTATTTTTTGTAACATGTTAATCAAATTAATAGATTAGTAGGTTTTTGTTGTACCTGAATGCAAGGACTTAACTCTGAAACTAGACTTTGTTCTTCCATACTATTACCTGTTGTGGAACTTCCCTTGCTTTTTGACAGTCACTTTCTGACTTGATGCATCATCATCTAAAAGAGACGTTAAACCAAGTTGATTCATCTGAGGCGTTTCTCTGCAGAGAGGTTTATTAAAATCACTTGGAGAAGTCTTAAATTTAACTGTCACTTGATCTTTTGTTAGTCTTGCATTGCATTGATCAATTCCTGCTGCGTGTGTGCGCTGGTGCATAGGGGTGATAAAAGCAGAACAGATATCTCAAGCCTGTGGAAATGAACTGATTGTAATTTCTCTACATCACTTAGTGATGTCAATTTTTCCATTAGGATGGGAAATAATAGCTTGCTTATGTGTTTTTTCAAGTACATACGAATTGAAGAGAAGTTTGTTCTGTTCTTAAGTTGCTGTTACATACAACTTCTAATGGAATAGAGTTGATAAGGAGATGTTTTCTGCACAGGTGATCTGGGAGGTGATGGTTTAATGCTAAGGTGAGCTGCAGATAATCAAATAGATCATCTGTTTCTATATATGAAAGTACTCATTTATTTTTATTCTGATGATATGTGCTTTGCAATAAAACTTAAATATTAGCAGAAAAGGAATTTTAAGTAAATGAGTCTTCTGAGGAGTTTCCTGATTTCAGTTTTCATTATGTTAATAACCATGTTACTAAAACTCAAGGCCTTCATGGTATGCAAGGAAGTTTGCAAGCTGGGGTAGCATAAACAGATCCTCATCTTTAAAACCAAGCACATATGATAATTAAATGAACAGGTTTTTTGAATGTTGCTGCTTTTTCATGCAAATTCTGGATTTACTGCACAATAGAAGAAAACTGAGGCTGTATAGCGAGAGATTGAGCCCAGTTTTAGTGTTACCTCAAAGTTTTAGGAATATGAGCATTGTCTCTGCCTTACACAAGTTGTGTATACTTTGCTTCTTGTCTGACTTGGTATGATGTATTTTAAAACGTGTTGCACTGAAGGATAAAGGACCACATATATGGTTTCCTGACTTTTTAAAAAAACATACTGATCATCAACTGCTGACATGTTGTCAGCTTTGGTATTTGAACCAATAAACAAACGTGTCTGAATTCTGTTTCTCAAACAGAAATTTTAGTACAGATTGACTTAGTATTAAAAATATATAGCAGTATTGTCAATTAATGTCAGGAACACTTCCTGAACCACATTATTTCAAAAATGTTCAAATAGTACAAAATTGGATACTGAGCTAGGAAAATGCAGTCCTTGCACTATTCACCTTTAATCTCTGGTACTAATTCTGTTCTTCTTAAACACATTGTCTTCAGTGTAACTTGTCCCTGGAAGTAATTAGTGGTAAAGGTCCACCTACAGTTTAAATTAATGCTCCTGGAAGAATTTACTGTTAACACACACTTGTGCTTTGTGTGTGTCTGTGCCCATGTGTCCCTCTGTGCACTTGCATAGCAAGATCTTAGGGCTTTGTTTTGGACAAATATTCCTCTAGTTGAAAGTTGACTTGAAGAAGGGGGAACTGTTCTCAAGCTGATGGGGTAGTTTTCCTTTTTTTCCCCATCCCCCTCCTCTGGCAGAAGTGAACTTTATGGCCCAATTATAGAATCCCTTAAAATGCTAGTTATGATGGAGTTCCAGCATAACCCAATAATATAGGTGAGTCTGACATCTGTCAGTAGCTAATGAGGGCAGCATTGGAATCAGGATTTGGAGTTTTCTTCTCTAATTTCTCCTAAGTTTGACCTATCATATCAACTTAACAGTTGACCTGAGGATAAAAATAAAATGGGAAGAGAACATGAAGGAATTTTTAAGAGAAGTTGGTACATGGATGTACACTGCAGCAGTTGGTGCATATGTGATTTCAGTTGTTACAGTAATTGTTTGCAGCTCATAGCAAAGCCATGAAGGAATAAGACCTTGGCTAAACTTCTCAGGAATAGAACTTCTCTGTAAAAATAGATGACATGTAAATAGCAGGAAATGAAGCCAGTATGGTCATGTTTTGAAGCTACAAGGGTCAAATCCTGTCCTGTGTTACTCCAGTGCATAATCAGTCAACGTAAACCTTGTTACTTGAGAGCAGAGTTTGGCATGGCAAAGCAAACTTTGGAATGTCACTTTTTATTTAGAGTTTTGTGGAAGCACAGGTACAGCTTTTTCTCATCTAAATGTATCTAGTTAGAGACTGAAAAAGTTATTAAAACTCCTGGGGTTGGAGGTAACTTTTTTGTTTATGTTGTTTCAGAGCTGATTGTAGTCTGTTAATTCCTCTGTCAGAGGAATAATACATCAGAAGGCTTTGACTACCCAGGGTGGTCTTTGCTTTTGGATCCTGAATGCTGAACACTGAGAGATAGATGGTACTGCAAGCAATCATAGTCTTGTTAAGCAGTTTTCTTGTGCTGCTCCTTTTGTGCCTGTGTTTCTGTTCAGGGGTGTGTGTAGCTCATGTTAATGATGTGTGTGCGCTTTTTTATTTCCCAGTGTAAAATGTGGAAAAATAGAGGCATCTTTCATATGCATTAGTTAGATTTGATTTAAACTAAGTCTTCATACAACTATTTTGTCATATAACTAAGGAAGATGGTAATACACAGTTTAAGCTGTTTCTTGCTTCCACAGCCTGTTTTCTTTCTGAAAGGAAAGGTAATAGTTCTTGAACAGGAAAAGAGGGAATGACTCTGGCAAAGCATGAATCGCTTCTGCTGGGAGAGAGCATGTGCTTACATTGTTTCCCTCTGTGTCCTTCTACTACAAAACCAGATGTGTTTATCATCCCTGTATGCACACAAGTGATGCAGCTGTTTGTTCATCACACCATTGCTCATTAGTGCTGTTGGCTGATTGGATTTGCCAGACCAAAGCCTCTCGAGTTTTGTGCAGCTCAAGCACAGTAGAGGCCCAGTTCCATATTGTCCAGCTCCTCAGTCTATCTGAAAGAGGAATAAATTCACTGTCCATGATAGAGATGTGCTTAGGGTCAAGCAGCCAGTAGGAAAATCTGGTTGAAGGTGTGCAAAGACAATGGTTTACCTTAAGGCAGAAGAATTTCTGTGGCACTGCAGAGACCCCTGACTGCAGCTGTTGCTGAAGCAAGACCACAGCAAGAATCCATCATCCAGGCCCTTTCCTTGCTCTTTCAGCACCCTTTGGAATAATTTTTTTTCTGTGGTGGTTATTTGTCTTTGAAGAAATCTCTGTCTTAATGCATGGGTGCATTTCAGATGAACACTGCTGCTGTATCTGGGAACTGTCCTATTTGGCTTAAACCTTCTCCCTGGCCCAAGCCTTTTATTCAGTATTATTCAGCTAAACAGAGCAATGTCACTGTGTTCCACTTTGGCACTGTATTGATTATTAGTCACTTCAGAAGAGTTAAATCCTCTGTGTGAGCCCCCTCTGTTGTAGCTAATGGCATAATTCATAGCATCTGTAGGTGCCTGGTCCTAAGAATAGCTGAAACTCTCTTCTTAATTACATGCAGGTGAAATAGGTAGGCCTGATGTTTGTAGAGAGTAATTCCACATTCTTACAATAAACGCTTGCATGATTTATACTTAGACTGAGAAGGTAAAAGGTTGCAGTTCACAAATCCACTGAATTAGAAAATCTAAGAGGCTAACATCTTGATTAAAATTCCATACTGTAAACTTTTAAAAATGTGGTTTAATGTTGGTCTGGGCTTTATAAAGGGGAAAATTCCTGTGTATATTCACCCTCTCCATGTTAGCACTAGCGTTGAATCATATTCTTGACTGTATTACATTAAGTACTGCATAAACTTGCTTAGGTTTCAATTTATCTTTAAAAGCAAACAGCAGTTAACTCCTGAGACGAATAGTCCTGACCTTGTAGAAGCTGCTAAACCCCAGCACTGAGTTTCCTGTGCTGAATTGCCCAATCCAACCAAAATTTAATTTTTAAAGGAACGACTACAAAATGACAGTATTGGTTTGGCTGCTTAAATTCAGTTTGAACACTTTTAGGCAGACAAACTTTCATTTAATCTAATTAAATTCTTTAGTTTCTTACATTACTTAATGTTGGAACTTCAATGAGTGCATGAACTCTGTAAGCATGAGAGGGGTGAGCTGATAACTCTCAGGGGGGCTGGGGATGCTCTCAGTTGTTCAGATCATCTTTGCAAACCACTAAAAGGAAAAATTTGTTTGAGAGGATATTTAGTTTGAGTGTGGAATTTATCATATATGCAGTGCCCATGATGGATGATTTTTAAGTCTGAGTTTGGGGCAAGGGGGAGTAGTAGGTATTTGTGTTGAACTCAATCCATGGTATTTGTAATCCCTGATGTATTTGGGATCTGCTATGCCTCCAGCTTGACTGTTTGGATTGTGGTGTGAGAGCAGTGATGTTAATTGGGTCCTACAAGTTTCCTAACTAGGTGAGTAGGCTGCAGTGCCTGAAATCCCCTCACCAGTGCAGGGGACCCTGTGTGGGTGCAGTGATGTTCAGTCAGGAACTGACCCCGATTTCCCCTCCTGTCCCCCAGTATTTGTGCATTTTATTTTTCTCACTTGGATACTTAAACTATTCCAGTGGTTTCTCTCAGTTACTTCACACAATAAGCAGCCTTGTATTCTGGCATATCTGAGCATAATTAGATAAATTCAGTATTTCAGTGATTTTTTAAAGTCATTATTTTTTTTTCAACTAATAGCACTAAATAGAAAGCCAAATTAAATAATAGGTTCTTGCAGCTTATAAACAAAACTTAAAAGGACACTGTGGCACAATTTAGAGTATGAGCATAAATATCTAGGCCAATAAATAGATCAACTTTCATGGTAGACTACACCAGAAAGCTGCACACTTAAATCTAGAACAGTCTGGCTAGAGGGAGATGAAAGCCTGTTACATCATGATGCTGTTTAGCATCTGATGTGAAATGAGTTGATGGCAGTTTCCTTCCCTTCCTGGACACCTACATCTAAAAAATTAAAATAATCTTTGAAGATACAGTGGAGACAAAGCACTGAACAATTGTCATTTCAAGCTGTAGCCATACTGCTGTGTATTGCTGTCAGCTTATATTGATTTTTAACTGGATCTTTGGCGTTGCAAATAGAGTTTTACCTTATTTGACTACAAGAATTACAGCAGTAATTTCTCTGCTGGAAGGAATGGTTATTATAGTTCAGTGTCTAATTACATGGCAGAATGTTAGAGGCTGTTTGCTCTTTCTCATTCATATCCAGTATTCCAGTTCTTTTCTGATTACTAGCTGTAGATGATGACATAAACATTGCCTTTTTAATATATAAAAGTGCATGCCAAATTTCCAGGAAAACGAAGGGATAACTACAGAGCTTAAAAAAGAGAACAGCATCTTTGGTTCTCAAATCAAATTGAAGGGAGATTTGATTTTGCCCTTGACGGTATCAGGAATTTTCTTATGATTTGATGGCTTCCACATAATACATAAATGGAAATGTTTTTGTTCACTACTTTTTTTTTAAGCTGGTGCAAGAAAAATAATTATGGCTCTTGTGATTTACTTCAAATGCATAACTTAAAATTCTGCAGTGGTTTTGGACCTGAAGTGTATACCTAGACACTTGAATTATAAAATCTAATGTGTAGAAATACACTTTTAATTTCTTGTTTGAACAGAGATTCTTTCACACTTAACTTTGGGTTTTAACTTCTAGTGCATTAGCAAGCCTCAAGCACATAACACCATGGAGAATACTATACTGTTTTCCTCCTGTCAGTGCCACTTTGTACCAGTGAAGCAGTATTTCTACTCAGCTGCAAGTTTCTTGAAAGCAAAGGTTATCTGCAGACAGTGGAGTGTTCACAAAATGCTCAGTGCAATTCAAGACAGAAAAGAGTCAAATGTCAAGAGATTTACTCTACAGAAAGATTAATAGTTTCTTACATAAACACAGCATTTTTTCGTACTATTTTTCACTTCACGCATAGTAGAAGATGCAGGGATTCGGACTGTGGTGGGATGTTTTTTAGTCTATACAACCAGTTGACATTTTTAATTGTTTACAGTAGACAGTGTACGTATCTCCAACATAGCTCTGAATCATTACAGGTGAAGGTGTTAATGTAAGTAATTAGGTGCATGACGTGAAAATTCAGTTTACAGGGAGGGGCACCCTTCACATCTGTGTGTGGTTGGATGTGATGTCAGCCAAGTGATGGTTTGTTCTCAGTATGATTGAGAGCTGCTCAGCACCAGGCTTTTGTGTCAGTTCTTATAAAGTCCTTAAGCCTCCTTCTCAGCTTCACTGAATGGAATCTCTTAAAACAACAAATTTGTACTATGGTTGGGTTTTGTTGTTACTGAGACTCAGCTGTGACCTCTTTGGGGACAGGTTGGTGTCTGAGACACCAGTGAATGCATTGTGCTGTTTGTGGTGCTTCTGATCTGAAGTTTGAGTTACCATCAGTAGAGGCATTTTTTGAGCCAGTCTCACTAATCTACAGGAAACATAAATCAAGAAAGTGAAGTAAGGACCCATGAAGCTCCCAAAGGGAGAAGTGCAGCCTCTCTAACTTGCCCCATCTCCCTCAACTGGCTAGAAACACGGAAGGAACAAAAAAGCCACGTATTGCTCCATGCTTGGGTTCTGCTACTTCAGTGTTTTGCTCTTGGGTTAGATGCTGATACTCCAGGAAATTCCAGACTTTCCTCATTATGAGACCACTGCACCATCCATGTATTTCTTATTACTGGTAAGGAGACCTTAACAGTCAAGAAATCCCATGGGCCAGCCTTAAAGCAGCATCTCTTGTGCCATCATAGGGACGAGTCTCAGGATGGGACAGGAAGCAAGCCAAACAACCAGTCTGATTACACTGATGAATTCCCTCTCTTCCTAAGTCTGTGACTTCAGGGAGCAGCCCATCCTGTGGTGATAACTGGTGCTGACAAAGCAATAGGATGGGCTGAGGGCTCGTGGTGGTTTGAGGCTTCCTCTGCTGCTCAGTGTGTGCCAGCTGCTGCAGCTGCACCTCTTCAGAGCAGCTGGATCTTCACCCCACTCAGAGCCGAGGGATGGACTTGGAGGGTGATGGGGGCTCGGGGGGAGAAGCATGAGAAGTGCAGCTCCCATTATACACCAGGTTTTCATGCACATAAATGTCTTATTTTTTTCCCTTGACTACTGTAGCAAATGCTCTAGTTTTGTTAGTAAAACAAAAACAACCTTTTTATTGCTGCTTATATTTGGAAAGTGATGTATTACAGGTTTCTGAACTGAAGGTTTAATAAAGAGTACAGACATTAGCTTCCTTTCAAGCTGCCCTGGGCCTTTCTTATTTGCTTTGTATGGCAAGGGTCTAGAGAGATTTCTTTTATTTCCTTCCCCGACCATTGTTTTTGGTACAAAGTTGGGGTTTTTTTCTTAATATTCAGACATTTTATCGCCTCACTTCTTTTAAAACTGAGGTTCTTTTTTTTTTTCCTTTTTTTTCCATCACACAAAAGAATACTTCTAGCTGATTGAGTTCTATCCATTGCCAACTGTGGACTCTTTTGTCTTGCTAGTCCAGCATCCTTTATAAAATGAGGACCATTGAGCAAGTACTCGCAGGCTCCCCACTGAGCACAATTGTTCTTGAAAGGTGTGGTACTGTACCAGTGTAACATGGAAAGCTGCAGTTCAGGGGGCCTGAATGCATTGCAATTTCTACCTTTTGCTTTGTGAAAGGAGCTGGATTGTGCTGCGAGATAATAAATCCACCTATTTTTAGTATGGTGAGGTTGTGACAAGTGGGTGAACAAAGAACCAGTTGAATGCACTTGCTGTTGTGTTGAAACCGACTAAAAGTTCCCATTCAAGTGGTTTCAGCACAGTACAGCTAACAGGCAATTTTCCATTTATGTACACAAACCTTCTAGAAAGACAGCTGTGTGGTTGGATTAATTTCTAGCAGTAAATTGAATAAAAGATATTTTGAAGGGGGACTCAGGAATTCCTTTCTAAAGCACTGAAAGCAGAACTTTCAAAGCTTTTCTTTATTTGGTTCCTTTCCCTCCCAGTACTTACTATAGGTTTAAAGAACTGAAAATATTGTCCCATATATGGAGATAGAACACATCTTGTGTTTTTCAAAGCAATGAGAGAGACTTAGGATTAAAATATACTTTAACATTTTTTATTTTAAAAATATACTGGTTTGCTTTTAAGTAAATATGAGAGAAATTTTTACCTGTTAGTCATAGAAAGAAACTCAGATGTTCTCAAATGTTTCTACTTGAATAAGCTGTGAGCTATACAGAAGCATTTTGAAAACTGGGACGTATATTATACCAAAGCTGTTTTCACAGGGGAGTGAAATTTGAAAATAGACATCTTTATGATCATGCAAGGTTATTTATCTTGTTTGTGTTAGTCACATGCAGTGTTAGTCACATGCAAAATTGGATATGGGCTTTAACCACAGCTGACAAAGACTTTGAGTTTCTCCTAACAGAACTATGACCAGCAGTAATGTTTTTTCATCTTTGGATGCAGGCCTTGGAGTTAGACAAATCAACTCCTAGATGAGATCTTGTTTGTCTGTTCAAACAAACCAGATTATCCCTTATAGATCTTCCTAGCTGGAAATGTATAAATGTGTGACTTAACTAATCACCGAATGTGTGTTGTGAGGTATGAAAGCTGTTTGAGCAGGGGAGGAGCAAAACAAGCCTGTGATCAGTAATGTGTTGTATGGGTGTGTTAAATGTGCTGCAGGCTCAGGGAATGCTGCTGCAGTGCCCTCCCTGTGGAGGGGTACCAGTGATGGGGCCACCATCCCATCCCAGTGCTGCTGATCACCCTTAGCCTGCCTGGGACTGAGCTCCACACTTGAGTGCTCTGTTTTTTACCTTTACCTGAGCTTTCCCTCCTGTGAACTTGCCGTGTAGATTTGATGTAGGAATGTCCAAGGGACTGTATGTCCTTGCAGTGTGGCAGTGGGATTGTCTGCAAGGTGTTCCATATGTAACATCATAACCTAAGGGATCAGGCTAATCCCCTCCCCCTATTGAGCTTTCCTCTTTTAACCAGCTTTTATAGACAAGTCTAATTCAAATTCCTTCTGAATTTGTGAAGTTTTGTTTAAAAAACACCCAAAGATACTGGAAAGACCCATATGTGGGTGCTGATATGGCTTGGTGAAGCAGGAATCATTACACTGTTCTCTGGAAGAGCATCTGGAATACAGCATACTAGGAATGTTGCAATGTTCCCATTTCAAATAAACAAATATAAAATACTTAAGAAATGACAAACTGGGGGAGGAAGCTGGAAATGGGTGTGAAAGTTGGTCTTGTTCCCTGTGGATCTCCTTGTAATACAATGATTGCCATGTATGAGACTGGAGTCGCTTAACCAGTGAGAGACTGAAAATGAGTGTGACATTATTCTGTCTTGCACCACCTCTCAGAGGAGCCCTGGTTATGTCACCTTCCTCTCACTGGGTGCTTGCATGAGGCACAATTTGGAAGTTTCTCTCTTGTTAAATTTTAAGTCTTGTTCTCTATATATTTGTGGTTTTTTTAAATGCTCTCTCTGGATTCTAGACAAGGATCCCTTAGAGCTCCATGAGGAGCTTAGGCATTTTTCCTTTGTCTCTGGTACAGCACATTTACTGAGTGTTTCTTTTCTTTTGCCATTGTACAAATAAAGTTCAGTGCCCCTCTAGTTTTAATATCCTTTGAACTTAAAACAGAATTGCTCCTGAGCTCTTGTTCAGACAGTACCCAACTGAAAGACAAACTAAGTAACCTGACTCTGGAGCAAGATGCTCCCAGTAGAGCCTTGGGTTTCTTCTGTTTGAGATTACCCAAATGTGCCAGTTGTCCTGGCAGCCTCACCGAGGCAACGCCTGAGGGCTCATTCTCTGCAGGGGAAATTAATTGTTGACCGGGCTGCAGCGCAGCTGTCTGACCTAAATGCTGCTGTCACCAAATGCTCTGCTCTGGGTTTGCCAGAAGCCCAATGCAGCAGACTTGGGTGAGTGTCTGTCTTTCCTCATGTAGTTGACCAAGAGTAGGGTTTTAGACCTTCCTGCAAAAGAAGGGGACTGTTTTTCTCACAAATGGGCATCTAGGCAAAATATCTGTACGAAGCCTGACTCTGTAGTAAGTAAATACCATTCTTCCTCTATCTTCGTGCCTCTCATTTCCAGGATTACTTCAAACACGTGGCACTCTTGAGTACATACACTCAAACCATTCAAGAATTTCAGGAATTTATTCTGTTCCTCCTGCCCAGTCATGGTTAATATAGTCATGGTTTCTCTTTTTTTTTTATTGCAGACTTTAAAAAATTCCAAAAGTCTTTGCTCCCTTGACTATGAAGATGATGATGATGACACACAAATGAAGACAATTGTGTCATCGCCATGTGACTCAAATGATCTTATGAACATCATCACCCCTGGCTCCAGCCCGATGAAAGAGCAGCTGGATGAAGGGAGGCACCACGGGTCATGCCAACGTAGCTTCAAAACAAGGGATTATAAGAAAGCCGACGCAGTGTGCGAAAGCGACGAGGACACGAGTGATTGTGAGAGCACTGAAGAAGGAATCTTCCCTCTAGACTGTGGGGACTTGGACCTAGAGCAGATTGAAAACAACTGAGAGACTCCAAGTTGTGTGCTAGAATCAGAATTGTTCTAAATTAAAGTGATAGAGGATTACCTTTGCCATGCATAATCCATGTCCCTGAATCTCTGTATTGCCTATCTTTGGGCCTGTGTTAGAAGAAATGTTTCAGGTGGGGGAAAAACGTGAACCATTGTTACCTGTTTAGTCTATTGGTCAATATGTGGATGACAACAACAACAACAAAAAAGTAGGAGGTTAAATGTTATTTTGAACATTAAGGAATAATTTTGATTAAAAATTTCCTAACAAATATTTTGCATTTTTATGGCTTTTACAGTTCTGGAGAAAAAGCATCTCTATTTTGAAATGAATTTTCAGAAGGGCATTCTATAAAACTAAATCTGTCTACAGTGATTCTGGTGCGGGTCTATGTTGCTTTTGTTAAAGAGCTTAATGTGAAAAGTGAATTGCATAATGAAATTGGTAATAAACCTTCAGATAAAACTCTTAAATATCTGGTTGACAACTGGTCCAAAATACTTAACTGCCATCTTTGACAGTGTCTGGTTAAAAAACAACTTCATAACATGTACAAATGTTCTTTTCATACATTCAGGACTTTTTGATCAAAATATGGTAGTGACCTTAAAGGTTAACATTTTTCATTATTTTACTACTTGAATTGTTTTCTAGCCTGAAGCAATGCTAATTTAGGTGGGCTAAAACTGCAAGTAGCTGCCCACCTACTCGGTCATTATGTTTTCTGTGTTTCAAAAGAATGTACAACAAGAGCACTTGAACTTTTAGACAGGGACTTTGTAATGATCAATTCCCCAGGAGGTGATCCCTTCAGCAATACTAGAAGGAAAATAGTCCTTGAATTAAATAAAATGACATTTTGCTTTGCACTTGTGTCTGTTCATGGATTTTACTTGTGAAAAATGTGATAGATTCTGTAATGTGGTACTTACATGTGGAATTTGGTGGAGGGGAGGGGCAGATTCCTGGTCAATTGAAACACAAGTGACATCAGGTTTGTCTGGAGAGCTGTGGAAAAACTCATGCTGGATCCCAAAGGTGTCTCAATATATTACATTTACTGGAGTAATCTCAAATGTCATCCTGCACTTATTGCAGACTCTTGCAACACATACTTATTTTTTTAGTTCAGTTGCAATAAGGAACTTCCTCAACAAGGAGGAAATTGATCTCAAAATGGTGTTAAAAGGGAGAGGCAAAGGAAACTTAGATAATGGCATTTGAGTCCATCACTCATCATGGTATTTGAGTTAGTGTGCTTAAATGATCCAACTCCTGCTGGAACTTGTGCCATAAAACCAAAATACAGCAACCAGTCAGCTAATGGAATATGATTAAAATATGAAAAAATATCTTGAGGGATGTGCTGATGGCTGTGGCAAGGTATGATACAGGATCCAGCCATGTGCTTAGGGCCAGCCTTTGATCATACAGGGATTGGCCCTTAATCACTGAACAAGTGCCCATAATTCAGAACCTAAACAAATTTTTAAAAGGGTATTCAGTGAGGTGCTCTAAACTTTTTTCTTTTATGGCTCCCACTGCAACTGGCAATGATCTGTGCTATTCATACTGGCATGTGTGCATAGTAAGGTGCAGGAAGACTGCAGAGACTTGCCAGGTTCTTGGTGTGTTACTGCATATTGTGTGGGAGCAGTGAAGCTGCTCATCCTCCTTTTCCTAGATGATTAAATTAAGGAGTTGCTGTTGGAGCAAAGATTTGAGTTCCTTCAGAAGCTCCTGTTGGGAATGTCTCACCCTGAAGATGCTTGCTGTGGGGCAGCACAGAGCAGACAGGTGCTGGCACACACAGCCTTTTGGAACCATTGGATGTGATGAAGGATCACTATTCCTGGTGCTTCCTCCAGAAACAGTGAATGAGGTACAGCTCATTCCCCTCATGGGTATTTGGGAAAAGTGCTGCAGTGTGGTGACGAGACTCTGTGGTAATGGAACAACCCAGCTCACTCCTGGACTGCAGTTGCTGGCTGCAGAACTGCTTTTCCTCCCTGTGTATTAATTGAGCAATAGAGGTAAGTAAAAGTGAAGCAGCTTTAAGGCAGGATTATAGCAAAGGCCAATGGTACAACTGGGATCACTTAAAAGCTCATTTACCTATTTGAAAGCACTAGTTAAAAGTGTAATGGCATGGAATGAGAAAGCTAATGTGGCAATCCATTTAGCTCTTCCTTCCCCAAGGAAGACAAGCTTTTGGAAGAAGTAAAAGAAGAAAATGCCTCAGAGGACACAGATAGAAGGAGGTTAAGGTGTGCATTGTCAATGAAAAAATAACAAGAGCTGAAGCTGTCAATAAGATGTTGATAAAGCAAAGGCAAGGATAGACAACTAGATAATATTTGTTCTAGCTTGGAAATACAGCCTGCCTGTGGTGTTATGAATTGCTTTTGTAGGTGTGCTGTTTTCAGTCCACACAAAGCCACATTCCTACCCCAATCCTTAGAGTAGGAAGGGGTTTCCCAAGGGAAGTTACAGATACATTTGCTCATGGTAACACAGGACTCAGTCTCCTGCTAAGCCAGCTGTTAAAACTCTAAATAGGCCTTTCATGGAAACAAACAGAAAGGAGTGGGTTTGGATACTGAAGAATGAATTTCATGACAGTAGGAAGTAGTAATTATCTAGTTTAGACTCGTGTTAGTCGGTGACAGGAAAATGAGCAGTTGAACAGCTGTGCAGTGACACTGGCAAATTAAGAAATTGGCTGGAAGGAATCTGTGCACTTTGTAGATTCCAGTGCAATCCCCCATGAGAACCAACAGCAAAAAGGAGTTGTTGGTTGAAACTTCCTTCAGATGGGGCGGGCTTGGACTTTCCATCTGCCCCATGGGATCTGAAGTCCTGCTCTAAAACAAAATCACAGATGATGAGCATGGCACTTTTGCACGTGCTTATAGGATGGTGTAGTGGCTGTTGTGGCAAACAGGATGGTTTGCAAAAAGGGAAAGTGTGGTTTCAGAGACTGAATTGTGCTTGGAAGCAGCTGAGTGGGCTGTAAGCAGCTCTGCTCTGGGAGTGGTTTCCTTCCATCTTGCACCCAGTGTCAGAACGGAAGGCCGTGTTGCGTGGGGCTGAGGGAGTTGCTCTAGGTCACTTATCTTTCATTTTTATTGCAACCTGGATAACAAAATAGTACGCACGTTAAATCTACAGTCAACAGGAAGCTGGACAGATGTGAAAGATAAGATAGCTTTTAGAATTCAAAATAATCTTGGCAACTTGTAGAAATGGTTGCAGCAGGGAGGAGATGGGGAAAGACAAGATCCTTTTTAGCAAGGCACTAAATATAGGTAGGGTGAAACAACTGCACAAATTCAGAGTTGTAAGCAGTTTCAGATAAAGCTGGTCCTGGTGGTGGTAGAAAAGCTTCAGGCTGGAGTTCACAAATAGTAGTGTATTTGGTGAGATTCAAGATAATCCTGTACTTTAGAGGTGCAACTTGAGACACTGTACATAGACAGGAAAGTGCAGCGGAGAGTGGCATGAATGATACTTTGAAAATGTGGGAAAAGACACTTATGAGGATGCAGTGGAAGGACTGAGCTTGAAATCATATGGTAGATGGGGCTTAAATTGTAGCTAGGATGAGTGGTAGTTATTTCTAATGCCAAATATTAAAACAAAAAAAAAGGTAGGCAGTCACTGAACAGATGTGTGGGGAGCCAGTAGTAGCTGTTCCACAAATGCAGACCTGTTAAGAGCAAGCATCTGTCAGCAGCAATGGCTGTGTTACAGCTTGCTTTGGGGCAGGGGACATGGCTGGCTGACTTTCCACAGTCCTTTTCCTCTGGATGCTGTCCCATTTTCCTCTGGATCTGTGCAGCTTGCATCTCTAAGCAAACCTTGATGTTTCAAGGTAAATAATTACTGGAGAAAAAGCTGAAAATAAGGGGGCAAAGAGAGCACTCTGGAGCAGAAAGGAAGGAGCTCCCATGCATGGTTCAACTGAGATCTATGGATCCTGCTCGGAGCTGACTTTGTTAGAATATAGGCCTCTATATGTTGGGCTAAATCATCTGTCAGAAAAACATATATATATATTTTTCTGTATGCAGGTCCATTCTGAGGGGTGGTGCCTAGTGAATTTACCTTTGCTTTCAAATCACATGTGAAGTTGCTGCTTACCTGTTGGTGTAAAGATGGCCTCTGCAGCTCCTCTGAAAACCCACAGGTTTGTTGGAAAGCCCTCAGTGGAGGTTGGCAGATGCCAGAATAATTTTTCTCAATCTGCTCACTGTGTTTATTTTGCAAACAACACATTGTTTGTTTTTAAAAGTACCTGAGTCTATAGCTGTGTGCTTGCACAGTGGGCTCTCACAGTGGGGCTTATCCTTTCATTAGGAATCATCCAGTGCTGCTCAGCAGATCACCTGGGATGTTTCCTTCAAGGTCCTGTCATTAGAAGAGGTGACACAGCTGCACTGCTTGCATGTGTTACACCTTACCTGGACGTGGTCCAGGAGCTGCAGGCTGACACTTCCACCACAGCTCTGCACCTTTTCATCACCATTGTAAAGGGACAAGCATCAAATAGTTGGGATCTGGGGCCCTGCTTGCTGTGGCTGCTCGTCCTTGGGCCCCTTGGTGGAGCTTGTTCGTTGTTTAAAAGACACAAAATGCAGTTTCAGTGGAGTGTTGCTGCCATATGCTGAGCAGCCCATTCTGGTGTGTTTTCCAAGTGAGTTTGAACATCAGTTGTTTTGGAGTTTGTGTATAGTTAACATCATCCAACTTACGGCTCCCACCACCATCTGGTCATCACAATAGTCACAGGCATGCTGAAATGCTGGGTATTTACTAGAAGAAAATGAGGCTGCTTTCACTATCTGCAGCTTCTAGGACCCATCAGCAGTACTGCTTTTATGGATTTTTGCTGCGGTAAAATGCCTTTGAGATCTATGCTGTAAGTGCTTTGAGGCAGGGAAGTATGACATGACCTCCATGGAAACAAGTTTAAAGCTTCCTTAGAGCGGCATTTCATTTCTTGAACTCTTTAAAACCCAAACCATAAGCTTAAATGTTTCATGATGCCTCAGTTTGGACGAAGAGCTGTGGCCTCCTCATTCAGGTAAGCCTGTGTGATGTGAATGGTGATGTGAATTGGAAGTGAAGGCTGGAGTACTCAAAACTTGTGCCCCACTTTCCCAAACAGACTTGGCTGAACTCCTCCCTGCAGCAGGATGGAGTGAGCAGGTACTCCCAGAGCACTCAGGTAGGGGCTGGGATATTGGTCAGCTGCCCCAGGTCCCTTTTTTCCTTTTTTTTTTTTTTTAGGTGGGTACAGCAAGGGAAAGGTCAGTGCTGCATGACTCTACTTCATTCTCCCAAAGCTCTTTCCATGCACTGAGATGTGTTCCCATGGAAAATGGAACATGTTGTTACATGAATGCACAATCTTGCATAATGCAGAAAGTTGCATGAGGGCAAACTGTGAGTCTGTAGGCAGCCTTGACTCTGCTGTTTGCTTATTCTGAGGGACTTTTCAATGTTCATCTGCCTCTAGCACAGTATTGAAAACATTTAGGTGGTATAAATCCTTCGCTGAAACAAGATAGGAAAATATGTTGATTTTTCAGATTTGGTCATCAGAATTGTCATGACCTTTAAAAGTCCTATGAGGAGCAGCTGAGAGAGCTGGAGAGAAAAAGCTTGGAGAAAAAGAGGCTGAAGAAAGATCTTGTCACTTTACAACTCCCTGTAAGGAGGTCGGAGCCAGGTGGGGACCACCCTCTTCTCCAAGACAACCAGTGAGAGGATGAGAGGACAGAGCCTCAAGCTGCACCAGGGGAGGTTCAATTTGGGCATCAGGAAAAATTTCTTCATTAAAAGAGTTGTTAACCCTTGGAACAGACTGCCCAGGGATGTTGTGGAGTCACTGGAGGTGTCCATGACTGAACGTGGCAGTCAGTGCTGTGGTCCAGTTGACAAGGTGGTGGTTGGTCAGAAGGTAGGACTCAATGACCTTGGAGGTTTTCTCCAACCCAAATGTGTGGCCCACATCAGAGTCAGTCTCTATGCAAACATACAGCCTAAGATTACTGTGTTTGTTTTCTGATCAAATGGATCCACCGGAGAGGAAATTAGATACATGTTTTGCAGATGTCTTCATAGCTTTTTACTTGCCAAGAAAGCAATGTCCATGCCTAGGGAGCACAGGATTTACTCTGGAATTTAGTCTGGCTATTATAAGATGATCTAGTTCTGGTTTTCCCCTCTGACTCATAAGCATCCCTAATGTCTCCCCATCCCCATTTTTCTGTTCTGTCCTCCCTACTGCTCAGTTACATCCATTATCCTCTCTCAGTTTGGAAAATTATGTCCAGAGCTGGTTTGTTGGATGGATTTGGGTGGTGTGTTGGCTACCTGGGCAGTGAGAGAGAGCTGGGACAGCAGATGTGTGCCCATCCTGTGTGAAATGTTTAGAGAGCTGAAATGCTGCAATTTCTGGTCTCAAATAAGAGTTAAACTGCTGTGCTTCTCTGTCTTAAAGGAAAGGTCAAAATTGGATGAAACTTTATAGCAATCCCAAATGCTGATTTGTGACATGAGTGTTGTGAGGATCACAGGAATGTGAGTCCCTATAGGTGCTAAGGCTTCTTACCTAGAAGGTTGGTGGTTTGTTTTGGTGTTGAACCACTTAAGCTTTTTTTCAACAAATGGAAGGAATTAATCCAAAGGAAATACCTGTAATGGAAGAGCTTTGGCCTGAACACCTTTAAGTCACTGGAAACAAGTCTAAAATCAAGATCTTGTAATAAAAATGTTGATTTGGGACCTCCTCTCCATCATGTAGGGCAGGGTGAGTGTGCCTGACTTGCCTGTTTGATGTGGATGTTCTGCTTTCAAGTGTCAATATATTGGAGTCTGTCTAGGCTGATGAGAAAATGGTGACAGAAACAAAGAGGGAAAACACACAGAATTCAACAGAAATAGCAAAATTTGAATAGGACAAAAATCCAATATAGGCAATCATAATTTAAACCAAAAGGGTTGTGGCGCAATGTTTGAACTGTAGCAAATGAAAGTTGTTCTACTCAGCATATTTTTGGTCTGAAACACACATTCATTCTTAAGGAAGGAATTTCTTTAAGTCAGCCTTACTCAGGGCTAGTGGGAATGGCTGGGATAGTCTTTAGGCACCAATCTCTTTGAGTTCTTGCCAAGAGAAGTTTCCTAAAACTATTGCCCTTGAGGAAAGTCCATAGGCGGGAAAGCACTGGGACTGTTCATCTTATTTGTGCATACACAAAACTGTTTAGGCCTTGAACTCCTGAAGACACATGTAACTTGCACAGCAAGAGCTATTCAGAATGGTATCAGTGACTCTCGGGCAGGAAAAGAGCAACTTCAAAATGTATCTTTTTTTTCCTAATTTGTGTAGTGCTGCATTTTCACAGATTCCAGTATTCAGAGTTACACCTGTTCCTAAATCCACTTTCAAGTGGTAACATCCAACCTCATTTCCATGCTCCCAACTTCCCTCACAGCGAGGGCTCTGTCCCAGTGGATCTGTTTCCTTTCTCCTCACCGGGATATTTGTATATGAACAAACTGAATTGCTGGCAAGGGGCTGAGCAGGGAGTACCTCCAGTTCCCGGCGCAGGAGATGCGCGGGTGGGGGGAAAAGCTTGAATATGCAAACGGAGCGAGCCAGACATGGGGACAAAAGGGTGATATAATCCATTTTGCCAGTGGCCAGCTGTTCGGCTGCGGGGCTGCCCCGCTCCTCCCGTGGATAGTTATGCAAATGGAGGGGGCACAGGAAGGCAGCTGGACCACGGCTGAGGCTGGAAGCTGGGCTTTGTATGGTGAGCCTGCTCCTTAGCCAGCCCCTTGTGTGTGCCCGCCGTGCCCTGGGACCAGCTTTGCCATTTGCCTGCTGAGAGTTTGCCTTCGGCCCCATGGCATGCCCCAAAATTCCAGTTGTTTAGGGGAGGAAATCTGGATTCCCAAGGTTGGTGCACTGGTTTAGTAAAGCAGGCTGGGTGATTCACCTGCCTGTGGTCCTGCTCGTCCCTCCCACCCTCATCTCTACCATGCAATGAGAAAAGTTTTGTCTGAAATTAGGCACAGGAGTGTGGAAAATTGTGATGTTTCAGCAAACATCCAGGCTCTGCCACAGCAAGCTGGCTCTTCCCGTGTTGTTACCCCTGTTTTAATCCCTCTGACCATGTGCTGGGGTTCCTGGGGTGGTGTGCTCACCTCTCCTCATTGCCCTGGGGCCAGATTTGTTCTGCAGTGAGGTGGAAAGCTCCAGGTTTGGGAGACAGCTGGGTGGGTTGGGCAATCTGAGCTCAGCTCCCACAGGGAGTTCCAGCATGGGGCAGCTGCATCCCTCTGCCAGGCTATGAAATGGGGTCCCAGGCCTGCAGATCAATGCTGGGGAGCAAGGGCTGGGTGACCCCAGCCAGGGAGCGGGGCAGCCCAGGCACAGGACTGGATGGGACAGGACATCAGCCTGCATGATTGTCCCGGCTTTGCAGTGTCCGTGGTGAGGAGCTGTGGTCTGGCACCCTACAGCATCTTTGGGACAGGGGCTGGTGGCCTTGGCCTGGGCTGGAACGGGGTTGGGATGCCTCACAGACCTTTTACAAAGGGCTGGGCCCCTTCTCTCCTCCTACCTTGTGGTTCCCTGTCAGTCACTGTGTTTCTTGTCCCTTGGCAAACACACATCAGTGCCTGGGAGTGGGTGCACAACATGTGAGTGGTTGCACAGCACACACTCCTGTAGAATTGTTCCTGGAAAGCCCTCCATGTGTCCACACTGACATCAAAACCCCCATCACAGTCCAATGGATGGCAAGGGTAGGGATGCTCTGCCCTCAGTGCAGCAAGGGCACCAGGCACATGGGTGCAGGGAATTCAGCACCCTCCTTTTGGGCAGAGGTGGGAGAAAGGCTCGGAAATTTGGATCAGCAATTCATCTGGCAGAAGGCCAAGCACCATTTCAGGTGTTGAAATCCACTTCTGCAAAGTTTGAACTGCAGTTTGGCATGTAAATTGTTGGGCTCTTGAATGATAAATTGCATTGCTTGGAGAGGGGGAATCAGGAGGGACAGACAGGCAGTGGGAGCTGGGGCAAAGCTGCTCATCATGGTGAGATGTCTGTGAGGAAAGAAGGTTGCCTTGGATGGGCAGGTCAGTATATGGGTTTCCAAAGCCAAAGGAAAAGGGTGAATCATAGACAGAAAGAATGGAAGAGTTCCATCTCTAGACATTGACCCAGGTTTGAGCAGTGCAACCCACAGAGAAATTTACTGGACTTGGAAGCAATATTGGCTGCGTTATCAACACTTTCAGATATGTGGTGAACCTTGCTCTCCCACAGTCTTCCTATCCTAAATATTAACACCATGCATCTTTCAGATCCTCGCTATGCTGTGCTAGGGAGAAATCCAGTGAAGTGTTGGTAAAGAATGAAGAAGAATTTCACCATCATCTGTGAAGAGTAGGTGCTTTCCCCAGAAACACCCTTTTTGACTTGTCAAAACCTCATTTGAAACCTGACTCATTCTCCATGTCTCACTTTCCCACCAGAAAGTTGGTGCTTCTACCAATGATGATCCTTGCAAATAGCTTTTACAGTCTAATTTTAGTGCATTTTGTGAGTAGTCCATCTGAAAACACAACATATTACTATGGAGATAGTCCAGACTACTGGAAAAATAATGTTTCTTTACTGCCTGATAGATTGTTGAAAGTTTTTAGTAAAATGTCATTCAGAATCACAATTAATTCCCTTTTTTAGTCTCTCCTTTGTAAGTGAAATGGAAGGCATGATTTGTGGAGAAATCTGTCATTTCCCTAATGAGGTTAAGTGATTAGATGAAGGAAATTCATGACCACAGTATGTTCTGGCCTAAAAGTTCCATGCAGCAGTCTGTGCTTTCCACACTGGGAGCAATCCAGCCTCCTGGCCATCATTTGTTTTTTTTCAGCATAAGAAATATGCTTATTTTTCTGACCACAGGACTGTCAGGATGATTCTTGGCTGTGGACACCAAGGGAAAGCTTTCTCCAAGAGGCTGTGCTTTCTTGGTTGTGCCTGCTTAGACACTGCAATGCCAATGCACACGATTTTCAATATTTTTTTGTGCACTCTGGGGACTGTGCTCAAGGCCTGTGCTTGATCTCATTGTTGGGGCTATACCTTAAAACTGCTGACAGAGCCTGCAGCAGAGCTGGGGGCAGACTCAAGGGTGCTTGGGTCTCCCCTGTGCTGCCCCTTTGCCGAGTGGTGCTGGAGAGCTGGTCCTCAGGCCTTTTAACATCTGACATTTTCTCTCCCCTGCTTTTCCCAGCAGGACCCATGTGCTACAGCACGCTTGGCATCCTGGTTGCAGCTACTTCCTCTAACTGTTACGCAAGGCTTCCCTAGTGGATTTTCTGCACCGTTTTGTAGCCTGACTATTGCTTTTTTTTAATTTTCCCGCTCTGACTGGAGGCTGACAAGGTCTGTCTCCTTTCTGCCCGCTCAGCCTCAGTGGATTTCAGTTGGAGCAGTTTAACGAACGTCAGCCGTGGCCTCATTGTGCTGCATTGTTTTTGTGGGTGTCTGCACCTTTCAAACCAGCCCCAATTAGAAGAGCGGGGGAGAAGAGGGGGGAAAAGAAAGGAAGTAAATAGAGGCAAAATGATTCAGCTTTCAGCAAATGTGCAGCCTGTTTGTCAGACAGATGGAGCCACGTAGTGGATGGCTTTGCTGCAGCCTGGCCCCCCGAGCAGGTGGGTATTTTGGAAATGAGGAGCGGTTTGTCCCGCTAATTCGCGGCCGCACAGCTCACACAGGACATATGTTGATTACAACTTGCCTCGGCTCCTGCTGTTGCAGGCATCAGAACATGTCCACCCCTCCCCACCAGGCTTTAAAGAGAAAATGCTGGAATAAAAACAAAAAGAAAAAGTTACAGACACTTGTTGCATTGGAGTGGGAAGGACAAATGGGAGTTCAGAGCCACCCAGGCACGATTTCACTGAAGTACTAATTGCCAAGTGCCTTTCATTAAGAGACCATCATGGTTGTCCCAGCAGCATTTTGAACATCTATGCAGATGGGCAGATGGCCCTTTGCTGTAGTACAGGCAGACGCATCTAGTGTTACAGATGGATTATTATGTTGATTCATCACTAAAAGAAAAACTTATCTCACAACAGGGCACTCTTTGGAGCAGAGTTCCTTCTCGAGCTTATGTTTCTTCTCAGTATTGCCAGCTTTTACTGCTTGAAACACAGTCTTCAATTAGCAAGGCTAGTGTTTTCCCTTCTGTGCAGCATAAAAGAAAAAGAAAAAAAATTAAGGACCTGTCTAAGAGTAAAATGGTCCCTTGGGAAACCTAGAAGGTGTTGTATAACTTTAACTGCTGCTGGGCAGGGAGGACACCTTTCCTAAGTGGTACCAACTCTTCATCTTTCTAACTTGTGCTGAACTGTGGTCATTTCTGGGTCATTGTCATCAGGAACAAAAACATCATGTTGTCCTTAAGGGAGAGGAATCAGTTTAAAGCTGAAGTTAAACCTGCCCAGAAGATGATGGCTTAGCCTCAAGCACCATCATAGCTATTGGATTGGTAGATATGGGTCCAAATGTGTGGTCCGCCACTGTGGTGGGATGAAAATGGAACTTCCACAATGAATACTAGAAGGTGCAAAGGCTGCATGGTGTCTTGCCTAGTTAATTTGAAGGATGCCCCCTTGTGCAGTGTGGGGGCAGAGGAAATGTGAGGCCTGCTTGCCACAGGTCCAAGGGGAACAAGATAATGAAAGAGGTGGGTGGGTGAGTTATGTCAGACCATGGCTTTCCTTGGGAAATCAGTCTTCTTGCTGCTCCCATGGTGATCATCCTGGGTTGCATATTTTGTCACAGCCTTTCCTAAGGTAGGTCTTTCCCTGTGGACATCTTCCATAGGACACTGGAGAGTCAAGTGCAGCCTCTCACGACTCCTGTCACCAGCTACATTGCAGTTGTGACAAGAATATCACTCTTGTTTCACCCTGTTTAAAAAAAAAAAATGGAGGGGGAAAAAAAATCTCATTTTCTGCTTGACCTTGATATCTGGATGCTGAATTTTATATCCATTAGAGAAACTCATTTCCTGCTCCTTATCTACCCAGCTTTTGTAACTTGGTGCTGTTACCATGAGCAGAGCTCTACCAGAAGTTTGGCCAACAAGAGAAAAGCAAACAAAAGATGAACTTGGAGATACGAAATCTGGAGCTGCACCTGCTGCAAACAAGGTTATTCTGAAGCTGGCTGTCATTGCACACTTCAATAATGAAGCAGCAGTGTAAGGTCCCACTAATACCTGCAGAAATTGCCCCACAGCTGAGATACACGTCCCTGTGGTTGTGTCACTCTGCAGTAGCTGTCTGTCCTGAGATCACAACTCTTCCCTTTTTGAGGTGTGGTTTAACACACCCACCCCCCTATGGAGGTCTGGGGAGTTGAAAATCCTCTGATCACACTGGCATTTCTCCAAATAAAGGGGGAATTTGTGTGCCAAACCTTGAAAATTAGCCTCCAGAGACAGCTTAAATTTGCCAGTTGTTACTTGGGCAGATGTGACTCCCACCCAGGCTTGATGCAGGATTTCAGATTTCCAAATGTGTCTGGACAGTCATTAGATAAATTGAGTGTCTGGTTCACAGGCTGCCTCAAAGCAAATGGTATCTGCTCAAAGTTTGAGTCCAAACTGGGTCCAAACAGTTCCCCTGAGTACCCGCACATGGGGCTTGGTGCTGCTCTGGGGACTCCAACACGTGGTGAAAGCCTGCAGATAAGGGATATCTCCAACAAATAAGCAGGACACTTATCTGTGGCTGCAGAACAGACAATCATGGAAGGCAGCAGAATTTAGGATAGACACACATGTAAAATACCAGGAAAAAAATAGTTATATAACATGAAGAAATATTGCACAATGCAGTGAAAGGGATATAATCCTTAAAACAGAAAATGACCTTTTGGTTTTAGTTTCTGAATGACATCAGCTGAGATTATGCAATGGTTAACCTGTCTGTAAAACAAGGCAGTTGATATTTACCTGCATCCCCACCACAGGAGTCGACAATCAATGTTTGCAAGGCAGTTGGAGAACTTTGGATGAGTGACTTTGCAGGTACAAAGACAGGCTTTAGAGCTTCCTCACTGAGAAGCAGCAACCAGTGCCTCCACGTGTCTGTGCACACATGTGCTCACCAACAGCTTTCCCAAAGGAGCTCTGTGGTTTCAAACGTGCATGAAACACGGTCCATTGCTGATCAGTTAACATCACCCTACAGCGCCTTGTGCCTGGAGACTCAGTGGCCACCCTACAGATATGTTGTCATATTCAAAGGAAATGGATTTTGTACTGGGCATATGAATCCAGGCTAGACACCCACTGTGGGTCTTCCTGGTCTTGGTTTCATCCTATCAGAGCATGAAAATATATCTGCTTAAAAGTGTCACCTGTACCTAACAATACTAACTTCAGTGGTCCCTACCTCCTACAGCTGTCTGTTGCTGCCAGTGTGAGATTATTTCCCAAGCTCCATGGGAGGCTGAAAAGTGAAGTGACTGTTGGAACAGGAAGATGTTTAGG
This sequence comes from Pseudopodoces humilis, assembly GCF_049639895.1. Taxonomy (NCBI): domain Eukaryota; kingdom Metazoa; phylum Chordata; class Aves; order Passeriformes; family Paridae; genus Pseudopodoces; species Pseudopodoces humilis. Next base: position 7,284,500 of record NC_142205.1, on the reverse strand, counting down.
GCAAGGTTTGGTAGAGGGTGTCTGCCTTCAGCATCTCCCGCTCTCAATTTTATGACCTGTTTTTTCAAAGAGCCTCTCGGATCTAGGGAAAAATCCAGGCCGTTTATTTGCCGTGCCTACCTGGGACTTGAAACACACTTTGAAAATCTGGCCCAAATATTTCTTCTATAACTAAAAAGAGGAAAAATTCTATTTGTTAGAATTATAATTGTCAAGGAAATGTTGGTGTCTTTGTTATCTGAGGCAGAGCCCTTGAGACTTCTCACGTCTATATTTTGCTGAGAGGCACTGTCCTCCCATGTGGGTCAGGAAAACAAGGCAGTCAAAGCAAAGACTGAGGGAATCATAGGATAGCAGTGATAACATCTTCTGTGGAGTTAGTTTATAGTGACCTCATTGCTTTGCCTGGTGATTTGTTTGAGTGTTTTGAAAAAGATAGTGAATAAACCAGGGGGAAAGAAGCATCCCATCAGTTTGAGGAAAAAGGTAAGAAAACAATCTCTTGCTAGGAGCTTGTTTCTGTAGGAAGGAGAACTCCCAGCTCTCTGCAAAGGATGGGCTTGAACTGGCAACAAGCTGGGGTGTCACTTTGAAGGTGGAAGACAGCATGTGCATTGGAGTTCTGCTGCCTTTGAAGCCATCTTTGTGCCAGCAAGAACTGGAGCTTCTCTGCAAAAAAAAAAGGCAGACTGGTGTTTCACAGAGAAAGGTGATAAGAGCAAGTGGTTTGCAGCTCAACCAGGAGATAAACAGGCGTCTTAAAATGACTTCTAAGTATCCAGGCCAGGATGAGAAAAGGAGAGCTCTTTTCTCTGCTGGCTGTAAAACCAGGAAGCAACATCTGAAAAGTAGAAGTTATGTTAATGTTTGGTAGGGTCCCATCCACTCTGGCTAGGGTCTCTTTTTTTTCCAGGTGATTCACATCATCTACAGCCTCCATCCTCCTATCCTGCTTGCAGAATTCCAGTTTCCAAGCTGTCAGCCCCTCTGCATAAAGGAAGATGCTGGCTCAGTTTGTTAAGACCGTGCTGAACATTTATAGTATAGAGTGAAAAAGTAAAGGTGAAATGTGCAGCCCAGGGCTCACAGTTCTTTCTTGTGTGCTCCTGGGAATGGAATTTTTGTCCATTGGACTTGAGCTGCTCTAAAAAGCACAGAACAAAAGCTGATCTTAAAAGTGATCCGCAAAGGAATAAATGGCAGGCTCACTCTTTGTTATTCATGTATGGTGCTCAAAGAGCACTTGAAATGGTTGGGATTTTCTGCTGAACATTTTCTTTTTTTAAAATTCTGCTTGGGTTTTGTGGGGTTTGGGTATTTGTTTTAGCAGTGGTTCAAGCATATGTCCCTCCTGAAAAACATTATGGCTGGCTGGGAAACCCATACATTGATAACATGAGGGGACACATGAGACTGAAATGGGCAGAAATGGGAAAAGCTGGGTGGTTGGAGGGGTGATATTCTCCAAGAGGCAGCCTGGCTTTTGTCTCTTACTTAATTTTATTCCTGCCTGCCCTGTGCTCTGTGCCACACGATTTACTCACTGAATCATGCTCAGCAGCTGTATTCACAAGCTGGCATAAATTTATTTTCGTCTGCTGGCCAATTACACCAACTGCCTCAACTGTTGTTTATTTTCTTCTGTTGCATCCTCTTGAGTTACTGTTAACAGTGTCCCTTTTGAGTAGAGATGGGCTTTTTGGCACAGAGGCCTGTCGGCCTGCCAAACTAATGGACCATATCTGTTATTTAACTAGTTGTAAAGGCTCCAGTTTCAGGACAGCTTGCAGTTGCTGCGGCCACCTGTAGCACATTGGCAGGGGTGGAGGCCACTGCCCATGTGGGATGTAATGCCCCAGCTCAAGAGTGTCCCTTGGCACTGACCTGCCCTCACAGGGACACTTCTGAGGTTTGCCTTGGGGACAAGTGCCCTTCTGTGGCTGAGTGTCACCTCCCTGAGGCTGGGTGGCACGAGCTGGGCTGTGCCAGGGGAGCCTCGCTGCCCATGAGGTCCCCAGCTCACAGCTCCTCTGGCCAGACAAGGACTTGACCATGGAGAGGCTGTGGGAGGGAAGAGCTAGGCAACAGCACCTGAATGCCCAGGACTGGGGAAGAGGTTAAATTACAGTAGGAATTAATCAGCCTGAAAAGCTGATTAGGGTAAGGACATCTTTCATGCAGTGCAACTGTAACTCTGTCCCATTTTGAGAGGCAGCTCTATGTACCAGTGAGACCAGCAAGGATGAGCTCCCACCTTTACAGGATGCTTTGGGCACACTGCACTTGCACCCTGCAGGATCTCCTCTGATTCTTTCTCTTAGCTGTGTAGGATCTATAGGATTTTTGTGCTTGCAAGCTAGGCCTCACCACCACATTTGCCTGTTTCAAGGGAAAAGTGGCTCTTGTGTTTGCAAACTGAGGTTTGGCTCCTATTTAAAAAAAACCACCTTAAACCAGAGCCTTGCAGGCATTACTGCAGGAACAAGGGCTCTGCAAGTGCCACAGCAAGTGCTGCCTCCTTGCCAATGCAATCTGGACAGGGCAAGGTCTTGCCATAACTACTTGGCCACATGCCTGAGGTTTGTAGGCTAAAAATGTTCACAGATGAGCATGACAAGCAAACTCAGCAGCCTCGAGGGGTGAGATCTTCATTCCCTTTGAGTCACTTTCATGAGAAGCCCTGTGTGATCCCATGGCAGAAGGGTCTCATTTCTAGATGTGCTATTAGCTCCTTGACAGGCGTGACTCTGCTGGACACAGGGGTTGTCTGCATCCTTTTAAGAGCCACAGTTTCAGTGGGTGTTTGCCTTTGCTTGGAGGCCTGTGGCAAAAAGCTGTGCTCTGAAAGGCTCCTCTGAGGCGTTTGGCTTTCTGCTCCCCAGAGAGTGGCAGGGCACTCCAGCAAAGAGGGTCCTCGTGCTGCCAAATTCGGAGTCACTTCCTTCTCCCAAGTGCTCGAGGCTCTCTGGAGCAGAGGTTGCACTGGAGGCTCATCCGTCGCCCTCAGCAAACTTTCCAATAAACAGGAAAGATCGCAGGGAGGCCGACAAGATGGAAATCATTCTCACTCTGACCTTTTGTTCTTCCCCTCCCTTTTGTCTTAAAACTAACAAGGCGTCGCTTGATTTGTTGCTCCGTGAGCTGCCAGATGGAAGCGGAACTCCTTCCATCGGAGCGTGTGGGGCTCAGTGAGGCCTGAGGAGAGCAGAGAGGCCTGAGGGGCTCAGCTCACTGCATGGCTGTGGCTGGACCCCATTTCCAGCTGGGGACATGCCCCCTGCCAGCCCACACCCTGGCTGCAGTGACACACTTAGAAGAGGACAGTCAGTACCCCCACAGCCACTGTTTGCAATGGGGTTTTGGGGTACATGGGCACAGGGCATTATCTCATCCCACTGTCATTTTTTGTTTTGATTCCTTCTGTAATGTTGCTGATATGAAGGGGAGGGAAGCCTTTTGTTTGTGAAATGTTCTCTCTGGCCTTTCACTGTAGTCTCCCAGAGTACCCGAAGGTGGTCAGGAAATCTTCCCCTGTGCTAATGAGGCTTGTCCTGCTCTGAGGGGACAAAGAACCATGGCAGGAAGCAGCTCTTTCAAAGAAGATCTCTTCAAAATTGACCAAAAAGGGCTGATCCTCTTCTGTGTGATCCATTCCAGCCCTCCCAGACTTAATTGACCTCTGAAAACACAAATGCATGAGAAAATTCTGAGAATTTGTCCTGGAGGCTGGAAGCATGGTATAGTGATAAGGATGGTATAGAACAGGAAGTGGGAGTGAGGGCTCTGCTGCATGCCTGAATTACCAGGTCTCATTTCTCTCCACCTGGCCCCCTCTATTCCCATGACTCTTTCCTGTGAGGGTACATGCCCTGATGCCCTGTGTTTGAGACATCTTCCAAGCACCATGGCTCTTTGAGTCTTTTCCAGGTGGAAGAAGAGCTCTTTTCCCACGGTCGAGGTAAGCTCCTGCCAGCAAGCAGTGTCACACAATGCAGCTTCCAGCAGCTGTTCCAAGGTTCTGTAACACTTCAGCTGACTTTCTGTAACTCACCTTCAGCACTTGGCTCTGCACCCACAGAGAGTCCTGACTCCCCTTTGTCAGCTGGAGTCCCATTGAAACCATGATGGGAGTTTCCTTCCAAGACCCCTTCTTTTCATCCTGCCCAAGACTCCAAAGGAGTGTGTGAGGATTTGGATCCATTACACATCTGCAAGGCACTTGTTGCAGAGAGCTACATCATGAGGTTGTTATACTGTGTGTGGCTCAGTGGGGGTGAGGTGGTTAATGACTTACTTGTAAAACTGCTTGGTGCATGGGTGAACTGAGTAGGTGTTTTCAGAAACAGCTGAGCCAGTTTCCCCTGTCAGGATGGGCTTGGGTGCTGGCCAATTTTCCTGTCACACTCTCTGCTTGCAAAACTTTGTGGGGTTGAGTTTTGGTTTCTGAAACCTGTCAGGCACAACTAAAATGCAAAAGTGGCATTGCTTGGTTTTGCAGGGCTCCGTAACAACATTCTCCAAGAAGCAGAACAACATTCTGTAAGAAGTAAGTCAAAATACTACTGCCAAAAATACTACTGCATCCATGACTTACACATTGGTTATAGTAGGAGAAGAGACCCAAATCCGTCTGGATGATGGTTATCATACCAAGAGCTCAAGGCTCTGTACGTAGTGTCTGGAAAACTGGGTTTGAGGATGGGTGGGAGCTCTAAGCCTGGCTATTTTTACATCCTAGCTCTTAATAACCTATGTTGTAAATCTTACAGTGGAAGATCTCCTTCTCAGGGAGTATAGTATCCTGTCCACTTCTCTTGGTGCCCAGACCTTGTCCTCCAGGCTGTTGAACCTGCCACAGCCCCTGGCACTGATTTTTCTGCAGAAAGCAGAGATTTCTAGAGCAATTAGTTCTCTTACAAAACTGGAAATAAGAGTTTCCACCCACCAATACTATTTATAAGTTAACAGTAGTGGACCTTAACTGGAATCCCTAATGTTTCTGATTCCACTTGAAGACTATGGTTGTCACAGTCCAGTCATGGAGCCTGTGAGTGTGAAAGATGCATCTCATGTTGAGCCATTTCTCTTTTATTCTTATCACGCTTGAGCACCTGTGAGTCAGAGGTCTGTCTCTTGCTTTCTTCCCTTCTCTCACTCTCCCTCTGCAGGCTGAAACGGGGGATTTCTGGTGGACCTTGTCACATATGTGAAATTTGGCCATGCAAAATGAAATATTTAAATGGTGTCAGGCTGCTAATTTTTCTGTCTTCTGCAAACATTACAGGTGGCACCTGGGTGCACAGGTATGAATTGTGCATAATTATGCTTTTTCCAAGGAACCTACACCAGGGTCAGGGGAAAGTCAGCCTACAGATGGAGCAGCCAATTGCTGGGGTCACTGCATGTGGGGACACACCCCAGTGTCAGCTCTTTGCAAGCTACAGAGTTCACACAGTCATGCAATGAACTGCAGAGTTCATGCATGCAAATGCCACTCCAGGTCTCTGATCAGCATTTCTCTCCACAAAATTTGAGGGTGTGCAATGGACTTTTAATTTTGCTCTCTGTCCTCTTCTCATAAACCCTATCGCTCTCTCTTTCAAGGCCTCTGGTCTGGAATTTTCAGACAATTGTTCACAATTATGTCAGTTATTTTTCTGCGCATGGCTAGGATGATTTCTCCCACATAAATTAATCTGTGTTTATTGATACTGACTTTTAACTGTGGCTTAATTGCCTGGCTACTCATTGTCATCTTTCCACAATTACTCACATTCAGTGTTAGATCAGAAAATCTTGGATAACATTTAATACTTGATCATTGGTCATTTCACCCATCACTCATTCTCTTTCCAGATGATTATGATTGCACTAGACACCTGAAATTCCAGCACGTTACAAGGTGTTGGGGGACTTTCCAGAACCTCTTATTCTGTTACATATGCCAGAATGTACAAATACATGCCAAAATATGGACCCATATCTGTATGTCTTCATTCAATCCTTTATTCTTCTTTTAACTTCCTATGTTTTAATCCGGTATGAGTTTATGATATTCCGTGACAATAAATTATTTGGAGATTTTATCAATTATCAGTGTTTTTCAAAATCCAGGTGCAGTGAATCAACCCAGCTGCTCTGTCCCTCCTGGCTGGCAATCCTTCCAAAATATCTGATAGAATTTGAGGTACAACTTTGCAAAACCTATGTTTGCTTCCACTGATTCATTGATCCATTGAACAATCTATTGACAGAATTACAGACATGCTGGTTGGGAGGGTCCTCTGCTGATCTCTAATCCAACCTTTATTCAATACAGGCCATAAGAGGTGAGGCCAGCACAGCCTTTGTGTCACCTGCTCTGGAAAACCTCCAAGGATGGAGTTTATACCCCATCTCCAGTTACAGGTCCCAAAGCTGCCCATCTGAGCCCTCTGAGCTGAAACTGGGAACCTCCTCTGCTCCCCTTTATTGCTGCCTCTTGCTCTACCCTCTACCACTGGCAAGAAGAGTTTGTTTCCATTACTTATGGCTCTTCTTTCAGCAGTTTCAGTTTGGGGATTCTCCATCCTTGAAGATAATTAAAAGTGGAACAGACAACTCTGAAGGTGACCCTATTTCAAGCAAGGGTTGGCATCGGGGTCTCCAGAGGTGGCTTCCATCCTGAATTATTCCAGGATTTTGCAATTAGACTGAATTCTAATAGGTTCCTCCACGAGAGACATCAGTCCAAGGTGACATATTAGGAGGTGTCATCTACTAAGCACAATTCTGGCATCCCAGGTACTGTCGGAAATTTTCCAAATAGACTTGAGAATCCTTGGCATGTTGGAGCAATGTGAACAAGCAGTTCGTCCATGTGTTCTGTTAGTGTTCCTGGGATGTGCCTGTCTTGAGCAAGAGGCTATAAATTGATATTTTGCCACTCTCTTATCTTGGATTGTCAGTCCATTTCTGGATCTGGTACTTTTTATAATAACATGGTGTCTGGAAGACAAAGCTCATGTCAGCCCTTACCAGCAGGGCAGTCTCCTGAAGATAAAGAGCTGGAAAGCAGCACAGTAGGAGCACAGAATCCTATCAGAGCCAGCAGCAAAATACTTAAATGCTGAAATAATTCAACATCTGCTTGGAGCAAGAACTATCCATATGAAAGACATTGATCTGTCCCAGACTTTCAGGCTGGAAGGGACTGTGATGTTCTTTCAGTCTGACCTCCCCCATGATTCAACCATACAACATCATTTTGTATCAAGCTCAGATCTCCCAAATGAGCTTGTATTAAAACTCTTAAGTGAAGGACTGAAGGACCCCATTTTTAGGAGATCATGGTAAGGTTATCCTCACAGCTGGGAAAAATACTCAGTGTTTCAGTTTTAATTGAGCTTCCACCCTCTGGCATTTGTGTTGGTGGTTGGTTTTGGCCTGCTGATTTTTGTTTTGTTTTTTTCTGGATTAAGCATTCTTCTACTGCCAGGGTAAGTTTGATTTCCCATAAATATTTTGACCAACTTTCTTACCTTTTTAATACCCTCCATAGAACCCAGAATAACTATTTCTGGCTGGGCTGTAGATACTGCAGATAACCTTGACCTTTGCTTGTTTCTGCTAACAGCAATCCTCTGTAAAACAGAGATAATAGCACTTCCCTCCCTCTCACAGGTGTTGGCTGTTCAAAAAAAGAGATCATTAACATTTCTCAAATGCTACAGTGGGAAGCCAATATTAAAGCAGTCAAAGATCAGAGGCTGCATATTGCATTTACAAACATGGTTTAGTGCAGCAATCTTATCTACTGGAAACTAAATTCTCTGATAGCACTAGAAAATATGAACTGTATTTTCATATATGGATACTGCTGTTCTGAATGAAAAGACATCATCTAAAAATGGTTGTGTACATCAATAACTGGATACACTTGAAAAAGAGAAGGTATTTGGTGAGAGTAGGGGTTAATTGTTTCATTTGTAAGGGACCTTGGGATAAGGCATTGCAGACCTTGTTAAGAGTACTTCTCATAGGAAAAGGCTTTTAAAAATGTAAAAACAGAAGCTAGTCTATTTGAGTCAGTTCATCTGTTTACTCTAGATGGGGCTTTTACTTGTAATGGAGCCAGTCGTCTCAGCTATCAACCGCACCATTTACAGTCAAAGGCTAGACCAAAATAGCTCCTAGGTCCTTCTGATTTTCTATTTTTGTCAATGATCTACTTAAATGCTGACTATATCCCACTTAGGACACTCGGATCAATCTAATTGGCTAAGCATCACTGAGCTGCAGAGTGGCGGGGGAGTGGATCACCTCTCTATATTTAAAATGAATGCATATGAGGTGTCCTTGTGGTGAGTGGCTGTAGGCAGGCCTGGCACTGCAGAGTCATGGCTGGGGACTGGGAAGATGCTCCACTTCAGAACAAAGCTGGTGTCTTCCGCACTGTTGCTCTGTGGTGCAAAGTGCTGTGCAGGGATGAGTCAGGAAAGTGGATGCTCTCCCTCTACCGCCTCCCATGCTGGAGTCACCTCGTCCTGAGAAGCCACCAGGGATGGATTCCACCTCCCTGGTGATAGGAAATCACTCAGTGGTGTGGGAGTGTTCTAAACCATGTGTCAGGGAGCAGTCTCTGCTCTGAGCTCAGCTATGGCCCTTGCCTGAAGGCCTGAGGAGGTGCTCCCTGTTGTCCAACCTTTTTGGTTATTCATAAGTGATGTAGGTGGCTTTATTTATCTGGTGCTCCAAACACGGTGCAGAACTGGTATCTGGGCTTGAGCAGCAGCCCAGAAATCCATCCATATTTCCATACACAGGGACTGAAAGGCTGATGCCCTTGCCTTTCTGCTACCCTGTTGACAAGTTATCATCAGCAGAGCTCTCTCCAAGTCTGCATTGCAGAAATCATTTATCCTCTGTGGCAAGAACAGATATTGAATGAGAAAGATGAGCCTTCTTCCAGATTATCCTGGGTGAAGGCTTTGGTCACATGTCCTGTGCAGCTCCTGTAGATCATTTGTAGGTTGACACAGAGTGGTTCAGCATTAACCAGCATTAATCAGTAATTATTTAGTTGATGAGTTTCAGTTAAGCAGAAATGCAGAAGAGGTTGGGTCCAGCTGTCACAGTAGTGCCTGTGTAGTGCCAAAGAGTCTCTCTTCTGATTTTCAAAGCAGGAGGAGATTTTTTTAAATCCTCACAGAACCCACCATTGTTGTTTATGACACTACATATACTCTAAAGGAAAGTTAAGGAAAAGCAAATATCCTCTTTATTTTTAAAGGTAACCAACTAAAACAAATGAGTCCTCATGTCATCTTTGGGGAAGGGATTGGGCCAGGTGTGTGTTTGGGAGCTGTTGGGCACATCAGGGGGATTGTGCTCAGTGGTACTGTGTGCTCACAGCCTTGGTTTTGTTCAGAGAGCAGGTGCAGACTGTGCAGAATTACTTAAAAGAAGTCAAATCCCAGCACGACAGGACCAGACACAAGAAAGTCTTGGTAGCTTGGTCACAGGTTCCAAGTCAGGTCATAATCAACTGTGGCAAAGCAAACAAGTTCTTTAATGTTGTTCTATATTACTTTAATTAATTAAACACTGGGAAACCCAACTCATAGCCTAGGTCTCTCCTGGTTAGTAATTACAAAAACTGTTTTGGCAGGATCATAAATAGCTAGGATCTCTTTCCTTGCCTTGCCTTGCCTTCCTTTTTTTTGCCCCCTTTTTTCCTTTTCTTATATTTTTTTACCAGTAAGAAAGGTTTCATAAATTATTATTTCCTTTCAGTTTTTTTTTAAGAAAAAATAAAAGAAAGGGTCTGGCATTTTTCCACCCATCCATCTTGGATTTCATGCAAAAGTGCCGTGGTCAGGATAGTATTTTGTCTTTGCCAAACGGGAAAATTTTGGATGCCATTGTGGAATATAGGTCTGTTTTGTCTCTTCCTTCTGCTGAGGACATGCCTTGTGTTTTTTTTAATGGTGTTCTTCCTGTTTTGGGCTTTTCTGGTATCCTATTAACAATATACCATACAATATTTTAACTGGCAGTGTTGGTTATAGGCAGTATGTAAACAGAATTTTTCTCAAAAGCTCTGTCTCTGATACATGACAAAAGAAATGTATTAAATGGGTGATAACCCCCAGCCCATGCAGTGTGCAAACTAAATCCTTACCTTCTTTGCAGCAGTAACTTCCCTGGTGTTATTCTACACGTCATTCCTGCATTAGTACAGGATGGAAAAGGAATGGAAGTTTGATTTTATTTGATTATATGATACGGGGAAAACTCGTGTGGCATCGCTGGTTTGAATTTAATAGCACAGGCTCAGCTGATGGGGTGTTTCATTGCTCTTCACTGACCTGTCCTGCAGCTGAGGACACAGGAGGTCTGAGCAGACATTTCCTCTGTCTCACTCAGAAAAGGGAAAAGCCAAGGAAATCTGCACTCAGAAAAAAATAATGTTTGTGAAGTTATCCTCTCTTTGGGAACAGCTTTGGTTTAAGTATAAGTCTTACTTTTAGTGGTGAAGGTACCCCATGGTTGCCCAAGCTACCTGAGAGCAGGTCCTTAACAATTCCTGGAGAATGTGAATGCACCAAATCAGCAAATTTATTGCATTTTTTCTGTCCTTTCCCATGAAATGGTGGTTGGGTGCCCCTGGCACACTGTCTGCTCTAGAGGTCATAGGGTGTTCTGGAGGGATGGGTGGTCACCAGGTGAACAGGTTGAAAATAAATAAATAAATGCCTTGAGGGGGTGTATCAAATTCAGGTCGCCTTGTGTGTGACAGGGAAGAGCACGGCAGGCAGAACGGACGGGAACAGATTTTGTTTAAATTTAGCTGCAGTGTTGTGGTTGGAAAAGGCTGATGAGAACTTGGCACTTAACTCCCCACCTCGTACTGCTCCCCCCAGTAGGGCTGACAGCCTCCAAACACAGCATTGCTGGTGCAGAGCCTGGGCAAACACCCTTTAAATAACCTCTTCCCTTCTGAAGACTGTTTTGCTGAGCTGTTCTATTTTTTAGCATCCACAATAGTGGCCAACGTTTTAGCATGTGGAGGGGTGTAAGTCCCACACCAGAAGCAGGTGGATCATGAACTGATGTGAACCTCCCTGTCAGGCAGCCACCATCTGTAATTTTGGGTATGTTCCATGACTCCCCTCCCACCCTGTGGTCCAGGTAGGAGATGCACCAGGTAAGACTGGCCGATCTCCCATCTCTTGAAGCCAATTGCACCATGAGGCCACTCTGGAATGCACAGGAGCTGATCCCACCTTCCTGCTCTCCTTGCTCTCTCCCAGCCCTCTCACTGCACAGGGTAGGTGGGATCTGGGCCTGTTGACAGCTGTTTATCTCCTCAGCTCCACTTCCCATGCCAAGCCCCTCTGTTTGTCTTCTGGGATATGATGCCTCCAAGTATCCCCAGTGCAACCTTAGGTCAGGAAAAGTTGGCACAAGATTTTGGCATCTGATGACTCCAGGTCCCCCACGACTACCCCCTCTGTGCAGGCCTGTGAACTTTCTTAACTCAGAGCAAGTAAGGGAGGCCACTGGAAGCTGTGCTGCCATCAGCCTCCTGTCTGCAGGGAAGTTGTGGATTCCCCCAAACCAGTATTTTTGCCAGAAAGTTACAAGGGAAACATTACCTTCCTCAAAACTAGGGGAACGCCATGCTCTGCATTCCAGGTAGCAGGGAAGCAAGCAAAGAGAAAAACCTTATTCCTTATCCATCCTTCCCACACCAAAAGATATAGTTCTCTGAGTTTTCCTATGCTGGCATATTATAAGCACCAGTAATGTAATTTTTTTTCTAGCTATATCCTGAGCCTCTGATTTTCCACAACAGAAGTGCCAGTGCTGTCCCTGTCACCACCTGCAAACCTGCTAAACATGGCTGTTGTCCCCACTCATGGGATGGGGACAGGGCCATCTATTTTGTGTCGTCCTACAGAAAGCACATCAGCTCCAGTGGAAACAAGCAATGGATTTCACTGGAGCACTGCAGACAGTCATCTCAGCATGGTTTTCCATGCTGCTATACTTGTTTTATTTTTGGTGACAGAATTAATGACCCCTGAAATGAATATTTAAAGCTTCCTTTCTTTTTCAGTTTGATTGGAAAAATAAAGACATTTTAAAAAAGTTGTGAGCCCCTTTTGTGAAGTAACAACCTGGTTTTTATTCCCTGCCCTTCCAGGTTATATCCACTATGCCCAATGTTTGTTTTCTGCACCAGGGATCCAATTACAGAGTGTGTTAAGCACCCTGAAGAAAGAACCTTCACTGGTGTCTGTGCTGCTCAGCTTAGGTCAGCAGGGCTTGCAATAGAGATGAACCTTGAAATGGACCTTGGATGTGTTGCAGGTATCTTTAGACCTTCTTCCAGGAAAGGAAGGAGAACTTTTGATCTCTCCTTTCTGTGCCAAGATGAAATCAAAATGGTGCACTGGAAAATGAGTAATTGCTTCTGGTCTGAAGTTTTTGGAAGCCTAATGCTGAAGGTTTAGGACAGTGTTTTTCACACTGTAATGGCCAGGAATTGTGTCCTCACTGAGACTGCAGGACTGAATGCCAGTAAACTGTGCATTGTAGGAGCTGAGGGGAGCTGAGGGTGTTACTATACTCCCATTTTTTAACTCTCTTTTCCCTCTCTTCCTCCCTGCACTAGAAACAAGACCAGCTGCCTGCCCAGAGAGAAGACCTCTGTCAAAGCACCCTCACTGACAAATGAAAGCCCCCTGTGCTGAGATTATGAGGAACTTTCTGGTTGTGGGAACCTTTAGACAAGGATATACGAGCCTCCCCTTGCCCTGGCAGTGACCCCGGCTCCAATCCCAGTCCTGCAGCATGACCACAACTGGGGCAGCTCGTGACTGCTCTTGGCCACAGACCCCAGGGCCCCAAAAGGTGAAATGTGAGGACAGAGCTCTAGGCATGACCTCACCTGATGGACATAAAAATGGGAAAAGCTGCTGGAGCATCCTCATACCTCATGACCTTTGAGGAGCAACATCACAAAAAAATGCCATGGCATGGTGGGAAATGACAATGAGAGCAGCTGGCCATCAGGAAGGAGTCTAAGGAAAGGTGGCCACCTTTCCAAAACAGAGCATGTTGCAGCTGCCTGTGGCACTGCCTTGCAAAAGTGATAGGTTATGTGTGTGGGGAGAAAAAACTATTGAAAATAATAGCATAATTGGCTGTCTGGCAGGCTAAAACTTCAGCAGAAGCTGTGATTATACTTGTCACTATCTGTTAACCTTCAAAACAGGTGTTGTGAGTTTGAGGTGCCAAAACAGTGCTCAGGCTGCAATCTGTGTGTGACAGGAGCATGGGCTGGAGGAAGGGCTGGGGGCCCTGCCAAATGGGCACAGGGGCAGAAAGGGGATGGTCCTGGGCAGGCAGAGTGTGTGACACAAATGGATTTGGCTGCCTTTGAAAGGGGAGCACGTCCTGGCAGTGCTGGGACCCAGCAGGACACGTCCACAGCTGATGGCAGACGGTGCTTCAGTGGGGACCCCAGCAAAGGGGTTCTCTTTTGTAGCCTGATTTAACAGCTGAAGGGTTTGGGCTAGGTTCATTAAAGTTCTCAGATTACTTAAATCTGTAATAATCAGCTGGAGGAACCTTGACTCCTGCCACGATTTTGAATTTTTACTTGGTTTTAGGAATTGGGATTACAATTCTTTGTTGCACTCTTGGTCCTGCTCAGTGCCTTGTTTTAATATGGTTGTTCTTGTGAGAGCCAAAAAAACTGTGAACATTTTGTGTTTTATGGTTTTTTTTAATAAACAAATCAAAATGCAGTATTTCAGCAAAATGAAAGAAAAAAGAAAAAGAAGTGTTTTCTTTTTTCTTCTCATTATAAACCTCATTGTGACAAGTGTGTTGGGGTCTTGCAAGGCTGCATTGCTAAGTAAGTCAACAAGCATTGTAATGCTTGGCATGTGTGGAAGGTGAGTGAACAACATTAAAAAGGGAAGATTAGGTAGGGCTCTCTAGAATACCTAAAGAATCTGAAATACAAGACTTTGAAGAAAAATGTTAGGGATGAAGATCAGGAGATCCTAAGGTGCTAATCACTGGTATTTGGCATGGCTTGAAAAACAAAAAGGCTGTCAGCACACTTAAAAATCTCCTCATCTTGTCTAACTTAATGTAATTAACTTTAAAATTCAAACTCAATCAGGGATGAAAATGTGCTGATACCACATGTATGAGCAAGATAACTTTGTGTCTGAGTTCCACCATGGGAGTCCCTCTAAAGCAATCCATGTCAGGTTATCTGAGTGTTTTTAAAATTACACCTGTATCATTCCCTTGTCCCAGATAAGAACAACTCGGAAACATTCTCATGTGAATGTGCGTGACAGTCATCAAGCAGAAATAGCTGATTGTTGGCACAACAACAAGTTTACTCTAATTGTTGATGAAACTCCAGAGCTGATATTTTTTATTCCTGCTACTGTTTATTAAAGAGATGTGGGTTTGGGTGTGAAGTCAGCAGGTGTGGAAAATCTGTTTCTACCATCAGAGTTGGTGCTGCGGGGCATTGTCTCAGTTTGGGGTCTTTTTTTATACTGTATTTTGGAATATTGCAAATCATAATGCGATAACTGAGAGCCCATAAACAGTCTCCTGGCAGCATATCTTGATGATCAGAGATGTGGTGCAAATGTGCCTCCTTCCCTCAGGCGTTCTCATGCCCTGCACCTCCCACCCTGTTCCTGAAAGTGGGGGAGTTCACACCAAAGGTTATGGCTCAGGGTGACCTGAGCAAAAACTGCTGTCATTTCCAAGCTGTCTGCTGCAGGACAGGGGTGGCTGTGCTTTGTCTGTCTGAGGAGGACAGTCTTGGTGCCAGGGAGTTGCAACCCCTGCAAGCCTGGCTCCAATGCTGTTATTTCCCAGCTGGAGGTGGAATGGCACACACAAAGGCTGTCCTTTTCCTTCCTTCAAGAGAGTCAACAGGCACATCTAGAAGTAAGGAGGAATAAATTCTCATAGAGAGCCAAAAGCAGACTGATATCAATGCAAAGCTTTGGTTTTACTAATTATTGAATGGAGCTTGCAGAATTCTTGGTGTAGCTGCACCCATGAGACATCAAGATTTGAGGGTACAGAGCTGTGAAGCAGAAGAGTTTATAAAAGCCAAGGAGCTATGGGGTATTTAAAAGAACATTTCCTTTAAAGTAGTGAGCAATGCTTTCTCTATGGCCCCATTATTCGAGAGAAACATAGGTTGAAATATTGCCTTGGTAAAGAGGGCTCTGTTTTCCTGCTGAAAAGCATTGGATCAATTTCTCTGAAAAAATTAGATGTTAAAGGGACTTGTGTGGAATTTAACCTGCTGATAAGAGTGAGTGCCTTCTACAGGAAAATAACTCTCCAGACCTCTCAGACTGTGTTGATTCCATTTCCACTGACCACAATGGAAATTTGTGAAATGCCCAAAATTTGGGCACGTTGTTGTGCTCCCATGTCCTAATCTTGGATCTCAATCCCACCCCTCAAGTCACTGATGGTTTTAAAGCAGGTGTGATAGTTCAGAGATTGAAAGTGAGTTTCATCTCCATATGGTAAAAGGGCTGTTGGGAAATGTAGAAACCACGGCACAAAGCGATCAGCAGCACGAGCCACAGTCATTCCCTGAACTCAGTAACCTGCCATTGCACACTCCATCTGGGAGTGGGGATTATTTCAGAAAATTCAGGACAAAAAGGGAATTTATCTCTTCACCTCAAGGAATTGATATGCCTTACTTCAGCAAAGAAATGACAGATTTAAAAGAAAAAAAAAAAAGAGGAAGCATTTCAGTTATTTTTGGAGACCATGCTTCATGACTGTTTCTGACTTGGGTGGAAATTAGATGGAATTGACTATTTCTCTTCCATTCCTTCACAAATTCTTTATTTCTTTATATCAGAGGTTAATTACTGAAGCCAGAGAAGAGTATTTTTTATCAGCTGTGGCTGTCTACAGGTGTTTTGGATGGCACTTCCTTAAAGCCTTAAACCATTCTTAAAATAGAATACTGACAAAAAAATATTCATCAACACAACTAAATAAAAACTTTACAGATTACAGCTGGTAATTTTAAATTAAAAATTAGGTCAAATTGTACAAGCACTAATTAGGGACCTCCTTCATCCATCTAAGATTGATAACAAATATTTTTGAAAGAAAATGTATTTTGTGTCACATTTTTCTGATCCTCAAGTTTTTCTTACTTGGTGAATAAATGGAATATATCCCATCTCATCTTTCATTTCTGGAGATGAGAACAAGTGAAATCAACAGGTTTTATCTGTCTCTGTCTTTGGCAGTGATTATAACAGCAACTTTTAGAAGTTCTGTTTTCCATAAATTGCAAAATATTTAGAGTACCTCCTTGAAAACTTTAGTAGTTAAGTCTTGTAAAAATGTTCTGTTATTGTAACCCTTAGTGAGTGCCAGGATGACAGATTTATACTTATTTGATCATTTCCTTCACCCTGTCCAAACATTGCAATAGTATTTGCTTTCTCTCATGTTTCTGCCACTGCTGGGCCTGAGTTACTAAAAGCAGCATCCAGAGGAACTTCCTAACCTGCACTTTTAGTAGTCCTGGTGCCACGTATCTCCTTGTTAAAAGTTACTTTAGTAGTGACTGTTTTCCTTCCATTTTTGATTATAGCCTGAGTCAAAAATATTCATTCTTTCCTTATGATATGAACATATCCTGGTTTACTCCTGGGAAGGGTAGGGACAGTATTAAACACTTCTGATTTTCAGTGCTCTTACTGTTCATGGGCTTTTAGTATTAGAAGGGTTACTCTTGGTCCCAATGGACTCAAACATCTGCTCCCTAATGTTTGGGGTTTTTTTGTCCATATATACTTCCTTGCATCCCTTTGCTTCCTTATTAATTTTGTATAGCTCCAGGATGTATTTTCAGTGTTTGTAACATCTGTCTTCTAAACATCCATCCATTACTATTGCTTATTTTGCACCCTTTTCTATTTTAGATTTTGGAACCATGCTTTCTTCCTTACTTACAGTTTTAGTCTGATTTTGTTGTTGTTATTTGGTTCTTTTTACATCTAGCTAAATAATTTTAATCTATTCATTGCATGCATCACATTTAGTCTTCGGTCCTTCCTTCCAACTGGCTTGTACTTGTTTCAGCTTTGTGAACCTGGTTGTGTTGAAATACCATGTGCTTTTAACTGACTCAGACAGGGATCCAACATAATCATTTCCACCTTAGTTACCGTTAACTTTTATTTATTGGTTAGAAAATTGTCATCCATGATTTGTAGAAATTCCAGAGGAGTTACTACTGCCAGCAGGAGATTTTGATATATATCATCCTGAGTCAATTTTCCCATGACAGTCCTGCACCCATGGTAGATAAATGGCTTTGGAGCCACCCCACCTAATTCTGAGGGTGGTTTAGCATTGAGGCAGGCAGTTATTATAACCTCATTTTGTGCTTTACCCATCTGGACGTGATCAACAAGCAGTCAAAATCATTTGCTCCTGAGCTATCACTGCTACAGAAGAAATTAATGCCAGCCTTGGTCTCTTTTGCACACCTGATACTCCTCTGGAAGGTTACAGTCACTGCTTCCACCTCACTCAAAAAAGTAGATAATTTTACTGGGTTTTATTAGCAGGAGTTAAAAATAACAGTTTGACAAAGAATTTTAAGAAATATTTCACAAATGTTGATGAGCATTTTAAATTGTTCTTCCAAGGTTATACTTTTGCACATAAAACCTGTTTCCCCACTCTCTCACTAACTTTCGTTATAACACCTATAAAATGCTTTATCTTTTAATAAAAGTTTTGTTTGAAAAGTTGTGAATGAGTGAGATATAAGGAGATAAGCTTTCACAAGACTTCTTTCTGAACTGTGCTCTTAAAACATGGTAAGGATGGAAAAGCAGTGATAAGAACTTCAGAGGCTGAGTTCTAGTTGGTGTGATGATTGTGCTCATCAGTAAAGGCAAGAAGAAGCTCTATAATCAGAAAAAATGGAAGAAATTAAAGTGATCCAGAGCAGGATCCTTTTGCATTCTGCTTTTGCTTACTTGTGAGGCCAGGCTGTCACCACCTTTTTGGGTTCAGCAGACCACACATGGAAGTATTCACAGCATTTAGTGTCAATTTTCAGCATTTGAAACTGCTGGTCCAGCAGGGGATACACAGGAGAAGGGTGACATCCTCGGGAGCAGGAGGCCCCATGGAGACACTGCTGTCCTCAAGGTGGTGATTCCCAAGCCCCATGCCAAGGGGCTGAATGTTACTGAAAGGCAAATATTGACTTCTGACAGAGTTTGGAGAAATTCATGTATTTCCAAGAGTTTATGAATTAACCAGAAATGGAGATAAGTCCTAGGCTATCTATTTCATCAGCTAAGAAACTGTTGACTGAAGCCTAGTGTGAGCCAAGTACCTACATGCACTGTGTTTCAAAGAATTAATCATATCTTCAGATGTGGAGCTTGCTAGTTAGTTTAATTACTGTCCTTTTTTTTTTTTTCTTTCAGTAGCTAAATGGATCTGGTGACAATTCTTTTTTTTTTTTTTTAATAGATGAAAGAGAAGCAGGCTTCAAAACAGATAATGAATTTCTTCTAACTCGTCTGGAGACTGAAGAGTCATAATTCTGATTGATCAGATATGGTCTGCCTCAGAGAGGCACCAGATGTGGTCCAGATTTTAAATAGATGCTGCTACTGTCAAAATGCATTCGCTCCCTCCTGGTGTAACAAAGTGAAGTCCATCTGTCTGGAGTTGTGCACTTTTTTTAGTGGTAATAACAGTTAACATCAACAATAAGCTTTGTCTCATTAGTATCACATAATCCCTACCACCAAGTCCCCGGTTTCTGGTCCCCATATTATCCGCCATGGAAAAAATAAAGACCACAGCAGGAGCTAAGAAGGTCAATGCATTCTCAGGGTAATCAGCTGTAGTAAATTCAATTCTGACAAGACCAGGCTTGCAAATGTCTGGGGAATTAAGGGATCATCTATAATTTCATATGTTGAGTGGGAAAGTGTCCTTCCAAACATTTATTAATTACAGATGAGGGTGCGTATGGTGATCATCCTTGGAGAAATTTCTGCTGAAGCAAAACAAGAAAAATAGATGTAACTGTTTGCTACTATTTCTAAAGAAAAACTACCGGTCTTCTCACTTAGCCTATCAATGGTTTCAGCCAGTATTCTTTCTCTCCCAGTGTTTATTGCTCTGTTTTAGCAATAGATGCCTGTCACCCCTTATGAAACCTTTTGCATAACCTCCATCAATGGAGGAACTTGCCTTGGCTTTAGTCTGGCTCAGTGCCCTCACTCCAGGGTTTGCACCGCTTAAGAAGTAACAAGTAAAGAACAACAGACAAAAGGGCTTCACATTTAGAACTGAATTTTTCACTTGAAGATCTTGGAGCACTTTGGAAAACTTAATTACTCCCCTTTGAGGTCTGTGTTGTTCTTTCTGTTTTACAGATGAGGAAATTAAAGCACAGGGAGGTCAGAAGCTAACATTTTCCAACTTGGGCAGCTGAAGGTAAGCACTTACATCCACACCTTCCTTCCTCAAGAGGAAGTCCTCAACACTTTCACACTCTTTTTGCATCTGTGTTTTGAAAGTGTGGGCTATATCTCAGCCAAGAGTTCTCCAAAAGTCACCAGAATTGGAAAGGCCGTTAAATTGTATTAAAAATAAGAGATGTAAAGTGTGTAGCTCATTTCCCTTAGTGCAACCAAGACTGAGGAGAAGCAATGAAAACAAAATGCAGTTGGGACTGAATATCCAGGGAGGGAAAGACCTATTTAAGTAAAAGAATAAATTTGCCATGAGAACAGATTTATCTCAGTTAAACACAAATAAGCATGTATTGAAAATTAGAAGAAGATTTGTAATAATCAGAGGAGTGAGGTCTGGGGACAAATGGGGAGCCTGGGGGAGAATAATGTCACTCAGGTTGAGATGAAGTTGGATCAGAATTTAAGAGAGACGAAAGGATACTGTACCAGCATTTCCAAGGACTGGACTCGATGGGTCAGTATGTGGTTCCATGTGGTGTTCACAGTATTGCAAACCAGGTTTTTAACCCACACATAAACTCCAGGATAAACCAGTCTTCCTCCTTTCAGGGGCCCCTGGGTGCTTCTTCTTTAGGATTTAGGTTGTTTGGGCAGGAAAACGCTATTGGTGCCACAGGAAAAAAATGAATACCTGATGACATCAAATACTGCTCTCCCTTTAGACCTGCAGTGCCTCGTATGCCAGATTGCAGCTATTGTATGAAGAATTTTCAGTTCCTTTTTGTGCCTGGCGGCTGATTGAAAGTTCATATTATTTATGGCAGAAAACAGCAGTGTACTTTTGAGCCTGAGGAAGCTGGGAAAGTGCAGTGGGTGTCAATCAATTAAGCTATTCAACTTATTTATGAAACAGGACAAAACAATGTCTAGGATATGAATTCCCATCTCAATGGGATCCCCCCTGATATAAAATGTCAGAGCTGAAAAAGGGTCAGCTCATGACCCTTGAATATTCTTTTAAACTATTTGCAAATCAATACCTCTTCTCTGGGTTTGTGCAGGGACCATCGTTCTCTTTTATTATAAGTCACGGGGCATAGACTGCTTATCAGGGAGTGTGGAGACAGATCACTGCACTAAAGCAGCAGCTGGCTTTGGAGACTGGGCCTGACTCTCATTTCTGGGGGGGCTCACTTCACTCTACTCTGGTAGAGCAAAGGATTTTAAAGTGAGCATAATTATGGGTTTTGCTGACTCTTGGGCTCCTTAATATCTGCTGGAAGAGCAAAGAAGTCCTTTGCCATGCATGCAGTTGGGCTTGTGTCCCTCTTACTAGTGCCTGTGTCAGCCAGGAACATCATCTGCCATTTTGACTTCCAAGTTTTTTTGCCAGGAGGATGCAAAACCCTGGGTTTTGGGGTTGCTGTCCCAAATTGTCACCCTCTCTCTCTTAGTAATAACCTGCTGTACAGGTAGGGCCTGAATGACAGATGGCCTGATCCTCAGCTGAGCATCTGGTCTATTAAGCTCTCTAAAAAGGCATCATCTTTACAAATCCCAGTCTTAATCTCATTGCCCACCGTGTGACCCATGGGGGTTTCATATCAGTGCCAAAGAGGGGAAGAGGAGGAGAAGGAGGGCAGCTGGAGGATCTGTGGAGTCAGGGGAAGGGAGGTCCCTGCAGGGCAAGTCTCCAAGCTGAGTGCTGGGGATGTGACCCTTTCTCACCACGAGGAGTTGGAGAAGGTCAACAGTCCTGGCTACCTCGAGCCCTCCTGCAGGAGGACGTGTACAAAATGAATCCTTGAAATAGTGGTCCAGGCCTTTGGACAGGTTTATCTAAGGGACCTCCCATTGAATCTTCTCACGGCATCTTCTTTATCCTTGCAAAAACATGGCATCATCCCAATGGCTTTCAGCAGCTCTTGGGCCAGCTCAAGCCAAGACAGGTGAACTGAGGATAAAACAACAGAGGGAGTGCCCAGTTGCCTGCTGAGGTTTATCAATGAGAGCTTTTTGCCAAAGGGAGATGAAGAAGACAGCAGTTTGCAAGGAAGGGAGCTGTTCATGCCAATGATCCCATCTCCTAACAGCATGCCATTCCTCATGGGATATCAGTGTACACAGCTTTTGTCTACAAGGCCAGCAGTGTGGTATATCCTGTGAAAAAGGGACTCTTCCTTTCACTTTGCCTGTTAAAGAACAAATCTTGAGGAAAAATTTGATTGTGTTAATAGCATGTGAAAAAGAGAAGAATTTCAAAGTTGAACTTGCATAGTACTGAGCGACCTAAAAATGGTCAGCTATGGACTGGTTTCAGGGTGGATCAGGCCCAAATATAAAATAATTTAGAGCAGACTTGGATAACATTCTTTTAGAATTAAAGACATTAAATGGACCATTTGAGTTCCCTGAGATTTTCCCCTCAAAAAATTCAGAATGAATTCCTTAAAAAATTAATAGACACAGATGCATTAAGTACTTTATGGTACCTAAGCACAGAGATGGTCCCCTTCTGTTTTCCAAATCTAAAATATTTTAATGTATTTTTGAAAGATCAAGGTAGCAATCTTTTTTTTTATTCAACCCATTTTAATACCTGAAAAAGCGAGTAATGATGATATTTTGAGTTTGTGCTGCTGGAAAAAATGTATCAGTGAAAGTCTCCCCTGTGTCTCTAAAAGAAAATTTGGACACTACTTCATCTGCAGCTTTGTTTGCACTCAGTAATTCTGGTGCAGGCCTGTAATGATGGATGGTAGGAAACGTGAAACAAAAGCCCCCAAAGAATCTGAATGTCTTGTTGTTTGGATTTTTTTTAAACAGGATTTTCCTTTAATTAGTGAATCTTGGAGAAATCACTATTCACTTGGGTGTAAGACGTGCAGTGAAATCCTATATCAACCCAAAAGGGCCGAAAGGAAAATGAACCTCTAGGCATAAGCAGGAATGTAATACAAGTTTTTTCCATTTATTGCAGACAGACACTCTTCAAATTCAAGTCAATCATTCCAAATCTTTATTTCAGGCTTTCATCTAGAAATGTTATTTTTGGACATTCTCACCTTTAAATGCATATAAAGTTCTCTAAAATACTATTCAAAAGGACAATTCACAGATACAACTTAGCTCTGATATGCTTGGGAAGGTGATACAAGCATATTTCCCCCAAATAATCAATAAAAATTGTTCATGATCAAAATAAGAAACAAGCAGTTCATTAGCTATCAATTCACAATTAAGATAAAGAACGCAAGTCCAAGAATAAGAAAGAAATATAGAAGTTCTATTTGTAGGCATGGAAGCAATATCTTTAATATTAATATGACATTCACTGGAAAACTTTCTGGATAGTTCTGTCACTGAAAAGTGAAACAAAATTGGGTGAAATAATCTCAAAAACTGGAATATGAATACAGAAAAGGAAATTTCCAGTCAGCCCAAGGTTTGTTATTAATAGGCGCTTGCCACACAATACTTCTTACAAATAGATTAGGAGTTGAAAGTTCACCATGATGTAGCTATAAAAAAAAAAAAAAATAAAAAGAAAAAGCTGATGAATCGCAGTTGTTTCCATCTAAATAAAGAGTAACTAACCAAGGAACCATCTGTCGGTGTATGATTACCAACTTTCTTTTTGTCTTTCAAAGCAGCCTGAGAAATCAAGGGCACTGGGAGTAGAGGGGAGAGCACACACACGCTGCAGCCTTGCCAGCAGCCAGCCCAGAGGGTCTGATCAGATCCTTGCCTTTTTATCTTGGTGCGCTGATTTCACACTGCTGGTTTTCATCTGGCATGCCTCTGTATTTCAAATACATGCTACACACTGACAGGGCTATTCTGCAGTAAATGTAGGTAATTTTTGTATGGTTGAGAGCTGAAAAGTAAAACTTTTCTAAGAGAGGAAAACCTCAAAGTCCCCTCTCTCAGTTTGTGAAACCAACAGAATAATATTAATTCATTTTTCCCCCTGTTGTTGAACACCAAAAAGCTTTGGATACCCTGAGAAAGCATATCCTTAATGGTTTTCTTAAGCCTGAATGCCCTACTAGCAGTAAGAAAGACAAAGCAATAAGATCTAAGGCCTTTTAGTCTCTAAAAACTGTGTAGGTTTTCATGCTGGAAAAATGAGGGATTTATTCCTTTTTTTTTGGTCACATGCATTCAGGGTCAATGTACAATTTCTCTTTTTGTTTCTATTCCAATGACCACCTATTTTGGGGTGCTTTATTCCCCCCAACCCCATCTGACTCTGATCAAACTCGCTGCATCTGGCTCTTTGTCGCTTTGCAATGTCTGCAGCCACACAAGGGACCCACAGCCCGCACAAAACCCAGCACCCACAAACCCTTCCTTTGTGAAGGAGGAGCGATGGATACTGAGAGATTTGCCAATGAAAGCCTGCTTCCATCCTACCCCAAATTAAATTTTTTATGTTGTATTTTTACAAATCCCCTGCCCATGGCTCTATGTATTGCCCTCTCTCAACTCCTCCAGCTGTTTTCACACCCCAAGAACACTTGCGTCAGGCTCAGCCTGCTCAGCTTCTCTCCCTGCTGCATTTCCCCTTGTCCCCAGCCCTTAATCCATGCTTCCTACATCTGACCCAGTGGCAGGGAGCAGGTGGAAAGGCAGGTGATAATGTAAATATTTATGTCAGGCAGTCCGTGCTTAGAAATGTTTCCTGGTGGAGTTGTCACACTCAGAAAAAATTATTTTAGGAAAAAAAATACAATCCCAAAATACATGTACAAATCCACAAAAAGGCATATTTCCTTTGCATGGCCACCAAAACAAAGAGTCCCTCTAAATAATCAATAGTAAACTTCAGGAGCATGAAATTCAACAGACCTGAAGTTGCCAGGATCAGCTACTCAGTGAATTTTTACAATAGGAAGCCAGACAATGATTAGTATCCTACAACTACATGAGGAAAGCAACCATTTACATGTATATCTTCTCAGACCAATATGTTGGTTTCTGACTCTTGTCAAGTGTAAATGGGGACAGTCCTACCAAAATTTCTATTTCTTTTACATAATGTACTGATTTATGTGTTACTGTTGCACCAGCCAGTGCAGCATCTAGGTGTCAGTGAATATCCTATGGCCACAGATTTAAGCAAGTAAAACAATTTGCAAGCAGCTATTACAAGCACCATCCCACTGTATGCCTGGAAATTCTTTCAGACTCATTAAGCAGTCAGCAAATAAGACACATTTGTCTCCCATTAAAGAGTAAATTGGAAATACTGAAAGGAAACCTATGCATGGTTGTGATTTGTTAGAGTGTGTATTAGCAGGAGCAGCCACAGTATGTTTAGCAGCTGAGTATGAGTTAAAGCAGGAATTGGAGTGAGAGGAACTATTTTAAATTGTCTATTAATAATCTGAAAGTACATTTAAAACCATCAGCAGTCACAGCCATCTTTGACTCTTCCAAGAGGAAGTTGCCATTTGTTGCAGAGCCGCTGTTGCTTTTATTTGACACTCAATATGTGTTTTCCCCACAGTATTAGATATCTTGGGCTCTATCCAGGACACATTTGGAAAGGAACCGATCCCTGTAGTTCCTATGCAACGATGAGATTTACTACTTAGGTTGATGCATATCTTCAGTGAGTCAAATAAACATAAGGAACATTAATTAGGGCTGCTTGCTGAATTTAGATTGCATTCACACAACCTGATATGGTAGCTGGTTCAACCAAGGTCTCACTGGGTGAAACAAGCAGCAACCAGGGCCTGGATCAGCTGTGGGCTGAAAAATAACCAGCCCTGTTGATCTCCCCCAGGCTCAAGTCTGACTTTGGGAAACTCCTTGGAGTTTATCTAAATTTAAGGAATTAAGGCATAAAACCCCAACCTTTTCTGGATAAGGAGAGGTTTGAGATCATTTAGGGACATGTCAGCAGGGCAGTGGTGCTGTGATATTAAAACTGATGCTTCAACACACCACGGTACTCAGACATTTATGTGATAAGTAAGTGTTATAAAAACTCATCTTTAAAATATGTTAGAATATGTTTTCATCTAGGAAGGCTGGAAGAGAGGTCCATGAGTGTTGTTGATTTCTGTTCTCAGCCCTGAATTAACTGTGGTCTCTAATGACAGAGACAGGGCTCTGGAGTTACTTGCCTCATCACAACAGCTTTCTCTTCCCTCAGCTTCTGAGTCTTGAGTCCTTGTAATCTCAGGGAGGAAAAGTTTTGAGGAGGCATGTGGATTGAGGTACTTCCCAAAGAACACGCATGCACAGTAAAGCCACCATGTATCAACGCAATCACAAGCATTTTGCAAATTATTTGACACCTTGTATTGCAGAGGAAAGCTACCTGGAGAGACCAAGTCAAGTCTTAGAATCACTGTAGTTTTCACCAAACCCAAACTGGACAGAGAAAGCCTTTGGTGTCCTACCTAGAGGGCTGCAATAATCTAATTTTTTGTGTTCTGCTTGCACTGGGGCTTTGATCAGTTCTTTACCTGCTTCTTTTTAATTTTTTAATTACTCCTTTACCAGTGTTTTCAAGGGCCACCCCCTCTGAGGTTACATGAAAGTGGCCTAAAGCATTTCAGCTGCTGCTGGGTACAACATAACACTGCAGGGACTTCAGCGTGGGAGCTGCTGAGCCCTGAGGAGGGAACAGGTAGGGCTACAACCCTCTCATGTCTTCAGCAAGTCAAATATGGGTGAGAAACTTGCTCCAGCAGCCTCCTTCTGCAGCATGCACTGGCTGAACATACACAAAGCTCCTGGTACTGTTCGAGTTATCCATACCATGGGGCTTTCTATGTCAGATGATTTTGCCAGAGGAGATATCTATTTTAAAGTTTTAAACGTATTTTTTAAATCCTCACGTCTGCCAGTGTTGTGTTAACTCCCTGCAGACATTACAGATGTGGCTTTGGGAAGTGTTGGTTCCTGTGTGAGTGGGGAGGAGGAGTGGAGCAAGGCAGACCTGCATCCTTTTAGCTTTGCTGCAGAGGATCTGCACAGGCAAATGCTCATCTCTGCTGCAGAAGAAAACCAAGTATCTAGCTGACATTAAGGTATCCATCAGACATGAAAACTGGAGGGCAAATGTGGCTTTTCCTCACTGACTGGGGGCAGAGACTTCTCTGTAATGCCCTGATCACCTCTCTCTGGATGCTCCCTTGTCCTTTGCTGGTGGGATTGAGGCCCACCATTTCCCATCCTTGGCTGTCACAACATATCAGCAACAGCAACATACAGAGGACCTCCTCTGGCATATCCCTGGTATATAGAATCATAGAAACATTAAGGCTGGAAAAGAACATAAGTTCATCAAGTCCAGCTGTTAACCCAACACCACCATGTTCAGCATGTCCCCATCTGCCACATCCACACACATTTGAACACTTCCAGGGAGGGTGATTTCACTGTTGCCCTAGGCAGCCTATTCCAGTACCTGACCACCCTCGCAGTGAAGAAATTTTCCCTAATATTCAATCTAAACTTCCCCTGGTGTAACCTGAGGACATTTGCTTTTGTCCTGTCACTTGTTGCATGGGAGAAGAGCCCGAGCCCCACCTCACTACAACCGCCTTTCAGGGAGCTGTAGAGGGTGAAAATCCTCCTTCTCTCCAGGCTGAACACCTCCAGTTCCCTCAGCCCCTTCTTGTAAAATTTGTGCTCCAGACCATTCCCCAGCTCCATTTCTCTTCTCTGGACTTACTCCAGCACCTCAAAACCTTTTTGTTGTTAGGGGCTCAAAACTGAATTCAGGATTCAAGGTGTGACCCCGCCAGTACTGAGTGCAGGGGACAATCATTGCCCTCATCCTCTGTATGGGGCACATCCCCTTCCTGTGGGTGCTGGAAGGATTTGGAACAACTTAAGTGCTGTGTGCTGGATAAAGCCATGCTGTTTGAGTGAGATCCCACATCTCAACTAGATTTTCTCTTCAGGGCCAGGGGCAAGGGGCTGCCCTCATGGGCAGCAAGCATCTGAACTAGAGGACATTGCTCAAGATAGAAGATCCACCTCTACCCACTGTGGATAGCCAGAGGGTAGGGTAAGGATAGGAGAGTCCCAGAAGAATAATTTTAAAAAGGAGAATGAGGTCACATTACTGAGGATGAGATCAAGGAATAAAATAAGCATGTAGGGCACAAAGGTTTCCATGCTAAATGAATTACAACCAGTGTGGAGTGTTAGGATACAAGGAGAAAGGTGCTATAAATACAGTAAAGTAAGAGAAAGACAGCAGCAGGCACAAGCCCATTACCTAATGAGGAACAGGAGTGGTACAGATGACCTAGAGAAGGCAAACAGATTTAATGCCTTTTGCTTCACTTTTCTCCAACAAAGAAAACCCAAACACTTCACAGTGATATAAAGCTGGCAAGACATGAGACAAAAGAGAAAAAGAGCAGACAAGGGACATTGTGATTAAAGTGAATATATTTACCAGAGGGTACAAAAGAAAGTCCTGATGAGGGTGGGGATTCTGCTCCTCTTCTCTGGTGAAACCCCAACTGCAGAGCTGCATCCAGCTCTGGGATCCCCAGCATAAGAAGGACATGGACCTGCTGAAAGTGACTTCAGAAGAGGCCACGAGAATGCTCAGAGGGCTGTAACACCTCTCCAGTGAGAATAGGCTGAATGAGGGAGAGGGAGAAAAGAAAAGAAGAGAAGGCTTCAGGGAGACCTTAGGGCAGCCTGCCAGTACCTAAAGAGCTGCAAGAGAACTGAAGAGGGACTTTATAAGGGTGTGTGTTGATAGAATGAGGGACAATGGCTTTAAATTGAAAGATGGTAGGTACAGATTTAGCTTTACAGTTCAGCTGTTGGGAAGGAATTCTTTACTGTGAATGTGGTGAGGAACAGGGACAGGCTGCCCAGAGATGTTTTGGATGCTCTATCTGTGGAGGTGTTCAGGGCCAGGTTGGGTGGGGCTTTGAACAACATGGTGCAGTGAAAGGTGTTCCTGCCCATGGCAGAGAGGTTGGAACTGGATAATGCTTAATGTCCCTTCCATCCCAAAAAAAGTGGAATCCCATATTACATGGGAGAGCAATGAGATTTTTCTGCTCTGACCATAACCTGTTTGGGTTTGCAAACACGACCATCACGGGATATTTAAATGCCCCCAAGTGCAATTAAGAGGAATGGAGTCCCCACACACAAGTTGCTGGATGCACCCATGTGAAGAATGTTGTGGGATGCCTCCAGTCTGCCACTGTGATCTGTACAGGGGAGGAGAGGAGGATGAGCCAATTAGATTTACCTTGATTCTATGCATGGTAGGTGTTTCTAAACACCAAAAAAATAAAAGAAGGCTGGAAATCATGGATGACTTGGTGGGAGGGATTTTGCTGTTAAGTTTGGGTGAGATAAAAGCAGGGACAGGCTTGTCTTGGTTTTTGAAGACAAAGGAAAAGGAGCTATTTGTCAGGATTCCCACTTGCTAGTACTTCTTCCATCAGTACCTACTAATTCTACCACCAGCCTTCAATTTGCAGGTTAAAAGAAGTTCAAAACATTCTCAGATTTTCCTTCCAAAGGCATAGTGTTGTTCAGGGATTATGCAACAGGAGATACACACCACAGAACAACAAGAATTGTCCCATTCAATCCCCTGTAGCATTAACGTGTACATGACACCTGGTGCGTGTGACAGCAAATATGAGTTTCATGTGTTGCAAAAGCTTTGGTGTATGATCAGAACCTGATGTATTCAGCTTATGGGCTGGTGTTACTCTTCTATTTATGTGGTCTAAGAAAAGGAAAAGAGAGAGGCAAGCCTTCAGGGGCAGTGACCCTTTCTTTATTCAAACCTGAACAGAAGGAGGGTTTTTACTTCCAAGATCTCATTTTTGCTTTCTTCTTGCCACACAATGAGGACTCTGAAAGAATAGGTCCTTCAAGCTAACAAGGTTGATCATCAAGGAAATTTCTGTGCTTTCTGAATCCTACGGCTGTGGAAAAGATTTAGTGATTTACTGAACCAACCTTTGGAAGCAGAAGTTATGAAAGTTCAATTTAAAGGCTGATTTTAAAACTGGCTATGCACAGACATTTTTTGCTCTTCCCCTAAACAACACAGCATGGACCTCTGTATGCCTCCATGTCCTGAAAAGCCAAATAATGCCCAGTATTTCCCATATGATTGCAGCAGATGCCATCTGCAGTCAATAGTGGACCCAAGGTTAATGTTTAACATTGAGGGGGGTAGAAATACAATGGCAGTAAATTATGGTCATTATGATGGCAGGTTAAAAGCAGTGTTGCTGCAGAGAGGTCCTGCTGGGAATGCTCTGCTGGGGGGGTGTTAAGTAGAACAGCCTGCTGGAAAGGACAGCATGAAGAAATATAAATTACTGCACACAGGAGGATGGGATGTGCTCCAGAAGAAAGAGCAGTGTGATGGTAGAGCTGGGCTTTGAATGGTGTTAATGTGAAAGTTTTATGCCCACCTGTATGCCTGTATTTTACATGAGTAACATGGTGGTGAGAGGAAGGAAAAAAACTGTCTGGAGATCTCCTGGTCTGTACTTTCCCATCTCTGTGTGAGGTCTGCTGGTCCCTGCTTTCCCATCTCTGAGTAAGGTGGCTCTGATGTGGCACTAATGTACTTCGTCCCGTCTTGAAAATGTAGAGAATAGTGCTAAAAACCAGGTAAAAATACTCGCGTGACGCTGTGTTCTAGTCATCAAATTCAGCTCTTCCTAAGTTTCTTTATGGATTAGCTGCTTTCACTATACCCTTGACAGAAAAGGTGAATCCAGAATGCCAGGGTCATCTGCTTGGACACCTGTGAAAAAGCTACCAGAGCCAAAAGAAACTAATTTAGGAAGAGTATTGTTGAGAACAACTTTAAATAAGTTATTTTTTCTGTTTCCAGCCTAATTTCTTGCTGCCCAGGAGTACCACTGCTGTGTGAATCACATACTCGGGCTCTTGGTGCTTCTGCAAACAGCAACCTGTTTCCATCATCTACCGCCTTTTGCTCAGCTACAGGAGTGCAAATCAGCAGCCTCTTGTCTGGAGCAACAGTGCTGTCAAATGATGAAACAGTGAGTGCAAAATTCTTGATGTAGTTGCAGTTGCTGTTCCAGATCCAGGAGATAATGTTTCTGTTATCCCTGGAGAGTCAGCAGCATAAAACTGCTGTGAGAAGGAAACAAGTTCTGTCAGCCTTGCTGGTTGTATTTGTTTGCTA
Organism: Pseudopodoces humilis; assembly: GCF_049639895.1. Taxonomy (NCBI): domain Eukaryota; kingdom Metazoa; phylum Chordata; class Aves; order Passeriformes; family Paridae; genus Pseudopodoces; species Pseudopodoces humilis. The sequence continues at coordinate 7,253,783 of NC_142205.1, read as the reverse complement.
GTTTTGATGTTTAAAGTGTGGTCTGTGCTAAGGTCCTGACTCCTGGTGATCCCACTGGAAGAAACAAGGTGAAGTGGGTTGACATCAGGCTGCTTGTTGCAATGTCCCCCCTCACTGCAGGACACAACACCCCACCACCACTACGCTGCCAAGTGCAGTCCCGAGCTGTAGCCAGACAAGGCAGCACATTGGAACACCAGGGACGTGCCCAGGACACCAGGCAGTGTCTGGTGTGAGCCACCCTTTGTAGTGACCCCCTGGCCCAGGGCTGCTGTACCCCAGCTATTCTCTCCCTCTTCTCCCGGGCCATATTTCACAGGTTCATCTTCCCCCTTCCTTGCAGTGTCTCTGTCCCATGGAGAGAAAAGGTGGAGCTGACCTCAGATAGGAGCCATCTCCACACTGGTGACCTGTGACCACTGACCCCAGCTGAGTTTCCCATACTTCTGGGCCTTCTGAAGAGCCCAGCCCCTCCCACAGCTACTCACATAGCAACGGAGCAAAGCAGAGGGTCTGCAGGGGCCGTCAGCACTGTGTGGAGATAGATACTAATGACTTTGGATGGGTGCTGAGCAGCAGATCTGGGGGGGCTGCAGCGACACACACACCTCCTCTGAAAGGTCAGTGGTACACGGGGCTTGACCCCACATTCCTGGTGCATCCCTGACCCCTGCTGCAGTCAATCAGACCTATTCTGTGGCACCATTAACTTAGAAGATTTATGTGCTCCGGGCAGTGGGAGGAGAGCTCGATTTCATTTCCAGCATAGTTCTTTGCTTTCCTACCCACATTCACGCTAATGATAACAGACGTGGATTCAGCTTGAGTAGCCAGGGAAACAGCTCAAGCCTGACTCTGCTCCCAAGCAGATGTGAACCACTGACTTATTCTTTAACGAAGTTGTTGACAACTAATGGTCTAATGGGGGGGAGGCAATTGATTTTGGATAACATTTTAAAACTGCAGACTCAGCTCAACAATTTATAACCCTGGTGGTGGTTTATTGCTTTGGCAGAGTTAAGTGGATTGAGTGGCCATAAACTTCCACCAGTTCCTTGTTACCATGATCCATGTTTAATGCTGTTATTGATTTGATCTATCATTTTCTGAAAACAAAAGTTCTCTTTAAAAAAAAAGGAAAAAAAAAAAAAAAGCCCCTGCAGCACTGGATATGATAAAGAAAGGTGTTCCATCGCATGAACATGATGCAGTTTAGCTTGAGGGAATTCTGGTTCTCTTCACACCTGGCCTATTTTTGGGTAATGCTGAGTTGTTACTCAGCTTATTGAGTTCAACATGTTATGCAGTTTATTGAGCTTCATTCCTCCTGCAGAAGAAACCGGAGGTGTTGAGCACTGGATGAGCATGAGCCTGCACTTTTAATCCAGGAATTATTTGGAGAGAGCTGAATCTGCCTGAAAGACATGAAATAAGGGTGTGAGCGTGAGAACAGACTGTCATGTGAGAGGTGCAACAAGAGTCATTCCAGGGCAACCTGTAGTTCAAATCCTTCTTTTCTGAACCTGGACTGACCCAAAGGCAACCCTTCTTTCAACTGACTTCCAGTTAAGTCCTTTATTCTAGAAAGGTGGGATCTTTAGCACCACTAAGAGGAACAAAAGGAGAAAACCCCTCTGGCAAAAGACAAGTCACCCTACTTTGTTGCCTGAGCTCTTCTCTTCTGCAAAATAAGGACGATAAAACCCAGCTGCTTCAACATGTTGTGAAGATTAATGGATTAAACAGGTCTGATCCTGCAGGAATTGAAGGTTGCCTTTTGCCAAGTGTGTTGGACATGGCAACTCTGCTTGCTGGTGGTAAAGATCCAGTCATTCATTCTTAATTATTATTCTGAATAGTGAGGGTCTTCTAAATATCTCCCAGGATTCACCCCATGGTCTCTCAGACTGGGCACATAAAAAGAACCAGGACAAATGTAATCCATCCTTTCTGCCATGTGAAAACTGTTGGTACCTCAAACCTTTTGTTGTGTGAATCATTTTCACGACCCTACACCTGCTGTAAGGTCTTTGGCAAAGGACATTGCTGTGCCCACAATTTTTAGAACATCTCCTGGGGAGGCTGGTCCTTCCTCAGTGCCTCCCAAAACAACAAATTATTCTGCCCAGAGCAAGCCATGTGACTCCCAGAAGGATGCAGGTAGGGAGGAAGGGCAAGCAGATCAGCACAAGGGTAGCAAGGTCATGGGTCACAATCACAGAGACACTTCACACCCTGAAACTAAAAGAAACCAAACAAGGTGAAGCAGGGTGGGCTGTGAATAAACTGTATCAGTAAAAGTGATTTCCAGCTGTGGTGAGTGAAGAAATGTTGTGAAATCTGTGCCTCTGTGCAGTAACTTTCCTGGCTAACCCTGCCCCAGCAATGACTCTGGAAAGCTGGCTTCCTGGGAGCTGGAGCTCGCGTTGCACTCAGCTCTGGCGCCTGCTGCAGAACCCAAGATGAGAGTGTTCACACCTCCCAGAGCAAGGGATTATCCAGAACACACCAAGCAGTCACTGTAACACTAAATTGTATCTGCTGGAAAATGGCAGCATGGCTATTTTTGGGGTGACTCGTATAACTTTCCAAGTTTTGGTGTATTTTAATTTTAAAGTGCTTGGCATCACTGAGGCAGGATGTTTTGGATTAACAATTATGCAACTCAAGTGCTCAAGCAAAGGGCCTGCTAAAGTAAGCGAGAACTTAGCTTTGAAGTTTATTGGAAAAAGAGCCAAGTCTATAGGATCTAAGGAAATATTCCTGCAAAACTGGTTTACTGTGAGAAGAAACAGTAAAATCAATGAGGTTTTCAGAGATCTTGGAAAATCTTGTATTATCTTTTTTAAAATGCACTTTTCTGGGGAAAAGAGAGAATAAATACACACTAATGGGTCCTTTTCTGTTTTGGATATAAAGTGTAATCCTAGTCATCCTCGTGTTCAGAAAGACATAGCAGAACTGGACAAATAAAAGCAAAAAGGACAGAGAAGAATGGAACAACTTTCCAACAGGCTGTGAGCCTTCAGCTTGGAAGTGAGGTGGCTGAAGGCAATGAAGACACGTGAAATCCTCAGCAGTGTGGAAAAGGTAAATACAACCCAAAAAGTCAAGGGCACCCAGTCAAATTATCAGGTTTAAAAATAAGTTCTACCAAAGGTCTAATTTTTCACCCAGTGGAATTGTGAAAATCATTGCTAGGGATGATGTGGAGGCCAAAATTATAAATGAGTTCAAAAAGGCATTTTCAAGGAGGAAGAGTCCAACAGTTATTAAATACAGTGTTCTTCCAGCTCAGTAAATCCCTGGATGACTGCACTTTTGGGGGGGTATATCATGGAATACTTGACCTACGTATTCATGCTTTTTCTCAGGCAGACAGGACTAGGTGGGGCATTGCCCTCACTTGAGGTGCTCTCCTGTAGTGTTATTCTGCAGTTTTCCCCAGAAATATCTGTTTACAATGAGAAATACATGATTATATATCTCTGTATCTATATTAATCTAAAGTTAATGCCCTGATTTTCACTACCTTACATCAGCCTCTGCTTTACACATTCAGGACCCACTTCAGCAGAAGCAGGGCTCCCATATCTCATTAGCAGTGCCCTTCTCTGCCTCCCAAAAAGACATGCAAAATTAAGATCCCTTTTCGAGTACATCCTCTAGAAATATGAGCAATTTCTTCTTTGAAAGAACCAGGTGTGATTGTCAGTGTCTCTCTGAGCTATGACCTACAGTTATCCAGGGGATTTTCAGACGTGCTGCTCCATTCTGCTACTCTGTCCTTGGGTTTTTAGGTCAGGGAGCTCAACTCTGAACACATGCCTGCCTCTTTCCTTGAAGATCTGAAACCTTTAATGAGTAGGCCAGATCTTCATCTTGTGCAACTGGCAGAGTTCCACTGCCTGCAGGAAAGCTACAGTGCTTTATAAAGTATTTCCAAGTACCTTTGCATCCACCTCAACCATTTCCTGGAGTTACTATTTGCAAATGTAGCCAACATCTGTTGAAAAAGTGATATTAAACAGCTTCAGGTTAGCATATTTACCAGTGAAAACCTTGTTTTGCATGGGGGAAGCAGGTATCCTTCAAAATTATTTTCTTCTTCTGCCAGTTATCTTAAACCTGGAGTGAGAGATGGTTTTTATTCAGCTGTTTCAGATGTTTGCTCTCTGACCTTTTGAAGTTATACTTCTTTATCTTCCTCAATGTTATATTCTCTTGGAGCTGGTTCTGATACCTAAGGCACTTGCAAAGTTTTTCCTTTCTCCTTACCTTTTTGACTAAGTCTAGGTAGACTGTTGAAACTGAGCCTCTTTGAAGCTAAGGATTTAGCAAGGTTCAAGTAGGAATTGGACATTTTATATTGATAGCAAGTGCAGCGTGAACTGTAACTCCAAAGCTAACAAAACTAGAGGCTTGGAAATACTATCAGACCTCATTCTTCAGGGTTTAAGTGTTTCAGTATAAAGATTTAGGATGAAATTGTCCTGGCAGGCAGATTATCCCACAGCTGCATGAATTTTCTCTGAAGCATCTGATGCTGGCTTACATGTTAAAAAATGTCTTGCATGGATGTGCATTAGGTCTGATCCAGGGTGTCCCTGTTGTCTACTGCCCAATCCACTATTTTAAGCCTTTCTGTAGCAGTTTGTGGAAAACCACAGTGGGACTTTCTTATAATCTGAGACAGACCTCTCTTTTAAAGAAATTGTTTCTAGATCTTGGAGTTGGGATTTTATATTTTTTTTGTGGGGTTTTTTTTGTGGTTTTTTTTGGAGTTTTTTTGGTGGTTTTTTTGGGATTTTTTTTCCCAATTTTTTAAGGTTACAAAAACTCTGCTAGAACAGACACCAGGAAATTTATTATAGTGTGATCACAGTAAAAAACCCTTTCCTACCTGGAACTATAATAGAGTTTGCTCATCTTTTACAAAAGCCAGTACAGACTGGCCTGAGATGGTTCAAACTGGGACCCAAACACTAGACACTGTTGGTCTGAAATGTAAAGAATACCTGACAATATGAAGGGAAGATCAAACAGTATTTTTTCAAGTTGGAAAACCTCCTTTGTATCCAGTTCTGCCTTTAAGACACTTACCCTTATTTTCTCACATTTCAGATGAAATTAAGATTAACAAAAAGTACAGTAGAGTCTCTATGACTGCAAATTTGGCAGAACAGCTCAGACAGACAGCATTGGGAATGCTCCAGGCAAATGGAATTCTACTCATAGGACTCTTAGTCCTTGGAAAATCTGGTGCCATTACTTCCAAGGAAAAACTATGTCAAATAGAGGCACACTCCTTAAATATATCTATTTATAATTATTATAAAATGTTTAATAAATAAAGAAGCATGGCAAGGGCAAGGGATGTGAATGACTTGTACTTTTGATATTCTCATTAATTGGCTCCGTAATCCTCAGGGAAATCAGTCCAAGCCTCTGTCACACCTCCTTGGTCATCATGTGAGTGACTCCACTGAAGTTTCAGTCTTCTTGGCTCTGTAGGGAGATATTTGTTGTGTAAAGGACTTACTACCAGGACATCTAGCACATACTGAAATGGATGTTTGGGACTTTTATCTTAGTAATAAATTCTCTGCTTCTTTGCTAAAGCACTGAAATTATCAACAGTAGTTCAGAGACTTTCCCAGTATAGGAAGAATTTACTGGCAGGGAAGGAAGGTGAGGAAGATAGGGACAAACACACATCTAGGAGTTCATAAAATGAGCCATCTTTAAAGGATTTCTCTTCAAAATCCTGAATTTGGAGACATTTCTCTTGATGCTCTTCTGCTTCCACAAATGTCTTCTTTTGCTAGGAATGATCATTTTCTAAGGAAAAGGATTCCACAAAATTATTTCTACAGAGGAGTATTTCTTCCCCGACTTTTTTTTAAAACTTTTTTAAAACTTGAGGAGAATATTTTTTTAAGTCTAGGTAAGAATTCATATTTATATGTCCATCATCACCAAGTCATTTGCATTTCAAGCTATGTAAAGGCCTCATTCATCTTTGACTTGAAAAATTCTGCTGCTTTCACTAACTGAATTTAACCCAAAGAAATATTTTTGGTCCTTTAAGACATGGCTTGAAATTATCCAGTGTTGTGTCTATTTTCTACCAGATTATACATTACTCCTTACTAGTCTTTATAACAATTATATATTTTTGCTGCAGAGATTTTGTGCTGAGTTCTTGCCAGGCCTCTCTCCTCAGCATTAACAGTGTCCTTCTACAGACTGTTAAAAAAGTGCTCTGCTCAGGGCTGGGATAGAAAAAAGCCACTCCAGGCTTTTGCCCAAGGCCACTGCTCTGGCACTTACCTGACTGCATCATCAGCTCCCATTCATTAGGAAGAACAAGTGTCTAGCTCTTATGTTTGCAAAGAAAGGCTTAAAATTCACTCCTAATTAATTTACTGTTGTTAAGTCTTGTACTGTTCTTCTGCTGTTGGCTTGGTCCCAGAGTGGTGAGTTTAGCATCTCCTCTGGGGCACTGCAGGGTGCAAGGGCAGAGCTGTCCCCTGCCTCCCCTGCTCTGTGCCACTCCCCCTTTCAGGAATAATCCCCCCTTTCCTGAGCTGTAGTTCACAATCTCGACCCACTTGCTTTTAGCTGAAACATGGGCCCTTCTGAAGCTTCTCAGGACAATTTCCATGGGAAATGTTTGTCTCACAATGGAGTAGTTTCCCATACTTTTGGGAGCAGAGGGGCAATTTTTTTCTCATAAACTGGACTGTGCACCATTGTGCGTACTATAAACCTCTGTCAGAGGCCTGAAGAAGGACTGGTTGCCTCCAGCTAACAATACCTCTGGGCTAATTGGAAGAAATAATTATCCCAAAGGCTGGAAAAACTCAATTAGAAGAAAAACATTAAAATATTGTTTCCAGATACTCTATCTTCATTATAAGAGACCACCCATGTGAGTCCTGTCCTCCCACTGTTACACAGAGGTGTTATTTTTAAAAAGTAGGAGATTTCAGACAGGGTAGGGAGGAAGGCAAGGGGAGTCTTTGGGAGAGACACAAATCACACTGTCACTCTTCACTGAAGTGACAGTGTTAGAGGAGTAACAAGCCATTAGTGAAAGCCAAGTGCCGAGACTTCATGTTGTTTTTTTTTTTTAATAATGTGTGGTCCAAAGCCATTGTATTAAATGTAAATGGAGGGGGAAATTATATTCCATATCCTCCACACTGTATTGTAGTCACACAGACAGCTGTGCTGCAGCACACACAGCCTGAGCCACCTCTCCGGCTGTACGTGCCATCCTCACTGAGGTCAGTATTATTTCTTGTCCTGACAAGGATTCTCTGCTCAAAAGACTTTAATTTTTTTTGTCTGCTTCAAGCAACAGCGGGGGGTATGAGCAGGGCATTTTTCTCAAGTGATGAAGTCTGTTCCCACGGCTGTGGGAAGGAAGATGGAGGGAGAGGGAGCGGGAGGCAGGAGCAGGCAGAGGAGTGGGATATTCAGAGATATGAACTTTGGCAGGAACATTTAGATGAAGGCACTGAAAATATGTTTAAACCAGATATGTTGTTTGAGAGCTGCGAGGCAGCTTCCTCTGCAACAGGTCTGCAGTCAGCAGAGTTTGCTCTGGCCTGTGCCTCAGATGCAGCTGAGGAATTATTTATCCAATATTTCTAAACTTGCATGCCTCTATGGAAGCAAGAAGATACGATGAAATCCTGTCTCACCCTCCTTTTGTGGGGTCATCAGCATCTGTGGCTGTGGCTGCTCTGCAGACATCCCTCACAGAGAGGCTGGAGCCCTGATGTGCAGGGGGTGAGCTGGAGAAGAGGCAGGGCAGGCAGCAGCCCTGCTCATCAGCCTGTAATGTTGTGCCTGGAGGCCTGGCTGGGATCAGGGCTCCCACTGTGCAGTTTTATCTGCAAAGCTGCTGCCAGATGAGATCCCTGTCCAAAGGATTGACTAGCCCAGACAGTCCAGGTGTGGGAGAAATGAAATATTCCTACTTCACAGAGAGAGCATTTCTGGCACTGAGGTTTTCCTGATGTCAGAGAGAATGCTGTGGCACAGCACGGAGGAACATCCAGGTCACTGCATGTTCGGTTTTGGTTAGTAGGACACTGGTTTCATGTGCTGGGCTGATATTGGTGAGATGGCTGCATCCCTACACCCCACAAAGCTATATTGGGCAGAAGAAACACCTAAAGATGTTACTGGTTCTAACATTGCGGGGCTTGGGGGAACACTGCTCCCAGGAGTGCCCTTGCTGCTAAAGTTAAGATTCTGGCCTCCAGGAGAAGCAGCATCCCTGTGTGCTAGGGTGGTTGTGTCCTCTGCCCCTGCTGGAATGAGCCAGGAATGAACAAAGGGATGTTTCTGATCAATGCCTCCTCCCCAATCTCAGACTCCAGGCAACTTTAAACATTGTCATATTTGAGTGTGGCTTCCCCATCTTCTCTGTACTTCCCCATTAGATAAATCTGACTAAAAAGCTGCAAACAGGAACATAGAATCATAGAGTGATTTGGGTTGAAAGGGACCTTAGAGATCATCCAGTTCCACCACTCCACTGCCTTGGGCCTCCCACTAGACCAGGTTGCCCAAAGCCCCATCCAACCTGGCCTTGGACACTGTCCTTCAGTAGTGGGTGGCACCTGACCACTCCTCCTTGTGCTCAAGGTTCAGCAAAGTTCCTTCTCCATGAAATGCTTCTCTTTCCCTTCCTTTCATGTAACGTGCAGCCCCGAAGTGCATCATGCCTGTGGGAACACCTAGGAAACCACTGGTCAAAAGCCTGGTCCTATATTCAGGAATTTGTGCACAGCTGGAAATTAAATACAGAGCAAGCAAGAAGAGTTGGGTCGCTTTGGGGGGGGTCTTTGAGATACAAGTTGGAATTTAAGAAAAAAACTTTAATTCCTCCTGCTTAAACTTAAGCTGGATCCACATTTTGGAAGGCTGTGTTTGCAGATGGAGTAGCTGTAGTTCTGTAATCGCCTCTCTCTGTGACCAGTAATGACAAATTGCTATTGCAGTAAAGAAGAGAGGTGTTGAAAGACATTTTACAGCTTAGAAATAGGGAAATTCTTCCCTTCTTCCTCCATACATATATGCCATAATGTGAGCAAATATGGCAAAGTGCAACTATGTGGCAAATGTTGAAGCTGAAATCTGCCTGGTCCTCTCCCCTGGGACTGAATTTGACAAGGTCTTACTATTTCAGGAGTGCTAAAACCAAGCAGCAATATACTGCTGAGTTTCATCCAAACCCAGTTTTATTACATGAACTACTTTCATCTACTGCCTATGCCTCTTCCCATCCAAATATGACAGAATAAACACAGCAAGCCCATGAAGCTCTGCTGCTCTGCTCAGAGCACAGAGCAGCCACCCAGTACACTCATGAAAAAATTCAGATATCACACCTCTGTATAGGAATTTTTATCTATAGTTCCCAGCTTGCTGTATAAAGGAGAGAAGAGCAGTGTGTCTGTTTTTCTAATGATGAAGTAGGATGAATACAATGTAAACCCAAATTCTTTATAAGTTTGAATCTTGACTACAAGATGGGAAGATGTAAGTGTCTGGATGGAAAATGTAATATATTCAAACATGTCTGGTGCTGGAAATCTTTAATAGGCATGGCCCAGCCTCTCAATGTGTGCAGATGCTGCACTGGGCAGAAAGGTCCCAGATCACTCAGAAACTGGGAATTCTGTTTTAGTAAGGCTGGTGGAAGTGCCAAATAAACTTAGCAAGATTCCCAAGCCTGCTGAATTCATGGGAGTCTCTCTAACAGGATACATCTCTAGAGGTCAAACAACTGCTAGATTATTTTGAAGAGAATTATCGAAAACTTCCAGCTTAGATCCTTCTTCTTTCATGAACCTTGTATGGGACAGCTCTCCTGGGATCCAGGTGGGGAGCAGACAGCTGAGCTGGTGGCTTTACAACAGAAGAGCCAACATGCTCACAAAGAAGTTCTAATAGTTTTTGACCAGTAGGATAAATAAATAGAATTCAACTAAAAACAGTATTATGCAGACATGCATTGTAGTAATTTTAGCTGGATGAGCTCATTCAGTACTATGGAACAAAGTTTTGTAATTGCTTGGGGGACAGAGTAGGTGCCTTTGAGGGGCAAAAGATATTAATGATGTTATTCAGAAAGATTAATGCTATTATATCACAGAATTCCCCATGACTCCAAAGAGAACATCTATTAATGAACTTACTTATGATTAAAACATGCTGAGCAAAACAATAGTTAATTGAGCAATGGAAAAAAATACAAGGGAAGATTTTATCTTTTGTGAAAGTAGATTTATACAATTTAGCCTGTGACTACAATTGTCTGTGAGGTACGCAGGATCATGTTTTCAATCAGGGAATGTCATCACCTTTTGGACAGGACACAGGAACTGGCCACTGTGGGCTTCTTGCCATCCCAAATTAACTGCTGCACATCTGATGAACAAGAGCTTCACCACTTTCCTCCATTTTACTGTTGCAATATCTACACCATCCCATCTGCTTGCACAGACCGACTGGGGGCCCAGAAAGGTCTGAGACAAAATGTACAGATATCAAATGTCTGGGGCTTTGGATAAACCTGCAGTGAGAAGTCCAGGGAGTGGTTAAGCGATGGCAGGTCAGGGTGTTGCAGGGCATTTGCTGAGCATGATAACTGCTCGTGTGCCTGCCCCCGATCCCTGGGGACCCACAGAGAGCGTGGCCAGGCCAAAGAGGGGCTCTGCAGGCCCCAGCTGGAGGGACTGACTCCTGAAAGAGCTCAGGACTGTGGGCCTTGGACTTGCTGCAGGGCTGGTAGGAGACGCTCGAGGTGTGGAAAGGGGCCTTGCTGGCCCTGGCTGGTGCCACGTTGACTGCAGAGACAGGAGGAGCCTGCTTGTGGAGGCCCATGGTAAGGGATGTGTGTTTCCATCTACACTCCCGGATCAAAGGCTTTGAAGAGTCCCAGAGTCTCCATTATGGGGTTTTCCTGCTCACAAGGAGTGTTGTGTGTGTAAAGGCCACAGCTGCAAGTCAGGCTTGGACCACCCGCACCAGGCAGCTGAAGGTGGGAAGATGCTGGATGACCTGAGCTCATGCAACCTGCCTTCCTAGGCAAGGCTTTTTTGGGGGGATCTTTCAACTCTTTTTTATGAGTAAAAGCCTGGCAAGATCTTCAACAAGCTACATCAAGAAGGAGTTGAAGATTTTTCTGAAAACTTCTGACCAGACCTGTCCTAACCTGCAACTTCTCAAGTGGTTTTTATTATTCCAAGAGCCATGTGGCTGCACTGCAAGTTTTCTTTCACTTCCTCAGCCTTAATTCCCAAAAGTCATCAGAGAAACACTGATCAAAGCATGGCTCTGTCCCTCTGATCTCTGGGAACCTGCTTCCAGAAGATGCTGCCCTCTGCTTTGCCCAGCCCCAAGGCCAGAGGTGGGATATCCACATCTCAGGGCATCCATCCCCACAAGGGGAGCGATGTTTCTTGGGAGTGGAGCAGGGATGCTGGTCCCTCAGCCTCTTGCCCATTCTGTCCCTGGCCACCTGCCATGGTCTCAGCTGTAGGTCACTCCTTCTCCATGTCCTCAGATGGATGAAATCTCTACCCACATCTCATTGGCTTTGGTGCAAACTCCTCCACCTTCCCTGCAGCACTCAGGGCTTTGGGCAGGCACAATGCTGCCTGTTCCCCTTTACAAGCAAACAGCTGCATTTAATTTTCTATTTCATGTCCTCTTTTCCCTCAGGAGCCACACTATAAAAGGCTTTTCCTTTAAAAAAGACACTCCTCTCCCTTCGCTTCCCCTCCCCTGCATGCACATATCTCTCCCTCCATCCTCACTAAGTGCCAAACCCCACATGGCTCAGTGTCCTTGCTGAGCTCTGCCTTGGCACCACCATGGGGCTTCTTGTTCAGGGGCAGCTGGTGTGATCTATCCCTGGACACAAGCACTTTCCTCCTGCTGGAAAAAGAACATGTGGGCTATTAGCAGAGAGGAAGCTCACAGTGTCATGAAAGTTTATATCAAACAATTGTTGTACCACAGGAGCTGGAAAAACAATTTTTTTTAAACAGCACTGTATCATTTCCCATTTTTTTTTAAACAAAAGCTCAAACATTTCAGCTATTAAAAAGTGGACAGTGCATTAACTCTTCATGTTGCTTACATAATGCTAAAATAAATAACTGTCGTTTTCAGCCCAGAACATTGTATCTCTAATCCTTCATGCTGGATTCTTATCTCAAAGTTGTGTTTCAAAATAAGTTCTAATAAAAATTATTCACCAGCCAAGGCAGGAAATACAATCCTTGCCCTACCCTTTCTATCTTGTTCCCCATGATTACAGACCTATTGAGTGTGCCATAAGGAAGCACACAATAGAATGAGATCAAATAATAAATGGAAGCAATACATCAGCCGTATACTCCTTTAGCCCAAAACAACTTTCACCTCCAATTCCAGTCCATGAGGCCATGAACAGAGCAGCACGTATCACCCTTTGTGGGTAAAATGTGTGTTGAGGGTAGAGAAAAAAATGAGAGTTGATTTTGTGGGCAAACACATAACAGAGTTTCCCAAAGGAAGCCTAAAGGTGAAAAGATGTGTGGATTCAAGTTATGTATCACAATGTTGATTTTTATTTAGCAGTTTATTTCATAAGATAAGTATTTTATTGATCTGTGTGATCTTTTTTCACTGGGGGTGTGAAAACTGTGGTACCCTGAACCAAGTATGTTTTCTTATGTCTGGGTATACTTAAGTCTCTACCAAGTACTTGACCAGAATTCTCTCAGAATCAGAGAGAAACAAAACATCCTCCTATGTTTTTCATCCTGACTAAGCTTTGATAAACTCTGTGCAGAAATCTGTAGTGCTCCCCAAACTACAAGAATTGCCATACCTTGTTACACAAACTCTAGGTTAATCCAGAACTATGAAATGAAAGACTAGTAATTTTATCGTTGGTTAATTTCCTGTAAGATACTGAAATGTTATTACCTGTTGTTCCTAAAATGTAACGAGGAACTAAAATGCATGCTAAAAACAAAGTTACCCTGTATGCTGACATTAAACAAGTTATGACTTACAATCAATTTTTGATAAAAAAGTTTTAAAGGCTGTTTCTATGAAATCATTTATCTATTTGTAAAGCTACAGTATTGTAATGCAACTTTAGCATTCACAATGCAGTTTTGCTGCTAATACCCTATTAGATTTTGCAATCAAATGTTGCTATAATAGAAAAACCATTTTGTCTGTAAAAGGTTGAGCAAAGGCTAAATATCCTTAAATTACATTCATGGCAGTATAAATGTTTTGAGTTCTTTTGCAATCACAGTTTTGTAAAGTGACAGCATTACTTTTGTTGAACTTGTAAACTTTCCAGTACAAACTTGCTTTTGTTGACAGCATGGTTTTTGTATCATTTTTTTCAAGATAAAAAACTATTTTGATGATCAGAAGAACCCTGGCATAAGAAAAATAGGAACAAATGTTGACATGATTTTTGTCCTATTGTGGTAGGCACTTGCAGAGGATAAAGTCCATTAATGCATGGGATCTGATGAGACATAATAACAATGATGTAAATACATTAAGTAGATAATTGTCTGGACAGTTGCATGGAGTTAAGCATTTTAAGCTATTATCTGTGTTTATTGACTGGTCCATAAGCATCTGGGTCTGCTGCTGAATGACCAATATGAGCTGGGAGTGGAGAAAAGCTGTGAGAGAAGAAAAGCTGTGATCAGGGGACTCAGCCTGGGCCAACCACGGGGGATTTCAGTGAGCTTAGGCATTGAATTAGGGCTGGGGTTGCAAAGGGAGGACCTGGCTGACTTGATTTTCAAGTCTTCTTCCCTTACTCTGCAACCTAATAATTCAAAACTATTGCTATCACCTTCCTTTAGCAAAAGCCCTCTCAGTGTGGCTTCTTGTTTCCAAAGGGGAATTGGATGCAGCTGCTGGGGCACATAACAGTTGGTAGCTCTTTACTGTGTAAGTCAAAGAGAATGAACTAAATGCTTACAGCCTGTGTGCAGGAGGAGAAAATGACACTAATGCCTGTGGAAAAACAAAAGGAGACAAGCAGGAAATAAATGAAAAAAATCCATGAGAAAATGGATTTTGTGGTGTATTTAACCATGGCTCAGAGGAGGTGCCTATGAAATGAGAAAGTTTGCTTGCTTGCCTGTAGGGTTTATTTGTTTTTTAAAGTTTCCTTTAAAAAGAACAGGGGAAAAAAATCAAGCAAAAAGTCAAGTTTCTCATCAGCTGGTGACTCAGACAGCTCAAGCTGTGAGCAGCTCTGTGATTTCTCACTAAGCAGCATGTGGTTCTCTCAGCCTTGGTGCAGAGATCCCCTTGCAAGATCCATTTGGACAAGCCAAAATTTATGCTGGTGTCTAAAGCTAGGCAAGCAGATGGACTTTTATTGGAAGAGGAGTTCCCTGAATGAAAGCAGGATTAGCTGTGTGGAAAATCACCTGTGTTAAATACTAGTTTGGGCCAGTGACTGATTTAGTGGAAGTGGATGGAGAAGCCAAACATCTGTTTCCCTCCATCATTTTTAAACATTTCCCTCATCTCTTCATAGTACCAAGCCTACAAATATTTCCAGATCAAAGTTCTCAGCTTCCCTAACAATTTCTATATTTAGTGAACACCTGAATGAAGCAATGACCTTTCTCCATAAAAGAAGAGTTGGATGAACTTGGATTCCTACCTGTTTGCACAGCTTTCTTCCTCATACCCAACATGTGTATGAGGTACAGCCACAATTACACATTGCTGTAGTGCCAGATTTATCTGGAATAAGGTTTCACATCCATCAGTCAAGCCTTAGGATCTCCTCTACCAAAGATGCAATTGATCCAGGATGTGTAAGATTACAGGAGGGCAAGACTTGGGTTTCCATCCCATGTAAATTGACAAAATGTTGACATTTTTTGACAGAATTTTTCCATTAGCATTTAATGCAGACCACCTGAAATCTTCTTTGATAATTTTTAGGCCATATACTTTTGAGTCAAGCTACTTTTCATTTCCTATCTATTTTATAGATACATATTGTAGAATACATATATGTGTGCCAACATGCAGTGATTTTTGTTTTCTTTCATTGAAAAGGTTAAAACGGGACATTCTGACAATTCTGAACCTGAAATACTTTCCAAAACATTTTTTTTTCCCCAGCTTCTCTGGAGAATTTCCCTGCAGTCCTATAATGAAGCCATTCAAAACAGACTAAACAGGCAAGGTATTTAAATTACAATACTCCAAATGGCAGACACTTCAGAGGGAGGCATTGGTACATGCTATGTGTTTTTCAGCACATTTCAGTCCTTTGGTACATATGTATTAAAAAACATCTTTCTTTTTTCCATGATATTCCTCATTTGAAGAGGGTGTGCTTCTTGGAACAAATTTGCTGTCCAAATGGTCTCAGGATGAGGGCTGTTAAAGTTGAACAAGTTGTATAACTGGCCTTTTGCTAATTAATGGCAATACACCATGCAGTTGTTAATACTTATGTCATGGGTTGTGGATTTTTTCCTTAACTTTATTTTCTATTGCTGAGGCTCTTATTATTTTTTGAAAGAACAAGAATGTTGACAGTTTCTGCACCCATGCACAGCTTCTGGAAGAGCTTAGGTAGATTGAAAAAACATTTCCAAGCGTTGACTGAATTGGATAATCTTTGTTTTCCAGATTTTTTTCCTCTTTTTTTTCCTCTTTCTTCCCTGTTTCATCCATACTGACATGACTGGCATTTTAATTGCATAATATTGCACTTTTTGAAATTGCATTTCCCTGTGATGGTGGAATAGCAGTTCTGATCCCCATCAAGATGCATGAAAGTGTGTACTGTTGTGGGTGGGGGAAAGAATTTAATATATTTTATGCAAAACTCATCTGTACTCCAAAAATGAGCCAATTTCCATGTGGAAACAGATTTGGCCTCCTTTAAGAACTGGCTGACTTCCCTGGAAAATGTATCCATTTCGGCCAACATCTCTCTAAACTAACAGAACTTTCTTTGCGAACGTTTTAAACCCAAAACGCAATACAGAAAACTTTTCAGGATGAGTTTGTTTGCTGTTTCATACTTCTTCAGTGGTCACCCAGCTATGAAATTTGCTTGGTGTCATAGTAAGCAGCTTCAGCTTTTCCAGAAGTTCAAGACAGTAACTACAGTCCCAAGCAATTGAAAACCTGGCTTTATCCTCTCATCCAGAGCCTGGGATCAGCCTCAACACAGAGCTCGTGTGTCCATGCTGGGATACTCATTCCTTATCCATGGAAGGGAATGTCCAGCACAAGCTAATCCCAAAACCAAACTCCCAGGCCTTATCCTGCCTCTGGGCTTGAAACATCATGATAGGCCATCCAGGCACACTGAAAATGGAGAAAAATATATCCCTTCACCATTGTTGTGAAGTCACGTGAGGAAATTCCTGAGCACTGTGCAAAGGTTTTCCTGTAGAGTTTGGCTTGTGCCAAGGATGGATTTTGTTATGTGGGCCTGTCAGGTGCCCTGCCTTTGTCTCTAGACACCCCCAGACTGCTTTGGGGGGGTGGGGGGTAATACAGATTTGCACAGGCTCATCAGGGCTCAGACAAGCGCAGTAGGAACAGCAGCAAGAAAAAGGACATTTTGTCCCTTTGAGAAACTCTATTCTGTTAGTGAAGGGTGAGGGAATATGCAGCCTAATACCTGATGTTTGACCTATTTTTGGAGTCAAAATATCTTCTGACTTCTTTATCATTCCACTCCTTCTAAACCTCACTCTCTGAGTAAGTGTTTTTTGGTGGCTGACATCCATTTGATCCATCCTGACCAGCTGCTACTGGGCTCTGCTGTCAGAGCATGGTGAGGTCCCTACAAGATTCTGAGCTGCAAGACACAGTTTTAAGAGCCCCACAATTTGGCTCCATCCCCTGTCTCATTCAGCTGGCCTGCTGCAGCTGTCCCCTCCTGTGACCCACTGCTCCAGGTGTGTCACCTGTCACCAAAGAGGACACAATGAGGACTTCTGTGTCCCAGACCAGTTAAAGTCTGCAGCTCTTGTCCCCCTTGAGGTGTTCTTGGACTGTTGGTGACAGCAATGGTGCTTTGAGTGACCTGGTTTAGTGGAAGGTGTCCCTGCAGATGGAAGGGGTTGGAACTGGGCGATCTTTAAGGTCCCTTCCAACCCAAACCATTCTGTGACTCTGTGATAAAGTGGTTTCCTCTTGGTCACACAGGTGAATGGGAGAACTTGTTTTGCAACTGAATTCTCTCTGGCTTAAAGCACACAGTTCAAAACCCACTCACTAGTTGTTTAAACAGCTAAAGAAAATTCTCTTTGAGGGTTCTATTTTCATGGTGGGTTTTAATGTACAATCATCTTTCCCTTTCGAATACTTATATTAAAAACTCCAACATAATTTCTTTCCTTGCCAATGTCAATGCAAGAGGAGGAAGAATATTGTCATTTGGGTTACTAATGTGCTATTCTGTGTTGTCATAGCAATAAAATATTATTATGTTTGATTTTTATTTAGGAATTTTCTTTAAGCTTGAGATTTAAACAGAACTAACAAATTTTCTCAAGCAATCAGTGTCATATTTTGGACAAGAAGATGCTTAAATGGTAAAGAACAGCCAGTTCAGGTGTTCTTTCATCTTTCTGATAATTTTACATATCCCCTTGATGCTACTGTCCTTAATAGAGACATCCTGAAGCTTGTTCAGCTAATCAATACATTTATGCAACAGTCAGGAGCTGCCATATGGCAACATTCTCCTCTGAGCCTGTTCCTGACTCCTGGCTGGGTCTATTTCTGGATTTACTGAGAATCCTCTGAGAATAACAGCTGGGTGTAAAATGATAGCCTGAGGGTGCTGTCCAACACACACTTCAGATTTTGGATTATTTATATATTTAGGCAGATAGTGATAAAGTGGAACTCTCTGCCTTATGGCTTCTGATTCCAGAAAGCGGGGTTTGGGGGGTTGATTATTTTTTCCTTTTTTTTTTATTTTTTTCCCCTTTTTTTTTTTTTTTTTTACTGGCCCACCAAATGCTCTGACAGGCAGTGGGGCAGCTTCCTGGAGGAACTTGTTCTTGGTATAGGCACATCTACAAAATTAACCTGCTGAAACATAGAACTGTGGGGTTTGGGTTCTTGTCTTTGGTGCTGAGCATATTTTAAATTCTGAGACTGCTGGAGATTGAACTTTTTTGATTTATCTAGGGGCAATTCCTGGAGAAGACGGTGGAATTGTCTACCTGACCTCAGTGACTCCTGCTTGGGCTCCTCAGGTGTATTGTTGCTCTACTGTATTGGCTCCCTTGGTGATTTCTGCACATGCACAGAGCAGCAAAATACAAACTAATTCTCTCTGTGTTTGGATGCAGCTGAAAACCATTTATTTCCAGACCTTCTTAGAGCTGCTTGTGTGATTTCCCTTCAGCACACGCTGTTCAAGACTATGGCCAAAGGAAGCCGATTGCAGATTTTTCCCCTCGTTCTTTATCATTCAACATTCAATGGAAAGTGAACTGGTTTGCAGCTCACTCCAGAGGTCACTCATCTCATGGGATTTGTTCCCAGTCCATGTGCATTTCTCCAATCTCAGTGTTGAAGGTCCACAGCACATATGAGCCAATCGTCCCAAATGTTTGTCTTCGGTCTGGGAAAGCATTGTTAGGTGGGAGGAATTGATTGCAACTTACTCTGCAAAAGGCTCCAAATAATCCCAAATTTGAAATATTTTGAAAAATTTTTGAAATGTTTTGAAATCTTTTAGAAGTGCCTATGACTGAGGCCAGGTTTTTTCAACTGGATGGGCAGTACGGTGTGAAGTAATGAGAAAGAGGAGGAAGCAGGTTTTGCAAAGAGCAGAGCAGGTTAGTCCAGATGAGGGTCCCCACAAATTACTTGGTGCTCAGTGGCAGAACTGCTCACAGCCCTTCTGTGAGGATACAAGCTGCTCCAGGACATTTGTGATGGGGTGGTGCTGGTGGCTCTGGATTTCTGCCCCCTGAGGAATGAGTGCCTGGCACAGTGACCATCACTTGATGTGCTTCATTTCAGTTATGCACAAGTCCCATTTCAGCCCAGGACCTTCTCACATTTCTAATTGCTTTCAGGACTGAAGCTGTAGGCACCACCCATGAATGATTCACATTTCTAGAGGCAATTGTTCCCATAAAAGAATGAGTTATATTTTGTACATAGGAGTGAATGACCCTACGGAGAGTAAAATATTTTCCTAGCCAGCTTACTTCTATGCCGGAAAACACTACCCTAAGAGTAACGTGTCCAAGGATTTCCAGATACAACTTCCAACTGATTTTAAAAGTAAGATGGATTTTCCAGGCAGACAGAGGCCAAAGGACATTTTTGTCTAAATGTTCACTGGTAACAGAGAGGTGTGCATGGAATGACTAGAAAACAGCCTATGGTATATCTTGATAGGGTCTCATAGTCAGTTTTGTGGCCTACCATTAGTGGGAATAAATACCTGAAGTTAAACAACATGTACTGCCACTTCCCTTTCTTAGTGCAGGAGGTAAAAGTGAGAGGAGCTGTTAAACAGTTTCTTGCAGACCTTTGAAGATTTATGTTGGAAAGTGTTTTGATGTTTATAAGGCACATTCAATCGCCACAGGTGGTGTAGGGTGGTGGGTATTTTAGTGCTGATGCTGAGAAATTGCAGGAATTATTTCAGTGTGGTCATGGCATAACAGGAGGTGTTGGTATCTACAGAGGCTAAGCAGTGCAGTTAGGAGTTCATGGACATATTCCTGATATTATTCATAGAACAGAGACATGGGGTTTGAGACGGGTGTTTTATTTTAGCCCTCTGTCCCCAATCACCTTCTGGAATCCAATTCCTGCTTTGACATGTATGTTGTCTCCTGTCTAAAATAATGTAGCCTTTGGGAGTGCAGGTCAGGGCCAGACTGAGCACCTGGATAACATTGTGCTCACCATTCCCAGAGGATGCTACAATTGCTATCTTACTCACCTGCATGACCCAGAAATTGAGCTTCCTACACATGTAAATAATCAAACAAAATAAAAACAATGCAGTTGATCCAGATCCCATGAATGGGATCAATCATACGGTCATCACCATTCCTAACCTTCAGGGAAGGATGGAGCCCAGCCCCTATCCATCTTCCCTCTAGGAAGACAAAATTATCCCACAGAATTATCCATCTTCAAGGTGATTTCTGAATAGAGATTTTTTGCTGCTCTGCTTGTTCTTCTGATTGCTTCTGATACAGTGGCAAAAGAACAAAACCAATGAAAAATATAGTTTAATTTTTTATTTTTTTTTTTTTTAGATTGTAGGTAACCTCATATTAACCCAGAAAACTCTCAACATCTTGAATGATCAATGCCTGTCCAAACTTGGGATCAAATAGGCACCTTCTCCATCGGGGGAGAGGTGGCCCTGGGGAACAAAGTCCAAGGTCCACTCAAAGGTCCAGGCAGGAGCAAATGGAGGTGAGACTGCAGACAGGACTGTCACCAGCTGAGGATGGTGTTGATGTCCCTGGGCTGAGCTGGAATGGGGTCCTGGGACATGGGCAAGACTGTGGTGGGGGGTTTCAGGGGAAGCTGGGCAGGGACATTAACACCTATTTATGCCCTCAGGACCTTGACACTGTCTGCTATTTTCTTTACATTTCATAAATTAACTTCAGAAGACCAAAAGGTAGGGAGCAGCACCTTGGGAAGGTAAGCAGGAATGTGCATTCAGAGGTGTCAGCTTGTTAAAAACGGAGCTTAGCAGCCCTTGAGGGGAGGGGGAACCAAGGAAGAGAAATCATTGAACCAAGCCTGTGTTCAAGGAGCTTTCTACCATGCATAGCAGTTTATGGGCCTCAAGTAGCCTTGAAGAAAGTCACCTGTAAGTTCTGTAATTGATTTCAGTGAGCACAAGTTTAAGGCTGTGTTTAGAGACTCTGTTAGGAAAGAGATTTTGCAATTCCCTTTGAAAACAGCACTTCGGTGTGATGAGGACTTTCATCATTGCTGGATGTTTATTCAGAACAAGAACAACAGTTACATACTAGATGAGTGTGAGTGACCACATAAGAGGGTCTGTCCCTGGCTGTTTCATGGCTAAAATCCAAATACAGCTTCATCCCATATATTTGCCCATATAAACACAGACACCTTGCGAGCATGTGTGAGTTAGGAATGAATTTGCCATGGGCTCTTTTCATAATAAATGGAGGCAGAGACAAATCTATGACTCAGATCTTGGTGAGCTGAACTAATATCTGGAGGGAGAAGAAAGCTGTGCTTTGCTCAGACTACTGCTTTTTATGGGCACAGACAGGCTGACATCTATGTATTTCCTATACCTAAACCAAGGTCAGATAAATCCAGGCTGGAGAACTGGTTCTTCTTGTCTTCTTCCCTCACTTATTAAGTTATACATATTATGATCCTCTCCAAGTAGCCAGCACCTATCCAGGGAGGGGAAGTTTGATTATGCCCAAATACCAGTTCTGCCCATGGGACCAGCATGTGCCACCCATGGTCTGAAGTTAATTTTTTCCCTTAGAATGGAATCCCAAGTCCAGATTTCTCTAGCATGGATGGCGAGGAAAGTGTGTCTCAAATGTGTGTAAAATGGCTCAGGAGACATTTTACACATGTTTACATATTTACTGGAGCCTCCACTTGCAAAGAGACACATGCCTTGGAAATATTAACTGGGTATACCAAGAGACATCATGTGACAAAGACATTTAAAAGCTGGTTTAACTTCCCATTAGTGCATATTAATTCTTAGTAAACTAAGCAAAAAGTAATCTTACAGCCAGGAGGATCAACACAGCACTAATTTCTTTTCTGTTTGCTCATTCAGAGCACATTTCCAAGAAAATCCTTAGGGCCCAACTATTTTATTGCCTTGAGGGCTTTAATTTTGGGATGGTTAAGGGCCTTCCAAGCCACAAAGCAACTGGATCTCCTGATGTGACTGCATTAATAGCACTGATGGGAGAGCACTAATCCAAGAGAAATGTGAGCTGTGGGTGGGAGATACAAGCCAGAGCTCTATAGTTGGTACAAGTGTAGGTGTTCAGCCTAGACAAAAATGTAGAAGTGTGCCTGTGCTGCCTTTGGATGTAGGGCCCTCATGGGGAGTCCTAAGTGAAACACCACAAAACTTTGCTCAGAGTCTAACCCTGCAATTTGATAATAATGAGACAAAATATCCTTCCCCAGAAAAGGTGTGTTCTGTTTTCTGACAGTTAATGCAGTGAAACAAGTTTCCCAATTGGCAGCAAAATGAGATACTGTAATTTCTGAAGTGAATGGGCACTTTGAGGGGCTTGGCAGCCTGCGGAAACTTTTTCAAGGACTGGAGGCCAGGACATTGTTTGGTTGTGTAAAAGTTTTCCCCTCCAGCCCCACGTGCCCCCAAAACTGACTTTGCAGCCTGGGAGGCTGGTGGAGGTCTGGCTCATGTCCTCTTAGGGAAAAATAGCAACCAGAAGTGGAAAAACACCTGTATTGAGCCCAGCCAGACAGAGCTGCCAGTCTGAATGAGTCCAGTTAGGAATTAAAAGCCCCAGCTGACGTCCTGTGGTGCCAGTAATATTTCTTTTAGTCAGACTCGTCATATGAACTGCATTAGCTCTACTAATTTTCATCAGCATGCTGTGTGGGTACTTGCTTTGCTGTGCATTTCTGTGAATGAAAAAATTGCATTGGGTCCACCAATTTCCATCAGTGCACTGTCTGGGTACTCACTTTGATGCACACTGCTGTGAATGAAATCCCAGCAGAACACCAATTCCAGCATTCCATGAGTATTGGCACTGCTTATAACTTGTATCTGAATTTAGTCCCAGCCCAGACCTGGCACGTCACTTTTGCCTTGCACAAAAATACAGATCCAAGCACTTTCTGTTCTTGCAGTGTTGGATTTCTTGACCCAGGTTTCCCAGCTCAAGGGTTTATTTTTCTTTTACTTTTCCTGCCTTCTTTTTTTTCTGCTCTTTCTGAGTTACGTGGGGTTTATTTCTCATTTATTAAGTTACAGATGAGAACCAAAGGCAGTCTCTGCTGACCAGTTACATGCCCTCCTCATTATATACTTTGTTTTCAATCTTTTTAGTCCAGCTTTGCCAGAGGTTCCATGATACTGTTCAGAAAAGTAAATTAATCAAGTCACATGGCCAAAAACTTCCTAATACTTTTGCTAGCAAACATTTTCCCGTTCTTATAACTGGTGCAGGTAATGATGGTATTGCTGTTTGTTACTGGCTGTTAGAAATCAGCACTGATTTCACAAAGGGTGTCACTGTGAACCTGGTTGTCTGTGAAATTGAAAGCAGCCTGTCTGATCTTCAGCACTGATGGGTGGTTTAGGTTATCTGGGCTGGTGTGTAGTTGGAAAGTGATGAATTATATAATCATAGCCTGCCCATCTTTGGTCAGAGTTGCATCTTGCACTACAGACAAAGCAAGGTGGAGGATGTGACCAAATAGACACTGAGAAACACTGAGAACAAGAAGGGACTTTTAAACTAAAAGAGGGTGAATTTAGATTACATTAAAGGAAGAAGTTTTTCCCAATCAGAAAAAAGGCAGTGAAACACAGGAACAGTTTTGTCAGAGAGGTGGTAGAAAACCCCTGCCTGAGAGCATTCAAGGATCTTGGCTGCTCTGAGAAACCTGATCTAGCTGGAGATGTCCCTGCTCATTGCACGGGAGTTGGACTAGATGACCTTTAAATGTCCCTTGCAACTCCAATTATTCTGCAATCCAATGAAAATCTGGAGGCAAAACTGGGTCTCAGTGGCCTGTGTTTCACTAGTGAAGAGTTTTCTGGGAGCCTCCTGCCTCTGTTCTCTTCTGAGGGCCACTGGGAGTTTTGGTGTGCTTTGCCACTGCACGGTTGCTGGGAAGGGTTTGGATGGTGTGGCATGCAGGTGTGTGACCATTTTTATTTGTCATTGTAAGGGATCACATCACCTGGTTCAGCTGAGTTGGCTCAAAGTCAATCCATTAGAAGCCAATGCAGCTGCAGATTTCTGTCAGCTGAAGATATGGCAAGAAGTTTCTTCTGCCAACTGGAAGAAAATTTAAATTATCGTATGCTCATCCCAGACTTCCTAGTGTGGAAACCCAGTTGCAAACCTCACTGCTCCCTTCAGTTCAGCTGGTATTTCTGTTCCCTGGTGCATAGTGCACTCCAGGAGTATCTGCTGCCTGAGCCAATGTGAGTAATCCAGTGCTTGTGTAGGACCCTGGGGGAAACTCAGAGTAGATCCCAACTAGAAAATGTGAAAAAATTGAATCACTAAATAGCACAGCCTTTATTTGGTAATTAATTAGTAGACAAAGTGCCTCAGAGAAAGAAATCAGTCTGTGTGTGTACATGTATATACACTTCTATCTCTCTTACTTTACATATGTGCAGTTATTTTAGTCACATAAGACATGTATACAGCTAAATTTATCCTCCTATGAGTCTGTTCAGCTCCCTGAGCAGACAGAAAGTCTCAGATTGTGAAGGACTGCGGAACATCTGCAACCTCATTTCCTCAGCACTTTGCCAGGTGGCCTGGGGTAAAGAGACACAGGCCAGAGGCTGCTTTTGGTACCTAAGGAAAAGTCAGTCCCAGGCACCCTAAAAGCTGTGTAGAGGCAGGACATTTCCAGAACTACTTCCTCAGTAAGACTTTTTTGGGACCTCCTAGGAGTCTGACAGCATGGGTGCTCATGTTGTCAGCTTTCCCAGAGGAGAGCTCTCACCCAGGGAGTGAAACACCAGCCATGGCCTGTCTAAAGGAACACAGTGGTACAGTTATTTTAATGTAACCCAGTGACTGGAATCTTTACAAAGAGCAAGAACTGTGCAGAACATATTTGTTGGTGTACTGGTCCCCCTGTTATGGCATCCACTATGACATTTTGCAAGCAGTTTAAAAATATTTGAAATGGGTATTGATAAATAAACTGAAATTACTAGGAAAAGTATGTTAAAAATACCAAAAGCTTTTGTTTTTGTTCATACTTAGCCAATCAGTCTTTGCAATCAGATCACAGAGTGGGGAAATGTGTTTTTGATATCCAATAGAATTGTTACTATATTTCTTTGACATTGCCTTGAGGACCAGGCTGAGGATTCCAGTTTCCACTGGGATCACTGAGAGTTATGTGAACACAGTAGTCAGTGCACTTTAAAGAACATAAGAGCCATCTCATGCTGACAGCTCCCCAAAAACCTCTCTTAGTGGGGGGCTGTTGAACAGGAATGTTTCTGGAAGCAAGACATAGCAACAGGAACTATCTGAGTATTTGTTGGAATTTTTTATGAATGAAAATGGAAAAAAAAATTCACTGATAAAATCTGGGGGAAATTCTGAAGTTGGTAGTACAGCCAGGAATAAGGACTACATTGTCAGCAGTCCCAGAAGTGTAAATATCTTGATAAAATATATTGTAATACAGCCCAAATGCAGTACATACATGGGGGAAAAGAGAAAAAAAAAATTTTCAGAATTATCCAGAGGCCATTGTGGAAAAGCTCATCAGACTGAGTTCTGCTGTCATGGTTCATCCAAGGGGTTAGTAGAGACCAGAAACACTTTAAGCATGGAAGTAATTCTACCCAAACAATGTAAAAACATACTCAGTTTTGGTGCCTAGAATTGACAGAAGTACCATTAGAATGATTTGAGGATTAAAGAAAATGCCTCCACAGGCGAAACACCTGGGACATACATAATATTCAGTGAGCCCAAAGGAAGTGAAGTGGTTGAAGTGGTTACAGCATCTACATATCCACTCATGAAGGACCTACCAAATTCTAAAGTATTCTCTCAGTTTATGGAGAACATTTTAGTGAGTGTCTAAGTGCTGAAGCCAGACTGTTTCAAGCTGATGATGAAGTCTGAGTTTTAACAGTGAAAATAACTAACCCTTGAAGCAAAGAGTGGCAAGAGAAACATTTCTCCTTCTCATATTGTCTTCATGTCAAGATTGGTGGCTTTTCTAGAGACAGAGAAATACTCCAGTATTGCACAAATGAAAATCCTCATCCCAATATCACATAACTGGGAGAAATGCAGTGTCCTGTGAGAAAAGTTATGCAAATTGATTCAAAAGCCCTTTTCTTTCCTTAAACCCCTGTGAGCAAAATTGCACATTGGACTATTTCAGGTTGAGCTATTTAAACTCTCTGAATATTTTGTGCTAACAAGTTTTCCTGAATAGCGCCAACAAGACACGCGACAAAGGCTGTGAAGGTATCCAAGGACACATCTACATCTTCAGGCACAAACAGATGTCTGTGAAATGTTGATTTGGTGTCTGGCTTTCCAGCACACACCAATTGTAATGGAACTGGAAACTCTGCCTTTACCCACTGGATGGGTTGTAGGTATCCCAATCCCTCAAATCCCCAGAGTATTTGCTCACAATATCCAGTGTGAACTAATCAAGCCACTGCTAGAATCAAATGTAATTGGAGTAGCCCAAAAATCAAGCTCTGGATTTCACAGGACTTGAAAGAGATAGTGGCCTCCAGGAGGACTGTGAAGAGACTGCAACGGGAGAATTAATGTAGATCTGTTCCCTTTGCTAAATAATTCTGTAATTCTATGGTTGGACTAAACAATCCTAAAGAAATTTTCTAACTTAAATGATTCTCTGATTTCTTGTGTCTGGTTCCTGAATGGACCCTTTCAGTCTAGTTTTTCATTTCAGTTTTAGAATAATTTGCATGCGGAGTTTTAAGCACTGCATTTTACCAGCTTGAAAGAAGAAAATCTCCCTATTGCAAAGAGCTTCTTCTCTGCCATCAGTGGAGAGTTTGAACAACTTACTTATTTTAGATGCCTGGCTCGAGCCAAAGGTGACCTCTCACTGCTTTCAAGCAGGACTCATCTTCTGGCCAACTGGCTGGGCTGGGATGGCCAGCAGAGCAGCATGTGCTCCTCCTGGCTCAGCAGCAGGAAAGACAATCCTGGGACACTGCAGAAGGTGAGGGGACACAGGAGATCAGGGGTAGGGTTGGTGCCCAAGGTATCCTGAGGGGAGAAACAGTGAGCTCGCAGTCTGCAGGGAGAGGGGGTGGCAGTGAGGTCAGGACCACGGTGCAGCTGCTGGTTTTGGGGTGGCACAGGTACTCAGGACAGGGCAGACACAACCTCAATATCCTCTGCACCGAGCTCAGGCTGAGGCTGCAAGGCGATGCTTCAAATGAAGGCAGAGAGTATTTAGCACCTTCCCATGCCAAGAACCTCACTGTTGATCCTCCAAAGTCTTTTCTACCCAGCCAAGTCAGCTTGTGCTTGGGAGAGATTTAATATCAAACATAGTGTGAAATTCAATCTCTCCTGTTAGACGAGCTCTGACAATGGAGCTGCCATGTGCTTGGTGGGTCATGTCAACCTTAATTTACTGCCCCGGGTGCTGTGGAAATGTCTCAAGACTGTCACACTCCCACACTGCTGAGCTCTTGGCTTGCACACAGTGACCAGGCAGAAGGTAGTCACAGGAATGGGGCCTTTTAGAGGGGGAAAAAAGCATTCAAAAGCAGCCATGGACACCCTCCAGTATTACTAGACCTGTTTAAATTCATGTGGACTGGTACATTACTGACAACACAGCAAGCCATCAAATGACAGAAAAAAAGCAGAATTAGAAAAAGAGGAATGCTTGAAACATTCAAGGAAAAGAAGAGGGAGGGAAGAAGCATTATATTTAATTCACAATGTGGGGAGAAGGCAAGTGCAAAAAGTATCAGATGACCCCTCCTCAAGTGTCAAATGCACTTAGACTGCAAGAAAGGAGGTTAACTTCTTTTGCCATATATAAAACATACACAAAGCTTCAGTATTCTTTTTATTTTCAATAATAATAAAAAAGGGAAATAGCCAATAGCATCTTTCATCTGAGTCAGCTTCAGTATCTTTCTCCTGCCCTAATCCAGGCATTATTGCTGCTGTTTGGTTCAGGCTGCTCTTCCTACAGCTTACAGAGTTACAGCACATATGAGGTTAATTCTGCAATTTTAGTTCCATTTCCCACTCACTAGTTTTTTCATGTATTTCAAACAGTGCAAGCAAAGAGACATTGTTTTGCTTGTAGGAACCAAGCATTAAGAAATTAGAACTGAAATGGCAGGACTCATCATTAAAGATGAAATACAGATGCTGTATGGTGCAGTTTGTAGGCAGACTGTGCAAGTAAAATTCCCTGAGCCTGTGCAAGCTCCAGGGCCCAGGAGGATTTGCCTGTCCCCACACTGCCCCTCTCTGCAGTTCAGAGATACCTTATTTTGTTCTCAGTTCTTTGGCATTGGATGAAAGTCCATGTCCTGTTCTATATCAGATTAGTGGTCTGAATGGGAAGACAGATTTAAATAGTTTTAAGACAGAGGAAATCTTTCTTTCTAAATAAATATCACAAAAGCCAAATAGTCATCAAAATACTGTTTGTGTAGGAAAGAGGCCAGTAAAATCATGCATAAAGGTGCTGAGCCATGCTGTAAGTTTATTGAGTTTCCTAACACAGACCCCTCTGATGCAGCTTGTGGAGGCTTCCCCAGCAGCAGCCAGCAGGACCTTCTCAAGCACCATTAGCTTGGGGAATGAAACTGTGGATTTTGTGATGGATGTTCCAGATGGGTCTGCCAGACATTCAGTTTTCATTCCCCTCTGTTGATCAAGACAGTGAGGTTTAGCTCCAAGACGATCTGTCTTGGGAGAGACACTGCGAGGATCCTTCTCACCCCTGCCCCCAGGATTTAAATGCAAAATACATAGGTGGCTTCTTGGGCATGTGTCCTTTGTCCTCTCCCCCAGCAATACCCTAACCCCTGTGCTACAGGACCTGTCCTACCACGTGAATTTTGTGGTCCCTTTCTAGATATAAGCACAAGATCAGTGGAAGATGTGGGTCTGAAAAGCAGCTGTGCCTACGACTCTCCAATGGTGGGATATCTGAACAGCCTCAAGCTGAGCAGGGAATTGAACTGAGGACTCCCACAATCTGTTCTCCCTGCTGTTTCTCAGTTGAAAACACAATGTTACTCACTAGAAATGGCAGAGACAGGTCCTTAAAGACCAGGGGGATCTGCACAGTGCCAGCAGCAGGACCCTACAGCTCACTGACAGTAACTCTGCTCTGCAAGGTGGATGAAGTTGAACTGAACGGATTGTGAGCCTATGTGATGTCTTCCTAAAAATGACAGGTAAGTGACTTTCCCAAGGTGTTGAGGAAAACCTGTGGCATGAAGGGCTCCATTTTGGGGTGAAGTTTTGCATCAGCCTCTAGTTTGCTTGAAACCTCATAAAAAATCATGCAGCCCTCTGTTACAGCACTGCACAGTTACACTGGTGAAACTTCAGGTTGAAAATTCTCTCATGGCTTTATTCATCCAAACATTTGCCTTTCAACCCAACCTAGTCATGTATGGTCCTGCTGTGACCAGTAGGGACAGATGCCTTCAGATGGAAAATCATCCTCTCCCAAGGGAAACATCTGAGCTGCTACCTGCCTTTCCCCATGGGCTACAGACAGACTGTGTGACTGGTTCTGGCTAGATGGTTAAGGTTGAATGAATTGAATCAGATCTGAAGCCACAGAGCTGTAGTCTCCATAGAAAAGATGCTTTGGGTGAGTGAAAACAGCATTTTCCCTAATGTATGCACTCACTGCTGCTCTCTGAGTAGCCCTGGGACACACTTATGACTTCTTTGAGCAGGAGGAAACTTTAGATGTAAGGGTTATGTTCAAAGCTGCATTCCAGCCTTCCATTTATGCCACAAATAGTGCAGTACAGTGGAGAAAGCCTCTATTTCTTGTTACAGGATGGCATTATTCTTGTTTCATTGTCTCTGTTACTGGGGCAAAGGTTTATGGAAGAGGTGTGTCTGCTGCTTGCTTGGCACACAGTTCTGCCAGGCCTGGGAATGGTTGATTTTATTATCAAAGCGTTCCCTGACCTCACAAATTGCCAGGTAAAATTCTATAGCTCATGAAGAAAGCCATACAAAGCCATCATAATGGTCTCTTCTGGCTGCTCCAGAACATTTTCCTCCCTTACATTAACTTCATATCTGTTTGAGCCCTCTAACTTAATGTAATTTCAAAGGAGAATTGGACTTTCTGAAAGCATGCCTTTAAAGCTCACTCTGAGATGGATGTGCAAAAAGTAGAAATCAGTTTTCCTGATGAGGGTTTACTCAAAGAATCAAGGTACAATATGTATGAGTTCTTCCTTACAGGAGCAAGAAATTAACAGAGAAATGAATGGAAATCCTGAATCTGTCAAGGATCATCATGCCCTGTGCTGTGTATAAAATCACTTCCTCACACAAGTGCCACAGCCCTCCGGTTTTCCACCAATCTTATGCAGGCAGGATTTTCCCCCTCATTTTGGTTCTTCTGCTGTTCAAATTCCACCACCCTTGTGTAGCACCTTCTAAGTGTGCAATTCACAATTGAATGGGAGGTGAAGCTTCAACCCAGGCCGTGGAGAGCAGACTCACAAACATCCCAGTGTCCCTCCAAACACCTTCTCCAACTTCCTCTCCTATCCTGGCTAACAACACATGGAAAATTTTTGTCATGGAGGACATTCTTGGGCAGGAAGGAAGTCAGGACTGTGGCCAGGAGCTATTGTGGCCACCTGCTTGGATGTTCACTTCAAAGGACAACAAACCAACAACCCCAGCGTGCAACCAACCAAGCTGAACATATCTGCATGCAGAGTTCACCCAGTATTTGGGGCTGGGGCATAAAAGACCTTTGCCCAGGCTGTGTCTGACCCAGGAGCCTCAAACAACAGCAGCAATAGGATGATGGTGCCAGTGAGAGCTGAGCCAACATTGTGCTGGATGTGCTCTGTGCTGCAGTACATCTGAGGCATGCCATTCTTCCCACATATACTGCTGTACCCACCCAGTTATGAAAGAGCCCTTGGCTGCCTGCCCTGCTGCTCCAACATTGCATCTTTATCCTGAATTAAACTCCAGTCCAAACTCTGCTAATACTCCTTTCCATTATTGATGTTTGGAAGGGGAGGACTCTCATGGTTTAACACCCTGGAAAGACTCTGAGGCAAGTGCCAGCACACACAGCAAGAGGCAGGTGGAATTGTTGTTCCTGGTTCAGTGTAGCTTGTGCAGGTCAGGACCAGTAATGGAAATGCCACTGGAGAGGCATTAACTGATGACAACAACAACACCACTAAGCCAGGTCTCTGGAACATTTGTTTTCTGGCTCCATCCATGTGCTGATATCCCTTTCATGGTGCAAAATTCCATTTCCTGAAGAGAAGGGTCACTCACAAGGAGGGCTGAGGAAAAGCTGCTTGTAGGAATGCAGTAGCAAAGGGTCCAAGGATCCTGAAGGGCTCCCAGAGAAACAGCAAAAGGGTTCTGTCTCTTGTAGGGAAAGGCAGGATGGCCTGATCTCCTGTGGTTAGACAAGCAGCCAGGTTCTTGTGTGTACTGGTCACACCTTCCTTTTATTTATTACATTTTTCCTTCTCAGCTGATCTCTCTGCATTTGCCCTCATTGTCTTTGCATGCAGAGTGAAACCTAACTCTGGACCTGGCTCAACATCCCTTCTGTCCACAGGCCACTTAGGTAGAGCTTAGCAATTTACTGCCTCAGAATACCAGAAAATGGCCAGTGTGAATGGGCCATTGTACCCAGTGCTTTTATGGATGTGACTTCACATGAATCTGCACTGGATCTGTGTTGTTAAATGAAAGTGATAAGGAAACAAGAAATGAGAAACAAAAGACCCTCTGTAGATGGTAACTCCTGCAATGTTCAAAAAACAGGAGAAATGAGGCTGTTCTCAGCTCTTTGTATGCATTTATTCAGGGCCAAACATCACAGACTATGTTATTTCTCTATGTTTCTAACCAGAGGGGCTTATTCTATCACCATTATATGGTATATTTCTGGGCCACCCTCTGCTGGGATGTGATGAATAGCATTACCCATCGCAGTAACTGCAGCTCACCATGGTCTAAGAGCCAGAAGCAGGTGACAGAGAGGTGTAAAACAGACATGCTCTTTTCTCAATGTATCTGGAACAAAATTTATGCAAAACTGAAGGTGTTGGGGACAACTCAAAAGTTACCCCAGGAACTGGTGAATGCCACATGAACAGAGAGTGAGGGGTCACTCATTTAGAGCATAATGAGAGCCCTGAGTTTGTAAGAGCTTGTTTCTATTACCTGTGGGTTTGGGTTACGAGACGCAGCATTTGGCTCTGCATCTGAAGGTAATTGTTTATTGTACATTTTATGACTGTTTACAAATGCGGTTTGAAGAAAACAATGGAATATGTAACACATTTTCTTTCCCCAGGTCTTCAGTCCATTAAGTTTGTATTATTTTAAGTGGCTAGACTAGACGTTTAAGTCATTGTTATTTAGATAACATATTAGAGATAAAGCTAGGGATTCAGCTGAGCTCCAGGCTGCATTGTGAGAGCTGCTGTGTCAGGGTTTGAGAATGGTCTTTTTCTGAAATACAAAAGGATCAAGACAGGCTGGTTAATCCTATGATTAGATCTACTCATAAGAACAGGCCTTCATTCATAGTCCTACTGCAAGCACCTTGTGTTGCCATAGTCAGCCTTTTTGGGTTATTTTTTTAGGGTGTTTATGGGAAAAAAACCCCAAACAAAACAAAACCCAAAATATACCACATTTAATGTGTTGGCATTTATGGAGAACAAGATGCCTGGTAGATTTAAGTGGCATAATGCTGAGATTAATTTGAAAGTATTTTCTGCCATGTATGAGGTAAACCAGCAGTTCCCACCTGCTGGGACCTGCAGCCTTAGCTCACTTAGCTCTCATGAGAGACTTAGCCCAGGTCTGTAATGGCTGAGGGTTGTTTCATTGATGTTCAATGGTTCATTTGATAACCATTGCTACTGAAACATCACCCTGGTTAGCAAAAACAGAGAGGAGCGATGTTTGTGCCCAAGGAACTACAAAAGGATGCAGAAATTGTGTACAATGCCCCCAGCTGTCATGCAGACTTGCTGGGTGATTGGGAGGGAGTCTGCTAATCTCTCAATAGTTGATTCACTAGTTAATAATAATCCTTCCTTCTTCCTACTCTTTGTGTTTGCTATTTAGCTTCCCAAGTCTCAAAGGCAGGAAACATCCGTGTGAGATGTGCCCTGGCTGGTATCCCAAGGCCATTGACAGGTGAGGAACTTCTGGGGGCAAGAGTGTTGGAAAAGCTCACATCCACGATAACCAGAAGCAGAACCTTTATTGAGCAGACAGAAGAGACCCTGGAGCTGAAATGGGCAGGAAGATTAAACTCATCATGCTGAGAAGTGCTGCCCCAAGGCAGATGGGGGAGTTGCAGAGGAGCTTGCCTTGCTAATTAGCACGCTACCTGTTCATAGAAGATTATACACCATGCTCTAGGGCTGGCAAGCCAGGGCTTATCTGTTTCAGAACAAATTCTGACAGAGACTGGGTGCCATTTCTGTGCCTCAGGCTGCTGTAGACTATTCTCCTTCAGCAGCAATTCTCATAAGATCTCAATCCAAGGTAGGGTTCTAGCTACCCTGAAATGTAAGATCCATTGCAAAATCTGCAGGCAATGGTGCTGGCAACTTAGGAGTTTCCTCTGGGCCTGGCATGTGCTTAAACTACTCATGAGCTATCTGGGCTCCTCAGCTTGATTTCCATCCTTGTTTGACTCATACTTTATTTCAAGGATTGTTTGCATTTTTATGCCTCTGAGACTAGGTCCCGTGGGAATTCTTCCCAAACTCACTGCATTGACCTCCTTCTTTTCAGCACATAACCCCTCCTCAGAAGAGGTCATTTGATCCTCTACCATAAATACATGAATCAACACTTTATGCTTTTATGGGATTTTGCCTGAGTTTTCCAGTTTCACAACACCCCTGAAGGTGGGTTCAAGGTTTGGTGGCACCCCAAAAAATTTGGTTTACTGGGTGGCATCCCTGCCCATGGCAGGAGGTTGGAGCTAGATGATCTTTAAGGTCCCTTCCAACCCTAACCATTCTATGATTCTGTGGTTCTATGGTTCTGTGGTTCTACAATTCAGATCACTGTGCTATAATGAGGTTCAAGGGAAGAAATCAGGGGAGCATTTTGAGAAAGCTTCACCAATTCTCCAGGTAAATCATCAAGCAGTCAATCACAGGTGTTAGCTTTACCCCAGCCTGGTAACGAGCTTAACACCCAATATCCAAAAGACCTAACTGGGATAGACACCTCAGAGAGAGGTACAGGACTGGGGAGCAGCTCTGCTATTAGTCTCTTCTGGCTCTCTGGGGAGGCCAAACACCTGTCAGGTCTTTATTTCTACATGACTGAAACAAGTTCAGGACACCCCAGGACATCAGTCCCACCCTAACTATGGAGGGCAGTCTGTGAAAGTCAAGCTTATGTATTTGTAGAAGAGTGCCCAAGAGTAAAAATAAAATAATTATATAGGCATAGGAATTCACAACTAGTACCCATCAAAACTCATTTCACTTTTCTGCAGTTTCAAAATAAACAGTGCATCTCTGTGTGTTGCACTAGGAACCAGAACTAGTTTTTCAATAGGAACCCACAATGTCATGGGTGGTTTAATGGAAAGCTCAGTGAAAGTTGCTGTCTTAACCCATTTCAGGGCATATGTTACTTCCTGTGACCATGGACAAGGGCAAAGCAAGCAATACCCATAGATGCACAGCTAATGTACAGATATCAAAGGCCTTTTTTGCTTGTATGTGGTCCACTAGCTGTCTGTTGGATGGTGAGTCTGGGCATGTATCTGGTATTGCCTGGTTAATCATCAAAGAAAGTGTGTCCCTCTGAAAATAACCCAAAGAAATTATGCTTCCACTAAAATGAGATGGATGTTCTGGCCAGAGTCAGAGTACTCTTCCTATGCCTCTGATCTGTGAGACAAGGACCTTCAACCATGAAATATGTAAAGGAATATGCACTTTAAATGTATAAGATAATGGGCAAGTAAATTAACAAAAGGTTTGCAAAGATATGGAAAGTCCTCTTGGTGGTGAAGGAGGAGTTGTTGAGAAAGTCTGGAGCCAAATGATTGTGCTGGCCCTTGCTGCTCCCTCCCTGCTCTGTGGGGCACATGCATCTGCCTCACAGCAGGAGGAAGGAGGCTCCTGAAGGACTGTTGGGCACCAGCCCCAGCCTTTCACACATCTCACTGCTCTGTGGCCTCAGGAGAGGAGTGGCTCTGGTGGGAAAGGATGGCAGCTCTGGGCTGCGTGCTGGGAAATGAATGGATGGGCCAACACCTCCCAGCTCCTTGGCTAAACCCAAGACCATGCTCCTTGGCTAAACCCATGTCTCATGCTCCTCTCTGATGTGGTTTGCACTTTACCAGAAATGCTGCAGCTGCTGGACCCAAAAAACAGAGCTCTATAGTTGTTAGGGCAAGAAAACATCACTGAGTCTTGCTGATTTGCAATAATGCTGCTCCGTCATGGGTGTTATCCTGAGAAACTTAAATTCCTTAGTCCCTTAGGGCTTGTGGTGAAGTGAATGGCAAAGCCTCAATCAGTTCAAGAGAAAAAAAACTGGGATTTTATTCAGGTAGGTGTTTCTTTCCCCTCCCAGAAATGTGATGAGACCACATCCTGTGCTGTAATCAGACAGCACTTGTACTTGTCAGTCACAGTCCCCCTGACCCTGCTCTGTACACAAACCAACACACACATAGGTGCACAGAGTCCAACTGAAAAAGAAAATCAAACCCTAACAAAAAACCCAACCAGCTTGCTCTGAAATCATTTTGGCCAGACTTCTCTTATTAAATAAAAAGTTGTGATACAGTGCAACAATACATCCTGCATGCCAGAACAGGAAGAATGCTACTTTTGTGTAGGTAGGGAAATAGTTGTGATGTACAAAAGAGATACTGTTTTTCCAACACTTTGGCCAAACTTTACACTTAGCTTCTCATGTCGGGAGAGGGTGTGACAGTAGATAGGATGTAGCCTTTGAAACTCCATCTCCACAGAGAAAAGACAGATGGAATCCAGCTGGCGGATATCACACACGTTTTCTGTTCTCCTCCGTATCGCAGATCTGATAAACACAGAAGAATAACAAGCCTTTATAGAATGCAGATGAACAGAGGAGCCTATCTGTATGTAAAAGAGAAGGGCCTCAGTTGACTGAATGCTTATTTCTCCTAAATGAAAGTTAACTCCCACGATCTCATAAAGCGAGAATCTACCTGTTTGAGGCACACATTTGATTATACACAATACAAATTTCTTGACCTCCCATGGTTGCTGTTATCCTGATCTCATTTAACATCATGTCATGTCAGGCTGAGATGGATACCAAGGAAAGGCCATGCAGGTAGAAGATGTCCAGTGGAGTTTGTTGGGTGATGGTGTGAATCTCTGTCTTGGACAGCACGATTGCTGGTCTGTGATCATCCAAAGCCTGCACTCCAGCTTTTAAAATAAAATCTTAGAAACCTGGGAATAATGTGCTAAGACAAGTGTTGTCTGGTGATGGGAACCAGGAAATGGTAGCTGTGAATACCTGAGTGTGAATGACTCATCCAGTGACCTGCTTTGGCTCTGCTGTGTCCTCCTGTAACCTCCTCATTTTTCCTGCTTCAGATGGAGCTGCAAGGCTTTGTTACCCAGAGGATTTTGTGATATGATTCTGTGCTCTCCAGCAAACCTGCCACAATTAATAATAGAAGATGCCTAAATTAGGATCTGATGTTGCTCAGGCTATTGCTGTGGGTTTCACCTGTGCAGATATTGGGTCACATTCTAAAATGTTTTTGATTAATAGAGGATGAATTTTTATCTCCTTTTACCCAGTAAGGCAGCACTGTCTTAATGGAAAGTGAAGCCATGACAGAAGGTGGCATTATGCTCATTTTGATTTCCTCCCTGTACAAAGGAGCTGATGCTGACATGAATTCCCCAAAGAGGTAAATTTTGTGTGTATATTTATTTCATTCACCCCTGTACTGGGACAGTACTCAAACATCTTTTTTTCTGTTTTCTCCTGTATAAATTACGGCAAAGCATTTCCTTCCTTTTCTGCTATTCTTTTATAGATGAAGGAATTGGTGTCACACAAAGGAAATTCCAGAACATGGACTCTCTATCAGTATCAGCAAAAGTCTCAATTGTCTCTTAGATGTCAGCTCCTGAGCTTGGCCCACTGCTACCATTTAAATCTATTTATAATTTATGAGGTCATGACCATAAGTTTTTCTTTTAGTTCTCCCCAAAGGAAGCAGTGAAACTAATTTACAAAAGACTTCTGGACTCTGGAAATACACAATGAAACACAAATAAGATCACAGGTTGTTACAGAAATGTAGGTTATTGGACCTTAAATTTCTGTCCCAAACAATGGCCACATCTGCAGCTCCAGAGCATGTAGCAATCTCCTCTTAACCCCTAAATACTTTGGAGTCCCTCTGGTTTTGCCTGATGGATTTCAAACCAAAAGAATAAACCCATAGCAGTGAGATACCTAAAACCAGGGGTAATTTTAAGAAGATTGACCCAAAGCCAATTGCGCTGAGTAGGAAAAATCTACTCTTAACTTTCACTGAATGACTTTATCCACTCCTCATGTATTTTTTACCCCAGCCTTTCAAACTGAAATTCTGAGTTTGTACAGCCCCAGCTCCTGTGCCTGCAGGGAGGTACTGATATCTGTGTCCATTTTGAAGCCCACAAGGCATTGTGTCAATTCTAAGCCTAAGTGCCAGTGCCTTTCCTCCTGTGCACTCTGCTGCACACTGGAAACACTGCCCCACCTCCAGCTCTGATTTTCCTATTCAGGACAGCGAGCATCTGCCATATTTTCCTCCTGATGTCTGAAAACCACAGATCAGGAGAGAACTGCTTCTTCCTTGAAGGAAAAATAGTTTTTGCAGGTGATAGGTTTCATCTATCTGGTAACATGATGAACACAGAGGCAGAAATTGAATTAGAAATTAATTTTTAAGGGGAATGTTTCATGTACCCCTTAAACTTTGTTTTGTGTTTCCTGAAGTCACTATAGTGACTATATTTACTATCATTATTTCTCTATTTTCAGCCAATAAGAATTTTGTTGGTTATAACATTAGAAGAGAGTGCAATGTACTAAAGGCTTTGGGATCATTCTGGAACTGTGGATGCTTTAATTGCTTCCTATTAATTTTTCAAGGGTCCTTGGTTTATCTGCCCTTTAACCCAAGTTTGATTTGGATCATTGAAAAATAAAATAAAATAAAAAAAATACCCCATTAACAATGTCTCAAGGCATGGGATGGTTTTCCAGTAGCACATATTCTATGTTTTGTTACTTTAAATAGATGCAGTTTCCTTTTGGGAAGATCCCCTCTAGGAAGATTTCTTTCAGGATGCCTGAATTCTAAATGTCCTTTCTATATAAGTACACAATATGGAAAAAAGACAAACCTAACCCAAGCCTGAAAGAACTGAATTTGGCATTTAAGAACACTGAATGAGTGGTGACAAGTTTTGTAGTAGTCATATACAGCAGAGAAGTTCTTGTGCAGTGGAGTAGAAGCTTATCTGTTCCTAGCTGATTTGGGAATTCTATTAGATCATCTTCCATAAAGTACTAGATCCAAGTATTGATACTTCCAATTTGAAATCACAAAGGTATGAAAATCTACACAGCTACAGCCAGTAGTTATGCTGCTTCCCTGAGGAAGTTTTGCTTTCCTAACTAATTTCTCTGGAATTCAATTTTTGCACTGGCATCTGTAACACAGACTAGAATCTTACAAAAAGCCTGCCCTGCAGTCTGAATTTTGTCCCAGACTCACAACTGCTGTGAATATTCCCCAGTGAGCCCCTGCTCATGGGCAGCTGTCAGTCACTTGCCCTTTTGCTTCTTGAGACAGGTTAAACAGAAAATCAGCTCCTGCTTTTTCTACCTTTCTGCTCTTTCTCTTAAGGTTCTACATCTTCTGACGTTTCTGGCTATTTCCTTCATGGATCTTTCCAAGCTTTTTTCCCAGCTAAGTGTTTCATATCATTCCAATGCTTGCAAAAAAACCCTGTCAAGTAATATCAGTGGTAAATTGTCTGCAGAAAATGGGAATAGGGCAAGTTTTCTTGAAGTTCTGAGACTTTCTTCTTATCAAGAAAGTCTCAATACAACAATGGCTCTCAAATCAGGACTGGAGTCCCACATAATCAGTACCTGGTGGCAGGTGTTCATCAAGATGTTCCACTTAACAAAAGGTTACCTAACAGACACAAGTTTGAAATTATCACTAATAATACAAATGAGAGCAGAATTTGGCATCATCACTGCTAATCTTCTTCCTTTGGTTACATGTTCCTCACTGCACCTGGAAGTAAAGAATATTGCATGCTGACTTCTTTCATACTTCCCCTCTCTTTTTTTTTTTTTTTTAAGATTTCTAATTATTGCACTATGAAAGAGAAGGGAAAATACCAAAGACAGGCATGAGGTGGAAAAAAAACATCCCCAGGATTCAGCATCAAGTAACTTGTCAATCTGACTGCTTTCCAGACACATGAAAAAATTGTCTGAGGAAAAGAGAGGAAGAAAACAGAGATAGAGAAGGCCCCTTTAATCTAGCAGAAAAGAAGCATCACAGGAACCAAATTGAAGCCAGGCTCATTCATATGAAAAACAAGTCAGCAACAAAGATGATTAACCACTGGAATAGTACAGAGGGAAGTTGTAAAATTATTTCCTATGTCCTGATGTCTTCAAATCAGGACTGTATTCTCTTCTGTAAAATATGCTTTGATCAAATAAATTCCTGGACTTGACACAGAGGAGGTCAGCCTAGATAAGGTGATCATTCCTCTGAACTTAAAACTCTACAAATACATACCTTCAGAGAGAAAGGCCAGACTGTGGTTGCAGTCTGGCACAGGGACACCAGAAATTTTGGTCCAAGGCCTGGTTCTGTTACAGATTTCCAGAATAATCACAAGGAAATTGTGTAGTTTATCTGTGCCTCTGTTCACCATCTGTAAAGTCTGGAGAATAATCCTTCTCCTGTTCAGTTTTTTTAGCTATTTGGGGTAAGTGGGAAAGCAACTAATTTGTTGTGAGTACAGACCTTTCCTAAGGTCTGCAAAGGCAAGTCTGTAAGCATCATTGCAAAGCATAGATATCCATAAGGAAAGCTTAATGGCACAGAAGGAAAATATATTAGTAGGGAGATAAAGAAATGCCTTTCTTTCAGCAGTAGCCCCCTGAGTGCAGTTAAAAAGCAACATGTCAGAGTGTGGGGATTGTCACTCAGCCAGAGAATCATGATTTCATCTCAGGATGTTTTTGGATACAAATAGCATCCAAGGCCTCTTCGTGAGGGAGCCTCTCACTTCCCCCAGTGGCATTTGCAACATTGCAGTCATTTATGTTCTCAACAACAATAATCAAATGACCAGTGTCTGTCTCTATCCACGCACAATGAAGACTTGTGCTCTCTTTGCTTAGCTAAGAAACTTTGTGAGCTTCTGCCAAGAAGTGAAAGACCATTTTGAATGGCTGGAACAAATTCAAACCATGTCCCAGGGAGCTGGAAAGCTCACAGGCCTTGTCCACTGCCCAGCTGCTCCTCCCTTCCCTACATCTTCATTGTGTCTGTCGGTCTCTGTCACTGCTGGAGCTAAAGTAGCTGCTGCTCCACCTGGTAGCTGGACACTCTTCCAGCTTAGCCCTTCTCCTGTCACTGGGGCTGAAATAAGAATAGCCTTTCATGGCATGCAGGAAGTGTG
The DNA here is from genome assembly GCF_049639895.1 of Pseudopodoces humilis. NCBI lineage: Eukaryota > Metazoa > Chordata > Aves > Passeriformes > Paridae > Pseudopodoces > Pseudopodoces humilis. The sequence continues at coordinate 7,213,000 of NC_142205.1, read as the reverse complement.
TTTTAGGAAATGAGCTGAGCATGAGTGAGGCTTCAACTCAGCCAGGGAGAAAGGGGCTGAATCGCAGCTGGAATCTCTGAGCAACATCTCAGCGAGTCTTTATGTGAGCTGCTCTGAGTTGTGTCTGCTCCAGAGAGAATGGGGACTTACACAGAGGTCTGTGCTAAGATTCCAAGTACACAAGATATGCTCTTTGCTCCAGAAACTTCTGGGTTCAGTTCCTGATCAACATAGACCTGAATAAGTGTGTGTATATATCTATATATCTATATCCATCTATCAATATATATATATATACATATACACCCCCATATTGTAACATGACATACATAACAACACTTCACATATTAAAGGGAAAAGACTTCTCTATCTATGAAGATTATTTCTTTTTCTATGAATATAACTACTTCAGCAGTGAGATGTACTCCTAATAAGATACCTTCTTTAACAGAGAAAACAGAGCTAGCAGAAGAAAGCAGTAGCCACTGCACACAGATTTTCTTGGGCTATGCTAAGGGTTGTGAGGAGAATCACAGGCACCATTGTTTCCAGTTCCCCACTACTCCTAAAAAGCCTCATCAAGCTACAAGCATGGTCAGTGTCAGAATAATGCACTGAAAAATATATGAGGGTTTGGAGAAGGAAAGGAAGAGACACCTGTTGGGATGAGTGGAGAACCATATCAGAAATACAGTAAGACACAGCTCCACAGAGCTAAAAGATGCACTTGTGTTATCCTGCCAAGCCCTCCTTGGCACAATGTCTCTGTATGTGATCCTCTTAGTCTATCGCTGGTTCCCTGCGATATGTTTCTATCTGGTTTCTCATGGCTGCAATAAACCCTGCTCCTGCACTAATCTCATTTAACAGTTCCACTGACTTGAAAAGAACCCAAGTAAAATTGCTGTGCAGTTTCTGCTGGCGCTATTATGGCTGTATCACTTGTCAGCTTTCATAAACAAGATAAATATAGTTAAACTTAAAGCATCAGATATGAAGAAATTTGGCATGTTACAGCAACTCATCAGAAATATTTTTTGACAGGTACCTTATAAAAAAAGAAACAAGAGGATGCCAGAGAGGATATAAAAACTTCAAATTTCTCTTTTTGCAAAATTCTTTTGCCCAAGGAGGCTGCAAGAACTCAGTACACAGCCTTTCCAACACCATTAGCTAACTCTTCTGTCCCACACAGCAGCTGGACCTGCACTGACTCCCTAAAAGCAGTGAGTTTTGATATCAGTCTCTGTATCTTAAAGAGCCTCTCATCTCAGATTGCATCACTGGGATCCAGCTACCTGAAAGATAAAAGGCAGAACATCAGGAGGCATGCAAAGCTGGAGGGAGGGGGGAGATGTTCCTGTTAGCAGGGAAAACCCCTACTCACAAGTGATTTGTGACGTTTCCACAGCAAGAGGACATCCCATCTGAAGGGCCTGTGTGAAAGATCATCCCCCACTCTTCCCCACACAAGTGGTTGGTTTGTGCCTCCAGCTACTCCGTGCTCCAGAGAAGACAAGAATCTCCCCTCTAGCACCTGCATGAAAAGACCAAGCCCAACAGATCTGCCCACACCCAGGAAGTGCCCACGCTCTGCTCCCTTATCACCTCCAGGAGCGATGGAGCGGCAAGATGGGGGAAGGCAAGAGCACAGCCCCACAGCTGCTGACCAGGGTGTGCCAGTGTGCAAGGGGCATGGGGATGTCTTGCTCAGGGACAGTCCGTGGGGTGAGTCTGGGCTGCCCCTCGTTGTCCAGCCCTGAGCCCTCTCAGAGCACGTGGAGGTCAAAGCAGCATCAGCCAACACGAGTCAGCTGTGCTGAGACCTGAGCCCATGGCTCCAGGGAAGGTAGGTGCTTCCTAACATCACAAGGTCAGCTCTCTTCCTGGAAGAGATTCAGGGATCACAGAAGAGACTGTGTTAACTCCTAGCCAGGGAGGAAAGAACCTGCCCTAAAAATAACTGAATTATAAAGGCCAGTGACAGAGGTCAAGACATGGATGCCCAGAAGATGAAGCAGCTGGTTTCTTCCACAGTCTGAGTGCTATCCAATCAGTAAAGTACTCCAATAGAGATATACCTCTCGTCACTTGTGCAACTGTAAAATAGAATGGGACAGATTTTCAGCACTAAGAAAGTTTAGGGCATTTATGATGTTTGTTTTTTGTTTTTGTTTTGTTTTGGGTTTTTTTTTTTAAGAAATACTGGACACCAAAATCTTGACAGAGATACTTGTGGAGAGGGGAGCTGAGATCTGATGGTGGCAGACTGGGCAGACAGGTCAGGATGTTATGATCAAATAATGAGCTCTTTGTCTTGTGACATTTTGCTTTTGAGGAAATAAAATTTTCTCTCCACACCTATACCTCTCCTGTTGCAGAAAAGAGTGACAAGCATGCAATGTTTCTGTGGAAGCTGATGGGAAAATACTTTCCTGCATTAAATTGGGATAAAGCAGTTATCTTCAGCCATTTCCATTTTCCTGAAAGAAATAAAGGTTCCCATTAGAGTGTTGTCTAAATTGTGTGACAGATATTAATTTGAGCCCTTTTTTGTAGTCATGCTGAAGGTTCATCCAGTTGATCCATGTATAAATAGACATCTTATCCTTAGAGATAGGAAGATAGAGGCAGTTCAGGGTGATGCCAGGCTCTTCTGGGCTGCAGGCTATGGAGCCCATGCACTTCTAGCACTGTGGATCTTACCACATTGACTCCAGACAAACATCTGCAGTCTCAAATGAGTCAGAACACACACAGCTCTGGCACCCCAAATTATCTGATGCCCAGGAGCAATCAGGGAAAGCAAGTGAGAAAGAAACTTCTAGCTGAAATGAGCTCACTACTCTTCTTACCACCTTGGCTCTAGGAGGCTCCCTACTGGTCTCCTACTAGATCTTCTGACTGTGGTTTTAATTAGTGACATACTGTATATTTTATATAATAAAGTATTTTTCCACTGATTAGTTATACTAATTTCTGGAAACAGCAATAAATAGTCTAGAAATAATACATGCTAGTACATTTGTCTGTGAAGGCAGTTATGACCTGTCATATATCTGCCAGCTATTATTGATCAGAATATTAATTTTATAAGTGTATGTACTTTCTGAACATTTACAATCTTTAAGCTAATTAAAAGTCACTTTTCATAATAGACAATAATTTACTTCATAAAAACATATAGTCCCAGGAACATTGGTGAGTAAATGGCCTCAATCTGTCCATATTTATACAGAGTTTTCCAGATCTTTAAGGCCTATAAAAATTAAACAAGCTGAGTGTGTGTCTTGGAAGGGTAAGAAAACTCTCTGTCATTCATCTTTGGTCATTGTAGTAAGTTATATGCCAGAGAATTTGTCATTGAAAGAGAAAAGGAGGAAGAGCTCTCTCCCAGGGGAGAAACCTTCACTTTTTTCTCATACACCATTTCATGTCTTATCAATGATCTTATTAACATGACTGCTATCATTGTTCAGAGTTGTCCTGGGCCATTGAACTGGAGCTATGGTAGGCAAACTGGATTTAAGCCAGTTCTGCTTTCCTCAGCCTCTGATCTCTCATGTGGATCACAGCTGGGCTGGACCTGAGCTGGCTCTGGTGGGACAGATTCATTGCTGGAATCACAGCAATGCCTGTGACAGACCAATCGTGTGTGTGTGATAGAGAGCATGAGAGCTGGGGAATCTTGCCTCAAAAATATGTTTAAAAGTGCCATCCCACTTAAGTCCCCAGTGGCAACCATAAGCCTTGTCTCTCCCTGTTTCTCCTCCCTGGTTTAGGAGCCCTGGTAGCTGTTTTGTCCACAGTTATAGAACAGCTCCTGAGATGTGAAGGATCCTGCTTGTTCTGGTTTTCACCACGTGCAGCAAGCGGACACGAACCCACAACATCCTTAACTGCATTCCACTCCAACCAAAACACAAGCACTAATCAGATGGTTACAAAGTCCTTCGGCTGCTTCAGATGGGAAAATTTATGCCCTCAAAGACTTGGCCAGCCCCCTATTGCTCATTCATTGTGTTTGCCTACAAGTTATGACTGCTCTTCCCATTTAATTTTTAATGTAGCTGTAGCCTTGGCTCACTAAGCTCCGGGAAAACTGTAAAGGCACTGGCTGTTACTGTGAACCTATAATCTCTTGGCAAGAGCAGTGTGGGCAAGCAGAGTCTCTCCCCATTGCGCAACAGTTCACAGCACCACACTCTGACCCTTTTGCAAGAACCACATTTTTCTTCAAAGCAAGTGTGCAGTTTACATGTGCTCCAGTCAGACGCTTAAGCAGGAGAAAAGAGTAAAATTTCCCAGATGAGGCATATGGATTCAGTGAACATCTGAATCCCGCATTGTGGGTCTACATGTGGTTTATTGCAATTCATGAAGCTCATTGCTATGCTTACCTAGTGTTTCTCTTCTGTTTCATTTTTCCTGAGTGCTCATTATCTCACTATCAGTAGTCTAGGTCCTGAGGGGAACTTTAATAATTCTGTTCCTTAGATTTTAACCCAAAGCAGATTATATTACTATGGTATTGGAATTTAGTGACTTAAGATGTTTTCTATTCCAGTTGTTTTTATTTAGGCAGCATATCCCAAGTGGTCTCTCCATTCTAGCTTGCCATCACTTAGACCTCCTTTGCATTATCCAAACTGTGAAGCCTGACACCAGCAAACCACCTACACAGCAACCACCATCCAAACTTGGGCAAATATATAGGCAGGAGATGGTTTGCCTACTGCCAACAGTACAGTGTACTGGCATATGCTGGTAGATGCCTCTGCCGTGGAGCCCAGGTTATTCACCCAAAATGCAGGAGACTCCTGCATGTTTCTGAACCACTTAGAATTTCCAGAAAGGACCAGAAGTGCTCAAAATGCCTAAGAAAAGGCAAGAATGGAGAGATGCTATTGCAAATACTCATGGTCTGGTTTAAATTTCTTTTTTTCCCAAATGACTGCTTTAGGCCCAGCAGCTGCAGCACTTCTGGTAAAGTGCAAACCACATCAGAGGGAGCAGCAGACACCTGGTTTTAGCCAAGGAGGTGGTGCCCAAGCATCCATTTTTTTCCCTCAGCAACCTGACCCAGCATCTGTCCTTTCTCACCACAGTCTGGTGGCCCCTTCAAACCCTTCACAAAATTCTGCCAACCACACCATGAGCAAGCTGAACAGCAAAGAGCCCTTTGCTGAGGCACCAAGATCTCATCCCATTTAATATTTTACAGGGAGCACAACTTGCTTCTGTTGTGGATGTTGTTCCATGGCATCCATCCCCCACTGGCTGAAAGGCAATGTGGGGTTCCCCAAAGCCCTCCCAGACACCGAGGGCAGTGTCCTGCCCTAGTGCATGTCTGAATCACAGGAAACCCAAGGCAGACCCTGGCTGGGGTTGGAGTCCCCCTTGCTAAGCCTCTGTTCCCAGGTGAGAGAGCTGGAGTGTCTCAGCACTCGCAGGATGCCCAGCACAGGTCAGTCAGAGCAGGGATCAGCTGCAGCAGCTCCAGCCCACATTACCCCTGGCAGAGAGGCCATGGCAGTGGGGGAGAAAGCCAGGGTGCTGCAGCTGATAAATCATTCACAGTGGCTGCAGGACCCCGTGAGTGAGGGAGTGGAATGTGGCCTGAGCTCCTTGTTGCTCCTCCATCGCCTGCCCGCTCTGTGCCAAGAGCCCAGCCACAGGCACCATTCCTGCGTTGTGCATTTGTGGGCACAGCCCTTGAGGCCAGGAAAGACTATTTCCTTCATCTATCCTTAACTCATGTTTCATGCAGCACCACAGCTGGCATGACCCACAGGATCCACAGCCATCGCCCCAGGTACTGTAAATATTCAAAGTTCAGTTGGACCCAACAGGTGCCAACATTTCCCTTCTTACTCTCTGCAGTTTCTCACCATGGGCAGAAAACTGACTGATTAATAATTACAACAATTAACTTTCACCAGATAATAGGGAAAAAAACCCATCAGATTAGGTATGTGGTTGGTAATCTGGGAGTCATCGAAAAAATCAATGTAGCCAATACAAATGAAAGCACCAATCATTTGTGTATCAAATGAGTTATTAAGTGTTTCATGCATCAAAGACTATGCACTGTGATATAAAATAGAAAGCTAAGGGAACTTAAATAGTTTGGCTCTGCCCATACAGTGGTGGTGAATATGTCTTCCACTCTTTGTTAACTCTTAGAAGTTACTGTTGTGTCTGAAAATTTTTAAGTGAAATTATTTTCAGAGACAGACTTTTTTGTGGAGTCCAAATTATTTCCTCATGACATCTGTGCACTTTTTGGAGTTAAAAAATCGCCTTTGTGTCAAAAATCAACCTGTTGGAGAGATAGGTTATGGTTAAAGATAATATTTTCAAACCCGATTGTCCAAAACTGGACTTGTAGAAGGAGAAAGTAACAAGAATTTAAATCAAGGGCCTAACAATTTATCAGAAATATATTTATTTGTTTGCTAAACAGAACTTGTGCTTTAAGTCTGTGGATGAGAAGGGATAAGCCAAGGTGTCAGAGAAAGTCCCCAAGAGCAGCAAATCAGGACTCTCTAGTAAAAATTTGCACTCCTTCCATCTAAGAGCAATCACATGGATAAATGGTAGGAAGGAGGGAGAGCATTTCACACTTGAAGTTGCTGAAGAGACACATTGATGTCATCACATAAACTTAAAAATGTTCCGTCCAAAGGACCTAAAATTTTTTAGTATTTCTGAACACTGTTCCTCAATATATTCTTTGTCTGTGGCATCATTTTGCTTTCTCAGTGAGAAATTATTATGGAACAAATTAAATTTGAAGCATTTTGCCTCTGGACTGGCTATATCCTAGGCATTAATCCTCTAAAAGAGCTGTGAATATACTAATTGGCAATACATTGCTCATGAAAGATAAAGGCCACTCTACACACATATTTTTTTTCCATCTTTTAGATTATAACATCCTGATACAAGCTTCGGGAGAGGATGTTTCCTAAGTGACAGACAGAGGTTAATGACTTTGACTTTGCCTCTGGCCATACAAGCTCCTCCCAATGGGTCATCAGTTCCCAGGAGATATGAGAATTGTCTTGAGTGTTATTGATTTAACTGTACTTTTAATTCCATGCCAGCCATTAGGAGTGGTGCCTCTTGCATTACAAAACCATCTCTTGGGTAACAGCTTTACACCCTCCCACTTCATTTGGTGCTTATATCTTGTCCCAGAAGTCAAAGAGGGGATTTGCTGTGACAATAATTTTGTGATAAATATGGCTGTAAAGGCAATAGAAGAAAGCTGGGAACCCAAAGCTGCTACAACATGAGAAAGTACACTCAGGAGCCGAAAGGGGGTGGAGATTGCAAATACATAAAGGAGCACTGACTCCTCATGCTGTTCCCCAGCCCCGCCTGGAGCTCCTTGCATAGAGCTGGCTTGTCTGCACAGCACCAGGCAGTGCTGTTGAGCCACCCAAGATGTGGGCATGCCTGTTCCTGGCTCAGGGATTAGGCAGGGAGAAGGTCTCAGATGTTGGCAGATATTCTGCTAGCTCACTAGAGGTGGACTTCTTAGGTATATTCCTCCACTTGCTCCAATTTACAGCCAAATACAAAATTTAAGTCAGGCTAAGGCAGAGTAAACTCCATAACAATGGTGTGTTTGAGAGTCAGATGTGCTGATGCAGTGGCAGAAAGGCACAGAAGTCACTGTTCAGGCTGTGCATTAGAGCATGAGTGAGGAATGGTGCTTTCATGTGTCTGTAGGACACAGCACTGTGAGAAGAACTGGAGCAGGGTCCATTCATTTTACTGATATCTTTATTTCCTAAACCATAGATTTTGTTGCTGTTGACAACGATTATGTATCAAATGGAATTTGTATCCTCATCCAGATTCCCATTTTAAACAATTTTATATGCTGGATTTTTTAATCCTTTCCCAAAGGCAGTAGTTATCATTTTGTAAAAACATGTGGGATTTACAGGTGCTTTCCTTGCTGTGTAACGCTGATGCACAACTGCTCAGTAATTGAACAATGTGTGTGTAGTGATGATCAGGACAAGGTGACCTGTAAATGGTGTACAATTTGTACCTAAATGTGTCATCAAAACATAATTGAACACTTTGCACCTCTTTCTGCGTCCTCTGATCACCTCCTCAGATCCACTTTGTCAGCTCTGATGATCAGAAGAGAAAGGATGCTCATGTTTTGTAGTGAAACAATCCAGCAAGGAAATGCCTGATGGAATGAAAGACTGCTTTGTTGGGTGAATTAAGAGCAGTTACAACTGGTACTGTAGTAGAAGTTTTTGCTGGATGCAAAGTTCATGCTGACTGAACTTTGGATTTTTAAGTTCAGGTTAACTGCTGAGTCTGGACTTTCTGAACATTAAGTTAAAAAAAACCCCAAACCACCTCTCAACCAGGACTGGGAATAGCAGAAATATCAATATATTACAGAACTGAAACCAAATTGTAACATGGATTTTAGGATGCAGAGTCTCCATAAAGCTTAATAATTTTATTCATGGGTTCAGATACTTATCTTGGCTACTGTAAGGGTGAAAAAACTTAAGCTTATTTTAATTATATTATATTATATTATATTATATTATATTATATTATATTATATAGTATTTATAAACAGCTACATATTTGTCACTTTGCTTTAAGCAATAGATTGTCTAGAGAAAAATTTCTTGACAAAAACTTCCAGGGATACTCACTGAAGAGCAGATTTCCTTGTTTCCAGCATGAACACACAGGCATGGTTACAGCATAAACCAGTTAATGCACATTGTTATCACTTGTTCTACAGCAGTAACCAAAGCTCTCAGTCATGATCAAAGACTTGTTCAAGATCATGTAAAAACCTGCTACAAGACAGGATTCTTTGCCAGCTCCCCCTGAGCATTTTTTCTTCTGTTTTTCCTCTTTCCATAAGAGTATTTCTAGCTTTAAGGTTAGAAACAAACCATAGTACTTTTGAGCAGATAACAAATGGCTCCTCCAAAAGAGAGGAGGTTGGGGTGGGGAAGGCAAGGGCAGAGGAGGAGGAGTTCCTAAGAAACACTGCTAACCTGTAGCAGCCAATTAACCTCTGCAACATGGGGTTTTCATGAATTGCTTGAAATGGGAATGATGAGAGGATGGACCTAGACTCTGCCATGAGGTGCTGTGCAGGAAGGACAGCTCCAGACATGCAGAAAATAGCTTCAGGGTCTTCTGGCCTTAAAGAGGGGGAGGGAGAAAAGGCAAAAAGCATATGCATTATATGTTTCTATTAAAATCAACTACCAGATGATTCTTTAAAAATTCAGAGTACCAGCTTTGTCATGAGTTTTGCTCACCAGAAATGTAGAGGTGTAGGAATCAGGAGAAAGTTGGGAAATTTTCTCATTTGGTATATATATATATATATATATATAGTCCATATTTTAATGTTTTGCCTCTGTCAATATGGGTGTAGCTGTTATGTGAGCAGGTAGGAAGGTTCAGCTTAGAGGAAGAGGATTTAAATATTTAAATATTTAAATACTGAGCCAGTAAGACTTTTCTGGAGTAGCTACCCGTAACAAATACACCTTTTGGACCTGAAGTCTGAGAAAGCAGAACTGAGAGGTCCCCTTCAAGTCCTGACTCAGACATGCACCTCCTGGTTCTACCCACCCATACCAGCCAAAAATTAAATGATGTCTGTTGACTCCATGCCAAAGATATTGCCTTATTTCTGCTAACCTACAAGGTTATTTACACATTGCTCCATCAGAAATTCCTCTGGAACCAATGGAGCTTTTCACACCCAGTGAAGCTGGCACATCATGATGCTCTAAAACAAATGCAGTATTTCTAAAGAACATAAGTGACAGACATAAAGTTTGCTGTAATCTTCTGGCCGCACTTCTATCAGTGCTAACCACAACCCATCATTGCTTTTTCTCACGTCTGTTACTGTGAATCAGCACCAACCCTCCCTCCCTCCACCCAATCTCCCCTCCTTGGCTCTGGTCTAAGCTGAGTTCACTCAACATTATGTAGGACAACATCACTTCTCTCACTTTGAAAATAGCTAGATACATTTTTATGGTACCTACATAACATGAGATAATCATCGCCTTCCCTTCTGACCCCAAAGATTTCTAAATCCATTTGAATTCAATGACTGCACTTCATTTCTATGCAAGCCCATAAGAGAAAAATAATTTAGCCAGTATCAGTCTAGTGGGTAGTAAAATATGACTGTACTGCTGGCAGCAACACTGCCATGTAGAGATACAGAGCTGGGAGTATTTCTTCACTTAGTAACTTTACCTCTGTAATATTTTCTTATTGATACATAACCATTTATTTAGCTTTTGCTCAGTAGAAATGTCCCTTTTGGTATAAATACATCAAATGGCACATCCACATCGCTTGACATATTTACAAATTTTAATACCCTTATCATTAATTTGTTTTGCTACATTGTTTCCAGCTGTCTTTAGAGTAATTACCTTGAATGACATGAGTGGTGTTAATTCATGAATATTTGTTATTTCAGGTAGTAGAAATTTCATGGAAAAGTTGTGTTGAATAGATTAATGGCAATAATCTGTTGCAAGTTCTGGGTTTTTTCCATTAGACCCGTTAGAAGGTTTCTGTAATAAATTTGGCCATTTCCATAAGACTTCCACTCCATTGGTCCACTTCTTAATGGGATTAGAGAACTGTTCCCTCCTACATTTTTTGTTTGCTACATGTCCCCTTCTGCCACCTCTAGAAAGCACAATGTCTGTACATATCATAGGAGTTATGGACCAACACAACAAAGACCTCTCTCTCTCTGAGGCTTTTGAACTTTACCCAGTAATGCTTGGTGTGGGAGGAGTTCCTGTGCCCTGTGTATAAGCCACATATTTTTAATATTTGCAGATATCTCTCAGAAGAAACTGTAACTGCTTTATCTTGTGAAACACCCAGAAACAGAAGAAGTTGCCAAGATTCAGGGTAACAATATTTAGACTTTTTGCAGAAGGCCAGGAAAGTTTTTATTCCATAGAAGATCACCATAGACCAAACATACAAATCCTAAGAACAGCCTTTCCTTTAGCATTTTATTACTGTCTTTTCCAAACATAGACAAAATCAAGAACTAGAGAACATGCAGTTATGCAAAGTTTTGCTTTGGCTTTCTGAGAGAAATAAGTCCTAGAAGAGGCTGAGGAACTGAGTAATAGGATTAAGTCTTCTGCTTGTGCTGTGTCACTTTATGCTTGAGGAAGCCTTCCCCTCCATCCAGACGTACAAAGAACTTTCTCCAGGGCCACCAAGGTCACTGTGGAAGAGCAGAGTCACAGACCTGACTGTGGTGCTGGAAGGTGACAGTATCTCCTGGTTGTTGACAGAAAGGCTTTGCCCACAGCAGTATTGACCCAGGGGCCCCAGCTCAGATTCTGCAGTAGATTTTACTAGCTTGTTCTACCCATGAATACCAATGGAAATATTCACAATGCTTCTCCTGGATCTCCATGAAATGCCTGACAATCATGGCTTTGTCAGATGTGTAGATCACAGGAGGTATCTCCATGGCATCTGATAATATAGGCATGGATTTATTGAGGGAATGATGCCAGTTGAAATCACTTAAGACTCCTGTGCTTACAGATGTGAAATTAGAAATGTATACTTGAACGAATTTCATCAACAATCATTGTTTTGCCTGCTGTAGTCTATGAAATCAGAATTTTAAACAAATTTCATCTTGTGCCCTACCCCAGCTATCTGCACACTGAAGTCCTAACAATGTCCTAACTCCTGCTGGAAAAATATTAAATATGTTTAATACTCATTTGTATATAAATAGTAATATCACCAACATAAAATCTACTTATGGACCAATTCAGCAGCCAGAACTCTTGTTCTTTCTGGTTGTCACTTTGATAATGCAATACAATAACACGGGCTTGCAGCCCTGTCTGCTTGGTGTGCCATCATTTGTAACACATTATCAGAGTGACAGCTGGCAGTAACAAGAGGCCAAGTGCCAGATATGCACAGTGCATCTTTCTGAAAAATATTTCTCCTTTAAAACACAGATAGGTTGATGAAGAAGTGAGGGAATTCCTCCCCCTTCCCCCAGATGGCTGTGCTGATTCATTGGAAACCAACCCAGACACAGCTTGTCAGTGCACTGGCAAAACTCCATGCTCCACCTTCCCTGCTCTATTCAGGTTATATCCCATGGGGTTCATCAGGAGAATTTTCCCTGACAAGGATTGAAAACAGTGATCTATAAGCAGTGAGCAACATTGCCATTTGCTTTAATTAGGCAGAACAAAAAGCTTACTTGAGGATGCAGTGCAAGGGAATACCCTGAAGAGCATCCTGTTTGCACTCCACTTGCTTTGTGTTTGACCAGTCTGCTTTCACTGTGGCACCTCGACTTCAGGCCCAAACAATGTCCTCTCAGGGCTTTCCAGCCACCATAAATCCCTGCCTCCTTCCTCAATGAGGCTCCTTCTCTGGCAGCATCTCAAGGCATCCTAAACACCTTTCCCTGATCCAGCCTGACTTGTAAATCAGTATTATTGAAGAGTTACCCCTTTGAACATCAGGAAGTAATCTGGTGTATTTAGTCCTCCTTTTCGTTTCACTAAATTGTCCCGTGACCTCACTAAAAACCCCTCAAAAGACAAGAAAGGAGTTGTGGCCCCACACACAGGGTGCTAATTTGGAATCTCCAATGAGTCAAAAGAAGAGAAGCATTAGAGAAGATGACTTTATGAAGAAGTGATAGAGTTAACTGGCTGCCATTTCATTATAATGCCAGCTGACTGTACAGGACTTCACAATGTTCTCAGGGATGTGGGGAGCGGTGTGTGTTCCCTGGCAGAGACCCAAGATCTAGATTAAAATCTCCCAGAGTTAATTTAGGAAAACAATAATATTTAAAGTTGAAAGGTTGGGTTGTTTTTTTTTTTTAGGCTATATCCCACCATGAAATATGTGATCCCTGAGCCTATTCCTTGTCTATATAGATCTTTCCTTGTGACCTCTGTGAATAGCTGGCCCCACATCCTTAAGTGGGAGACCCTAACAGGAAGTTAATAAATTAATATTTTGATATTCAAATAAATATGAGTTTTCAAGAAATGTTGATTTGTGTCCCCAATTAAATTATCATCACAACCCCAAGTGCTTAGTAAACTGATCATCACTAATCAGTTTGTACAAAGTCCAGCATTGACACCAGTCTTGGCTGAACTTCTGCAGCTCTTTTAATTCCTTACAACTGTTCACCTGAGGTAGTGTAGTTTCCTCACACTTCAAGCATTTATTCCTAGAGCAGAGGACAACTTGCAAAATGCTATGGGATCTGGACATTTGCTCAGATCTCAGAACCATCCAGCTGCCATCCTCTTCTAAAGCACCATGGCAGGCTGGTGTCTACCACACTCTCAGGTGAATATTTGTGTTGTAGGGCCAGCGTTGGCCTATGCAAGGGCTGGGGAAAAACATCCCTGCTGGTCTAGCTCTGACCTGGAGAATGCTGTCCAGGTGTCTGCCAAACAGAGACATAAAGAAACAAGACAAAGATTTTCCCCAGATGTTTGTGTTCAGGCTCGTAACAGAGGCCAGAGTTGTAGGGTTTCATTGTACACCATAATTTATATTTTGACCCCTGCTTCTCCATGTGTTGTTGCATAAAATGTGTAAAGTTTTTCCTTCTCTTCTCTTGCAATTTGAACTCTTTTTTGCACCCCTTTGCAGGTTGCTGTGTGCTATGAAAGTTTAAGTTTACTTGGTCAAGGGTTGCTTGCAGTTTTGTTTCCAGTGTTCGGTCTTCACAGATCTTTGCTTTTCTGTAAGGAGATGGAACAGGTGAGGGGACAAAACAGTTAGGGAGACCAGAGATGCAGACTAACAGGAACCTCAATTTCCATGTATGCATCTCCTTGTTTGAAGCAGGAATGCAGTATGTGAAAGACAAGAAGCCACCCTTCCTCAACCATTACAAAGCAGCTCTGTTGAATGTCGCTGCTGCAGGCAGCTGGGTGCCTTTCTCACGCCAGCTCCCTCACATGCACCTTGGCTAGCGAGAGCATGACAGGCACATTTCAGGGAGAAACTGATCATCTTTATCCATGGTGACAGAGAGAGCTGTTCAAATCTCCTTTTTCCTCATGAGCACTTTTCATTTAGTGAGTCGATTGGTGCTAAAGCCCCTCTGAGTATCCCATCTGTAGATGGGTATCATTAGCACCTGAAACCTGCCTCTGAGCAACATTTTCAAACATTTCCAGTGGGATAGATGTCTGCTCTATGCTAAGGTTTGTTGCAGAGATATCAATTCTGGGAAACATTAATTTTGTTTTCTAGTCAGCATAGTCCATGCTACAGAACAAGCGAATTTATACTAATCCAAAAATACCAACTGCAAAAAAAGCTCCCCTTCCTAAAGTAAAACTGAGATTGGGTGTACACAGGTTTATTTATTTATGCAATGTTAAAGTGTAGAAAAGGCCTGAACACACACTTTAATGTCCCTATCATCTCTGAAAATGAGATTTCAGGGGTACTTCAAGAAATTCACTTAAAAAAATTAATCTGCACAAAAATGGAAAAAGAAGAAAAAAATAGTTGTTGCTACTGGAAGCTTCACTTCCACAAGTAGCTTTCTACAAGACAGACATGTCAATATACCTGGGGCTGCCTGTCTGACCTGTCAGAAAAAAAGGATTTTTGTGATGCCATAACTCTTAAACCTTCCCCTTTAGCAGCCAGTATCTAGTTAGTACATAGTAGCGAGTTCACATTTGCATTTTGGCTTTGTGATTAAAGTAAGAAAGTGTTTTAAAACTCTTCTCCTCCTGTGTCTAACTAAACCAGCACAATTAAAATTATAGGCACTGCTCAGGGAAGACATTCATGAATACCTGGACTGCTGAGGCCAATAGATTTTGATCAGAAACCATGATGATACATATTATCTTCAGAATGCAAAACCTGCCCTAGTTTTGAACTTTTTAATAAGATTATGTAGTCAGCTTAGTAAACTGCTTGAAGATATTAGAAAATAATACAATGTTTAAATATGTTCTTTGATTGTATTCTTAATTTAAAACCATGTTGTTTTGGAAATCTACTGTTTTACCTCAATTTTAGTCCCAGATTGTTAATCTTGCAATGAATTAAAATATGCATTTTTAAAAAACTTAATAAATCCTTATCTGCTGGTATTAACAGCAACTAGTCAAATTTTGTGGGTTTTGTTGAGTTGCTTCCAAGGCAAATTCACTAGATATTTCTGTTGAAGATAGCTATGCAAATCAGGAATATCTCCAATGAAGCCCATTAAAAATACATCAATGGAATACTGGTGTGAAAAAAAGATTCAAACTTATTGATTTCCTCTGGAATTTGCATGAATGAAGAAAGAATAAAGAAATCAAAAATTTTATTTTTTGCCTTGGATTTTCTTTCAGAAACCTTAATTCCCAAGAAATGTGGCTGAAATAATTTCCAGTGAATAATTAAACAGGTTATTGAACTGATTAAAATGAAAATGAGAGTAACTAGAGAGGAAAGTTGGGGAAAAACACTGGGAACATTTGCAATAAACATTAGTCTTTGCCTAACACTAGTGCTTGCATGTATGACCATACTTTTAACTGTTAAAAATGGTGCATTATCAGAGACTGGAAGCAGAGATGTGCTCTGACAAAGCATGGTCCCTGCACCTAACTGAGATAGGGACCTAATGGCCAGAGGGAAGGGAAGGTGCAGGAAGAGAAGAGAAGAGAAAGAAGAGAAGAGAAGAGAAGAGAAGAGAAGAGAAGAGAAGAGAAGAGAAGAGAAGAGAAGAGAAGAGAAGAGAAGAGAAGAGAAGAGAAGAGAAGAGAAGAGAAGAGAAGAGAAGAGAAGAGAAGAGAAGAGAGAGAAGAGAAGAGAAGAGAAGAGAAGAGAAGAGAAGAGAAGAGAAGAGAAGAGAAGAGAAGAGAAGAGAAGAGAAGAGAAGAGAAGAGAAGAGAAGAGAAGAGAAGAGAAGAGAAGAGAAAAGTTTATCAGAGGAAGAACTGTTAGACACTATCCATAATAACATGAAAAGCCATATTTAGGAGAAATTAAAGCAAAGCAAATGCAGGATTAATACTTGAAAGAAAACTCGGAACAGCCTTGTGGCACAGAAACTCTGTGACATTTTCTGTCCCAAGGTTCATATTCATAATGTTCTGCCTCTCCTTGCTGGAACAGGTTGTGGTTTGGAAATGATGGAAAACAACGGCAGTCAGTGGGTCACACCTAGAGTCCTGAAGGTATTTCATTGTCTAATTCTTAGTGAAATCAGTGGAAGTTAAATTCTAAAAGTAACTTTAAATCTGGGGCCTTGGCCCCTGTCCAGGTTGGTTTAGCTCAGTGTGGGTCTGTTAGCTTCCAAATTGTGGCCATTTTGAACAATTGCTATTGTTGCATATTTTTTCCTTACTGTGTCAATATTTATTCTAGCTTATGGCCCTTTGAAACCATGCTCTGGTAGACACAGGCTTTGTTTAATGCCTTCTCTAGTCCCAACATGATTTTCTTTCCATTTCTTTGAATGGACGCTGCAAGGATGGTTCCACCAGGTATTATCTTTCTTGGAGAAAAATATGACCTAGTCTGTTTGCCATGTAAGTGCTGAGCAGAAATGATATATGGGCCATTTAATAATACCATTATTTTCTTGGCTATCTGTGTTCTGTGGATTTTTCAGCTGTTTGGTGTTTAATGATACTCTCCTTTTCTTATTTTTTTTTTTTTTTAGGGTTTTTTTCCAGTTGTTTCATCTTTGGAAAAAATATTAACAATCCTTAAGCTTGCAGTAGGTCCTATTTCAAAGCATTTGGAAGTAACTGCCTGTTAATTGTTCACTGAAAAAGGAAAAAGCGACGCTAGAAGAAGAATTTTTTAAGAGGGTGAATAAATAATTTCTCCCTCTTATTGTCATGTCATTTTCTTTACCATTTGGCATTCACTGCACTTGGAAATTCCTCCAAGTCTTTGTGTTCCTGAGCTTTGAGATTTCAGAAAACAGTCCCCTGGCCCCCAATCCCTGCCAAGATTGCTACTTTCATACTCCTTTTCCTGTGGATTACAAAACAGGATATTATTATAAAAACAAACAGAAATTGCTGTTCACTGTTGCTAATCTTGAAGAGAACCATAGGGGAATGAAAGCTCTTTAGTTCTTCCTTTTTAAGTGGCTCAGGCCAGGGATGACTCCTGTTCTGCTGCTGTCAGGCAAAGATCAAACACTTTTCATTGCTGATTACCTAAGGTCACAGAAGATAACTCTGCAGTTTTCTGTCCTTCCTTTGAAATTTTAGTCATTGAGAGATGAATTTAAGATTTTTTAAAAGTTTTTTAAAGTCTTTAAATTTCCCACTATGTTTCATGGTAAAGATGGGATCACTTATAAACCAAAGGCAGTTTATAATAGAAAGCTAACTGAAGATATTTCTCTGTACATTGTTGCAGGCTGTTTCGGCACTGGGCAGAAGGGTTGCTGTATGTTGTTTTCTTGCCTTTTTCCTGTGGGTGATGTAGAAGGTGTTAAAAGACACGTATTTGGCCCATGTGCAGCTGTGAACCAGGAATATCTTATCTGCATAATTTAGGATAAGGAAAATATGATGCCACAAAGCAGAAGTCATGTGTTGGTTGTGGAGCTCAGGAAGGGGAGTCCAAGGTGGTGTCTGTGGAAGAGACAGATCTGAGAACAAGTCACCTATCTTTTTTTCCCCAAGTTATTTAGTCTCTTCCTCACAGTATCTGATCCCATTAGGAAAGGATATTTTCTCCACAGCTCTCTCGCAGGATTCAGAAGTGTGAACCATACTTTTGACAGAGGGAAAGTGAGATAGATGCAGTTTTGCTGTAGATCTTGCAGGAAGAGTCTGGCTGAGCTGGGAATAGAGGTTGGGATTTTTGCTTTATTAGCTCTAACATGTGACTCCAAATTTAACTCTTCTTTTGGCCATCCTGTCCTGGGGCATAAGGAGGATGTGCTAAACTATTAATTTAGTACAAAGACCTAAATCATGCTCCTTAGGCTTACACCATATGCCAAAGCAGAGTCTTTAGCTTTGGTGAGGCTACATTCACCATGTGGCCATGCCATGAAGTCAGCAAGGGTGCTGTTGAGGACAACATCAGGTCAGAACCCAAACAACATCATGGACTATGAGGCTTCTTGACTACTGGCTGCCTGTTTTCAAATCTGAATTGGCCCCATTTTCCATTTCCATCCAGTAATAAACAGCCAGCTCACACTGATTTCTGTTCCAAGATGAGCTCCAGAGAGCTTCACTGACCTGCTCTAGGCAGTCCCCTGGAGCCATGGGAGATGTTCTGGGGTGTCCCCAGAGGGCACAAGTCTACTACCAACCCTGTTCCAGGCATGAGGAGCTCAAGGATTGTCTTTGGCCTGAAAGGAGCAAAGCATACACCTGCATTCCTCCATGACGGCACTCCCTTCATTGAAAAGCTGGATAGCAAACTGGGCTTGGAAAAAACAAACAAACCAAAAATGAAGCACTGAGAGCTCTGGGGTGTGTGTTCTTGGGAGAGTCACTCAGGGTGTGGGTAATGAGCAAGTGGGTGCTTGAGGGCTTTCAGGAATGGGATCAGCTCTCTGATAACACTGCCCTGGTTCCCAGGCTCAGGGAAGAGATGCACTCTGGTGGATGTTTAAATGGCAGATGTGCTTAAAAGCTGGATTGTTCAATGGGTTTATTAATGGTCAGGACTGCTTTGCTCTCAAAAAATGTGATATATGATGGCTTGTGGACTGGGTCTGCAAATAAGTTTGCCAGGCTTTGAAAAGGTACATGCTTTATTTATTAACCTCTGAGCTCCTTTGGACATTGGGCAAGAACAGTAATAGAAAATGAGGAAACTTTCCTGACATTATTTTGTCATCTCCAAAAGAGACAATAAAACCCTAATGAAAGTAAAACTCAAAGATAGGTTTCTAACTAATGTAGAATGTGTTGGACAAATCAATATCCCAACTTCTAATATTTTTTCTCCTTGTGAGCAAAAAAGGAGTTTCAGATTGTCTCTTCATCATCTTTAGCATTCATTGAAATGGCCACACTCTGATAAAACCAAAAAAATTATGGAAGTTAAGCCTTGGAAAACATATGAAAATAGAGTGTTACTTGGCAACAAAATTTACCTGGGAAAAGTAGGGCACTCAAATGAGACAAATAAATATAAGTCTAGGACCAGGTCAAATTAAGACTCCTATTAAATGTGTTATGTCACTAAAACCATATCTGAGAATTGAAGTTACGGGGAGAAAAAAACCAATTTGTGTTGGTAGAATATACTATTTTACATTATTGACAAATAGCTAGAAATTTGGCATGATATTGATATTTTATAGTGCTTTAAGATCACAGTAATATTTTAGCCAAAAGTGCCTGAAACTGCTGCTAGAATTTTTCATCGGCTTAACATACCATAGACACTGTTAAAATGTCATTCTAAGCCCATTTTCTGACTTTTCCCTATAAAGGGATTAACTTGTCTTTAGAATGTTAAAAATGCTTAAATTACTTGATATTAGATAAGAAGGTTTAGCTCAGGCTCAGGAAAAGTTGGAGAATTTATTAGGAAAATAAGTATGTTGTCTTTTGCTCAGTGGGTGTAAGTCAGGCACTGCACAGGATCCTGCTGATGCAGGGTAATTGGGGTGAGGGTCATTTGAAGTCCACTTGCCAGATACCTGACATTACAACCAGGTGAAAACTGGTTCAAATGCCAGAGCAGAGAGCCCTAGTACAAATGCAAGTCCCACTATCCTGTTGGGTTGGAGTTCAGGTGAAGGGGACACATGACACTCATGTGAATGACGTGAAATTGTCATTTACTTTTTGCGTCTCCGTGACTGATTCTGCATTTTAGTTGATACACGGCCCAAACTGGTGGGTAGGGCAATCTCCATTTCAATTTTGGGAGCTCTGGGACCAGTGGCTAATCCCAAGGATCTTGGTGTGATACCCTGAGCACTCTGTACACACAGTATCTTGTTCCTTTTTCCACCAAGTCATATTGCTTCATGGCTGTCCTTCACCCTTAAATGCCATTGTCTTCCTAAATATAAATTTGGTTTGATTTTTTTTCCTTTGAGACACAACTGAGGAAGTCTTTAATCATCCACTACTTGTCTCCTGGCAGAAAGCTGCCCTTGGAACTAGACTGGTGAACAATGCCAGCCTGATTTTGCCTTTCCTCATTTAGCTGGATCGTTGGTTGGACCATCTTCTGGGATGAGAGGCACATCATGGCTGCAGCTGATCTCCTTTCTCCAATCGTTCTTCAGGTGTGTTGTATTTCCCAGCTCTGTTCAGGCTTAATAGGGAGCCAAGGAAGCAAGCAGCCATGCAATTACTGCATCCAATTTCAGACCTCCATTTGCTATCATCCCAACAGGGCAGGGCCATCTGTGTCTGTCTGCTGCAGAAAAGGCTCTGTACTATCTGTCTGCAACAGGCTTTTAAGAAGGAGAAACTCACCCTACATTTACCCAATACATCCAAGGCAGATGAGCTGCAGGCTTCTCACCATCAGTACAATGGGCAGACACAGTTTGTTTCGCTCTTTTGAACTCTGGCCATTTTTTTTCTTATTTAGGATTTGTTAGGATTAGCAGTCAACAGGTTTGCAAATGTGGCATTTGGCTCACCCCTGCTGGGTTGCATAGCATGCCCACCAGCCCTAAGTGTAAGGAGCATTTTTGTACTCCTGATCTAACCATTTGCCAGGTTGGCACAAATTATTTATGGGCCTCAGCCCTGCATCCCAACTTTGTGACAGAGGAGAAATGTCATCTCTCCAGCTTCTTTCCCCTTGCTCTCCCCAGCTCATCTGAAGTAGATGAGCTCTGTGCTAGTGCTGAGACCAAAGATCACAAATGACTAAGCATGAGGTCTTGCATACTTTCCAGCTCCTTCAAAAAACAGGAAAAAATGGCTCTTACCAAGGAAATTCTTGCTGTCAAAGGCAAGAACAGTCTCTTAGCTGAAGTCTGCAGTTTGCACATTGCACACCAGCAAGGGTTTAGGTGTGACCAGGTAATTACTCCTTAAACCCAAGGCCTTAGCTGTGCCCAGAAGCAATCAGTCCTGTGTGTTATTTACCACTTCCTCCTTGACTGCCCTTTCATTTCAAGCTTGCTTTGCAACAGCCTGATTGATTTATCCAGTTCATGCCATTCTCTCAACGTAGGCCCTGGATTAAAAATAAACCCTGTAAATTGCTGCTACATATTTACTGACCATTGTGCTGCATGGCACCTCCTGCTTGCGCAGAAAAAAATGTTTCCTCCTCCTCTGTGTTGTTTAACTGGAAAAGACAGATAACTTCCTGCACTGTAATATAAATGGTAGAGTTGCTTATTAAGCTGGACCTTGGTTAGCAACACCAACCTGGCAAGAATGAATCAGTAGGTGAATGCAGCACTGCAAAACCCTGAGGATTCTCCCACCCTGAAAGAGCCATTAAAAACATTACAGAGAAAGGAAGGGTATGCCAAGTTTAAGATTAACTGCAGTTATGACTGTGAAAATCGTACTGGGAACACTCCTACGGGCAGGCTTCAGTCTGAAAAGAGGGCATTATCTCCACTTGGCACCAACGTGCATGTCCAAGCGATAATTCTCTGCAGGGCTCACGTCAACAGAGAGAGCACAGTGCCTTGCTGCAAAAGGGCAAACGATCCTTAAAAAGCAGAAAGGATGCCTCAGAAGTGAACAGCATGAATCAAAAAAGTCAATGGTACCTATGGAAAGGATGTGACAAAAGACCCTCTTAAGGCAAGTAAAGAGAACAAGTTTTAAAGAAAGGAACAAATTCTGAGAAATGAAAAAAATAAGGGTTAAAGTGACAGTTCCACCAGGGCTTGTTCTGTGAAAAACAGGATCTTGTGTGTGACTCATCTTGCCCATCCTATGGCATTTCTCACACACCCATATAGATAACCAGACTCTCAAAAGTGCTTAGAGACAATTTTCAAGTGCAAAACATGTGAAGATCTCAAAAGACCTCAATTTCTGACATTCTTTAGAGGCCAGATACCTCCTGCAAGGCTGGGGCAGGGCTGAATTTTTCCATCTTTTTGGTGAGATTTGAGCTAGTGGTTGATGCCAGGAGGAGGGGGAGCAGGGGTGGCAGAAGGCAGAGCTCCAAGAGAGATAACAATCAGTTGGAAGTACATTTTAAAAGATAGCATCAACCTTTTTCTTAGAAACATCTTGCTGCCTTTTTTTTACACAGGAGAATACAGACCCAAGAAAACAGTCTTCTGGTTTCAGTTGTTTAAATAATCAAGGCCCATGACTGAATGAAATAGCAGAACAAGGATGATGCACCCATGCAACAGCTCTCAGGCATGGGAGGTGAGCTGAGGGCAGCAGCCACCCTCTGACAGCCTGGTTGGCTCCTCTGGGAAAAGCCCTGCAGCCTTCTTCTCTTGCGCCTTTCTTCTCTTCCAGCTTTCTTCTTTTCAGATTTTTCCCTGATAGACAGGTGTGACCCCACTCTGGGGGCAGGCTAAAGGAAGGAGCTCAGCACCTAAAATTTCTCCCTCTTTAACTCAGAAAGAGCCCACTGAGTCAATTTGATGCCTAAATCCAAGTTATTTTTCTGGTGGCTCCACCTTAAAGTACCACCCAGCACAGCCAAGAATGGGAGAGATTCAGCTAGTGTCAGACAATTTTCAGATAGTATAACATTAATCTTCTTTTTATCAACACATGCCCACATTTCTGGTCTCAAACACAGCTCAGCCTGGGAAAAGGGGTTGTGCACATGTCCCAGGGATTTTTGGCGGCTGTAGAAGCTCCTTAGAGACCAGAAGTACCATTTAGCCTAGAAATAGTTTTGCTGGACTCTGAGCATTGCTGGACTAAATGTCCCTCAGCAAATTTGCACCATAACTTTCAAAAGACAACAAAACATATCCTAAACTTGGAAGAGAGTTGTTTTATGCGTTCTCAGAACAAGACAGTTTGACAAAACTCAAGGGAAGTATTCCACAGTTAATGCAAAACATAAGTAAATGTATGTCTGTTAACAAAGAATGAAAAAGCCACACAGAGGGGCACATCTATTTATACCCAGTAAAATGCTATAAACAATTGACATCTGTATTGATACCTGATTTTTATTTTTCTCTTTCTGGGAGTCACATATCAAAGCTAGGTAAACAACAAATGGCAATAGAATAACTGCTCTGTTAATGTGAAAGCAAAATGGTTAACTATGTTACTGGATATTTTTGAGAACCCAGATTTCATTAAAGAAACATTCAAAGGCAAAATAAAGCATCAGTCATCAAATGTTTGTGGATAAATGTACCAGCTTATTGCACCGGGCAATGAACTGGGGTTTTGGGGAGAAAAATTTGCAAGTGAGTAATGGCTTCTTTAACACTAATGTGGCTTAATTCTGAATTAAATCCTTGTCCTGCAAACAGAGGCTGTCATAGAGATCAGTATTACTTCATCTCTTCTTTTTCCCTTCATTTAATGTCATTACAGAAAGCCTGGTACTCCAGAAACATTTGCTGCTACCCAGTATGTATGTATTAACAATAACCACTTTATTCTCCTTTGAAAGAATGGCTAGTATGCCTAGAAAGTACATTGAAATATAAATTAGAAAAATTACAAAATAACCCATTGGAACTAACAAAAGAGCAGTACAGTTAAAACAGCTTAGAACTGAAGGCTTGATTTTGGAAATGGCTGAAATCTCAGAGAGAAAATGTTTTAGATTTTAATGATTATTTGGATATATATATATAAATTGTTTGTTTTTTTTTCTGTGGACTCAAAAAGAAAGAAAAAAGTTCTAACATTTAAAAGTAGACTGCATTAATTGTATTGTGGGCCATGACAACCAAAGTGATTTGAATATGAACAGGACTGCTGAAGTTGTGATGGTTCAGTTTCCTCCACAGTATGTCTTGGTCTCAGGATTTTATGTATTTTGTTGTAATTCCAGGGAAAATATTTTTCACTGCTCACTGAGCACTTGCTCAGCTGGGTGCTGAACAGACCTACATGGACAGTTAACTCCCACCTCAGGCACTTGGGAAGACAAACTTGTCGTTCTAAATAGTAACGGCGAAAAGAACAACACAGACTCTCAAGGGAGTCAGAACAGGAGAATTCTCCAGTTTATTACTTCAGGCCTGTTTTATAGACAGATACGTGGAAAGTACAGAAAGGAAACTCTTATTGCCTAGCAAATCAACACATCACCATCATTGGTCAGTGGCACAACACCCTCTGACCTTCTCTTGTAAGGAAAACAAGAGGACAGGCAAACAGCACCCGCAAGGCTGTTTTGTGTCTTTGAGGATTGTTTTGAAATCCTCCTATGAATTTCTCAGGCTAGCTCTCAGGCAGGACTGAGAGGCCATGGGACCTGCAGCCTGCTCCAAAGCTAGCATCCACACAAACTGGCTAAGACTGCACCCAAATTCTGTGGCACAGTGCAGTAGTGGAACTGCAAACCCTTGGTTCCCTCCCTGGGCTCAGTGTCATTGGCTCCAATGGTGGCTTTAGGACAGCAGAAATAACAACACTGAGCACCATTTTCTAAACTCTACAGGGTTTAGGGCACTGAAAGGCCTGTACCAAAGCAAACTGCTTTTTAACATTGCTCAATGGCTTTTTATAAACAGCTGAGAGTGTATCCTGGCTATTTTGCCTGTGAATTTCCTGGTTTTGTTATAGGAAAAGTGCTGGTGATAGATAACTTTTATGCATCTGACAGTGAGTATTTTTAATTTTTCCTCTGTCACTGGTTTAAAGATTTCTTGTCAACAAGTGACCTTGCTTTCTGGAGTATTCTCTGAGCAATGCTGAAAGAGAAAGGACATGGATTGTAAAATTAGGATGAGAAAGGCTGCTGCATATATCCCTCCCTGTTAGGAATCGGCAATTATTTGTGGCCAAGGGATCTACAGGATTCAGTACAGGAAAAATAAACATCCAGAGAGCTTGGATTTGCAGGATGAGTTGGAGGACCACTTTAAAATAGTTTGGAGCATATATCAATGCAACCAACTACCATTAACCTCAACTTCACAGCAGTCACACAGGGAAGTAGAAATATTTTTAAATAAGTAAGCAAGTCCATTTTCATCTTTCTACCTGAAAACCCTAAATATTAGTTTTTTCAGTCCTATACTAGTGTTTTCTCTGCTCTTCTCAATCTACTGCTGAAAAAAAATTGGAGAAAAATAAAAAAAAAGTAGAGAAAGAGTAAGCTATAAGAATATCAAGGTTTTCAGGTTTTGTTAGGAAATTCTGGTGATTCAAATCTTTCACAATTTTAATAATATATTGTGTTTCAAATAAAACTTTGAGGCTTTCCTCCAGTGAAAAATGGCTTAAATTATCAGAACCATCTCTAGGAAGCAGATGATATTTTGCTGTATTATCAGCAATGAGAGAACACTCTGTGTTCCCTGACTCAATGATTTCTTTGAATACTCAGAATAATTAAGTTTGGAAAAGGTCTCCTAGTCAAGGGCTTCATGAGCAGTGCCTATGGGGACTTCATCCCTAGGGAAGTGCTGATAATCTCCATCCACTCAAAGACCTCTTCTTTTTTCTTCCCCAGGTACAGTGCTCACAACTTCGTGTTACTGATGATAACCTCGCCTACCCTCAGTACAACACTTTGGCCTTTCAGCAGAAAACTCAAATTAGATGTTCCCTACCTGCTGTTCCAAATGCCAAAAGAATCCACCTTACCTTTTCCATGAGAAATTAGAAATTACCCCATGAGGGAGGTTATAATCCACTGCCAAGTGGGAGAGTCATGATTAACCAGAGTAACCTGATTGATCTCTGTGTGAGGTTTTCTGAATGAAGCTCTGGTTGTTTTCCACGGCAACAAGCTGCACAGCAAGGTAACTTGTGGGGTGCTCTGAGGGAAAACTTAGTGTAAAGTCCACTCTGCTCAGGACTGTGTCCTCCCAAATTAGATCCACACTGGCATGATGAAGGAAGGACAATTGATCAGTCAAACAAACACCAAGGATACACTGACACAATTCTCAGTCTTTGGCCCCAGCTGAAAGATGAGATCAAGAGCAATGCACTCCTGCTTGTGTGACTCAGTCACAGTCCAGTGCTGTTAAAAATATTGCCTATTTGGTCTACCTGAAAAGGATCATTTATTGCTCCCCAAAATCCTGTGACATGAGACAGAGTAGCCATGGGGACCTGTGAGCATCATTTGTTCACACAAATGTTCTGGATGTTCTGGACACACAAAAATTTCCCTCCTTCCCCAGAATTAGATATCTGCTCTCAGTTCTGGTTGTAAACTATTGTGTAGTGTGTCTGTGTTTTGATTATCATGAAAATTATACCCTGGAGCTATCTGCACTGTGGTTCTCTGTGTGTCTCACTAAAGAGGTGAATGAAATAATCTCTGGCAGTCCAGTTTGTACAGCGGCTGTCTAGGCAGTGCATAAACAGGATCCTTTTTATTTACGTCAGTTGCATAAAACCAAAATTCTTTCCAAGGATTTGCATGTTCACAGGCCTAATCATGTTAGCACAGCACACATTTGCAAATTTACTCTCTGTCAATTGCTGGAATCTGGAAATCTCTCTGCTGTTGGAGGCATCACCAGTGCCAGAGGCAGTGGAGGGAGCAGGTAGGGGTGCAGCAGCTGAGGGTGTGAGCAGAGGATGCACCCATCCATGCCAGCAATGGAAATACCAGCTGAATAGCAAATGATCTATTGTTCCTGGTTAAGTAAATAACACCAGCTTCCTATTACTCTGGAAGCTGTATGTGTAAACCAAAGCTTCATTCACCCCAGCTTCTACTCCTTAATTTTTGTATGTCCATGTTCAGACTTGCACAAAATGTGTAAATCAAGGAATAATAAAGAGGGACATATTTCCAGAAAGACTGAGCTTTCATTGAAGCAGACTAGGACTCAAAATTCTCCATGGATTCAGATGTCTCCTGTTTCAAAATTACAGGCAGTTTCCAAACAAAGGCATATTTACTGAAGTCTACTGAAGCCTAACCATGCTTTCACTACACACAAGCTGAGGTACTCATCTGGTGTTTTCCTATATGTCCTCCCAGACACATTCTTCTCCCCTGGATCGAGCAGAGCTTTTCTTCTGTGTCTGCTGATTTACATGGAGGTAACTTCCTTGGCTGCTAACCTTACCCAACCTGCTGAAGTAATTTAATATTTGAATGCTGACGACCCACCTAGAATTCCTGTCACACCCCAGGGAAACTGTGCATATTCCCCCACAATTCATTAAGAAGCAATCACAGAGCTGCTCTCATTATTGGAGAACAGCGGTGTTGGGCTCAGGGTGAGGCAGGGAAGGAGGGAGGAACAGCACCAGTGTGAGATCTCACACTGTGCCTGATCACACCTGAGCCAAGCCAGGGTCTCCAGCCAGAGAGCCACCACAGAGCCCAGCTCTGCACCAAACATGCACCTCCACATGCACTGCTAAAGGAAAGGTTCAGCTCCTTGGGGTTTCAGTCTTTAAGTGCCAAATAAAAACTAATATAGGCCAACAAACTTTTAAAAAACAGTGTTTCAATAGGCCCCTTTGCTGTAGGTTTTTACATTCGCTCTCCTTTCTATGATTTTGTATGGATTTTAGGTTGCACTGAGGACAATGTCTAAAATATATTTAGTCTTTTAAGGAGAGATAGTGTTGGATAAGACAGGGACAGACAACCCAGTTTTATGTAAGTGTGGTTTTTTTCACCCTCTATCACAGTTAATTCGTTGTTTAACATGAGGCTTTAATTCAGTTGTCTTCATCAACGAGCTACTTTGTGTCCATATGGCTAATAAGTGTTATTCTGCATTCCAATTAATGGGAAAATAGAAAGTATTTTAACAGTGCAGCTGATCTAACAAAAAACACATCTGAGGAGGATTAACATTTCAAAGGAACTATTTGCTCAAGTGAGCTGTCATTATTATGATCTAAAGAGGGGGGAGTTGAAGAAGAAACCTTGAGTAACACTTTCATTATGGTAGCTTAGATACTGGAAATTAAATAGACCCGACTGAATTATAAAAAATCCTTGTACTTGAGCCTGGAGATAATTAAAACTGTTTTACCATGTGTCAATAGTAACAAATGAAAACTGGTAGAGATGAAGGATAATACAGTACTGTAAATACTTTCTGGCAAACAAAAATATTGCTCCCCTTAACTCTTGCCTGTAAAATAATATGATTTACCAGAAAACATAAAGAACAGGCTGAACTGTATCAGTATGTTTTTATGAAAGACATATGGCTCATTCTCACTTCTTAAAAATGTGTGGCCTTGGTAGTAGGCAATTGTTTTACTACATAATACTAGGACAACTTTCATTTAGATTAAAAACATGACAGATTTCCAATGCAAAACAGGCAAGTTTGTGTCTTTTAAATCTCCATTTCTCCAATTTTTTAAACCTTGTTCTATTTACAGCTGTTCTTTCACTCTCCCCATCTGATGGGGAGGGGAAGCAAGCACCTGCTTGCACGGTCAAAGCCAGCATTGCTTCTCCCAAGCCAGCTGGCCACCGTGCCATGCCGGGTATGTACTCCTTCCTCTCCAGAGATCAAATGCATCAAGCAGTGTGAGGATGCTCTGTGCCAGCCCAGGATCCACTGCCTGGCTTTCTGCAGTTCCACAGCTGTGGAATCTGGCTACAAAATGCCCTCTCTGCTTAAGAATTCATCAACTTTTCTCAAAGGAGTGGGAAGAGTAAATCACAGTGTTGAGGCCCAGGGTATCCAGCATTAAGTCAGTTTATTCAGACTAAACTTTCTAAGCTGGAATCTTATGATGGGGAAGGATGTCAGGGTTGAAATGTCTGATTATTTCAGTTGCTGAAGTTCTTATGGCCTTTCACTGCGTGCTTGAAAAGTCTATGTAACATTAGGATGTTTATGGTGACCATGTCCCTTCCAGCAAGATATACATTAAGGGAGACACTTCTTTGTCAGATCTTGCACATTCTCTTTAGGTTCCCTCCAGTCTACAGAGTTCCTGATGCTGATATATGGATGGTCTTTGAGGGACATCACACCACAAAGTGAGCAACAGCCCATGAGCACAGGGCTGATGCAGTCTCAAGTGTGGCACCAATTGGCCTCGAGCTGCTCGATGGGCTATTTGACAAACATCTGTCAGGACTGAACATATTTCTGAACTCCCCAGAAGTGACACTATTGATTGGTAAAGCCCATTTGCACTACAGGAGCAGAGGAACCAAATGGAGCCACTGCTGATGTGGTTCATACCACAGACCAAGATGTCCCAGCATGGGAAGGGCTCTGCCCTTGGCTGAAGGGCAGTCAGCTCTCTGAGGCTGCTGCACACCATCTCCTGGCATACCAAAGAAATTGCACACTCCCTGCAGTTACATTAATTGTGGGTCTCTGCTAATAGATTCTAAGAAACCACACCTTTGTCTCTGTCCCTGGAGGGACACTTCTGTAGGGACATGTCTGAGAGACCTGCCACCAACACCAGCTTAAGGACTAGAGCCCTTCCAACCCCAGTGACAACTATGTCCAAGATATGTTTTCTTGTTGGAGGTGATGGATGTCAGAGGGTAATACGCATTACTAGATCTATGTGTGTGTCCTCCCCAGAGCAGTGGCCCACCGATGACCCTCTAACCTCCTTTCAGATGGAAATTCTGATGCATGCCCAGAGCTGTCATAATGTGGGGGCCTTGCTCTAGAGGGCAGCCCTCCAGCTGTTCTATTTTTCCACTTTTGTAGAAAGCAGAGATGTGTGTGCCAGCACATGCAGTTGCAGCCTCAGAAAGATCAAAGTCACAGGGTCCAGTACTATGGAACCTGTGTCCGACTGCAGGGAGGGTGGATCTCTGCCAACAGGTCAAGCCCAACTGTAGTTACTGACACATATTGACTTTTTTTTTCACAAGAACTTTAGGAATTGAAAGGTTTTGACTGATCACATTAACACTTAAAGAGTTTTGTCAAATGTGTTTGTCAAAAGAGCACGGTTTCTCTAAGTTCTCAGAAATGTGGTTGCTGGAGTGAACTAAACTTGCAGGCACAAAAATGAAACTCCTGTTTCTACACATGAAATTCAACAGTTGGTTTGCAGACTCAGTTTCAAGTCCTCTGGTTTTCCGTATATGTGGTTGTATCTTGAATATGAGCAGGTATTCTTCAGAAACTTAAATGAAGATAGATATTTAAATGCATTTTTAAATGGCAACACACATTGAATATTTGACAATAACTCCTGGAGGAACTCTAAACTCAGGTCGCTTTCTGCCTGAACACTGCCAGAACAGTGTCTCCCTGTCATCTTCTGGCTCTATCCCTCTTCCATGCCACCAGAAGCTCTTGTGAGTGGGTTGTGCCTTTGTGTTCCATGGCAAAGCCTGGTGTACTGAGATCCTTGTCTGTAACCACGTTCCCATAGCCTGTAACAATAACTGCAGCTTTGAGAACTCCAACCGCAAATAGGAATTATAATGTTTATTAATCTCCTTTCCTCCACAGGGCTGAACTGTTTTCAGAATGTTGTTTATCACTATTATTTATTATGTGAGCTCCCTCTTGTGTCTTATTTTGCACCTGTGTAATCCAGTTGGCTGTGGGCCTTTTCTTTCAGGTGAAAAATCTAATTTTAAAGTTTTTACTAAGCAATTACTTCTTGTAATTTATTTTTTCCCTTTCAAGACACCCTTGTTGTGATTGATTCATGTGATCAAAAACAAAATGAAAAATAAAAACCCAAACAAATAAAATCTGCAACATTTAACAAGAAAAAGTATGTTTTTGGCATGTAGTGCTGATTTTCATGCAGGTGCAACTGAGGGCAATGACAGAGACTGAATTCCATTCAGAGAAGGCCCGATATGGAAGGCAGTTTCACCTCTGATCCAGAAAACACATAGGGTATTTATGTTGCTGAGCTATACAGAGCAAAGTTACCCCATTAACATTTTCAGTGTCAGGCATGTGAGCACAAGTGCCCATCCACAGGGAAACACTGGCCAGGCCCTTCCAGATCGTGTTGCTCACCCAGACTCCCAAGGGTGAATTTTTAAATGGTGGGAAAAAAGAGAAACCTTGGCAGCACCTAAAGTTTACATATACCTATTGCTCTTTGGAATGACTAACTTTACCCCAAAAATGACTCATGCAGGCAGTGTCTTTGATCTGATTGCATTCGTTATTATTATTATTAACGATAATAACAGCACTGCAGCTGTGCCTCAAGGCCCCAGCTGAGATCAAGGCCCTGTTTTGATAGGCACTGAACACACTGAGAAGACAAACCTTGCCCTTAGGAGCTTACACCTGATCTGAAGAAGACACACAAAATGCAGGGAGAAGGAAGTGGTGTTATCTTTATTTTGCCTCAAGACAGAGAGGTTAAGAGACTTGCCTGAGGTCAGGCAGGAATTTGGAGGCAGAGGCAGCACAGAGCTGTGCTCAAAGCTCCCAGGAGCTGGGGACCAAGTGGGACACACTTGTCCTCCTTTCAAAAACGCCTTGGCTCATTCCCAGCAAGGGGGAACTGCAAGCTGGCAGCAGGGCAGTGCAGGATTCCAAGGGAAGGGTTCCAAGCAGGGAGTGGCCAGCTCTGGCTGGAGGTGGGGGTGAGCCCCTGGCCACATGGCTGCCTGCACCGCAGGTCCATGAAACTCCATGCAGACATACAACGAACCAAACTTCCCCCGTGGCCATTGGAGTCTGCAGCAAACCCCACACTTCTTTGCCTGTTTGCCCCAAAATCAGTTTGGGGGATATCTCGGTGTTAGCACAAAGGCCTGTACCCCAGGGTGGAACTGGGAATAACTGCTAACACCTCATGCTTCACCTCCCAGACGTCTTCTCTTTTGCAAGACCAGTGTTAAGTCTTGTGATTCCATTTGGAGAAGCTGGAGAGTGGCAGCAGAGGTGAAACTGTTCTTGATTATCAGCAGTGCTCTTGGCCAGATCTAAAAAAAAAAAAAAAGCCTGAAATTAGACCCCTCTTGCTACATTTTGGCACCTAAATACATGACCTGCTTTTGCAAGAGTGCTGACAGTCGTTGGTATGGCAACTGTGATTACTGGAAATTTCCAGGGGCTTGGCTTTTTGGAAAGCTGGCCAGCTATTTGGGTGCCAACATTCAGGTTTAGAAGCCTGCATTTAGAACTTAGACACCTTTTTTTTTTTTCTTTGCTTCCAATCACAACTGCTTATTTATGAAAAATAGATCATGAGTTTAGGCACATGTAGGACACAAGAGGTAAATATGGGACATTGCAGCATCCAACAGCTATGAGGGGCCAGGGGTAAAACATGCTACAAAGAACCATCTGATTTAGCAATGAAAGAAAAAATATATAAATGCAAAAGCTATCTGGAGTACACTCAGAAGGGGCTATATTTCTAAAAGCACCTGAACTCTGAATGTCCTTTAACATCCTGCTAGGGCAGCAGTTTTCTGTCAGTGACAGTTGAGGGCACCTCAGCTGGGGGCTATCCAATCTGTTGAGTTTACATGTCTGTATAATCCTTTTTTTTTTAATATTTTTTGGTTCCTGCTAAACCTTGTGGCTATGAGTGCCACAGCTCCATATGTACTGTGTGCACAATAGGAAGTTTGAATATTGAGCACAGACAATAAACTTCAGAATTTACCGGAGCACTCAGACTACGAGTCTATCTATTAGGTGATACACCATGGGACTGCTTCTAATATATTTATTATCTATATTCTTTTCAAGTGAAATGCTGACAAATTTCTATATATTCTGCTATATTAAACTTTTTTTACCTGATGCTGAAATTAAATTAATTTTAAAAAAGTAATTTCTTGGCTACTCCCTTTGATTAGTTTTCCTTCTGCTTCTGTTTAGAAATATGGGAACCAATTTAGCATTCACACCAATATAACTACAGTCTGGGTAGTTATACATCCATTTAATTTCATCCATTATATCCTTTTACCCTGGTCAGAATTGTATTGTTTGGTTTTATCCTTCTAATTAGTTCACTTGCATTCATTTAATTTTGTTTATGTATGGCCCATCTCTGTTGCCATCTTTGTAATGGATTTTATTTAGGCAAAAAGCCAAACTAAAGATGTTCACATGCACATGGGTACAATGTCTATAAACTAATGTACTGTATGTGTGTGTGCAAACATGAGTGTACACGCATATGAAATAAATATGTAAAATTGAATATGTATCTGCAGACATAAATGGAAAAAAAAGCACTTAAAAAAATTACTGATAAAAGTAATTTTACTCACCCCAAAAAAATCTATATCAAAACCAAAAAATCTATATCAAATTTTTTTGCTATTTTTGGAAAGAGGGGCATGTCAACACACTCTAATAACTTGGGGGCTTTATTCTCCCCAAGGACCTCTCTTCTCTGCTGGAAATTCTTCTCTCCTGAGGAACCCTGAGGAAAGAGTTTTGGTATTTTATAATGACTTTTTGACAGTTGTTCACTGGCAGCAAATGTGAGGCTGACTCTGAGGGTGTATTTGCCAGTCCCTTTTCCATGGTCTGATTTGTCATTCTTGGTCTGTCACAAGAGTCTGGGGGTTGTGAGCAGTGGGGATTTGTTTTCATTTCCTAGACATGTCAGTCGAACAAACAAACCCAGAACCATCCTCAGCAGGCTATGAAATATCTGGTGCCAAACGAGTTCACCTACTTGCTTGGCTGTCCTGTTGGACATCAAATCAAAGACTTGGTTTTCTCCAACTCCCAAATTCTGACACTTCCTAAATTTAAAGAGAAAGTTAAATGGCAATTCCAGCCTGGAACTGGCTGACAGGAGTCTACCCGGCTCCAGGAATTAATCCAGAGGAAATGGATACTTCTGAGATTGCCTTTATTCTCTTCCAAGATACCCAGAAACTAATATATATTCTGGTCAGCTCCATTCCAACAGGCTGGAAAATACTGCCCAAAAATGAAGAAACTGAGAGCAGGGATTAGCCCACATATATTTGTTGTTCTGCACAAAGTGTCTTTTCATCCCGGTTGAGAATCCTTTTCCAAACTATTTCTCTTACGCCAGTCATGTGGCTCTTGTGGCAAAAGGCACAGCTCTGAGTTAAATTGATATTACAAGGAGTAATTAAGTTAATGTGGTGCAGCAAAGGAGTGTGCAGTTCTGCACTCCCTGATCACAGGATCACAGAATTGCAGAATGGTTTGGGTTGAAAGGGACTTTGAAGATCACCTCGTTCCAACTCCTTTCCATGGGCAGGGGCATTGAACACTTCCAGGGATGAGGCACCCACAGCTTCTCTGCAAAACCTGTTCCAGTTCCTCACCAGCCCACCCTTGCTCAGAGCTGCCACCCTGGATCTGCCACCAGACCCCCAGGAGAATTTAATTTCTATATAACTGGGATTTTTTTCACTCATAATGACTTAAACCATTACAGTCAGGACACAGAATTAAGCACAAAATATCTGGTTTGCTTTTAGTGTTCCTTTTTATAAAGATAGTTTTATTCAGGCCTATCCAAATATCACCTGACCAAATACCCTACATGTCCTACCCTCAAATTAAATCAAAATATACTAAAAAAGTTTAAAAGAAAGTAGAGCTAACCAAATGGTATCCACAAATGTAGTAAACATCAAGCCAGTGTTCATTTCCTTGCAAAAATTCACCAAGAATCCTTAAATATTTGTATGTGGAAACAAAAAATGGAGAAATACAGAATGTTGCCTTTGCTCTATAACTTTTCCTTGCTTACTGTTTATTCCCTTACTTCTTTTTTTACCTCTGCTTCTATTCTAAAAGATGAAAATCAGCAGACCTGATTTATTCTTTCAATTGACTATTTAAAGCCAAATCTCTGGTGCCTTTGAAGAATGACTTCGTGAAGAGGCCACCTTGTATTCACACTGCTCATGAGCTGCTCCAGCTCTTGGACCTCAGGGAATTGTGGTGTCACATTTGCTTCACACAGGGTCCAAGGAGAGAGAAAGTCACAGCAGCCCTGCACTTGAGAGGGCTCTGGTTCTGCTCCTTGCTTGCTGTGGGAACGGAGCTGGGGAGCTGCAGCTGCTTTCTCTCATCTCTGTGGCTCCTAAAGTGAGTGGCCTGTGTGAGGGCACATGTTTGTGTCTGTACAAGGGCACAGAGACGTGCCAGGGACCTCTTTTTCTGAGAGGCTACGTCGCTAAACTTCATAGAAATTCATCAGTGCAAGTAAAGGCTCGGTGATGAGCAAGCCTAATTTCTCACACTGGCAGTGTATGTTTAAAGTAAAGTCTGCCCATATTTAAGACCCTTTTAGTTTTGGGTATCATCTTAGTATCCTTTCATCAGATCTACAAATGCCTACTGAAGTTGTATAGTTTAAATTTTCCCCTGACTGACAATGCTTAATGCTAAGGAAGTTAAAGGAAGTAGATACAGAAAGTAAAAGCATTTTTTGGTGTAGAACTGTTTTATCTCAGTAGTATATAGGTATCATAAGTTGAAGCAGAGATTAGAACAATCTAAACAGGACTGAGTTTTATGGTTTGGGGTTTTTTTTAATAAAAAACATAGCAGAAGATGTGAAGATTTTCCCATTTCCAACGAGGACTGACTCTCTTTTGTAAAAGATATGAGGTATTTTGTCAGCTGAAAGCTATGGGGTTTCAGGATTATTTCTCTCCCATGTGCAAGGCCAGAGCCAGTAGCTGAAATAAGCCTGGCTTCCAGTTCAGGCTATGGAAAGTGTCTGATAAACAATGGAAATACTTGCTCTTAATTACTCTCATTATGAAAAATCTCACAAAATAATTTGTATCTGTGTCAATATCTACCTGTTGTAAGCGCAACTCATCTATGCCTTACTTGTGGAAAAGACCTACATTTGTCTGTTCTTCCTATTTCTGGGTCTGCTATAAGGTAAGGAGGAAAATATTTTATTTCTTTGCTCTATTCATCTTCCGTATTAAAAAGAAAAAAAACTGTGTGACTAAATATTTTGTCCTTTAAAAACTTGCCTTTTTCCTCTTAGAAATTCCCTTCTTTTTCTGTCCCCCTGTCTTCTCTCTGTCTGCTGACAGTGCATAGTTATAAGGCTGTGCATTATAATGTGTGTGAATATAATATTTGTGTGTGGAACAGCACAAATACAATGGGGGAGCATAAGCGTAGTACAACTTCTCATTTCAAACATCCCTGCTAATTCTCTGTGGCTTGAAACCAGCAATGAAAGCAGACTCACATGCAAAGGAAGGTCTGCCTACTACTTACAGGACAGAGGTCCAAAAAGCTAAATCCCTCCAGGCATGTAAAAACAGTCTTATCAAAGGGGCTGTTCATAGGCACTCACACAGTGCAAGGACAACTTGGGTTTTTCCGTGATTAATGATAAGTTTGGAGGAATGCAAGCCACACTATACTCAGGGATTAGCTGTTTATCAAGCAAAATATATTGGGAACTGGGCCAGCTGGGACTGCTGAGCTACACAACCTTCATTTATTAGGTGCTCCTTTCCTCTCCTATTTCATGAGCAAAGGGTATGTGTATGTGAACCCTAGCAAAGCCCTTTAAGGAATAACTGTGCACAGAAAGTCTGCTTTGCCTTGAATGTCGTCTCTTCTGTCTTCTGCAGCACTTGAGGTCAAGATTTTATGAAGACATAATGTCTCCTCTTATTTTTGCCGCCAGCATAAACTGGGCTTCATAAAGTGAACCGGTGCATTGTAACTGATATGCTTTCACTTACAGCCATTTACACTGCTGCTATTGCTTATTTCCTATGCTATCCAGCTTTCTAGAGGTTATGCAAATCAGAAATGTGGGATTATTTGTGTCAACAGTGGCTGTTTTATTAGAAAGCCTGTGTTTGAAAAGGTGGTTTATGTGCAGATTGCGTGTAAAGTCCTGGGCATTTCAGGCACACGTGCTGAATTCCTATCAGGTATTAAAACTTTGGGGTCACACTTGTGGCCACACTAGGGATGCTGAGTTCAATGGGACTGTCCTGACCTGCACAGCAATTGAAGCTGGATCATCTAAAAGAAGAGAAATAGGTGATGATAAATGCTTTATCATTAAAAAAAATTTCAGTTGAGTTAGGAGTAAATG
Organism: Pseudopodoces humilis; assembly: GCF_049639895.1. NCBI lineage: Eukaryota > Metazoa > Chordata > Aves > Passeriformes > Paridae > Pseudopodoces > Pseudopodoces humilis. The sequence goes on along the minus strand of NC_142205.1, from coordinate 7,175,882 downwards.
TCATTTAATTCCCAATATCCAGGTAAATATACAGGAGTTACCATGGGGAACTGTTCATCTCAGACTGTATCACCACACTGGCTAACATCAGGCATGGAGCTCTTAGTAACCTTGTCTTTCTAGCAGTCCACAGAGAGGATTATATTTTGAAACTTGAGGGCTCTGTCTCTAGGTCTGAGTTTTCATTCTAGGACATTCACACTAAAGATTCAGTGAAAATCGTTTATCGAATGAAGATGTTGCTAGACAGGCTTAATGCCAAGAAAAACACATAAATCTTCATACCACTGCAAATCAGGTAAAACTAGCCAAGAGGAGTTCTTGGTAGAAAAATTAAGCCCCATGACCTTTTTGATGGCTAACAAATAACTCAGTGGTCTCTCTGCTGAGCTTACACATAACAGGGACACCTGTGATGGTGGTTTCTGTGGTTGGGACACCTGTCTGATAGAAATTGGGTCAGGGTGTGATGACTCAGTTCTCAAAAGCTGCCAAGCAGCTGTCAGATGGTGGGAGTTTTTATTGTCTCCCAGCCTTGGTGTGTGTGCTGACTTGGCAATATAGAGTTGTGAGTCCCTACCAGCTTCTCCAGCCTCTCCCTGTACCCTGGGTCCTCCTTTATTTTGACCACTAGAAAGCCAAATGTGGCTATTTTTATAATCAGTGTCCACTTTTAATATGCTTTGGGGGGGGGGGGGGAGCGGGGAATGTGAAAAATTCTTGACTTGAAAACTAAGCACACTCTCTGCTCTGATGCAAATCAGGCAGAGTTCTGAACAATTTTTTTGGGAGGAGGAGTTAATGTTATTTTGTCCAAACAAAGAATTCAGGGAAACCTGATCATAGACTAGCATCCTCAAGAAAGCATCATATTCTGCACAGCACTTGGAGACTTGAAGGAAACTCCAAAATAGGATCTCAGAATGAGAACTCAAGTTTGGCCATCTGGAATACAAATCTCTGTTCCAAAGGAGACATGTAGATGCAGTTCACCCAGAGGTGTTTAAAAAGGGCAGTAGTCTGCAGTATTCTCTCTCTTTTGATTAAAGAGAGACTGTACTCAGGGTTCATTTTTAGCTGGCTAAAGATAAGTGAAGACAGTCCAGCCTCAGTGTGACCAGCTTATGATCCTACATAGAAAACAAGTAGCATTAGGAAGAAAGGGTGACAGAAGAGCTTCCCACAGAAGAAAGTCAACTGATGCTAGAAGAATAATATTTTTATTTTCTAGACCATTATTTCCCTTTTTCCAAGACACTGTGACCTGCTGTCTTCCAGCAGGCAAGAAAATGCAACCCCATCATTGCAGTACTGAATATGCAATATTTGTAGTACAGAGTAGAAAAGGTGTAGAAGGTAAATCATTTGTCTGCAACTGCAAAATGTATCAGTATTAGAGCCAAGTTAATTATTTAGGGGTTGCTGGTACCTATTGCTCTTTCAGAGAAAGTAATACTTTATTAATGGTTATTCCTGCTGTATTTAATGAAATAAATCTTCATGTAAGAAGCTACAACTCTTACAGTTTTAATTCCTTCACTGTGCAGCTTTAAGATGTGAGTGACCTTGAAGGAAATAAAAGGGGGTGACCTCATTTAGATTTAATTCATTTTCTCTGAGGCTTGCTTGGTAAAATGCTTCTTTTCTAAGGTAAGGCAACTATGATATCAGAGAAACAATGAGATGAAGCCCAAGAGTTTGAAACCATCTGTGCTGGGGCCAGACTTCCACTTGTGTTGGCTGTGCATTAAACCTGTTTCACATATTACAGCAATAACCATTTCAGGGGCAAAAGCTGCTCAGTACACCAGGGTTCCTTGTTCTCCTATTTCAACTAATTCTTCTGGAGAGGAAGAGACTCTTGTTTACATCAGTGAGCAGGTCAGGATCTGCCTTTCCTCTGTCCTGCACACTGTGTACCTTTTGTAAGTGAAGCTGAATGAGTGATAAGGCTCAGCATGTCATATTTTTCAAAAACTTCAGCTCTCTGAGTCACTTGATTGTAAGATACTCAGCTATTATTTTAAAAAGAAAATGTTTCTAGATGTCTTCATCAAAGAGAAGAATTTGAAAGTTTTGTCAAAAGTGGCCTGGAAACAGAAAGTAATAATGGAAACCCAAAATTTATTTATTTTCTTATTTAGCAAACTACCAAAAATTTCAAGGTTTCAGAATCTGATTTAGGTTTCAGAATCTGAATACTTGGTATTTACCACTAACTTGTATGAACACTGATGAGACAGTCCTGTTTCAGACAAATTTTATATATCTGTGGGTTCTGCTTCAAGCCAGAGGTTTCCAAGTTCACATTTATTTTCGCAGAAGCAGCCAAGAGAGGTTAGTGCTTGCAGGTTTTATAAACTCTACAGGCTTGCATGGAGCCAATTCTCCAGCCTTCCAACATACAAAGAAAACTTTGTGTCACAAAATCCATGAGCTGATACAAAAGCTTCTATGTCCCAAGGAGCTGTAAAACCACTGATCAAAATCTGTGCCCAAATCAAAAGAACACGAAGGTGAAAGAAAGTGAAAGAACACGAAAGTGAGGAAGATACATTTGTAGCTAAAATGTCCAGTTGGATTATTTTCACAAATGTCAAGTCTCCTGGGAACTTGCCTTTGATTAAGGACTGATGAAGTATATTTCTTGGCTGCAGTACTCTTGTACCATGGAAATTAACAGGAAAATAACTCATATCTGTAGTATCAGTCACAAACAAATGCTGCAGACTTCATCTTCTCTTTCATGATTGTAAACCCCCATGTATACTTTTTCCACAAAGAAAATCCTTTTTCATTCATGCCTCTGCACAATGATGTTCTTCAGGTGGGCTCTAACTCATCCACAGGAGGCATGGCTTGGTTGCTGGCTTTCTAAATGTTGGCTGTCCCATGATGTAAATTTGTTCTTCTCCCCGTGCTGCACATAGGCAAAACCACTGGCTTCCCTTTCCCAGTCCATGTTTACCACTGCTGTGGCCAACCCTGAACTCTGATTTTCTATGAAACATTCGGAGCCAGCCACAAAAACCTGTAAATATACTAGCCTGGTTCTCACTCTACAGATCCTATTTTTGGGCAGTGTTGATTGTGGTTGATGCTTAGAGCACATCTTCCCAGCTGAGATTGGACATTTGAATCCAAAGAGAGCTGAGCACCCCCTGTGTGATCTCAGTGCAGCTTGATGTCCTCAGCCAAGTTTGTTTCTTCTTGTGCAGCACTCATGACACTCAGGATCTGCCAGGGAGAACTGAGGGTGATTCAAAAGCAGAAAAAAGGGGCCAGAACATCACACATCTCTGTTAATAAATGCAAAAGTCTGGCAAGTACAGTCAACAGAGCCCATAAAGCAAATAGTAACTGAAACACTGTGCAAACATTTTCCCTCAGGCCTTCAATGATTCAATCACTTTAGCCCATTAATAGTAATTACTGCTGTAGGCATGTGAGCAAAACTTGGCTTATATGAATGTTTTGGTAGGCAGCAAGGAATAAAAGTTGGTAACTGTCTTGGTGACATCCAGACAAGCAAGTGACCTTTGAAAGGAATATTTGCTAGAAAGAGGTAAAAAGATGTTGGCAATAAACTGACTTTTCACATCTCCATGATAGGTGGAGAAGCTGACAGCTTGAAATGACATTCCCAATAAAGATCATCTCCCACCTGTGGCTGGTTCAAGGATTTGCATGAAAGAATATTCATAAAATAAATGCACCCTGTGTACTCTTGTAGACACAAGAAGCTCAGATTAATTCAGAGTAAGTTTAGAGTTACTTGTCTCTCAGACACCAAAACTCAACCCCCCTCACCTGCCAGCTGAGCTCATCTCCACCTTCCTCCTGACTTTTATTAACACTGCTTGCATGGAGGCATTCACTTGATATTTAAATTGACAGCTCAATTATCTTTTCAAATTTAGTGATATGACAAGCCAGGGGTTTTAGCCCATTACAATATTTCTAAGTGACAAAATTATTTTATCTCTCCTTGACAGTATTATTGACCTGTAATCAGCAGATGAATGGGAGAAACAGAGGTCATCTCAAAAGTAAAAAGCCAGTTAGAAAACTGTTTGGCCAATTATGTCAGTCATCTTGACTTAATCTTACAGCAGAACAAGGAGAGATTTGTTGCTATGAACCTTGGCCCAACAAACCCTACATGGAAATCTTTCCACTCATTTGAATGAGGGTGTCTCATGCCTATGACTTCTTGCAGTGAGGTCAGTGGGCCCCAGGGGTTGATGTAGGATGAAAAATAGTGAGGGGTCAAGGTTTGTAAAGCAAATCAATTTTCTTAAAGAGAAGATTCTTCTCAGAATCAAGAACCCTGTGGCTATGTTATAGGTCAATTTTCATGAGGTTACAGCTGCCACCAAGCATCTGGGGTAGAAAGCTTTTCTGACTGTTAAATCTCCTCATCAAGTTGGTCTTTTTTTCTTTGAGAATATGTTTGCTTTAAAAAATACTCGGCATTTTTTAAATTAAACATAAATTGTTATCACACATGCTTCATTTCTAAAGCTGTCTCATTGACACAGGAACATATAAGCCATCTGTGGGCTGCTTAATCATTTTAGTAACATTTGTTTTTCAGTGTGTCTATTTAGTTGGGCTTTTAAGCTTCATGAGGAGTAAAACATGCAGTAAATCAGAAAACAAAAATATGTTTAATATCAGTAACGAAAAGTTTTTTGCCAGCAGTTTGAAGTGGCTTTAAATCAGAATCTTCTAGATAATAGGTCTTCAAATATACTATCAAAACCTTAGCAGAATAGACTGTTACCTATTATTTGGCATTAAGTATAAGCTTTCACTGAGCTGGACAAGCCCATTGTCCAGCTACAGATGAGATAAGCTTTGATTTCCCTTAGACTGACCAAAGATTTTTGGGTTATTCACCAGTCTGTACTCAAAGCTGGACAATCCCTCTATTTTTCAGCTGGATAAGGATAGTCATGGACTGAGTTTTCTAGGATTTTCTAGGACTGAACATCATTCATACAGCATCCATCACAAGGTCAGGGTGTCAGAGATGTCTCCTTTGATGGCCGTGCAAGGCCACCAGTGAAGCAAACCCTCATGAGTCCTTTGGGATGCTGCTGCTGCAGGTCCCTGCCAGATGAGCTGAGCCAGACACAGCAGTAGCTGGGAGGAGCTGGAGGCAGAAACACATATCAGAAAACAAAACTAAAGTGCCAATATTACTCACAGAATCACAGAACCATTTGGGTTGGAAGGAACCACTGGAGATACCTGGTCCAACTCTCTGCTAAAACAGGTTAATTCAGAGCAGGTTGTACAGGGTTGTGTCCAAGTGGGTTTTGAATATTTTCAGAGATGGAGACTCCTCAATCTCTCTGGGCAGCAAGTGCTCAGTGCTCAGTCACCCTCACAGTAAAGAGGTTTTTCCTGAAATTCAGATAGAACTTCCTGTGTTTCATTTGTGCCCCTTCCTTGTCACTGCGATTTACTCAGAAGGGTCTAGCCCTGACCTCTTGACATTTACCCTTAAGATATTTGTATACATTGATAAGGTCCCTCTTATAGAAATGGCGAAGAGGAATTCTCTGTTTGGAACAAACTTTGGAAGGTGAAGCCCCATGTTGTTATCCAAGATAAACCATTAACTTCTAAATATAAGCCAAGGTTTTTCCTATGGAGACTGGTGATGTTTTGTAGAAAAGAATCACTTACAATAATTATTGTTATTTTGCATACTACCAAGTATTTGTATAAAAAGATAATGAATAAAATCCCAAGAATGCCCCAAAGAGACAGTCATACAAAATTAAGGGAATGGTAATAAAAGCAGAAACAAAACCACTAGAACTCTGGGACATCTTTACTCTTATATATAAATTTCACAATTAGCTTTGACCTAGCTTTGACCTAAATACTTAAATTTTAGAAAGGAAAACATTATTCTCTCTGGATTTTGAACCATTTCTATATTTTTGAAGCTGAGGTTTTCCTTATGTTGAATATAGTATGAAGGACAAATTTCCAGAAATTATGCTAAAACCAAGGAATAAATCCACATAACTTCCGTAGAAATGCCTGAGAATTAAACATTTCTTGAACAGGCACAGAAAACTGTAACACACCAATATAAACCTGATGTCATAACAAGAAACATTGTTTCAAAGTAATTCCTCTAGAAAAAATAATAATACTAGGCATGTACTTTGGTAATCTTTTTACCCTATTTTTTCTTTATAGAATTTAACTTGGAATAGCAATACTGGACATGCAGAAATACAAACACTTCATTTAGACATACTGCAAACATGTTCAAACATGTCTGCTTGCTACAGCCTATTAAACTTTATTATGCACCTTATTAAAAATTCTTTGGGCAGCAACACTTGTTCAAACAAGGTGCACCAAGGCTATGGATACGCACTTGGGCTGGGCGACATTGCAATAAACAGAGCTGAAATCCTTTTCTCATCTGTTCTGGGTAAATCACCCAGGCCAACCTTCTGCTTGATGGACACCTGGAGCACAGGGCACATCCAGAGGGCATCTGGGACACTCATGTCATGACATTTTGCTCTATATGTTTCTGAGTGCTTTGTGTTTGGTGGAGTTAAATAAGAAATTGAATGTGGGGCAAGAGTTTGCAGTTAAAGATGGTTTTGAGCCTTGAGTTCCACCTCAGAAATAACTGTTCCATGTTATCCAGAATGACATTAAACCTCAAATTTCCCATTTCACTGATCCTAGGTACTCAAAATTGGTTAGTCTTGAGAAAACCCTCAACAAACTGTTGTTTGCCAGTAATTCAAGGGCACGTAGTGATAGGACAAGGGGGAAAGGCTTTAAACTGAAAGAGGGTAGATTTGGATGGAATACTAGGAAGAAATTCTGTACTGTGAGGGTGGTGAGGCCCTGGCACAGATTTCCTAGAGAAGCTGTGGTTTTCCCATCCCTGGAAGTGTTCAAGGCCAGGTTGGATGGGGCTTGGAGAAACCTTGTCTATTGGAAGGTGTCCCTCTCCATGGCAGGGGGCTGGGCTGGTCAAGTTTTGACTTCCTTCCAACCCAACCAATTCTATGAGTCTTTGATTCAGAAAGAGTAATTAAAGTTTCATGTTCACAGCATTACCTGAAACAAAGCAAGTTTGACAGTTCAGTGCATCTCCCTGCTCTGACTAGCTGTGGGACAGGGAATGCTCAGCTTTGGATAAGGCTTCTTGTCAATCAGTTTGACCAGTCTGAAGAAATCAATCTTGCCAAAGTCATAAGAATAGGCACAGGATTTTCCTCACCAGAAGGGACGTCAGTGGAATTGTTCAGAAGAAATGAAGTCTATAAGAAAAACAAAAAAGCTTTTTTGAGAGAAGAGTGCTTTCTTTCTCTCAAGGCTACTCTTGCCAAAAAGCCATGGATATAGAATGATGCCGTATATATAGTGAAATTAGGAAAAGAATAACTCAGGAAACAGGTGACCAGCTCCAGTCTAATTCATGCCCTCTAGAAACTTGAGTTCAGATCAAAGGTAGCAAGTTGAAATGTTTTGCTTTTCTATTACATATTACTCAACCACCACATAATCTGGTGTAATTAACAGATTAGGATCAACTGAGATCTGAACTTCATATAGGTGGAAAGATAGAAAGTGTAAGAAATTTGCATCATCTGGAAGGTTCAGAAAAACATCTGAGCTGAATCTTCTGGTCCTTTGAATTTTATTTGCTGCTGGGTGTTAAGATAATGGAGCAATCTGACATGAGATCAGGAGCCAGAGTTTACCAATTTATGGTGACACATGGCAATTCTTCCTTGGTCTCACAAAGCTTTATTCATGTAGGGTTTTAAAAATTATTTTTACCACACTGACAAACTACATTTTTTCCACATAAAAAAATGTAGATCACTGCTCCAGTAAAAAAAATTAACAACAGCTGAAAATGGAATAGCCAAGTCCAAACACATATTAAACAAGAGCAGCTAATGAATAAGTGGCATGAAGAATTTCCTGCTACGTGACATTAGCTTTTAGGGATCAGGACTTCTAGAAATAAGAAAAAAAAAAAGAAAAGAAAAGTTAACTTAGGCAGAAGGGAACACCACATGTCTTTGTATCACACAGTGGAAAAACTGGGAAAACTGAGCAGCATGAACAAGTTTGAGAACAGCTGTCAGTGGTGTTCCGATCCCACTGTGCTGTTGTGTGAGAATGGAATTGCTACGCTCAGCACAATGCTGACAGTGGTAGTGCTTTGGGCTCTGGATTCAGTTCTGCAGATGCTTTAGGAAGGGAGGGATGCAGTTTCCTGCAAGCTGCAGGCTGCTCACCACGAGAGCAGCCTCTCTGCAGACCTCCCTGCAGACCCCGGCACCAGGGCTGCGGTGATGAGCGTGGGTGGCTGTGACTCCCCTGGGGAAGGCAGGTGGGAACTGGAAAATGAAAAGGCTCTCTCCAGCCTTCTTGGGATCTTGGCCAGCAGCCATGTAGATGGCACCAAGCTGGACATGATGTAAGGCAACACCACCTCATGCTGGCAGAGAGCTGCCTCCACCCATCTTAGTTTTGATCAGATTTTACCCTGCCAGTGAGTCTCTGGAATAAAGGTGGTGGGCTACGTGTTTTCCCTCCTCTCTTTGTGGTAACAGTCCAGGACATCCATTATTTCCTTCAGTGAGCAGGAACCGGTTAATGTTCTCATCAAATTATAGCATTCAACAACTAAGCATAAATGTCATTCAAATCCTCTGAGAATGGACCAAGAACAACAGAAAGACTCATGAAATCTAGCAGCTCTTTCGTAAGAGCCATAATCACTTCCTGGAGCAAAATCTGTTTATCAAGGATGGGTCTGTAGGATGCCTTTTATAAGAACAATTCCCTGTCATTTCCTCATACAGTTATTTTCCCTTGCAGGTGTTGTAGCGTTTTTGAAACAATACAGGGATTCTGATAGCAAATCATGCAACAGGCGTTGGGCATGTGACATTAGCACCCAACTGACCTTGGTTTGTGAGTGAGTGTGTATGGAGGAGAGGAGAGGAGAGGAGAGGAGAGGAGAGGAGAGGAGAGGAGAGGAGAGGAGAGGAGAGGAGAGGAGAGGAGAGGAGAGGAGAGGAGAGGAGAGGAGAGGAGAGGAGAGGAGAGGAGAGGAGAGGAGAGGAGAGGAGAGGAGGAGAGGAGAGGAGAGGAGAGGAGAGGAGAGGAGAGGAGAGGAGAGGAGAGGAGAGGAGAGGAGAGGAGAGGAGAGGAGAGGAGAGGAGAGGAGGAGAGGAGAGGAGAGGAGAGGAGAGGAGAGGAGAGGAGAGGAGAGGAGAGGAGAGGAGAGGAGAGGAGAGGAGAGGAGAGGAGAGGAGAGGAGAGGAGAGGAGAGGAGAGGAGAGGAGAGGAGAGGAGAGGAGAGGAGAGGAGAGGAGAGGAGAGGAGAGGAGAGGAGAGGAGAGGAGAGGAGAGGAGAGGAGAGGAGAGGAGAGGAGAGGAGAGGAGAGGAGAGGAGAGGAGAGGAGAGGAAATGCTGCAGAAGTTTTGCTTGGAAAGTAAGGTTGGCAGTAGGCCAAGAAAATACAACGTGGTGTCTGAAAGATTTGATCACTGAAATGTAGAACAGCCAACTTTAAAGCGCTACAGAGAGTGATCAGGCATGCAGAATCCTGCACTGATTTACTTCAGTTTGGCTCCCTTTTATAGGATGTTTCAGAGGGAGCTACAGAGCCAAAGGTCGCTATTTTTGAGACACTCTTATGTTTCCATGACTGCAAGAATATGACAATCACACTGTGTATCCTTTGACTTTAGAAATAACCCCAGACACTGAACAAGCAATCAGCCTGCCTTTTTATACTTTGGAGAAGGCTTGTTTTTCCTTCTTGAAAAAAGTCATGACCTGTCATTAGTTTCTTCCCCTGAAACACATCACATTGCTGACAGTAAAATGATGTTTTCATTCTAAGAATTCTACAGGGGAAAAAAAAAGGGAGCAGTCGTTTTCTCAAGGAAATAACCTAACAAGACTGTTGTGATTACAACAATTGGCTGGACATATCAGAAAAATAACAGCTATGGTTAACCCAAAATAAAAAATTACAGGAAAGGGAATGTCAATTGCCTATTTTAGAATCAGTTTATGTAGAGAAATGTTTTAGAGAGCTTTCCTTCAGACACCAAGTAAAATCTTTGTGTGTGGTTGATGAAGAAAAATATTTTTATAGTTCCCAGTAAAATATGTGATAAATTCATATCAAAGATTTGTGTGTCACTTATGAAGATGATAAAAATCAACAACACAGGGAGTTTTACTGCAAAAATAATGTCACATCACATAGAAGATATATAACATCACTTAGCATTGCCTTAAATTCGACCCCAAAGCAAATCAAGCTCCTGAAGTATGAAAATCCAGTAGATATCAGATAAGTCCCCTTGATACTAACATATAGTAAAAGAAAAATGCTTCCTTTGAGTAGAGTTGGAAAACCTGAAAGAGAAACTTTGTTTAATTTGCAGAAGTTGCAAATTAGCTATGCAATGCTGGTTCTGAATATACAAACCAAAATTTCATAGCTCACTTCAGAAATATTTAAGGGACATATTCACAGAGTTACTTGGACCAAGAACTAAGAATGAGCCAGAAAATTTCCAAAGGGGGCAAAGTGAATTAGCTCAATGAATGTCCCCTGTGCTACAGTGATCTGAAGTTTTGGATCACTGTATCTACTGTTTTATTATACAGGCCACGTGTCAGCAAAGTTTATAGGAAAAGATCTAATTGTTCAGGTAAATTCTCTGTGCAGTCTTTGAATCTCTTCTTCATGTGCAAATAGAAACTTTAATTTGCCTTTTTTTTTTTTTAGTGGGAAGAATCAGGTTACTTTTATATTCATTTGTCTCTCTCATTTGTCTCAAGCCATAAAAACCAAAACACGCAAGGGTCCAGAAAACATCTCTGATTTTGCCATGAAAAGCCTGAAAACACTCAGAGTTTTAAAGGCTAGAGCACAATTACATGGGTGACTGAACAAGCAATTTCTTTGTTTTCTTCTTGAAATTAAACATTGAGAAAATGACAGACAAGGAAAAGGACACTCTGAAATTAAGCATTCAATCTTTTCTGGAAAGCATTTTTAACCTTTAAAATATAAATACAGGTAGATTCCAATGTGAAAGGTTGTTTTAAGTAGGCATTAAATTTTCACTTGCAACATGTCAAAAACTAATGTTTGACAATTTTTTGATTGCTTTCAGGTTTTCTGAAAAGTATTGTAAGTAGAGAAAGTTCAGCATAAATTTCTAGATTGTTTCAGTTCCTCAGCTGTTTTGCCTGTAGATTTTTGCCTGGTCTCAGTGCTGTTGGATTACTCCTTTTGCAGGTTTTGCTCAGCACATGGTGCAAGCAGTGTGTAAATAAAGAGAAAGTGCCAGTCCTTGTCAGTAAGTGAGCAAAAGTTACAGGATTTTCTTCTTCAGAAAGCCAGTGTTTCTGAGATAGCTGAAAACCAAAATTAAGCAAACACTATTCTGCACTCCCTAAGATCCACCTAAGTGCCCTAATGGCTTTCAAGAAGAGACAAAAGCTTACAGAGATGGGGACTCAAAACAACATCACAGCTAGAGATTTAGGTTTGAGAACATAGGTCTCAGCAGTAAAACCAGCCACATGGCTGCTAAATTATTTAGAAACTATTTTCCTTTGCCCAAATTGTCCAGAGGAATAGCAGCCCAAGCAGCAAGCATTCAAACATGTAACACTAATTGAGACCTCAGGTGTTGATAATATCATATTTTTTCGTCTTTCTCCTAACTTCTGTGTCTTAAGCCCAAATATTAGGGTTAGTAAAAGGTTGTATGAGCATAAGGAATTTACAACCATTTAAGATGTCCTAAGGGTCCTGTCTGACCTCCAGGGGCCCTCTTAAATGCTTTTACCAAAAGTCATGGGTCAGCCTTAAACTGTGGTCTTGGGTGCACTTGGAGATTTCAAAAGGCACAAGACATAATAAACCTAGATTAGGCAACTGGGTTGAGCCCACAGTGTCTGTGGCATGGATCAAACCAGAGTATATTTTCACATGGTTTCACTGCACTGATGTACTCTTGAAAAATGAGTCTGGGAGTCCAGTTTTGTATGTATATTTTTGACCTGGTTTATATGAAACCCTTGCACACTGTGGGACAGTTACTTGCTTGAGTATTCCTCATGATGACATGTTTTGATAAAGGCTTGAAAATTAGGAGAGGAGTTGTGCTTTTCCAGTCTCTGAAGAAAAAAATGAAGGAGGCAAAGGCTCAACTCTAAATCCCTCTCTGGAGGGGCAAAGATGGACCTCCAGAAACTCTCTGGAGGGAACAAAGCAAGACCTGGGACTTTACCCCTGCAAGAAGCACACAGAAGAACACAGCCATGGAAAGCGTGTAAGGTTTCAGTGGCAACCCCTACAGTAAACAGAGCTGCTCTGATGAACACAGGTGGGGCAAAAATCCCTGTAAAACTGGAATTCAGAGCTCTTCAGAGGATACAAGCTACTCCCTCCAGTGAAGGCCACCCCCACAATGCAGTTGGTGTTATGCCCACAGTGACAACATCTGAGCTGCTTATTCCCCTTGGAGCAGCTTTATCTTTTTCCCGACTCAAAGCCAGCCATCTTTCCCATACAATTACAAACCAGGACCTGTCGGTGAAGTCAGCTCCTGATGGACACAGCTGTTGCACTGCTGAAGGCTCCTCTATCCCCTGCGTTCACTCGTGCACAGCATTGCTCCCTTTCGTTATTTGGATGGGAAGGACATTTCAGCTCTCCCTCTGTGCAAGAGCAGCATGGAGGCCAGCAGAGCCCTCACTCGCTGTCTCTGCTCTCCTGACTGGTCTTCCTCCATTTCAGGTTGGTTTTTGCACAGAATTTGAGCTGTCACTGCTATATTTTTATTCCACTCCATCTCCCAGGCTATAGCTCACAGGCAAGTTGAACCAATACAGCAGAATGACACAGGTGAGATATTATTCTGATGTTAAGTATAAAAATCTATCTCTGCACTGATTATGGAGGAAAAAACCTGCTGCCTTATAATGGCAACTGTTGATTCAATGGCTGTAGAAGTGCAGAGGGCAAAAGGTTCTTTATTCAAAGGGAAATTATGCTTTAAAACTGGCTTTATTCCAGCATTGTCGATAGACCAGGTCTCTCTCCTTCGCTCTTTCTACATAATCTGAGTTAGTTACAACATTAAAGGTCTTTAGAAGCTTCTTTCTTTAGAGCTCTGTTTCTGCCCCTCATAGCCCCAGTGAATGACAACTTGAAAGAAAACCAGGAGCTTTGCTATGGATTTGGAAATGTCTCAAAGCAAATCACTGGATGCCAAAGAAGCTGCCAGGCTACTGCACCTCGCAAGCACTTATAATCAACCAGCAAAGGCGCTGGAGGCAGCTCTGGCGAGGAACCTTTTGTGGGAAATATTGACTAGCAAATTACACAGCAGACAGTGCTTTGGCACTGGGCTGTCTAAAGGTGACTCAGACGATCCATTTAACTCAGCAAGCTGGTTTCTAATTACACCAAATGCCTGACTCGTCAGTGGGCCCAGTATCTGCTAAGCGGGTGCTCTTCACAAGTGTCATTCATTACCTCACCCTGCACCAGGAGCCATCTCTATGGGGAGAATGGTTGGCAGCATCTTTAGCCTGGATAATTTCCTCAGAGAGAGGTTTAAAAGAGAAACCTCAAAACAATTCCCTTCTACCCCCCCCCAAAAAAAAAAGTTACAAAAAAAAAACAACCAAGCTTGCACAAACCCCAGCAAATCAGCAAATCCCCCAGCCACCACATGCTAATATCAATAAATGCCCTGGAATGAAATGATGGCAAGCTGCTGTCTAGGGTTTAAAAAATGAACATAGTATACTCTTCCTGGGTTTTAACTGGACTCTTGCTTTGGTGCCAGAGTAACAGCTGTAGCAGCTGCAGATGCATTTTACCACCCAGTACAAGCACCTGCCATGACCAAGGAAGTGAAAACCCACAGAGATGCAATTTTCTTTTAATCACATTAGCCTGGTTTTGGCAGCCAGCCATGCACCATGGCATTGGTGGGGATGTGGACTCTATTGACAATCGGAGCCTGTCTGTAGGTTACTTTTGACACTTGGCAGGTTACTTCAAAGTGGAACAGTGAAGGATCCATGTCAGAGGTTGGCATGTTTTTTATTTCACAGGTACTGTGTCAAACTCTGAGATCAGTTTTACATACTTTTCAGACTAGCTGGGCCAGAGCAGCTGTGTGTAGCACTGAAATACACAGGCTCAAGCCATGAGTCTGAGGAGTGCCTTAAAATCACTCATGTTGTTTCATTGCTATTTAACCCAAATGATGCATTTCTAGACACACCTGAGTACAGTTCAGGGGATCTGAGGGAAGCTGCTCCCAAACACCCTGTTCCCAATGACTTGTACAGATGAATATTTTGGAGGCTAGGCTTGCAAACATGAGCTGTGTACTGCCTTTTCTCCTCAGGGCCAGAGCAGGCTCTAGCCTGTTTCATTTATTCCTAGAGACAGGCAGCTTCACCTGACCATCCCTGGGTGCTATGAAGAAGGTGGCAAACCCTGGGTGTTTTCCTTAAGAGGAAGAAGCTGTTCTTTGCTCCCAATATTCTCTGTGGCTAAAATTACCTTTTGCTGTAGCAGATGTCTTTAAGTGAGTCTCCAGATCTCTGCGCTAAGATGATCACAGTGAGGAATGACAGCTTGCATGAGGTTCCTTTTGCCAGCCTGCAGAATACATTGATATATAGGGTCTCATGATCCTAAACACTATGCAGGCAATGCCTGTTCACTCTCCACTTAGGCTCAGGTGCTGTCACTACCTGAATTAAGGCCTGGTTTCATGTTAGACAATCTCCTTACTGCTTTTAACCCTCTGGGCACCATCTCAGGATATGAACCATGATGCAAAGTAGGGCTTTGTATCTCTATTTTATATTTTGCCTAGCTATATCAGGAAAGCTGACTCAGTGCTTGCCCTGGCACAGGGGGTGTAAGTGTAAGTGAGGAAGACCCTTGGTACCCCCCTCTGCCTTAAGAAAGCCCGTGCAGTCACAAAACAACATTTTCCTTGTTCCATCACCCAGACCTGGTCCCTGGGCCACCAGTGACTGTAAGAAGCAATGCTCCTGTATGGAGGAGTTGCCATGGAGGATTTTCATGGGCACCTGAGTGATTTGATTTGCAGAGTGACAGGGCACAAGACAGATGAGGCTGAGCACACATTCTCTGTCCAGAGACCTGATGAGTCTCTGCATCCTCTAGGAGACAAGACAAGGAGCACACTGTGGCCTCATGTGTGTCAAAGCAAGAGCCATCAATCTCTCTGCCCCTACACTATCAGAAAGGGACTGGCCCCAAAACCAGAGCAAACAGCAAGCTGTGAGTCATTCCCTCCACAGCAGGACTGTGTGGCAGGCTGGAGGCCATGCAGTGTGTTTGTAGGACACTGAAAAACTCTGTTGTCAGAGGAGGTTGAGATCTGGGCTGTAATATTAACAATGTCTGAGCTTTGAGGGAACAAACGTGGCAAGAGAAGACACAGAAATGGCTTCTGTGACCTGTCTAATCAAATGAGTCAATTCTGTGCTGAACAACAGGCCTTGTGGGTTCCTCAGCAGAGCTGTAACCACGGTTCTGTTTCTGAAGACCTTTATTCCCAGCAAGTGGAAGGAATGCACAGTGCTGTCAACAGCACTCAGGCTTGTCTGGAGCACAAAATGTGGTGCTTCAAGGAGAAGTTTGTTTTAAATAACATTTTCCATGTAGAATTGTGCTCTGGATTGTTCATTAGTAATATTTATATAAAGGAGATCACCATGGTATTTAAGAATTAAACATTAAAAGAACAGACTCCAAGACTCTCAAAAACAGTAAAAGCAGGGTAATTGAAAGAAAAAAAATCTAGTAGATGACGTCAGAGTAATTGTTCCTGCTTTGAATCAGTACTGGTGAGAGGAGAATAAAGCCTGAAGTAAAATTATCAGAACAAAAACAAAAGAAAAGAGAAAAAATGGAAACATTAAAAGAATTAAAAGGAATTGTGTGGAGCCTCACTCCATCTTGTTCAGTTCTCACTGAAATGTAGAAGACCTAAAGCCCTACATAACAGAAACAAAGGTCGTTCAGATTTGCACATATTTGAGATGTTGACCAGATCAGTGGTGACCTTGAGACGAAAGGAATGGTTGTCACTGGGTTTGAATGAAGGTGTGTGTACCTCCATCAAATTCAGCACCACAGCACAGGTGGGAAAATGTAAAATGCAGCCTAGGAAGTAATGGATGAATAGACTTATTCTGACAAAAATACCGTTTTATTCCCTGTTTCAAAATAATGCTTTGACAATGCTTCCTCAGGTAGTATGTTTTCCCCGATGGAACCTTGTAATGCTCTCATGGCACTGAAAGAATGAGAAAGATCTATTTTATTTCATGTCTTCTTGTTTGAAACAAAACTGAATTTGTAGCCAGTGCCTGCTTTGGCCTGTAGAGGTGCAACCACCCTGGAAAGAAGAAATCTTCAAAGTCTTGGAGGGTTGTGGAAGATGGAACAACTTGCACTGTCAGCCACAAAAAACAGGGAGAGCTTCTGGGATAGGAAATCCTCTAAGGAAGAAAAGCTAAGTGCCAGAAACCCTATATAGACTTGAGTTGTTGCTTTCTTTAGATCAGCTAGAACAGGCTTGATTTTGTATTGCATGTGAGGGACCAGAGAGGCAGCCCACACAGTAATTACTGGAGATACTTTAGCTTTGCATCTTGTCTCAACTATGGCATGGAAGCTTTGGCAAAGTTATGGGTAGTAAGTATAAAGCATCAAGGACACAAGGAAATAGAGGAAAAGAAGTTTTAATGACTTCTGAGTGTATTGCTTCATACCTTGATGCCACTTTGGTGCAGTATTTTCCTCAGTCCTCTAAAGTTATCTATTTTATAGCCCTGAATTTAAGTTATTACCCACTGTACTGGTAGTTCACAACAACACCAGGCAATCTCTGAGTTACTCCTTCACAGTGTTGCATGTATCTTGTCACAGGTGAGGACTGAGTATTGCTCAGTATTTCCCAGTCATTTTCTAAAAACTAAATATTAATTACGAATAATTCCTGAGATTGTCAGGACATGCACCTATATGGGAAAGCAGAAGGGAGGAACTCTCACCAATTTCCACCCCTGCAAAACTGTAACTTTAAGATTTGTTAGCCCTGTCATCTTTTACAGTAAGTATTGCAGGAAGAAGGATGAGCTGCTGGAAAGGAGTTGTCATTAGACACAAAGCCAGAAGTAAAATGTTGACTTTCTGGGTTCTCTTGCTGTTGTGGCATAACTTTAATCTCATCTCCCGTGCCACACTTAACCCTGTTCTCATCTATTCATCCTCTCACAGTGCCTATGGCTTCATTATCCCAGAGCTGAAGTATCTACTATGTATTTAGAGGTATCTACTTTGCCCCTAAAGTCATCATTTTTCCACTCCCACTACCCATACTTCCCACCATACCCTCTCCCAAAACTCTCAGGGAAGCAAAAAACTTATTGGGATTGTGTGAATACGAAAACCCATCTTCACCATGCAGAACATCCTCCTTTCCCCACAAGCCATAGTCTTTGGCTCTTCACAAAGGGGAAGGAGAGCTGGAAATGTCTTCTTTGCTAAAGACACATTGTTACGCTTTATCTTTGGTAATCGGAGTGAGAGAATCTGAAAATAAGAATATTCTTTTGGGGAAAGTTTAGTGGCAGACTAGGTTACATGTCCAGGGAGTAGTGCAGTTCTCAGGGACAGAAATCTTCCAAAACACCTCATAAGAAAAAAATAATGCAGTGTACAGTTACATATACAATTCATTTGCATCTGAATGTGCAGCATTATCCTGGCATTGTCTTATCTACATACAGCTGCACATGAAGGACCATTACAGTTATGTCAAAACAAAGCAGCCCATTACAGTTCCCTCCGAACCCAGACCACGTGCCACCCGCTTCTCACTGCCACCCCTTGCTTGTCTAAAAGTAACAAGCCGCTTTCCCAGACAGCTCCTATTGATCAGCTCCTGTTGGCAATGCAAATTCCTTCCATGTGCAGTCAGGCATGGCCATGAGCCTGCAGCACAAAGGGGTGGAGCTGCTCTTTGCCTTGCACAACTGGAGAATTTCCTGCTGTTTTCCCAGTCGTCCACAGGCCAGGTCTATCTGCTCCACATCAATCCAGGACATCCCATTCACTCCATGACTCGCTGCCACAGGGCTCTCCGCAGGCAGCTTCCCAGGCAGGGCCTGGATAACTTCAGGCTTTGTTTTTCTTCGTGTAAGAAGACATTTTGTTATAAAAGCAGCTCTCAATGTGTATAGAAGATAATAGGATGACTCTCAAATCATGGGAAATGTCCCTGACCAGGGACATTTATTGTTATTGTTGGGTTTTTTGTTTTGTTTTTTGGTTTTGGATCTCCTGAGCATCAGCATCAAAGCTCACCACACTTGATCCTATACAATAGAACAGAAAGTACAGCAAGCAGTGACCATAAAACATGAAATAAATAAACAGTGGATGAAAGGCAGACTCTCCAAAAATTATTAAATTATGGATAATTTCACTCTGTTTTAAAAGAAACGTCTTTTTTCCCCTAAATTCTGCTCTCACTGATGTAGATGGCAAAAATCCTTTGGGCTTCAGAGGGGATAATGTCACTACTGAGCACTTCAGAAATACTGTTACAAATATTTGATCAAGCAACAAATCTATTACAAGGAATGGGATTTGAACCCAGATCAACCAAGTTTGAAATCAAAGTCTTAATTGTAGGGTTAAACTTTATAATTTGATAGTGAAAGCAATTTCTCAGCTGAGACATCTGATATGTACCTGAGGTGTGTTTTTCCTTTTTATTTTCTGTTTTCTTTTCCTTTTTAGATAGCTAAATAGGTACAAACCAACAAATTAGGCACTACACTACTATAAAACTCTAGCATATGCTATTTTCTGAAGGTATTTCCAAAGGCAAGAAACATTGTCCAGACAGCTTCAGGTTAAGGGAAAATAATATTTTTTTTCTCGTTTATACAGTCTGAAACACTCCTGCAAATGGCCTGTTCCTGCAGTACTGTTGAACACCAGTGTTTTCCTGAGCAAAGTTAAAGGTGCTGCTCTAGAGGATTCATGGTACTGAAGTGGTTGAATCATTTATCACTCCCAAGTAAACATAAAGTTCAAATTTATGTTTAAGAGATATGTGACCATTATCCTCACTCCACTCTTTGCTGGCAGCTGCCAGAAGAGCTCTTTGCATCCGACTGCTGCATGAGGAGCTAAAAATGCCTCTGCTTTCGTGGTAGAGACCCCTTCTCTTTCCCTCACTCTCTAGACACTGCCAAAGGTTCCAATGGCTGCAGTTCCTTCTTTGGGGAATTTACACCCAAAATCCCACACACTGCCAATGCTCAGGATTTACACTGAAGTTCCCCCACAGGGTTAATGGGCCAGTTTTGGCTTTTTACTCACTAGCCATGATCTGCCTTTTGCTCTCTCTGACTGTAGCAAGAGCCATGGATGCTTCCCAATATTTTGATACAAATCATTCCAGCTAAACTTGTCTCTTTTCTGCAGCAAATCCAGGTTACAGGGTGAACTTACTGCTCATAAGGCATAAAAATGCAGAAAACAAAAGACTTTCACAGAGGCAATGCTGATCTTTTTGAGATCTCTCTGAACTCTACACAAAACCATCACATGGGCAGAAATACAACAGACTCAGGTGGCGTTTTGTGTTTGTTTTAGAAGGGAAATGAGTGCAGCCAACTCTTCTGAATGATGCTAAACTGTTCCTGCAGAGTCAGGTCTCCAGCAAGCTGGACAGATGTTCTATGGATTGTCAAAAGATACCATCTTTTGTCATGTTGAAAGACTCCAGCTGAAGGGCCCTTTGTACCTCATGAAAGCATTGGCCTCCTTATGCATAGGATATGCTGAAAATAGGGAAAATAAGCAAGAAAAAAAAAAAAGCTGAAAAGAAAACTGCATTGCATTTTGCATCTGAGTAGTGGAAACACAGGTCTAGTGAATTGTCAAGAATACAACCTGCAAAATAAGGAAAATTTGGACCACTGCGTGCTTGCAGTCCAGGACCATAAGCAAAGACTGTTGCTCACTTCTGTCTTTGTGATGACTGTGTTCCCCTCTTGTGAGCCCTGCATCAGACAAATGTAGGGGGAATTTTAGCTGCATTTCATCTTGGGGACTTGCAATTTAATTTCTAATAATTACAGAACTTACTGTTGTTTCAGGCCTGCCTGGGGAAGTCACCACTTGTGTGGAGTGGACAAGCTATGCAAAGCCATAAATTCTTGGAAATTTTTATATTCCTCATCATTAGTCAAGATTTACATGACCCCTCTCAAGTAATCCACAAGAGATTCAATGGTTTTGAGAGAGAACCAAGCATCTGCTCTGACCTTGTGTGCACTTTCACACCACTGCCCCTTGCCCAATAATGGCTTTGACACTGACATATCTCCTCAGAGACTCCCCAGGCCTGGGGACAGGCAGGGACAAGCAATCCTTTACTTACCTCACAGACTTTGGCCAGTGATAATTGCTGAAACCCTGTGGCAGTGTGAAAAGAGCAGAAAATAATAAGGATGGCAGGGTCTGTGACACAGACACCTGCTAAGGAAATTCAGCTTCATCTAGGCTGATCTTGCCATACAAGCTGGAGGATGTCCCCTGCATTGTGGTAACAGCTGGACAATCTTCTTCCTCCCTTATCTCTGAGATGCTGTTGCTTTCACAGGAGTGTTTGTCTAATTGTTGGCACCTATGGGACTCCACTATGGCTGTTTTTGTCACCGTCATTGCCATAGCCCACTGCTTGCAACTCTGAGTTCATTTGTAAAGAAGTTCTTAATACTCTGCGCACACAGAGGATTTGAATTATTTTCTTCCTTTTACACACATATATATCTATATAAAGAGCTGTCACTCTACATAACCTGAAGCATTTAACTAAGGAGCCAAATTTAGATGTCTACTTGCTGCTGGTGCATGTTATGCACAACCCCTCATGACAAGGGTGTTGGAACCAGATGATGTGTCCCTTTTACCCCAAACCATTCTATGAATGTATAAATACACACCTCTAGGAGAACCTGTGGGTCTCCAGTGGGAAGGTTGTCCTTTAAACTGTCCTTTAAATTGTCCTTTAAACCTCTTCAGTGGCAGAACTGCACTCCCTGATTTAGGGACCTCCTTTATCTTTCAAAGCTTAGAGACCAGCAAGCCAGCAGGAGGTCCTGGCCAACTTCTAGAAAATCACCTCCAGGTTCTATATTTTTCTGTAAGTAACTCCCATGTCATTATTTAACAGTTCCTTTCACATTAAAAACACCGGGGAGAAATGGAGGCGGGCAGAGGAAGAGTCCCAGTGGTCACCAGAGCGAGCTGCAGGGCTCCGGTTTGTCATCCTGAGAAGGCAGATGAGCCTGGTTTGCGGGGAGGCAGCTCCTGGTGAAGGGATGTGCAGTTCTCCCTTGCACCACCGAGTGTCAGCGGAGTTCTGGCAAAGGCTCTCACCGCAGGCACTCAAAATCCTGCTCAGGAAGAGCCCTTCAGTGTTTTCCCCTCTTTGTACGGCTCACCCGGGTGCGAGATGAAGGAATTCAGAGTGATGTGCCCGGTTGTTGTGTGCCTGCTGCTCCCAAAGCCAGCTCTGGAAAAGCTGCAGCCTTTGCTGTGTTTCTAGTGCTTCTCCAAATTCCATCCGTGCACATATTCAGCTCATAGGGGTGGGAGGCAAAAGATGAGGGATTTAAACAGATTCACCTTTGATGTGAAAGGTCTAGAGGGCTTTTAGTATCTAAGTAGTTGGTAGTCGAAGTGGTCAGCTTGCCAGCTCAATTTTACAAAAGCTGTCTTCTGACAAAAGTCCCCTGCTAACTTTTAACAACTTCAGCAGTAGAATATTAAGGATGAACATAAACTAAGAGAGCTGGGAAAGAGCAGACACCCATAATGGCAGGGCAAAGTTATATCAACATTACTGCCTGTTACTCTGGGAGATGGATGCTACAGAAAGGGAGCAGGGAGAGAAGTTGGAATGCAAAAAAAGAAGAGGTGTCTCCTGTACCTACAGGATCTCAGGAGACCTACAGGTACACAGAAACGTGTGCTGTGTGAGGGCAGGATGGATCAGCTGTTACTCCCGCAATTTGCACTGCTTAACACCAAATAAATCCAAGACAAAACGTTCTGTATTATAGGTGTTGTGGACTCCCCTACCTAGAGACTTTTGCCTTCACAAGAGGAGGGTAATAACCTTGTTTCATGCCCTTTATTTTATGCTGTGAATTACAGAAGCTAAAGTTTTGGCCTTTAGCTGTAAAAGCAGACAGGTGCAGGGTTATGCTGACATGCTGGGGTTTTTTAGGAGAACTTAGCCTAAGTATTATTTTGTGTTTTGTTTTTTCATTCTGTGTTTAGCTAGGTTAAAATCAAGAGGATTCAAAAGCAGCAATTTCCTCCCTCAATGAGGGTTCAGATTATTCATTATTTTAACAGTTCTACTACATCCTTTGCTAAAAAAATCCAAGATCTTTAATTTGTATTTAAATAGGAGTTATGCAAGTTAAGAATTTCTTTAAAAAACCCACAAAATTACAATAAGATAATAATAATAATAACAACAACAAGAACAATATTAACAACAACAAGAACAACAATATTAACAACAACAACAACAACAACAACAACAACAACAATAATAATAATAAATTCAACCCCTCTTCCTCCCCAAATACCAACCATTAGTTTTATTTCAAGCTGGGTTTTTTATTCTGAGCTAGCTACTTTTATTGACAGAGAGGAAGAAAAGTTTGTTGCATCTCCATGCCTCTATAGCTTCAAAAAGAGAATTCCTGAGATTGATGTAAATTCTTATTTTCAGTTGTCCTTGTCTATGAACAGTGCATGACAGAGGGGACTACATCAGGGATCAAATGGACCAGAGGTTTGTGGGGAAAATTGTAACAGGATTCACTGTCTGGGGGATTAGACAGGAAAATTTGAAGAAGACTCCATTCTCTAAAAGTTCAAATATCTGCCCATGGGAATAACCCAAGCCTAATTTCCTTAAAATTTCAGCTGTCCACATGCTGTGAGACGTGTTTTAGCCAAGGCCATGCTAATCTTGAGTCAAAGCAGACTCTGTTGTCAGTAGAGAGAATTTGCTGCACTCAGTGTGGACAACATGAACTCCATTAATCCGTTTTGTTGTTAATTCAATGATGTGACATGAAAAACAAAAAAAAGAAAATAAAACAAAATTCATCAAGCTCTAAACCATATTTCATATTAGACAAAAAATTTTAAGCCTAATTTCTGATGAAATAAGTCTGCCTCCACTGACTTTGTGTCTCAGTAGTTTACCCAAGCTGAAGACCGGGATCTTTTGTTTAAGTAACAGAACACTTGAAAATCTGGAGAATATTGATGTGATTTTCACACAAAATCTTTAAGGCATCTTGATTAATATTTTCTAAAAGCCAAGCTTCTCAACTTTCTTCGATTTGGACGGTTTTTTTTAAAAAAGCTGAATTTTTTTCCCAGTTTAAACATCACCAAAACTTTCTCTCTGGCCACTGCACTTGCACTGTCTCACACTCTGAAATTTGGGGAAAGACTTAAATCTTGTTTGTGAGCTTATCACGTCGCCCAGGAACTGCCCAAAGCCCGAGGATTTTGCTTGTCTCCTTTCAGCTTTGCTGCCACCGGATGGCACCAAAGCCCAAGGAAAGGTCTTGGGCTGTAAGGTGGGGTTGGGAGAGGAGAGCATCACTTCAGAATGATGGAATCCTGTCCCCCTGGCCAGCCAGCTACATGATCCTGCCTGCACCCCAGGACACTGGGGAGCAATCTGAGTATCTCAGCTTCAGGTCAATGGCAGAGCAACCCAGATGGCTTCTGTTAGCTTTTCTCCAGGACTCAACTTGTGCTAAGTCACTGTTGAATTAATTCACAGCACTCCTCTCCAAACCAGGTATTATGATTTCTGCCCTGTCAAAAAGCTTCCAATTTTCCTCGTAGTTCTCTGTGTGAAGGACTGGTTTCGTTTCTCAGTTGTCACTTATCTGTGCAGACCTGAAACACAAGGGCAGTTTTAGTCCAGAAATTGGATTGCAGATTAGACCTGTGGTATCATCTCTCTTCCATGGGGTGGCCCAGGCAGCTGAAGATGCTATCAGGTGGTTTGTGCCTATGACTTCTTTTTGGGGAGGAAGAAAAGGAACAACCCCACTTTTGAGCATCACGTGGTACGGATCTCACCACTGGGCTCTAAAGCACAGACAATTTAATTAAGTTTAATTAACTAAGAAACACAGGTACAAAGACAAGCTGCAAGTGGGCCAGGGTGATCATGTTGCCCCAGTGATGGCACCAGACTTTTGAAAATCCGGATAAATTGGCATTTCTGTTACTTGTGTTTCATTTCATGCCAGCAAGCAGCCCTCCATGGGCCATGGGTGGTTCCAGGTGTCTCCTGGTGTGCTGCTGTCCTGTTTGGCTGCAGTGGCACTGTGACACACCTACAGCTCTTCCCATAAGCAAGAGGCAAGGGACAGCAAGGGCTGAGGTGCAGAGTGTTTACCTCCTGTCCACTCCCTGGGCAGATACCTGCTGTCCCATACACAGGGCTTGTGGCAGGAGCCTCAGATCCTAGTTTGAATAAACATTTTAAAGAATAACAAACCTAAGAAATTTGTTCTTCCCCTGTAGTGGAAGTGACCAGAGCAGGCTCTCAACTATCTCATAGTACCTGGAAAACTCCCAGACAAAGCAAGCTGAAGAGGATCCAGAGCCAAGAAAAGAGTCATGCATGTAAGTTACTGCTATTTCTGGGACCTCTTTGCTTCCTCTTTTATATCTTCATCACCCCAATGAGATAATTTGTATTTTTGTTTGCTATCACAAAGGCACATGCATTTAATAATTCTTTTTCTGCACTGTTCTGCTTATAAAACCCTTTCTTGTGAAGACATTGCCAATTATTGCAGAATCATCAAGCAATGCTATTCTTAAGCACCTGCTTATTCACACGCATACAGAAATGTATGTTCCAACATATACATACATGTACTCGAATTCATGTATACATATATATGCAATGGTGGGTTTCTCTCTGGTGGCAGATATGCCCTGCACATCCAGCCAGGCTGCATGCTGAGAAGGTGTGATGTTTTTCCACATTTCCACATGCAGAGGCTGCAGCAGTCAGTCTTAGCTCCCTTGCACTCGTGACTGCCACAGGTTTGGGTCTCAGCAGCTGCATCTCTGCTGCTGTTATTGTCCTTTTCATTAAATAAAAATTTTACCAGAGCCCCTGAGCAAAGACATGAGAGTATTATTTCTATAGTACACAGTTTAAAGAAAGTATCAACTTGTCTTAGTTTTCACTTAGAAGGGAGAGTCAATAATTAATTAACCAATAATTAATGCACAAATTATTTTAAATACATTTTACTAGTTAAGAGTACAGAATAAAGCAGATTTCAGTTGTACCACAGTGACTTCAGAGCAAAAGTACTTCAGATTGAGAGGTCTGAGATCAACATCTACAGTGTCACCTTCAAGAAAGGGATCTCAGAGAAGAAGCCATGCGAAGAGGGCAGGGAAGGACCTACAGAATGTAACACCTGAATTTGTGTTTGTCAGTCTGCCTCTCTCACTTCTCCTGAGGAAAGTTTTCTGTAATGTTTTGGGTTTTTTTTCAGTACAGAAGGACAAGCTCCCCCTCATTCAGGGTGTAGCAAGTTCACCACCCTATTGACACCTCTGCAGCACTGAAAGCCATCTGCCTCCACCGGCCAAATTTCACAGGATCAGGGTTTTATTCTCTTCTACTTGCAAGTGCATCTAACAAAAACATTGGCCAGCTAAGCTGCTGCTCCCAGAGCTCAGGCTGTTACAAAACTGGTAATGCTCAAGCTATGGGACTTGGTGGCCTCAGGCTAAACCATCAAATCCCAGGACTTGTCCTTCCCTGTGGTCAGACTCTCCTGGGTGGGCAGCAGGGAGGGGGGTGTGATTGAAACTGCAGCCCTTGAAATCACCCGGCTTATCAATTCCAGTCTCCTGTAAAATCAAAAGATCAAAAATTCCTCCAAACCAGAGTGCAAAAGCTTTTGGCCAGTGACTAATAATAGCAAACCAATCCCCTTCAGCCCTCCCTGCTCATGAGAGTATTTTAACAGGGAATCCTGCCACAGCTGGACATCCCAGAGCTGATAACTGTGACTGATTCTGGGGACCTGGGCTCTAATCACAGAGGCTGAGCCTGCCTTTTTCTAAGATCCCAACATGAGGTCAGACCACTCAGTTCCTGCTTTCTGTGGTACAAAGGCGTGAAAATACAGTTTCTTAACGACTCCTCAGCCCTTATCCTTGGGAATTTTCTCTTGCATTCCTGCAGTGTTTACTCCCTGCCTTAAGGAATAAGTTGTTTACTGTAGTAAGTGCCACACAAAGCTTTTGTCCCTGGGTGTTGAGGTCCCTGCAGGGCCTTCCACTGTGCAAGGTCCTCTGATGTTCTCTGTAGTCCTACAGAAGCAATCACACGTTTTCAAATAAGCACAACTGGGTGAGTGCTTGCAGGATGAAAGCCCAGCCTCACTTCCTACCTGTAGGAAACTGGAAGTCACTGTAAGTCAATGCAGTCATCTTCTTTCTGAGAGCAGGATATGTGATTGACATGAAGAAATTACCAGGGTCAGGATCCCAGGATATAAAACACCCACTCCTTAAACCTAGGCAAACAATGGCCTCTCCCATCTACACCAAGGAGTGCTACCTTTCACTCTTTGCACGTCTGCAATGTCTGTATTAAGAGCCAAACATAGTATGGTGATGACTTGGCCTCTGGGGCTTGGGGAAGTTGGGGGATTAATGTTGGTCCCTAAACACAGAAATCTGACTTTAAACATCCTAGCCTTCCCAGAGGAAGTGTGGTGCTAGCTGTGGTGTTTTCAGGGGGATGTGAGCTCTGGATGTGTCTCACTGGAGACCTTCACTGTTCTCCACAAGAGCGGCTGTGCTTCAATCCAGGAGGCTTGCTAGACATGAAGGGTGTTCTGATTCAGTTTGGATTTTTATCTGAATGCAAGAGAACAGTGTTATGCCTTTTGAAAATGTAATGACATCCACCAGTGAAAGGCATCAGGCAAACAGGCTTCATCGCTTTCAGTCATTAGTAGATATTTGTAACCACTGTGGAGATGATGGTCTTAGTGCTGAAAAAGTATTTTGTCTGGAAGGCAAGTGTGATCAGTAGTACCCTTCCCTGAGAGTGCCTCAAGACACTCACTGCCCAATATTTTTGATTTTTTTATACTGTCATTTGTGATCAAAAATCCCTAAACATCATCTTTAACAAGCTGGCCAGGTTCAGTCTTTACCTGAGAGCTGCCAGAGGTTGATTTATAAGATCTTCTTGTAGGAACAATACTAGTGAAATGTAATACATAACTAACACAAATTAAACATCTTGGACACAGATGGAAACTGTGAAATCTCTAAATCTCAAAGAAGTCCTTCAACTTGAATTTTTTTTCTACTCGATTATATGATTATTGGATAAATAAACTATGTGATTGTTCAGCACATAAACATCCTTTGTTAAATGTGTCCGTCAATAGACAATTCATATAAATGATACTAACTATCATCAAAGGAGTAATAACGCCTTTATTGATGAATAAATCTCTAAAAGACAGATCAAATGGAGGTTAACTAGCCATGCATGACATTAGCAGGAATTAGTCTAAAAACAGCCTTGCAGGCATGCTGGCTACTGTATCTGGGGTGGGAGCAGCGTGGGCCATGCTCAGGGAAGGACCTGCAAGGTCAAAAGCCCTGCAAAAGCCATGCTGGTTATTTCCCAGTACATAGTCTGGCAACATTACTTCTATTTTGTATTTCTCTGTGGTTTTCTGTGGATGTTTAAAGACATCTTTGACATGGAGACTCTTCTAGCATGTCTGAAGAGCAGCAAGACGTGGGTGGCAAGCCAGCAAGGCTGTGCACAGGCCCATGTGGACTGACCTCTCCACCCAGCTACTGTCCCTGTGGAGGCTGCCTGGTTTCACCCAGCCTGCCAGAGCAGGGGGTGGCAGATGGGGGTGACATGAACACAGCCACACTTGCAGTCTTTGAATGTGGCTGAAAAGTTCACAGGACCCACAGTCCTTCCACCCTCAACAAAATTCAGTGAGCTCCCAAAGTCCATGTAAGGTGTTACATATGAACATGAAATATCTCTTTAAAAAGCTCTTTAAAAATCTGTTTAGACAGAAATGACCTCCACAGAGAAGGGCTTAGAAAAAAATTCTCAATAGCAACAGGATATGAAGTAAATAAAAATAAGACCTTTTCACAGGAAAACCAAGGATGGGACAATAACTGGGTGGAAAGGAAATATTCATGAGCCACAAAGTGGTGTTCTGCTGTTGATTTTGAATACATGACTCTCTTGGTCTGTATCCCAGATGAGTTTTCCAGCTGCAGTACAATTTTTTTTCAGAGCTGTGGCAAAGTAGTTGGAAAGTTTATGCCACTGGTGACACACCAACAAATGCCTCCCAGCACCTGCATCCATGACTGGACAGTGAAAAAGTGTTGGCAGCAGGAGCAGGGAGTTGTTCCTTCCTCTCTATTCAGCATTGGTGATGCCACATCTGGAGCACCATGTCCAGTCTGGGCTCCTCTTGGAAGAGAAACATGGACAGACTGGAGAGAGTCCAATGAAAGTCTGCGAACATGATTAAGGGACTGGAGCATCTCTCCCCACAGCAGAGGAGCCTCTGATATCCCAGTGCTCTGCTGCAAAGTGCTCAGAGACAGTGCCCAATTTCCAGCAAATGATGCAAACTCCTCTCAGCCATACGAGAGGCCAGTGGTGAGCTTTTGCCTTTGTCATGGAGATATATTACAGCCAATAATAAGCAATGAGCTCTTTTTCCCACATAAGATGAAATCAATGCACATTAGAATAGTTAGGTTGGAATTACACAGCATATTAATGACCCACTTGGTAACTACCAGTGATGAAAATTGGCAGGGCAAATTGTTTCTCTGTGTACAGAGCATTCCCAAATAGGACATTGGGGTGTCACTGTGACAGGACCACCAACACTACCTGAGGTGTTTGTAGCTGGGACTGTGTTGCTGAGTTAGTCCTTCAGGGTACTCCAGGTGTTTGGTCAGTGGAGAGGAAAGTCCATCTTCAACTGTGCAAACATCAGCTCTCATTGTATCTCTTTTTCCACTGGCTACAAATGGAGTCTAAAGAGAGTAGCTCCAGCTATCCAGACCATAAATTGCCATGTCACCCCAGACACCAGGGTAGGTTTGCCACGGTTTCCCTGTAGTGTTCAGATGCTCTCCAGTGTTTTGCATGGACTTTTTGGCTAGACTCACATTGCCTGGAATTTACATTCATAGCTCTTCACCCACTTATGGCCCCAGATATGAACTGAGTGAAGCCACTGGTTTGACAGCGAGCGATGCAGGTCAGGCACAGCAGCACCCTGACCATGCCCCCCATAGATCCTGCAGAGCAATGGAAAATCAGATAATTGATGACACAGGAACACAACATTGGAGACAGGCAAGGTGGAGCAAGGTTCTTCTTAATAGTAAGAAATGTAAGTAATGACTGACTCGAGGGAAAAAACCAGAAAGGTCAGCTCTTCTGCTTCTGACAGGGGTAACATATAAAAAAAAAAGCTAATTTGGAAAAATTTTGCTGGAGAATAGCTATCTGCTTCAGTGGTTTTTGAGCATGTAATGCCAGAGTGTGTTGCATACTGGCTTTGCCTGCTCTGTTCCAGAATATGCAAAGTTACCCACAAATGGCCAATTGTCTACAGTAGCAATCTGCATAATGAAAAGCTTGTACTTCAGCTTTTCTCTGCAGTTTTAGTTGAATGAAGGCAGGCAGTTTCAAAGGAGAATCACAACATGACAATCACAAATCTCAATGAAATTTAAGTACTCAGATTCTTTATAAAACTACCCTTGTAGGACCAGAGTGATCAGAAGTGGCTGTTTAATAGACCTGGAGACTTGCATTCTGAAGTTATGTACAAACTAAACATAGCAATGTTATCCCTACCTTTTTTTAGCCTTTTCATCTCAGGAGCAGGGTCACACAGTTGTGAGTGTAGGTCCCATGGGTAGAGACCACAGGTTTCAACACCAGCACTGTGCTGGCCTGCAATAGGGTCAAAGCTATAGAAATCTCTGTAAATCACCTCTGCAGCCACCCTGAATATTTCTGGGTAGTTCTTTGCAGGATTTTGCAGTTATGTTTGGTCTGTGCAACCCCACACATCCTTGTCACAGAGCTGTAACTTTGGTCAGGCAATTCTCACTGTGGTGCCACAGAATCTCTTGCTAACAGTGCCTCCCTCTGTTTTCCTTGCTTAGAATTATGTCAATAATGAAAGCAAATCTTCCAGTGTCCTGACATTTCCTTGCATCACTCAATGAGAAGGGCCAAACAAAGTAAATTTATGGGCTGGACTCTTTCTAGTCTAAGTAAAACTGCATTTGCCAGAGCCAGCAGTACTGGAGCAATCATTCCAGCTATGCTTCTACATTCTCCCTCCTAAAAACAAGCACTGGGCTGGTAGAAGGAATGACCCAGCTTCTCTCCTACCAAGGTCTCTCCATGTCAAGATTCACACAGTTTTACAATGAAAAACTGAAGCACTGAGGGCTGGAATCATACCTTTAAATCACCTGCCTTTCAATAGAAATCACATGGACATCTGCACCTCAGCTATTCCCAGGCTTGCCTCGCAGCCTGAGAGGCATTTCTAGAGTCTGATCTGCTTTAGTATTTGTTCTCAGACTTTCAGCAGCATGTTGTAAGTATTATTACAAATTGTAATAACCCAATTAATATTACTGATAATAATACAAGCTATTGTCAGAATCTAGAGAAGAAGGGAAGAGAAGGTGCGGGAAGGTGCGGGAGGGGAGGGGAGGGGAGGGGAGGGGGGGGGGGGGGAGGGGAGGGGAGGGGAGGGGAGGGGGGGGGAGGGGAGGGGAGGGGAGGGGAGGGGGGGAAGGGAAGGGAGGGAGGGAAGGGAAGGGAAGGGAAGGGAAGGGAAGGGAAGGGAAGGGAAGGGAAGGGAAGGGAAGGGAAGGGAAGGGAAGGGAAGGGAAGGGAAGGGAAGGGAAGGGAAGGTGGGAAGGGAAGGGAAGGGAAGGGAAGGGAAGGGAAGGGAAGGGAAGGGAAGGGAAGGGAAGGGAAGGGAAGGGAAGGGAAGGGAAGGGAAGGGAAGGGAAGGGAAGGGAAGGGAAGGGAAGGGAAGGGAAGGGAAGGGAAGGGAAGGGAAGGGAAGGGAAGGGAAGGGAAGGGAAGGGAAGGGAAGGGAAGGGAAGGGAAGGGAAGGGAAGGGAAGGGAAGGGAAGGGAAGGGAAGGGAAGGGAAGGGAGAATAGAATAGAATAGAATAGAATAGAATAGAATAGAATAGAATAGAATAGAATAGAATAGAATAGAATAGAATAGAATAGAATAGAATAGAATAGAATAGAATAGAATAGAATAGAATAGAAGTCTCTGAAAAGCATCTATCCCTTCAGTATCTCACATGAACAGCTGAATAAGGAGTTTTCTGAATAACAGAACCCTCACACTTCAGAATCTGATCCAGAGTGAAATCCAGATCTTGATACCTAGGATTCGCTATTTCTCTAGAAATTCAACAGTAGTTACATATTGGGATTTGGGAGTCAGTTCAGATATCAGCTTTTATGGTGCTACTTACCCCAAAGCAAGCAATAATGATTTTATGGTAATTATCCTCCTGCCATCTGGTAAACAACACAGTACTACATCATGTGATATCATGTTTTTGCTGATCCTGGCTGATCCCTCTTTGAGGCACTGTTAACATACACAACATTTTGTTTTCCCATAGGAGCTCCTTGGAGGACAATTAGTTAAATCCACTACTCTAATCATGTGGATTTGTTTTGGAGCAAGACAATCTCATAATACAAAATGCCTATTTCAGTTTGAACAAGCAGATTTATTAAAGCTTTTATGTGCACACTGTGTAGCTACCATACACAAAATTAAAATCCATCTGGAGTCAAGAGAATATACAAGCAAACTAAATACTACAAGAGCAATAATATTACTAGCTCTCACATCAAGCTTGCAGTCAATGTAATATTTTATTGTTATTCATAAGAAAATAAAATAGTACTAATACTTTCTGCTCATGGCCAAGTCCTGATACACTTACATAGCAAAGGCCATCTTTTTTTAACAACTTCTGTGCCTGCTTTGCTTTCCATGCTGGGAAATTCTAAGGCTGTGAAAGGCTCTGGTCATAGTACACTGAGGCACAGACTGGGATTGGCACAACCAGGTTTGACCTCAAAGCTACAAGGCTGATTCCCTGCTGGGCTGGGACCCTCAGCATCTCCAGTAGTGCCCAAGGCCATTTCTTGACTTACTGCCACCACAACACCCCTTTGCCCTTCACAAATACTCCTCTCAGAACTTGATACCCTGAGTCAGTAGGAGAATGGTTCATGCAATTCTACTCCAGACTTTTTGACTTTATTCAGCCTGATGAATTAAAAGGTATGGTCTGTAATCCCCAAATTTAGCATGGTGGTTCTGTTCTAATTATATTCTGTGATATCCTAATTTTCTCTTTATAGCTCAGCTAAAAATAGTTCATACACATTTTTGCATTACCTTCAGGCCAAGAGGAAAATCCAGCATTTAACAGTAGATCCCACAGACAATCAGAATTTATTCAACCTTAAGGCTCCTGGGACATGCTTGGGAGTCCATTTCCCCAGACAAGACACTGCTCAGGCAGTGCTGGGGCAGATTTGTCCAATCCTCATGCTGCACACAGGAAAGTTAGTGCTGGGAAGAGGTCTAGATATCCATAAAGAGTGAACACATTGGGTGTTACCCTTCTGGACACGATGAAATGATGGGGTCAGTCAAATTAGTTTGTCCAGAACCACAGAAAGAATCAGTGTCAGGGTTAGAAATAAAACTTTCTGGTGTCTGGTTAATACCTTTACCTCCTAAATGAGAAAACTGAGGAAGGGCTTGGATAAAGTCACCAGTAGCTGTATTTTCACACATTTTCTGCCCTACTCTTCATTGATGTACCTTAACATAGGGCTCATCCCTACAAAATTTTCTCCTCCAAGTACACCAGTATAACAGAATAGGGGACAGACTTAGATACAACTGCAAGAAAGGACTTCAATATACCTTTAGATTTTCTATAGCTTCTGGATAATCCCCTGGGAATATAGCCACAGATGTGTGGAAGGGCTGTATTGGTTGAATTTTGGGGTGATAGAGCCGTGCCCAGAGTGGTTCAGCTGCTGTGAGGGTGGTGAAGAGTCAAAGACAACACTGGGTGACTTTGGTGGGAGATTAGGTCTGGAGGCAAAGCCAGAGAGTTTGCAAACAGCAACACCATTTATTGAGATTGCATTTGAGCTGTACAGCCATTACATTAACACAGTCCAGCAAGAAAGAAGTCAGTTCAGCCAGGCACATCTTTGAACTGCAGAATCATCAGGTCTGGGCTGTGCTGAGTTGCTCTGCTGAAAAGGCTGTGCCACCGTGGGCTTTGCCTGGTGTGTGCTGTTTGCCCTTCCTGTGCCACTGCTCTTCTCACATATTTCCCCTTGGGACCTGGGTGAAATATTTTCCGAGATAGCTCTGAAAAGGGGAGTGATAGCTGGTGGAGAGAACAGAAAACGTGACTCAGTTCCTGAGGTTAAATAAGATTTATTTTGGGACATTGTCCTAACACAGCTGTGGGTTGTTTGGTCATCTTGAGCCTTTATAAATTTTCTTTGCAGCATATTCCATAGCAGTGCAGCCCTGATCTACTGTGTATCCATCATGCTAAGCATTTCCTAGAAATCTGATTGGAGACTTGCCTCTGAAGTCTACTAAGGACCAAGTTACATTTAATTATGAATATGTTCATTTGATTTCCTTATTATCATTTTAATACTGCCTTGAGGGAAGGATATGTGGATGTCGTGGTTTTAAACCAGTAACTAAACACTGTCACCCCATGACAGTGGAGAAGGAAAAGAAGGAATAGAAAGTGCAGTATCCTCATTTCCCTAGTAATGTGCCATGTACTTCCCACTTGCTATCATTTACTTAAATGTATAATCATCATACTATTTTTATGGGTCTAATTGTTTTATTTGGGTTCCTTTCTGTCTCATTAGGCCAATTTTCTGCTCCCATTCTTTTTGTGATAATAAAAAGAATTATAAAAACAACATTAGAACCAACCCTAGTGCTGCCTGTGAGATGCTTTGCTTTCTACAGTAAAGCTTCTGCATCTGCATTTCATTTTACATCCCATATTTATTTCCCCCTGTATTATACACAGGGTTGATGTTTGTATTCTGGTCTGATGCAAATGGCAATGTGTGATTTAGAAAGAGCAGAATTAAGAAGCAAATTAAAACCAAAACAAAGTAGTTGGCTTAACAAAAAAAAAAAAAGTGTTGGGATTAAAATATTCTGGAGTAAGTTTTGAATATTTTTAGGGTCTCAAAAATAATTTGGATGCTCACATCTTAGACTGCACCCACACCACAACCCAATGCAGCTGGCAGGAAGTTTAGATAGTGTTTCAGACAGATAAAATATCATTAATTTAGCAAATCTTGCTGTATTTCCTTAGCATTGAATTCAAAACCAATGTTGAGTTTTGGGCTCAAAACACAAGAATTTTGTATAAGAATTTGATTTAATTTCAAGCCTTAGCTTATTCCTACAATAAATTGCTATAGTCTTTGCTTACATAAAAAGTAAAATGCATTTTAAAATACTGTGGACATTTTTGTCTTCAAAAATTTTGCTGATATTTAATTATACAGATAGGTATAAATATATATATGTAGAGAAAGTATCTTCATTTAAAGTGTTTATTTTCAAAATATACAATAAAAAATATAGGTTTAATAATGTATTCATCCCAAAGACTTTACACAATTTCCCAAAACATATATTGCCTTTCATATTAATAAGAAAATTCTTATAGGTTCTTCCATGCATTAAATATTTTCTTGATTCACGATTTTATTTGTGAGGAGCCCCCTTGCAGATGGAGGCTGAAATTCTCCCTCCCCTAAATCGAAAGGAATCCTCCCCTTGACCTCCATAGAGTCAGCCTTTTGGGGACAGCTGACAAACATGTGCTGAGCTAGGAAGTACAAGCTGTGAGGATAAAAAACAGGCTATGAATGAAAGGATTCCTACATGTGTCTCTAGAGTGAGGGTCAAATCCTCAGCTGGTGCATAGTGGCTCGCTTCTACCTCTCCTGCAGATTTCCTTCCCAACGCTGGTATTGTACCATCATGTGCAGCACCCTATCCCAAACCCACTGACTCACAATTCAAAGTATCAAAGTGTTCAAATTACAGCACCCTGCTATTTTCCCCACCTTCTCAAACACAGAATTTTACACAAAGCATCAGCTGACATAGGAAACGTGGTCTTATTTGGGCAAGCTTTTTCTCTGAGCCTGCCAACTGCTCTGAGCTAAACAATCAATGCTGTCCTTCTCAACTTTTTCCTTTCCAATTAATTAATTTAAATTGACCATTAAGTCAGCAGAGTTTTTGATTGATATTTTCATTAACAACCTTCTCATGCAGACCTGTCCAACACCTAAGAAATGTATGATAATGTCCAATCTGCATGAAGGGGTCTGAGCATCTCCCTTCACCTCTCAGTGCTAGTGAGTTATTACTCGAATTGTGCTTGCTGTTTCATTGAGTGTAATTTGAATACAGATTAGCTGCCCCAGTGTTCCAGAGCTTTGGCATTATCATTACTGGGGACAGTAATTTGACTGATGAACACACGGGTTATCACAAGGTCATCACCTTCACAGTATTGGAATGGTCCATCGTCCCAATTTTGGAGGGAAGGAGGCTAAACCTTTCAATAGCAAAATTAAGTCCTGTAAATTAACTTGTCCGATAACTTATTGAATAAATCCTTTACTAATTAAAGAACCAATAGGACCCTTTGTTCTCAGATCTTCAAAGGCTTTATTAAAATCAATAAAGTAATATCAATTTCACAGTATTTTTTTTTTTTTTGTAACAGGAATTAAGATCCTTCATCCAATTAGACTCGAATGTTCTGTATATGTAAAATGATTTTAAATGTTAGATGGCAAAAGGAAAGATACTGAGTTTATTCTGTGAAAGCAATTATCTGCCAGCCACGCCTCTCAAAAGATTTGTTCTTGCTTCATTAGCACTCAGAAAGTGAAAATGCAGCAGAAAATTTTCTTCATACTTACAAACTTGTGCTTTGTGGGACAGGGGACAGTGTCACACTGCAACAATATTGTGCTTACCCTGCTGTAAGATTTTTTCCACTATAAAAGAGCATTGGGATATGCAACCATAAAGAAAATTCATAATCTGTACTAAAATACACAATATGAAGTATAAACAACCATTTACAAACATCAGTGGGACTGGCACCTCAATTAGTGACACTACAGCTCTTTGGTGACACATGAAATGAGTGTGGTGGCCTCAAACCAGCCTCAGGTGATCTCCACCAATCCATCTATTTGTGCACTTGGCATTATTGGTTGACCAAGACATTATGTAATAAGTTATAGTTTAGGGGAAAAGGTATGGAGACAGAAAGAAGTCATTATAATGCCTAATTACATTGTCTGGCTCCTAATAAAGGTATCACTTTTATTTTTCCAAACAACAATTCTCTTGGAAATGTTTTTTTTCAAGGGTGCAGTTGCACTTAATGTGTCTGGAAAAATTCAAGGAAAAAGGTTTTGTAAATTTTTAATACAAATTTGAAAATATTTGTTTCATTATTTTGAAGGAGTGTATTCTTCTGAAGATAAACTAAACCACATGAAATTAGATTTTTTTGCATGCTAATAAAAGATTAATTGACAAAATTGCTGTCTATTGCTATCAATAAATGAAATTAAGTTTAAAAATTTTTGAAGAATCACAAATGTTCTAAGTAAATTTTTTATAGTGGCAACAATAGAAATATCCATTTGACTGCAGTGGTACCCAGACATGAATATTTTAGTGAGAATAAGACAGAGAAGATGAGAATTAAAATGCGAAAAACTAAACCACACCATTTCTACCAGCAAAAACACATACATGAAAATTTCCTGTCTGACCATTTATTTATATGGTCCCAACATGTTCAGTGAAAAAGTAAATCGACATTTTAAAATTACTCTTGCACCAACTGGGTGAAATTTCCTTAGTATCATAATTAGAGCATTTCTTTAATTACAGAGAATTTTTCCCTGTTTCAGTCATCCCAGAGAAACATTTTGAGATTGGGAGCTCTCTTGGGAAGTAGGAGATGAGCAGGGCACTGGACCCAAATCCTGGTAGTGCCAGTGATACTCTCAGCACCAAGTCCTTCTGGAAAAGTGATTCATCCATCAGTCCTCAGGAAGTAAAAGATAAAGATGAGGGACATGGAGAGAGAAGAAACACCTCTGTGCCCAGACCTTTGGAAACTGATCTGATGTCACCAGCAGAGGGATTTGAAAGTGAATTCCTGTTAAAAAGACTTTGCGGGAAGTGCTTTGAAAATGCTGTCACTAAAGCAGAACAACTTGTTGAGGTGGGTACAGAAAAGCTTCTCTACAATAGAATTCACTGATGTTTTTGTCACATCTCACTTTTAAGGCTACTCTAAATGTATCCAAATTAATCTCCCATACCACTTTATCCTGCATTTTCATTACATATTATTTTTGACATTTCATAGCACTTTGTCAACATTAGCTAATTAATTCTCCCAATATCCCTCTGGGGACAGCAAGTAAACACCATTATACCTCTTTTAAACTGAGCCAAGGAGGTCTTGTGCAACAGCTTTTCCTGAGGCCATCATGTTTTCTTCCTTTCCTTGGTCTCTCAGCATCAAGGCAGAGCAATTAGATCCTGACCTTTTCTGTCTCCTAGTTTTGGGCTTGGATCCCTGAATCACACCTTTACTGACATTAGTGACCTACTGTGTGTATGTCTAGAAGATAAAGAGCTAAATCTCAGTAACATCTCCCATGCCAGTCCCAGTCTATAGCTTTTATTTTTAAGAAAGTTAACGGCAATTCCTATGTGCTGCCACAGAAGAAAAAAGACACCAAGATTTAAAAAATACTTCCTCTGTGAAAGAATTCAGTCTATGTAAATCAATTAGTCATCAAAACAATTTGACACTTGGAAAATTGAATCTTCAATTAGATATTATCTTCCCAATATCCTTTATATCCTCCCCAGATAGAGATAACACCTTTGTTATCTCACTGAGAATCCACCTCCCCTACTTTAGCAGAAATGATCAACTGATAGTTATAAAACCCTTGATGCTTGTCCTTGGATGAGAGAGTCCCACAGAGCCATGAAAACATTAGAAGCCATGGGATGAAGCTGATACTACAGCCTCAACAGTGAGATTTTACAACCTGGTTAAAGTGAGCTATTCCAGCCCTCCTGCAACATCTGTGATTTAGAGATCTCTTTACCTTGGAAACCGCTTCTGAATCCTGTTACTGGCAAGAACGGGATGAAAAAAAGGAAGGTTTTCTTTCTCCAAGGATAGTCACAGTACCTTGTACATCCCATCATGCTTGGCAAAGGAAAGCATCTTTCTTTCATGAAGACAGTCAAAACCAAACTGAGAAGTGGCTTCAGCGCATCCTAAAGTTTGACTTTGGCTTGTCATCAGGGAAGTGATGTGAGCCCAAAGGGCAAATCAAGCTCAGCTGTGGGGCAGAGGAAGATGAGGATGAGCACTGAAGGATGAGCATGGAAGGAGCATTGACTGGAGGCCTCCCCTCTGTGCATCAGAGCTCTGAACCACCCTGTAGGGTGTGTTCAAGGCAACACCAGTGAAGAAATGGCAAAAACATGCATTTCTCATTAGGATTCCTGATTTTATTGAATTCCCAACATTTATTATTATGCTCCCCTTTCTCTGGGAGCAAATTCTTTTTCATATGTTACACTCTGAGCATTTCTGAATGCCACGCAATCTAAGATAGGAACAGAGCAATGTTGAATTAACCTCCAGACCTGCCTATCTGATAATCCACAATGCAGCTGCTGCTCCTTTCCTGTAGCTCACTGAAGCTCTCTGTTTTACTGGGGATGTCTCAGAAATTCTTGTCTATTCAGAAGCTTCTGAGTACAGTGACCACACTGGCACCATTCCTAGATATCATATAAAATGCATTGACTTGCTCCAGCTTCTGGTTTGCCCCTCATCGTCTTGGTTTATGTCCACTTCAATGTGATCTCTGAAGAAGAGGACAGCAATTACTTGCTTACTGCCCCTGTGGGATCCACCTGACCCAAACTCTGAAACACAGGGAACATGCTGTGACATCAACGATCAAGTCTGACTCCAGCAGTTACCTCCTCATATGGCTTGAGAAGAAAAAACCACCTTTCAAGATGGACATGATTTATGTGGAAAAGCTGTTATTTGTGGAAAAACTGAAGAAGCACTTCTCTAACACTGGTTGCTCCAGCAAACTGTCAGTGTAAATCTTGTATCTGGGGTAACTCCAAAATTGGACCAGTGCATGAAGTAATTTTGGAAACAGCTTAAATCATTTACCTGAGCCAGTACATAGAGGTCACCTAAGGTGCAGAGTCTGAGTGAAAATGAAAGAAATTCAGCTATTCACTGCAATATTAAAAACCAGATAGCAGGAAAAATGTTCCTCTATGTCATACTAAAAATCAAATTTGCTCTAATCATAATCTTACTCAAGATGGTTTGCTTTTTTCATAGCACAAGGGACAATTATTTATTTTAGATTAAATTTAGATCTCAGCTGTGAGCAGTGATGTAGAGTATAACCCCTGAAAACTCAGTTGCATTTAAGAGCAAAGATTATGGCTTCTTTAACCTTCAGAAACTATATGCTATTATAAACCCATGTTCGTTACCTGGTGTAAATATACTAATATCAACATCAGATAAATACAAGATGCATCAAAAGATTTAAGGCACCTGTTGTGTATTTAAAAGAATTATATCTTGTTTATGGAACAGTATAAAATGCACAACTGATTTATATAGCAGCTAGTCTATTGCAGGGGAAATCTCATTTCAATCATAAATGGCAGAAGTTGATTTAAGAATTCATTCTTTAATGGGTCTGCAATGTTCAAATTTAAACTCATTCAATTCATCAGCAAAATATTCAATATGGGGCACAGGGAACTCATTTAGGCAAACAGCGACTTTTAATATAAATTTTCCAGGAGATTTCTCCATCGATTCAGCAGTTTAGTGCAAAATGATTTGTGCGATACATTCTCAAGGATCAATGCAGGCCAAGTCAATGGCTAATATAAAACAATCATCCCACCGACTACAGAGAACGTGTCAATGAACTTTGACTTCACATTGAACTGCTCTGTGGAAAGGAGAAGGAAGTCTGATAAAAATTAATCATAACTGTCCCCTCCTCCCCTTACTCTTACCCATTCTCTGTTATTATTGTTTGTTTGTACTACAACATAACTTGGAAATCTCATTCGGGACTAGAGCCCTGAAGTGCTCGATTCTGTGTAAACACGTGTGAAGGTGCCACCTTTGCCCTTAAACATTAATGTCCTCAGTCCTCTGGCTGCTCTTGATGTGAGCCATCATCTCACATGAACGTGGGAATTACAGTGAGGAGCTGTCTGAGCTGCTGCGCCTTGAACCAGAGAAGGTCCAAGAGTTCTGACCACCAAATCTTTGGACAAGGCCAAAAACCAAAGAGGACCCAACACAGCAGTGACCTTTGCAATGTTAGTCTTTGTGCTTTGTGCAATTACCCTTTTGGATGGTCTTGGCAGTCATTTTGCAGGATCAAAGCCTGAGAAAAAGAAGTAGAGCACGTCCACTTTCATTTGTTATTCTCCCTAGGTTTTAAGAGTGTACCTAGAACCCTTGGGTGGGCTTCTGGTGAAGTCTATTTGCAGCTGATAGTAATTAAAGTTATTTAACCATCAACTAAGTCATTTACTGCATGGCCAGAGCCTTCAAGAGTGCACCAGATTCCTGGAGAGATGAGGAAAGGGCAGCATGGACATAACACTGCAGCCTTAAAAATAAGTAGTGTCAGGTGGGTGAGGCTGAAGTCACTGGTCTAGAGGGAATGGGATAAAAGAAAAGGCCAGCTGACAATGGATGTGCCTCCTGGCCAAGATATAGATAGTTGAACACAGGCAGATATTTGGAACTGATTTTAGGGATCCAGTGGAATATTATGGAAAAAAGATATTAAACAAGGTCTTGCCTGAGCTCCATCTCAGCGTGTTATGATGAAGCAACATCTGAAATGATGCCCATTCTGTCCTTAGCTCTGGCCCCTTAAGTGTCTGGAGACAGGTGAGTATTCATTTCAGCAGGTTGTGATTTCACTAAAACAAGTACGATTGAGCATCTTGGGCAGCTGAATTACCTCAGCTCAAGCCTGATAAACTTAATAATAAAATAAATTATAATAATATAATAAATATATTTATATATATTATATATTTATATAATATATATATAATAATAAAATAAAAAATAATAAAATAAATTCTGTTTCCTGAAAGGTTTTATCAGTTGACTAAGTGGTGCTGATCTGCATGATGATGTTGTTGTTCATGGCTGGGTTAAGGACCACTCTGGAAATGGATTTTATTGATTGCTCTGGACTCCCTCAGTTTTTTAAAGCATCCATTGAGCTACAAGAGAAATTTACATACTTTTATATAAATTCACATATGTTGTATAAACAGCATGTACAGAGACCTAGTCTTCCAAATCAAAGTCTTCTGGAGAAAGTATAGTGTAGCTTCAATTAATACCTTAGATTAAGTTCCAACATGTATCTGGAGTACAGCTGAAACATGTTTTTAGTCATAAAACTTTTAGATCCTATGTTTAAATGTAGTAATGCAGAAGTGGGTGGGAAGTGGAAGGGCATAATAGCATGGTGTAGAGGCATCTCTAGGCTTATTTCTCCAAACCCACCTCCATTTTTTTAAACTGAAGGTTTCATTCCTGAGCTCCATATCCTACTTCAGAAAACTGATGAGTGAGGAAGTAGGGCATTCATTAAGGTTAGGACTGAAAAATCAAAAGACTGGCTACTGTTTTTAATAGGTTTTTGGTAATCTGATACATTTAGAGCTGGAATACAGACTTAAATTACACTGAATGCCATATAAACAGAAGTCAAATAAGATCAGAGCTGGATGTAAATATTGTCAATTGTGTCAGAGGCTGACTGTACATCTTGCATCCTAATCATGCCTCTTTCAGAAAGATTTAATGAGTGCAGTGAACTCTCTTCATCAGCTACATAAGGTACATTGCAATGCCTCTCTAATGCTTATTGTGATGTACCCAGAAAGAGAACATTTCTGGAGACACCAAATGCCAGCAGGAACAAAAATCCAACACTTTCAACAGCAGAAATTTTCCATGTTGACTGCCCCAGCTTGGGTTGGTGTTGGGGAGCTATTGTCAGATTCAAAGTCAGAAAAACATTCCCATTGGAGAAAGCTTATTGTGTAAGTTACAACAGCAAGAATTTCAAGGCAGATCTTCCAACCATATTTAAATTGAATTAAGTACATTGGACTTTACCACAAGGTCTTGACATTTTCAGTCTTCCCACCAATTTCAATGAAGTTTGGTTCTCACTTCTTAAAACATTTTCTTCCTTGGGTTACATGGTGGGTTTTTTCAGTATTGCTGAAAATTTGGAGTACTAATTGACTGTGAAAATCAGCTTTCATTATCCATTAAAAGACGCAGGACTTCGGAGCTTTATTTTTTATATGACTATCTAAAGGATCCAAATTGTCTGATAAAAAAGGGGGCAGTAATTTTGTACTGTGTAAATTACCTCATACTTGCCACTACAAAATGGAAGCATTCCAAACCTTTTCTGCTTTGACAATCAAGATTTATCAAGGAAGTTAAACAGCAAAAATTATCATCCATCTGCTTCTCGAGTTTCATTTAATTTTTGCCATGTCATGAAGATGACACCAAGTCTGTTACATTGGTTTTACTGTGTTTCCCTGCCCAGGCTGGGAATGCCAGTACAAAAAGTTTATATGCAAACCCCACTGTAATGAAAATCAAAGAAAATATTGATTTAATTTCCAAATTATTAATCAACTTCACACCTGAACAAAAAATATTGAATTGCTCAGCTCAAGCAAATCCTAACATCTTTGCCTCTGGCTATGAGTCCAAGAACTGATGAAGGACAAAATGGTAATGCATGTACTGTATACATCTGGGGAAGATCAGCTTTCTTTAAGAATAAACATATCAGCTGTACAGCAAAAAGAGTTTTGCAGTATCCAAGCAAATGAAAAATAATAGAGGATTAAAGAATGTAAAGGACAATCTGGTTTCAAGACAATAATTTCCCATGCAAACTCTCTCTTCTAAGAGGGTGAAACAGAGTGAAGAATACAGCAATACAACAAATAATGGACCTATTTGAGATAGTGCCTCAGGAAATTTGACTTTTTAAAGTATTTTTCCAGTGTATCTGTCTTCTCGCAGGAGCAGAGGTTGATAACCAAAAGGAATGGATGGGCAGAATCCTGAGGAGGAGATCAGTTAGGGAATTGTGCAAACGATAGAGAGGCTGGGTCATATAGCAGAGCTAGAGATGTCAGATAGTGAGCAGGCTGCCAGATTAGCTCACCCGTTTTTGCAATACTTAAAAATGTTGTATTGGAACAAACTGCAGTGTACACACCTCAAGGGAGAATATATCAGCTGCAACTGCCCAGATTGTACAGAATCACTGAGAGTTACCTGATACTCAGGGAATGAGAAAATCTAGATAAAGTGAAAAATAAATGGCATGAAAGAAAAATAGGCAAATGACACAAACCCTGTCTAGGCACATCTTATCCCTCTTAGTTTATTTTTTATTCCAAGGTCAATTAAAAAAGCCGCACAAACTTATTCAACAGTTAGAAATTTTTATCTCTATGAGATAAAATCTGACTTTTCTCCTGATAGTTTTTTTCAGCCTGACAGTTGGATCCAAAAAATTGTGCTAGGTTTTAATAGGAAATGTGGGAACAATGCTTATCAGAATTAGGGCATTATAATAATTATTAGCCGGAACAACAAAAACATTGAACTTCAACCTGAAATTGAATAAATACTGATGTTTACATAAGGTGCAAACAGTCATTTAAGAGTATTTGCTACAAGATGTAGCTTGTGAAGTGCTGCATACACCCATGAGTCAGGTAAGAGATCGCACTGGCATCAAGTTTTTTGCAGTGTCACATTCCTCATTCATTTGAATTGGCCCATGTTGGTTCTCCATTAAAGACCAGTTGTGTACTTAGCTCCTGCTTTCTTAATTAACCCACTGTTGTACAAAACCAAGCGTGAGAGAGCTGGTGGGACAGGATTATAAAATATTTACAAACTGGTCAACCCTCCTAGTAAGAAAAGGATGGCAGTCCATGTCTGCTCTCTTGGGCAGTTCTGCGTGTCCATCAGGACTTGAAAATCTCCCCTGCCTGAGAATTTTATACTTTTTACTCCCCCAGTTCAGAAATTATAATTTCTGGGGTTCCCTCAGGCTTTGGGACAACTCAGGCCTCTACCACCACTCTACTGCATTGATGTAATTTCTGTCTGCGTTTTTGTTGTCTAAGCAGTTAAAAGTAACCAGAGTAATAGTTTTTTAAGTTCATATGGTTTCCAAAAATCTAGCAAGT
Organism: Pseudopodoces humilis; assembly: GCF_049639895.1. Taxonomy (NCBI): domain Eukaryota; kingdom Metazoa; phylum Chordata; class Aves; order Passeriformes; family Paridae; genus Pseudopodoces; species Pseudopodoces humilis. The sequence continues at coordinate 7,131,018 of NC_142205.1, read as the reverse complement.
GCTTTGATTTGCATCCATTTGGATCAAAAGAGAGAAATTAAAAATACAACTAAACAAGTCAGTGGAGTGTGCAGGCTCTTAGAGAACATCCCAATTAAATTCTATTTAAATTCCTGCCCCTTGAAAACTTATCCCCAAACTATGTCTCACCCATCTTACATACAGAGCTCAGTGACAAAACTAAACAGTGCAACAATTTGCAGTATCACTCTAAATATACGTTATTTTCAGTGAAAGGATGATAACAGAGTCAAGATCTGGTCTTTTGTTAAAGACTGTGTCGATGCAGAGTAAACAGCCTAGTTATGAAGCATTTAATGTAAACAGAGGGAACAGAGTGTTGTACCTTCACAAATAAATGGAAAAAAATAGCATTTCCCCCTGCATTTCTAATGACAAACTTGAATAGCTAACATATTAAAATAACATAGTTTTATGTTAATTTTTGTCTCGTATTATTTTGTTTGTATGATCCTTGGGCAAAAAGTGTCAACAGCATTTTTTTTTCAGGTTCATTAATAAACATTTTTAAAAATTGTTTTTTTTGCCAGAAAATATCAGTTCATTCCAAATTTTCACAAGAACAGTTCAGCTTCAGCTCAAGTCAACTTTTTGCCTAAAGAAAAATGCTGCAGCAAATTCCAGGATAAGGAGCTTTGTACTGAGGCATCCCAATCATTTTGATTTTATTGCAGACACAAGCAGAGGCCATAGCCAAATTTTGATGCCAGTTACAGATTTCCAGCCCCATTGATTAACATATTCCTTTCATCCAATTTCAACAGGATGGAAAAAGATCTAAACTTTGCAAACTGTTGTTCTGTACCTATTGCAAAAAAAAAAAAAAAGTCTGATTTAAAATGCAGACACCTTTGGAGAAAATATCATCAGATTCAATAACAGAAAAGGCATGCACATTAATTCCAGACATAGAATTACCAATCCCAGACTGTGCAAGCTGGTTTGCTCCCTCAGTTGTGTGGAAATGAAAAGCAGCTGAAACCTTGCTTTAACCAGCACATCGTACTGTTTCTCTTTAATCTAGTTTTGCTGAGTTTCCCATCCTGTAATTGCAAACCTTTAATAAAAAGAAGAGGGAATTTGGGGTGATGTCATGGGAATTGAAAAGTGGAACAATAATTAGCTGTGTTTTTACGTGACATTTCTGTAATTAACAAAGGGGAAAACAAAATCAAGGGGAGGAATTGAAGAGGATGGAGGCAGGAAGGGAACAGACTATATTGAATTGTGAATCTCTACTTTTCCTCTCTAAATAAATGAAACCAATAAACTTTAATAGTGCTAGTGAATGTGCCTTACCATTGACTGAAAATCAGATTTGGTATTGATTTGATTTTCAGAATATTACTCAATCAAGCACACTTAACTGCAGAAATTTTGTATTTTTTATATCATAAAAAAACCAGTGCAAGCAAATCTGCCAAGCCTCCCCTCTGGCTACAAGTCTAACAACTGTTGAAGGACAAAAGATAATATATGTGAATACCATTGCCATGGTTCACTGGGTTAAAACAAACGGCCCCCATTTGACCTTTAAATTGAAGGGTTTCCTTTTATATCACTAGAGGCAAAATGCATGGACATGAGTACAACAACAACAAAAAGGGGACTCAAGCAGCTGAGCTGTATTTGATTTGAGGGATTTTTATTCATTTTTAAGGGGATATTTTTTCTTTTCCTTTGGAGGGAGGTAAACCCAAAAGTCAAATTGATGAAGAGAAATGGAATCGGAATCTGGACTGGGTTGAATTCACTGCTGCTTGGTTGGTCACCCTTAGGGAAATGATATGTGTGCAGCTGGGATGATGAATTGGGTTTGTTTAAGTCATCATTACATTGTACTTTTTTATGGACCTCAGTATTTATAACACTTAAAGTTGATTGAGTAATGTGGGTTGCCTCGGCGTCCCCGCTGGTCAGCTGGGGTGACGAGCCTTGACAGCAAACATGAAGATATTACTGCTCCAAGACTGGTCCAGGATGTCGGGGTAATCTTAAGCAATCTGCTGCTTGCTCTTGTGTGTAATACACTGTTGAAAACTTTCCCTGTGAGTGCATATGTAGGTTTATATGTAGGCTTCGACATATTTGGTGAAGAGCTCAAGCAACTCAGAGCTAAAACAAGAAGGCAGCTGCTTTAATGTAATTAATTTTTTTCTTTTTAAATTCAAACTTTTGCTTCAGAATAGCATCCTTACAAATTGGGAACAGAGTGACTTTTAACTACATTTAATGTCTTCATTCTTTCGGATTAGTATCCCCTCTCTGTTTCTGCTGAAGTCCAGTCAGCTTTCTGTAATCATTGGGAGAAAATAAATGACTCAGGAGCATTTCTTGTTCAAGCATCTTGTCTTGAAGAGAGCCACAGTGATATCAGACTAATTATGTTTAAGCCATCAGCCCTAAAATTTAGGGAAATGGAACAATGTGGGCATCCAAATGTAGCATAGAGATCAGAAGCTCAGCTATGAGAGTTGGACATTGGTTTACCATGAATGTGTGAACATTGGTACTCTATTTGAAAGCACTGGGGTAAATGTGCTGCAGCCACACACATTCCTGCTTGTGGTTATTAGCAACGTGAGGGGTTTACTGAATGCAAAACAATACCTTGTTGTTTTGCATGCAGGAAAACATCTTTGAACCTGAAGGTGAACCTTGAAATTCTTTATAGAACTGTCTTTGATGGGGCAGTGCTGGTAGCATGAGCAAAGTCTCATTTTATTGGTATGGGTACAATTGGAATTAATTTTCTAATATGTCCGTTTCTGCAGGTGAACACACATGACTACATACTTGTGTCTGCATGTGTACACCACAACATGAAAGAGTGAAAATTTGCACTTGAAGTTTAGGAAATGCCAAAGCCAACGTGTCCTGGTTACCAGCAAACGATGACACTGTCTGTGGTAATGATCTAATTTCTTCCCCAGCAGCCCTCCCTCATTCAGCACAAAGGGAGCAGCTGGTCAATACTGTGTTTTATTGTCATCATTCTGTGGGCAACCCTGTGATTAGTTTACTACACATTATCCTCATCCCATCCTTAGGAAAGAATTATCACCCTGTTTGCCTCTATTTAGGGTTGTTTGAATATGTACAAGATACAAGATGATTCTTCTACCTTCTGCAGAGGAAGTTTGAGGGAAATTTGACCTGGAACAGAATATAAAAGGGTGTCCTACCTGTTTGCCTTGCCAATTTCCCATCTCCACTTGCCTAAACCAAGACCCAGTTTGAGGACTTCTGTTACCCTCCCACCTACAGATGTCAAAACCTGTTCTCAGCTCCTCAGGACCTCAACACAGGTCTTGGCATTAGCAAAGGTCCTCCAGGTGCTGTGGAGCACAGGTGGTGGCTGCCATACTTTGTGTAGGTGTTTTGGCACAGATGCCAATGAGCAGCATCACATCAACATGCAATCCCAAGGCAGGAAGAGAATCCTCCAGCTTGGCACATCACTGTGTTTCCCTTCTTGAAGCCTGACACACTCATTGTGTGCCTTCCAGCTTCTGTGGAAATAAATCATCAGAATGGTTCCTAGATATAGCAATTCATCCTAGGAGCTTGTCTCCTAGGGAGGGACTGAATTAATACTCATATTTTCTTCATTGGTATTCAACTTTTCAACCTTAACAGATTTTTAATACACAGCTTAGGCACCAAATGCTATTTCAAATTACTTTCATTCCAAGCAAGAATTTTGTCAGAAGGAGTCACGGTGCCATCAATGAGACAAGGTGTCAACCACAACCATGAATGCTCATAGCAGCTATAGCTAATGATGATCACAGCAAGATTTAACAATTGAGTGGGCTGCAAAGTGCTTTTTGCACTATAACTTCATGAACACTTGCTGAAGGCCCAAGTGTAGGTAGACACAAGAACACAGGTTTAATTCAGATTTGATATGCCTTCGTACAGTGGAAGGTAAAAGTAATGTGCCAAGACATTCCCAGAAGCTGATTGCAACACTGGGAGCTGCAGTGATTTAGAAGAAGAATTTGTGAGACCTTTGCTGAGATCAGGCAGGAGACAGGAGCTTCCTCTCATAAGAACCTAAATTACCTTCCCTGATACAATGGTAGACTTCCCTCTAGCTGGGAAAGAAAGGTCATGTCCACAGCTGTGCACCACTGTCCTTTTTCTAGTCCTCTTGCCTGGATCATATTCTTTTTCTACCCCTCAGCTCCTTACCTCATCCATGATTTCCCTTGATCTATTCCCAGTTTTTTTCCCCACTCAAATATACTTTCTCTGAACAATTTTCACCTTTTCTTACAGGATACCCTCTTCACTTCCCTCAACATCCTCAAGTCAATTGACTTGAGTCCATGTATTATACTGGAGGAAAAATCCATCAGATCTTGTTCCAGTGGAGCTGAAGGAAATTGCTAAGAATGTCCTGCTCCTATTCCACAGTTCCAGAAAGGACCTTGACCTTTATAGCAAAAATTACTGGGTATCCTCATCTACGGAGTTTCTACTGGCTCACAAAAATTCTTATAATGTAGCCATATTTAAGATATTTCTGTTGAAGGCACTTAATTTTCAGTCCTGTGCTTCAAACCGTAGTGGAGGTACATCTCCCTGCTAAACTACTAAAAAGGAACATTTTCCTACATGTGACACAGTATATTTTCCAATAATTTCACACTCAGAAGCACTTCAACTATTTTAGCTGAAATGTTCCAAAATGTACAGCCAGCAGAAACATCTAGCATGGAAATTTTCACATAGACCAGGTCACATTCAGAAAAATTACGAGCAGTATAAAGCAAAGTCTTGTAATAACGACTTTCAGAGAAAATTAAATACAGGTGCTGTTCACTGTTTGTGTGTTGCCTGTAGTTACACACACCATAAACATGTTAGTAAAGGCCAAGAGTTCTGTAGTTCACCTGATCTAAAACAAAAACCTGACAAGAAATTTTAGCTTCATCCTTATTCATCTGTGCTCACATTTGACCTATTGTGGGCCAAATTCTGCTCTGCTTTACACCAGCACCAATCTTAAGAACTCTGCTAATTATAAGAAAATAATATTTGCTTTGTGTGAGTATAATATGTTTTAACAACATTTTCAAATTATGTGTGCTGCTACCCAGTGGATGGTTGCCAGAGAAAAAAATCTATTGTTGGAGGAATAACACCCATGAGTAGAGGAAATATTTGCTCATACTCCTTTTATTATTAGTCCCTAAACTGAAAAGAAGAGAGGGAAAAGTTAGGAAAATCTTTCATTAGACTTTAGCTTGCACAGTTCCCCTTCTGTTTTCTCTCACCTCACTTCAGGTTGATGGCAAATAAAGAAACTCAAGATCACTTTTTCCTTTGCTTTTCAATTGGATCTGAACAGCAAAAAAAAAAAAGCCAAGTTGGCAATAAAAACCAATTTAAACTCTATTAGTGGTACACTCAAAATAGCTCCATCAAAAACCAGGAGGAGTTTGTTAACACACACACATCCTTTCGTGTGTTGTTTGTAGGCTTCATTAATTGCCATCTGATGTGAAACATGAGTTTAATTGAAATTTCTCACTAATCAAGTGCATCCTTGCAATGACGATGCACAACAGTCGCATGCTTTGTGCACAGTCCTTAGTGCAAAATTCAAGTGAACACTCAAATTATTTTAAAAGCCTATTAAACCTGATCTTTAAGTGCAGTATGTGATCATTTGCATTGTTGCTCAATTTGTACAAATAGAGATACACATATATGTGTTCAGGTGCAGATGCAAATTCAAAGCTTAACGAACCGGGTCCTGAAAATGACTCTTAACTGACTGGCCAACACATGGATCGATATTAAGGCCCAGAAAGCCCTTCAATCCTGCATTGTCATTTCAAATCCAGGCTCTATGTGCTTATCTAAGAGGGCTATAATTTATTGCTTTATTAAAATTTTGTGGGAGTTATAAATCCCCCCTCTGAACACAAAGGTCAGGTGGTGATGCCCTGTTTGACTTTTCTCTTACATTCAGCAAGGTGTTTTTGCTGGATTAGGTCAGACCCTTGGTTACTCTGATGTTGCAGCTGGACATGAACACAGTCCCTCACCTCCATATTCTCCATCCCAATGGACAGTGAGCACTACTTCCAGAGCAGTATTTTTAATAGAGAAGATACTAAAAGATCCTCCCTCAAGAGCAAGACATTTTAAATTTTTCATCACAGACAAGGACAGTAGTTGGCAGCAAATTCTGTTTGGGTTTCCTGATGCTGGTTTTGTCCCTAGGCCCTCTGGATTATAGAATATAGAAAAGTAAAAGGAGAGTGAAAGAACAGAGAGGGGGTGCTATAATATGGCATCAAACTAAAGAATCCCAGCTACTGGTTTCTGTTTAGTTTGAATAATAAAAAGAGTTACAAGGTAATAGTTCTACCTGTGAATATTTTAACTTCACTCAGAGTCTGATTGTTTTGCTGAGGCAGAAGAACAAGGGCAGAGTCCTATTGAGACCACCTAGTATGGTCAAACTTGGAGAAAAAACACCCTAATGCTCTCAGATGTGTGTTCTGTTTTTTTATTGTGAACTGTAAATGCTATAAAACAGGTAAATCCACATTCAAAGGGAACACCTTTATGATATGGAGGGCAGCTCCTTCAGAAAGGTGCTAAGCCAGTGTTACGCTTCATTTTCTTTGGACAGGCAGGAAGGACTCTGGTGAGGCTCCAGGCTCCACCCTGGGATGGGTGAATGCCCTTGTCCTTGCTGTTTGTGGGAATATAACATGTGGCTTCCCTTCAGCATCACTCACAAGTCAGAACAAAGCAAGAGGTAAAAGAAAAATCAAAGTACAAAAACCTAACTACAATCTCAGAGGGTTTGAAGTAATTTAGTGCTCAGAAAACTTCTTTGTACATCAAAGTCCCCAGCATTATTTTGACTTTTTGTCTGGTTTATTTTGTTGTGTTTTTTGTTTGGGTGGGTTTTCTCCTGATGAATGAATGGTGTATTATTTGCTTTTTACCTGCCAAAAGTTTCATATATTTCCACACTCTACTAGATAACAACCTCCTTAATGCAGTCTGTAGTGCATCCTTAATACTGCTGTAAAACTGAACAGTGGGAAAATGTCAACAATCAAATTTTGCAAAATTTGTTGTAAATCATTCATGCACATATACCTGTAATCCTTCAGTTAGAAAATTCTGCCCACAAGACACTCAGTGGTGCACTGAGAGATCTTGCAAAGACCCACGACAAGTCAAGAAGGAGGTTTTCTGCCTCAAGACAAGTTACCCAACAAGCTGTTTTCCTTCCCAGGTAATAGGAATGTCAAAGAAGAATTTGCTTTGGCTTCGAAAAATGAAAATAATTATTTCAAAACCAGAAGCCTTATTTCAAAGCATTTTAATTAATTTCATTTTCATGAAGTGTAAATGTTTTGCTGTGTTATGTTCAATCTATCAAATTCATTCTGCTCCTAGTTAGCAAAGTAATTTTCACTGTCAGGTTGCAAAATGCAGACAGTTTTCTCTCCCTCTCACTGAAGGGCCCTTCCTGCCAGCGCTTTCCAGCATGAATGGAGAAGTTCCTTCCACCACAAATGAAGTTCACACATGGGTTGAGACAGATAATTGCCAAAGTGCAAGTAAGCTTTATCTCCTTTTGAATTAAACAATTTCTGGAGCATATGTAGGGAGATAAATGTTCCCCCTGTTGCAAGAATTGCACTGCACCCGTGTGTTGTGTTATGTTGTTATGCTTTGTTATGCTTGATGTTATGTTATGTTTGATGTTATGTTATGCTTTATGTTATGTGAAAGGCTCATCTCCACACACATAAAAAGGAGCACAGAGGTACAATGACAAGTTGAGGAACCCAAAAACCAAGAAATGAGCCCACATCAGGCTTGTCCCAGGGCTGTGATGGGAGACATGTCAGCCCCACACCCTAGGGATGAAACCCATCATAATGAGTCAATGGAAAGATTCTCCAGTTATTCCTCTTTAGATGCTGGCAGCTTACTCGGAAAACTTCCAGGGACAAGACCTAAGTATTAGTTTCAGCAGTTGCCTTTCCATGAGCACATGCACATGATGGTAAAAAGAAAATTATATCTCAGAAGTGTCTGACTTCTAAGTAGATTAAGGAATCCAACACTAAAACAGCAACTTTGTGATCTGATACTCTTCCCTTGCACACATCACTTGAAAAACTGAGATGTGGAAAGTTTTAAGCAACAATCTGGTTCCATAATGAAATGTAATAAAAATATTAACTCAAGATTTTGCACCACAGGCTGGAAGATTCAGCATATATCAATGAGAAGGGCTCCTTTTACTCTTCTGTAGTGTCAGCATGAAGTGTTCAGGCCCAAGGTCTTTGACTGAACACCTCTGTAATTTCTGCTCACACTTCTGCTTTGAAATCAGTTGGGGCAGAACACAGTGAAAACTTCTTGCAGTTGAGAGGAGCATCTCACTAATTTGTAGGCACTAACCACCAGATTTGTGGACACATTTAACAGCTAATGAGAGAGAGAATGTAGTTTTCAAAACTTTCTCGACTCCTAACTTGCCTTCCAGTGATTGCATTGGTGTGAAGGATCACAGGGGGTGGGGAGAAGGAAGTTGAGCAGTACTTAGACTCCAGAAGATGCAGTGGGTGTCTACCAATACACTGATGTGCAAGAATTACACTCACTGTAAAGTCTCATTGATGCCAAAAGCCCCAGATAAGGCAGATGAATGTCGTGCTCCAGTTCTGCATCTGGAGATCTTTAATGGTACTGGAATGACATCAATAGTCAGCAATGTTCTTTAAAACTATCTTTAATTTTATTACTTTTTTTTTTAGATCTGCTTTTTCACTCCTGATAAGAAACTTGCTTCTAAAATACCAATTTAAATGGTTTAAGGTGATGGTTAGGCAGGTTCATTTGGATCCCTACTGAGAAGCTGGCATTATACTTATTTCATGAAGGGTATGCATTGAATTTACTAGCTTGAAATGCTATACTGAGGACAGCACAGACAGGAAATAGAAAATACATCACTTACCCTATGAAAACTACATCTTGTTTCTTAAAAGTCTCTCAGGTTTAATTAAATCAGGTATTATTGCTTAGATATAAGAAAGTTGTTTTTTAAATGTGCATTTTCTACTGAAAGTACAGTTTCTAAAGGAATCAAAACAAGCAAAAATCTTGATTAAATTCTAACATTGCTGATGATGTATACATCACTCTTGCTCAATTGTAATATTTCTCTCTAGGTATTCTGACTGAACAAGCCAGGAAGGTACGATTGGTTAATTTTCAGATTTTTTTAAAATATTTTTTTCATAAATGATGTGAAAAAATCAGGGCAAGGAGCAAATCTTTAAAAACTCCTTTGAATTGACCCTAAATGAAAATCTGTTTAGGTGCTCATGCTTTCATTGGGAGTGCATCCAAGATATACAATAAGGTAATGATAATATTGTGAATTCACTCTTAGGCAGGGAAAAAGACTCCATAGATTTTGTTACTACAGGGCCCTATCACCCCCACAAATTCTGCACTGTGAATGAAATGCTGTTTGCCTGTTTATGTGAAGAATGATGAAACTTTAAATGAATCATTGACCTTTCTTGAATGACATGTGACCTGTAAGATATCTGAGCTGTATATCAAGAGCAGTTCTTGAAAATTGCTGTCTGCTGACCAAAAATAAACAATAAGATATCAAATATGGTTTGAAAAAATTGACTTGGTTTAACACTGCAGGGGTGGGGGGGGGGAAATGAATTATTTTGACTCACCAGTCAAAACACATCAATTCATTTCAAATCATCCTTCAGCTAGAGACTGGAAGGGTTACTTCTTGCCTTTAAAGCTGGTTATGTTTGAGCAATTGCTATGTACCAGAATGCATGCTTTATTTAAACAATGACCAGCAGTAATAAGGAGGCTGTCAATGCAGGGATTGTTGGGATGAGGTTGATTCTACAACAGGAGGGGGAACCTTTGTTCTTAAGATGGGGGTATCAGGTCTGGGTTTAAGGGTCAGCAAAAAAGGGCAAATCACTGAATGGGTCATTTGGGCCTTTCTCCTTCTGAAAATTCAGTCATCGGAGGACAGTAACTGGTAAAGTAATACAAGCAGAAGGTCTGAAAAGGCCAGCCTTTGTGGCATCTGGATTTATAAGGGGCATGCACAGTCCCCTCCTGACTGTGGGTTAACTTCTCTCTGTAGGAAGGCAATCCTCTGTCCATCTGTTTCTGTGGAACACAAGTTATTGACCTGGGCTAATACCCAAGCAGACATGATTCAGCAGAGATCTATAAAAAATGGTGGTCTTGCAGATTTTTCCTCAAACCACGTCCACTCTGGGCTCTTAACTTTTTTCCGACATTGCTTTAGCTTGCTTTCACTTTAGGCAGTGCAACTGAGGTGAGCTGGTTTGTGTGGGGGGGCTAATCAAATAGCTATTATCAAAATAATTCACCCCAAATTTAGATACTTCATTTAGTTAACTGGGCTTTTCTTTTTAGTCAATGGAGGGAAGCAGACTCCTCTGACGGTGATGCAGAGCAAGAAGCAAGTTAAATTGCTTTGACTCAGCATCTGGAGATATCACAGGATGGGTTCTGGAATGGCAACTAATCTTAATTAGTGCCTAAAGCCCCATGGAAGCAACTTCATTACTACTCATGTAAAGGGCAGAGTTTAATTCTCAATAAGCACATTTTGGTTAAATGGATGCTAGAAACTGGACTCCTCTAGGTTGAAAATACCACCAAGAAATAAATTCCCACATTAACTAAAACTGGTTTCCCCCAGTTAGTTTTTAACCAGCAACTTTTTGTTTGGCTCTTCCTGAGGTACATGAACATAAACAAGGAGCTGAGAATGGAGCAGTAAATACAAAGAACAAGGAAGGAGAGAAGAAAGGGAACAAAAGAGACTGGCCCACAAAATGCAGTTTTCCTGAGCTGCATCCATCTGGAAAGAACAGAACAGTAAGGAAAAGGAAACAAGCAGTGGGCTAAAGTGACCTAGGCAGATGGTTAGGTCAAAGGCCCACAGACCAAATATCAATGTCTCTCTAGCTCAGACAATTTGTACTATCCCCTAGGAATGGATTTCTGACTTTATGTTATTTCATTGCATGTGCTGGAATAAAAACACCCATGGGCCTCCTCTGCAGGAAAGTCAGCAAAAATCTGTCCACTTCCATGTGCATTTTTAATACCTGTCAGCTGATTCACAGCACCAAATAAAACACAAGCATTCTGAGATGACAGATGGATTTGTTGCCCTGGAGGATTTGGGATCCATAAACCAACAAATGGATTCACTCATCTGTAGAAGTTGTTTTTTCATCTGTGACAGCTATAATACAGATAACATTACTCATTCAAGGTAAAATCCAAATCAACATAAGGGCCATACACAAATCCTGGGACACAGTTTTAGAGCTTAAAAAGCCTTTAACATAGGGCTTAATTGTCTCTGGAGCAGCAGGTGGGGCAGTGAGCTGGACCTCGGACAACAGACAACATTGGAATGATAATTTACATTCACAGCAGCATAAATTTCAGGAAAAGCAGGTCCCTTACAGAAAGGCCTTGAGAAGATTAGGTGTTTAACCAGCTTCATTCATGACATTTCAACAGCCTTAGAAGGCTGGACTCCTCCTGAGGCCCCACATTCATAGTACTGGACAGCAGAGAAGGAACAGGCTTGCCAGGAGCAAATTTTCCAGATGCACTGGCAAAGCAGACTAAATGCAGCTGGGAAGAACAAAGTTGTTTTCAACTGAACCTGGCTAAAAATTTGCTTCATGATTGGGTTGAGGCTGAAAGAAAATTTGCAGGTGAGTCTTTACCTCTTACATGTACTAAAATAAATGGCAGTGCAAAACAAAGGTGAGCTGCTGTTCTTACTCATATGTGCCTGGATCTTATCCCTTCAGGGATCACACTGTCCTGCCAGAGCAGGACAGCAGAGTGAAAGAGGTACAATACCAAAACTATGTAAGTTTACATTCTTATGTAAAACAACAGACACAAGGGCTCTACCACACGATGGGCAGGAAATACAGTGTTCCTGCCCAGAAGAACATAGGCACATAGAACTAAAAATGATCTCTGGTGTCACCATAACCAAGCCCATGAGGCCCTGCTACATAATCTGACAAACTTCTGCAACTCATCCTTAAAACTCCTTAGGTTTTCTTGATAATTATTTTCCAAGGAAGAAAGCTGTTCCAGATCCTTAATGCCCTGATGATCTGGGGTATCATCTGCTTGAAACAGAAACCATCTTTTTCCGATGAATTTTTACTGCACTTAGATAGGACAGGATAGTGATATTTAAACCACTACTGCAGTAAAAATAATAAACAGCAGCATTAATCATAATCACAAAAGCATGTATTCATCTCTCACTAGCCATATAAAATACACGTAGGGACTGTCTGGTTTTATTTATGTGCTCAGAGGTTCTGGTATTAAACTAGGCTATTAAGGTCGAGCTCGGTGCTGGGGAAAAGGCAGAAGGGTGCTTCTGCCAGTCGTGGGGGGGTCAGTGGGATAGAAACAATGACCAGTAATAACCACTAATGGCTGGCCCATTAGTGCTGATGAAGCACGAATGTCAGGGACCAGGTGCGAGCAACATGGGGAAAGGAGTGTGCACTAATTGCCCTATTCAGAAAATGTAAATGTGCTGCCAGGCTACTGACAGCAGAGGAAAGGAGGTCACTTGCTCCAAAGCTCAAGGAAGGCATGGAATGAGAGCTGGAAGAGGCTTCCTAGGTCTTCTCCAGCCTGGCTGCCTGTTGGGCATCTGCTGCCAAAGCATCAGGAGATGGAAGTGTGGCCTTTCCCCAGGGGTCCAATGTCGCTGTCAGACACGGAATTATTCACACAGACACATCTCAAAGTGTGATGAAAGAAGAAGAAGGTTTATTCTGTCCTTTCAGTATTTATAGATTTTCAACAATGACCAGGGACTGGATAGTCAGGTCACCACCTTCCCAACCTCACTGGCTGTGAGTGATGTCCATCAAAAGGCATATCTTCAACGGAATGTATAAACATCTATATTTATAGTTACTTTCCTGGGAAAGTGGCTAGAAATTATGAAAACAATATTGAAAGGCCTGATTCTCAGGGCGACAGTCCAATAGTCTGTCTATATCTAGTCAAAACCCTACCCATTTCCTACTTTACTCCTTGTGTGTAGCCATGATGGGCTGGAACCTGCCTCTTCCAGCCAGGACTGCCTTACCTTAACACTCAAATAACCGGTGTATTCATACGAGCAAGCAACACACTCCTGCTGAAATGATGGCACAGGCAGGGGCTTGGAACGACCTCCATATCCATCCCAGAAAAAGTCCCTGTCACAACTGCCTAATGCAGGGATGTCCTCAGACTCCTTTGCCCAAGGAACCTCCATAATGGTTCTGAAATAATTTCCAGTTAGTGATAAATCATGTGTCTGCAAAAAGCACCGTGCTAGTGCAGTATATCAGTGTGACTACTCTGACAAAGTACAGTAAGGTTCATCTTTCCCAATTTTCACTTTGTAAAGGTTGTATCTGTGGACCACGGATGTTAATCTCTCAAGTAGCAAATTCTAGGACAAGAGGAAATGGCCTCAAGTTGCACCAGGAGAGGTTTAGATTGGTTAGGAGGGAAACAACTCTCCACTGAAGGAGTTGTCAAGCATTGAGACGAGCTGCCCAGGGCAGTGGTGGAGTCACCATCCCTGGAGGGATTTAAAAGACGTGTGGCACTGGGGGACATGTCTTAGTGATGGATTTGGCAGGGCTGGGTTAACAGTAGGGCCTGATGATATTTGATGATCTTTTCCAATCTAAGTTATTCTATGATTCTTCCTGCGTATTGCAGAGCAATATTGGGACAGGGTAAACTGCATTTGGGAGTGCAGACCTTTCCTGTGACCATACTGAGAGTTTGGCTGCCTAGCAAAGAGAAGAATCTCAGTCAAATAGCTGGAGTTAAGTGAGGAAAAAGCCCTCCCTGAAGACAGACATGACACATGTAAATGAAAAGACTAAGCATTCAAGTGTGTCATTTCTATCATTCTTATTACAAAAGCATTAGGCATATCTCCACAGCCATGGATCTCTCTCTCACATTGACTACCTAGAGTTTCTGACTAACTCTGGAATTTGAGTTAACAACCACTTCTTTTTTTGGTTTTGGACCTTCTGGACTGTCCACCAATTTAATTACATTGGTCCAAAAGCCCAGTTGCAAACTCTTAATAGAGGGAACAGCAATATTGCTGTATCAAGCTTTTAAAGTCTGCTTTAAAGGAAGAAAAGGTAATTTCTCACTAATGTAGAGAGACAGCTGGGGGGAAAATTCTCAATGACAAATCTCTCCTGTACCCTGCATTTGAAGCCGTAATCTTGCATTATGCACATCTGAGCTACCATCCAGTATTGAATCTTGTCCATTTTTATATGACAGTGATGGTAGATTTTGGCATGTGTAAGAAGAGGGAACTTTAAAAACTGTTTACTGCCCCCTGTGCAGGAAAGCTGTGTAAATCATGGGAAAGCTAGATATATGTGGCTATTCTCATGTTGTCACAAAGTATTTCAACTACATACTCTGTACTAAGTTATTCTTATTACTTGGTATTAGACCTTGGGAGGTCACTGGCCACTGGGCAGCAGCACTGGCCACCTAAGGCGGCAGTGGAAAGAGATGTGTGAACTTGTACTGCTTGAACAGTGGACTGAGTCTCATCCTTACCACTATTTCATGGCTCCTTAATCTTTGGCCATTAGATGGGAGCGCCCAGGGTGTGCAGAGTGCAGTCAGAATTTCTTCTGCCCTTGTCAGAGCTCATGGTTAGCTTGTCAAATGGTTCCCCACTGCCTTCTCATGGCCTCAGAAGCCTCTTCTTTTCTTCACCTCTGCTATCATATAGAGTGTGGCAGAAATTGTCTTGGTGCTGGCTCTGCTCCCTCATCTTCACTCTTCCTTCCAGGCTAGATGTTCCAGAAAGAACAGAATGCTTCCCCTTATCAGCCCTGTCTTGTGCAGTGTTTGCGTAACACACTGCACCCACAGTCATATGCATCCATAGTCCTATGCAATGAATGTACAGAAAAATTATATGTACAGTATTATATCAGTTCTGTGGGGCCAATGAGTAATGACACACACACATCCCCAGAGGCAGCAGTTCCACATGGTAATATTTCAGCTATAGCTGCATATCTTCAGACAGCTATTTTCAAACACTAAGAAAGGATTTCAGAGTTCAGCAGGAGGTATGGATATTTGCCTGTTGCTTGAAATAATCATTGTAAAATAATTAGTTGTCATTGAAATTCTAATCTGTGTGTTGAAAACTAACAGGACTATTTCCAGTCTGGGGAAACATGACAAACATCAGAATTTAACTGAAAAGAAGTTCTGACTCTCTCTCCTAAAGCACAGTATGAAAAGTACCAGTTTACAGCAGAAGGGTTTCTGTCCTATGGCACTATAGTGATACAACACACACACACATACACACTACTGATAATTAGAAGGTCAAAACCTTTTGCTGGTTCTAATCTCATAAGTCTGATACCTCTATTATTTATTACTAAAACTCATCTGATATACTAAAGGAAAATAAAACTTGTCAAAACCTACCTTTGCATCTCCTGATGTATTCTGCATGCTTATTTACATTTGTTTTTCATTCTGAAGCATCAGTCTTGCATTCTTAAATTCCTTCCTGATAACTCTAAAAACCATGTGTAGAGCTCAGGAAAAGGTTCCAGGATAAGAAGAATTTGTCACTTGTAGGAGAATACCTACAGCTATAATCAAATGCTTAAAAAAGAGAGCACTTAAAAAAGCAGGAAAGAAAAGGAGATAGCAGGGGAGAAAAGGGTAAACTGCATTGCTTAGTCTTTACAGTGCAAGCCACATAACAGCAAGGAGAAAGATAACTGATGGGCAGTATTTTAAGGCATATTAACCCAATTACTAGTATATTTTTACAATCGTAGCTCCAACATTTATCACACTGCATTTATTAGACCTCTGAGCTAGGTTATGTCAAATGAAACGCTGTGAAACTACAACATTTCATTAAATTGCTGCCGGAGCAGGGTATTCAATCCTGCTACTCTAAAACCACATGATTTTTATCAAAATCTTCAGAAATTGAAGCAATCACTAAAAGGTGTCGGGAAATTAAAATGTTCTGTCTCAGTGAAAGAGATACACTCCTTGTAACATATATCAGTGGGGTTTTTTTAAAGACACATTACTATGCAGAGAAAAGGCATCAAACACAGGAGACATAGCAGATTCTAGAAAAGTCTAGCTGCTGCAATTTTTCATACTTAAAAATAGCCTGTAAGGGCAAAAGAGCCAAGTTCCTTTCATAATTTGTTTTGGGGGCATATTTTTCCCTATTCAGTACTTGATGCTGTGATTGATCATGTGTCTACAAAAAAGAAAATTGTGCAGGATTTATAGACATGTTTTTTTCTTTGCAAAAGCAAAATGAATGTTTTCAAACCTAGTTTCTCTAAAGTCTGACACATTTTATGTACCTTTTATTATGACTTTTGTTCCTGCAAACACTCTGAGAGATCAAAGGACATTTGAAATGGTGCTGAGAGTATGAAAAGTAAGAGATTACATAGATTGAATAATTTCTTATGCCAGCTTTAGCTTAAAATTCTATATTTACCTTGAAATCCTGTTTTCTTTTACCAGAATGCCCTTAAAACATAGCACCCATAGCTGAAGGATTGCAAAGATACTGGCAAATAGGAATCTGTGTGGTTCTGTATTGCCTTACACATTGCTATTGAGCAGTGCAAAATTAGTTCAAAGAAAAATGAAGACATTTGAGAATAGAAATATTTTATACCCTCACTATCGTTGCTCCATGCTGCAAGGAAGTAATAGCGGTGTTCAGCGCTATTTTATACATCACAGGGAATCCCATTTTCCCTCCAGACCTGGTTCCAGGAAGCAGTGGGTATAGAGGAAATGCAGGTGTAAGGAAATCAAAGGAATTGTGCTTTCTCCTAACTATTATTCTTGCATGTTAACAGCATACATTTATGTTTATCATACACTGTCCCTGCCAACAGCCTACACTGCTGGGAACATTGAGCTGGGGTGATGTGTTGGGTGTGCAGAGCTAGGGTGAAATTTTGGGTTTGCAGAGTCAGGCTGATGTCTGGTGAAGGAGTTGGTGAAGGACCATGATGTCCACAGCTCTCTGAAGAACATCAGTGATGTTTCAGGAAATTATATAGGGTTGCAGACACAGATTAAATCAATGACATAAAGACCAGTGATAATATTTCTGCTGTAACTTTTGGAAATGCTACTCAGACCACCAATAACTCAAGTGATTTCTTTTACCTGTGAGACAAAATCATGATCTTTGAGCAGCTTAGAAATAAGGCCCCACTATTCTGCTAATGGTTTGTTGCATCTTTCACTGCATTTTCAATGTTTTTCTTCTCTCTGCCTTCTTTGCTGTCTTTTACAAGTGCAGCACAGTCCAGGAACCAACCTGTAAGGTCTCCTGCAGTCATTTCCAAGAATATGTTTATGTCTTTAAGATTTACAGTGATGACCAAGCTTTAGAAATAGCAAAGGTATTTAATTATTATTTAAATTTGAAACTGAGATACAAAGATAAAAAGTACAGAAATGTCACTATTATTAGGTAAAGGTTTATGAGATATAGTAGTGGCTTCAAGGCTTGTGTACTAGATCCAATCTGAATTGTATCTGCACCAGAGGTTTTACAAGAATTGTCTATTTTAAAGTGATGACCAGGCAGGGCTACATTTGCCATTACAGCAAAGACCATAGTGTTCTACAATTCTGGAATCTTGGAGAAGATTTTCATTTTTATTGGACAAACAATCCATTAAGCCAAAGAAAAAGGAATTTTTTAAAACTTGTCCCCTCAATTTTGTTTATTCCAAATTTTGGCTTGCCATCCCAGTGTGCACGTCACACACCAGGTAAAAAACTACAGCAAACTATTTAATTTATTGCTATAGGCACATGTTCCCTGCTATTCCTGTATTTTAAACAGAGGTCAGCTTGCTCACAGTAATTATCAAATTATTGATTTACTGGGCTAAAGCTGTTTTTACAATTGCTTTAGAGGTTTAACAGTGTTGTATTTCTTCCACATCTGTACTTGATGTTATCCCCTACTGCACTGAATGAAGTCACACTGTGTGAAAGTAGCAGTAGTGTCAAGACTGTGGCAAACCAAAATTAACATTGTACAAGTAAAGACAAATACCCCAGAGTTGGTAATCCCCTGTAGTCTAGTCTTTTTCACAAAATTCATTAAAAGGTGGCTGACATAGTTAGCCTTTTAGCATCCTTCCAAACACCATATAAAGTGCTGTTGGTAAAGTGAGATCAGGTAACCAGTCCCCAGGTGCTGGCTGAGCAAAGCACTGCTGTGCTGGAGTTTATCCTCTTTAATGAACTGGCACTGTGCAATGAATACAGTGGAAAATGTAAAGCAATTTGCTGGAAAACACCTGTAGGAATTGCTACGTTGTCACAGTATTGTCAGAGTACAGCTGGTCTGAACTGGACAATACTGTGACACTACCTATAGCACAGAAAAAGGTCTGTGAGATCAGAGTGCTGGCTGAGGAGTTACCAATTCCTAATTTGTAAACGTGGCTCTGCTTGTGCTGGCCAAATCCCTTGAACAAGTCTCAGGCTGACTTGTCTGCAGTAGCACTTCATGTTAATTAGGGCTTTGAGACAGAAACACCAAAAATTGGAACACAATCTTCCTGTGACAGGGAGCACAAATAGCAGGAAGCTAAAACAAAATCCAGCCAAAATCAAACACTGTGTACAAAACCAGGCAACAGAAAGATCAGAAAAAAAGAAAACCCAAACAGTGAATCAGCTTTTCTGTGCTACAGAGTTTTAAATGAAGTGTTAGGAGTAGTGAGGATGTGGTGAATCCAGCAGGGAAAGAGTCACAGGTAATACAGCTGAGACTTCTGTCATCACATCTCTTCCCTTGCACACTCACATATCCCCCCTGTATTGCCCAAAGTGCAGACAGCTACTCAATCCTACAAGCTGTAGGGTGGATTTTTCTGGGAACAGTATCAGCTCCTGGTTAAATAAAAATAGAGATTTTCAGTACATACTCTTTTAATTATTTTTTCCCTCAAGACTATAAAATGGGAAGTTAAAAACCCAGCTAGTAAAGGTCTGGTTTTCTTCATCTCCTAGATGAGGGAGGTGGCTACTGGTATGTTTCCAGTGACTCGCCCCATCTTACAAGGACCTAAAGTTCAAGTGAGTCACAATTACCTTCCTCACCTGATCTATCTGAAGGAGAATAATCAGATAGACACGTATTTCATATATGCATCTATATACTTGTACACAGATATTCTAAATCTAAATTGATTACCCAAGAGTGCAGGCAGAGACAGTCTCACTTCTCTGGAAGATCTGGGCTTCCCTGACTCACGTTTTTGCTGAGAAATTGCCTTGCAGTGATTCACCTCTGCCCTTGAACAGCCCTGCTTTGAAAACATTTTGAGGCTCCCAGAAAGGAGTGAAAATGCTCCCCCCACCAGGGGCAGTTAGACAAGGCACACATCCCTGACATGCCACAGTGGTTAACTAGAAAATTTCATATTAATTTACTCTCCCTTGGTTCTTCCTCACACCTCACTCCCCCACCGAGTTGTGAGGGAGCCACGAGCCACCCGTGACCAGCTCCTGGAGAGCACTGACAGGAGCAGCCCAGGACATGCCAACAGAGCCCTGCCTGGCTGAGCCTGTCATTGGCAATTATTAAGAGGCTCCTGAAAGTGTCCCAGACAGGCACTGGTAGTTAACCACTGTTCCTACCCAATGCACCCTATTAATCAGGATCTGGGACTGTATCCATGTCCCTGTACCACTCCATTTCTCTGTTCATGATCTGCTCCCTGGCAGCATGGCAGCACCTGTGCATGGCAGGTTAAAGGGACAATATAAGACGAAAACATGTAAGTGTGGTAGGTAGTTACTTCCACCCACAAGATAAAAACTCACAGCATATCTGCTCTCATTTAATCTGCAGCGGGTCCAAAGCTTGTGTCAGCACTGCTTCTGCAAACAGTTATTTCTTCTCAGTGCTCGGTACCCAAATCCATGCATCTCCCAGAATTAACAGCAATGGTTTGCCCAGAAAACTATGGGCAAAGATTTATACAAGGCATTGGAAACCCCAAAGCTCCACTTCAAAGGGAGGAATCAGAAGCAGGGAGGGAGACCATAGCTGTGGGCAACACGTGTCAAACACTTCCTTGGATGAGCAGACAGACTGGCTGTGTCTTTTTTTTTCCTGCTTCAGATACAAGCCCTAACTCAGATTTCACTAGGACTTTGCAGAAATGAAATTTAAATCTGGGAAATGTCTATAATTAAACCTGTATTTGGCACAGAAGAGTGAGAAACCACTGTGAGGTAAAGTTGGGTTGATGTTTATAGCAATAATGTGTAGGACCCTTCCAAGGGTGTCAGGGTTAGAGCTGCTTCCTGTTCCTATACCTTCAAGTTTTGGATAAATTAAAGTACAAATCCAAAAGTCCTTTCTCTGTGGTTATTTCTCTGCACAGCCTTCCTAAAATGTGATGGGGCAAGCCAACAAAACTTTAACCACTGCAGGTGTGTTTTAAATATATATATATGGGCACATATATAAAATAAAGATGTCTAAGACAAGGCTAAACAAAGTCTGACTCCTTCTGCTCCCCCAAATACATGAAGTGAATGTCATTAGTGCTTTGTTTAAGTAATGCACTGCCTGCAGAGACCACACTGTTGTTATTCTGGTGTTTTTAATTCCTATTAGCTGGCACGATGTAATTTCTTTATACTGTGGGCTCTGTCACACCAGTGAGGCTGTATTGTGCCCAGGTCTCATTGATTTAATTACTCCAGCCTGGATGAATGTAGTCTAACCTAGAACAGCTACTTAAAATGTAAATCAATTCA